>NC_136465.1:128269868-129469868 GCF_902686455.1 Sciurus vulgaris
CAGAATTGCTCAGAATAATTACCTTTTTTTTTTGTTTGTTTCAAGACAAATATGCATGTTTTACCTTCAAAGTTTCAAGATAAAAGAGGATGCCTATAACTGGAATTTTGCTTAAAGATGTTTGTGTTAGCAGATGTTTAAAATCCACTTGATCAAAGAAAACTTTAATGATTTCAGTATCTATCATCATGAGAACTGGTAGCCATGGACATAAACAAGGGGAAATGATATTATATGTTAAAAAAAAACCCTTGTATTTTAAAATGTGTTTTATTTTCTAGTATAATGCCTTATTAATTTCCATGATCATTGCCAGTTGTCTTTGCCAACAGTTAAAGCAAAGAAGAACTGTCGCTCTCACTGACACACAATCCAGGATGCCAGGTCTTCTGCAGATGGTCCTTCACATGCTGCTGCTCACTTCTTCGCTGCTGCTCAGGTGGGGACTTTGCCTGGAAATGTCTTCTGAGTTAGGAACACGTTGTTCTGAGTAGATCTTAGGAAATTTCTCTTAGAGCAATTCAATTTAAAAATTTTTTATTGTTAAATATACCATGGTTTGAATGTGTCCCCTGAACTTCATATATTGGAAACTTGATCCCCAATGCAAAGGTGTTGAGAAGTGGGGCCTCGGTCAGTGATTGTGGGAATAGGCTTCTGATAAAAGGTGAATCCAGCCCCTCTTGCTCATTTGAGTGGTTTTATAGTCCTGCCTTCTGCCAAGAGGTAACAAAGCAGGAACACCCTTGCCAGATTCATTACCTTGATGCAGGCACACCTAGCTTTATTTACTGTGCTTTACTGAGCTTCTCAGACATTGGTTTATCTACAAATTGAAGTTCTGCAACACCCCTGTGTGGAACAAGTATATTGGCATTGCTTTTCCAATAGCTCAGATGATCCAGTTTTTAGCAATAAAGTATTTTTTAATTAAGTTTTGTATGTTTTTTTTTATATAGAGCTATTGCATACTTAATAGACTTTTTAGTAATATAAATAAATTTTATATGGACGAAAACAAAAAAATTCATGACTCATTTTTTGCGATATTCTCTTTATTTCAGTGAACTGAAACCAAAACTAAATATCTCTGAGATGACTATGTTGAACTTCCCAGCCTCCAGAACTGTGAGAAATAAATCTATTTTTTAAATAAATTACCCAGTCTGATACTCTTTTATAGCAACACAAAGTCAACTAAGAAAAATGATAAAAGAAAAATAAAGAGGAAAAATGTACTTGTTATCCCAGTTTTTAAAATATCTTTGTTGTGATCCCCCCATTTAAAATGTACCATGCAGGAAGTTTTCGTTTGGTAACTGTTAGTATATTCACAGAATTGTGCAACTTTCATTACAATTCTAGAACATTTTCATATCAAAAAACATGCCACACACCCTTAGCCATGAGCCCCTAACCCACTCCAGCCCTGGGCAGCCATTCATCTACTTTGCCTCTATAGGTTTGCCTGATGGGGACATTTCCTATAAATGGAATCATGCAACATGTGGTCCTTTGTTACCGACTTCTTTGACTAGCATTATGTTTTCACCTTTCATCCTATTACATCAGTGCTTCCTCTCATTTATTGACAAATGATATTCCATTGATAGCTAGAGCACATTACATTTGTCCATTAATTAGTTGATAGACATTTGGGTGGTTTCTACTCTAACTAATGCTGCTCTGAATGTTTATGTACAAATGTTTGTATGGATGTATGTTTTCATTTCTTCAGGGCATATAACCCAGAGTGGAATTGTTGGGTCATCCATCTGGTAACTATATTTTACCATTTGAGGAGCTATTACATTTTATATTCTCCCCAGCAATATTCCAATTTCTGTATATTTTCTTTCTTCTTTTTTCTCCCCAGTGTTGGACTCAAACCCAGGGCCTCATGTATGCTAGGAGAGTGCTCTACCACTGAACTATACCCCCAACTCTTAATTTCTTGATAATGGCCATTCTAGTGTGTATGAAGTGGTATTTCATTGAGGTTTTGATTTACGTTTTCCTTATGGCTAAAGATGTCCAACATTTTTCATGTACTTTTAGTCATTTATATGTCCTTTATAGAGAAGTATTTATTCAAATCTTTTGCCAACTTTTTCATTAGGTTTCCTTAAATTATCAAAATGTAGGAGTTCCACTTAGACTGGGCAGAGGGGAGTGAGGGGAGGGGAGGGGACATGGAGATGGGAAAGATGATGGAATGAGATGGACATTATTACCCTATGTACATGTAAGAGTACACAAGTGGTGTGACTATATTGTGTATAACCGGAGAATTGAAAAGTTGTGCTCCACTTGTATAAAATGAGTCAAAATGCATCCTGCTGTCATGTATAAAACTAATTGGAACAAATAAAAAAATTAAAAATTTTTTAAATGTAGGAGTTTCATATAAATTTTATATATATGTCCTTTATCATAAAAATTATTTTAAAAAATTTTCTCTCATTACATGGAGTTTTACTTTATTTTTTCTTTTCTCCCTCTCTTTTTTAAAAAATTATTAAAAAATATGCAGTGCTGGGATCAAACTGAGGCTATGCACATATTAAACAGGGGCTTACCACTGAGCTACACCCCCCACCTCAAGTTTTACTTTCTTGCTGGTGTTCTTTGAAATATACATTTTTAATTCTGATGATGTCTAGCATTTTGCTCAGCTTTTTTGCTGCTGTGACCAGAAGGTCTGAAAAAGAATAATTTTAGAAGAGGAAAACTTTATTTGGGGCTCACCATTCTCAGTGCACTGATGGCCAGTTCATTTGCTCTGGGCCCCGCGTGAGGCAGGACATCATGGCAGGAGAAGCTTGGCAGAGGAGCAACTCAGGATATAGCATCAGGAAGCAGGGAGAGACAGCTCCCCTCACCACAGACAAAATATAAACTCCAAAGATGCTTCCCCAGCAGCCCACCTGTTCCAGCCACACCCTACCTGCCTACGGTACCACCCAGTTAATTCAGTACCACCCAGTTAATCCGTATCGGTGGATCAGTGATTAGGTTAAGACTCCTAGTCTAATCATTTCACCTCTAAACCTTGCATTGTCTCACACATAAGCCTTTGGGGGACACCTCATAAATAAACCCTAACACCCAGCATATCTATTTTTTAATTGTTTTATTGCTTGTACTTTTGGTGTGAAACCATTACCTATCCAAAGGTATGAGGATTTACTCCTATTTTCTTCTAAGCATTTAATCATTTTAAAAGCTCTTGTGTGCTACAACCTGCGCAGCAGTTAATTCAGAAGCTGGCCATTGGGGGATTAAGAAAAACACACAAACCTTTACAGAGAAAAGTGGGATCAGGTGGGAAACAACTCTGAGCACAGTGACCCAGAACTGACACCACATGTTTATTATATAGGTTCTATCATCGAAAGGTTGTGAGAAGTTTCTGCAAAGCAGACAGACTTGAAGCTCACAGCACTGAGGAGACATTATGGTTATCTGGCGGTGCTCAGAATCCTCTATCCCTAGGAGTCAGTGTCTGCATTTCAAGATCAGGAATGATAGCTGAGTGTTTGCCCAGAGTGACCAAGAGCCAGTGTCACCATAGCAATGGGAAATGTTAACCCTGTACTTGAACACAGAGGAATCCCAGTGCAAGTGCACGGCAACCGCGAGGCCATCAGACACCTCGGCTCCCCACACTTATATCTAGATTTTTCATTAATTTGGAGTTAATTTGTGTATTCAGTGTGAGTTAGCGATCTTGCTTCATTCTTCTGCATGTGTTTATCCAGTTGTTCCAGCTCCATGTCTTAAAGAGATTATTCTTTCCCTATTGATTTGTCTTAGTACCCTTGTACCAAGAATTGAATATAAACGTGAGAGTTTATGAATTCTCAGTTCCGTCGATTCACACACTTGTCCATGTGCCACTATACCGCTGACCTCATTGCTTTGAAGCTCATTACTTTGCAGCTTTTGAAATCAAGAAGCATGAGTCTCCCAACTTTGATGTTCTTTTCCAAGACTGTTTTGGCCCTTCTAGGTCCCTTGCATTTTCATATGTAAATTAGGAACTACTTGTCAGTTTCTACAAAGAAGCCACCTAGAACTTTGATGGGGGATTATGTTATTAAATCTATAGAATTGGTGGATAGTGCTATTTTAACAATGTTAAGTCTTATGATTCATGAATATGGGATTTTCTTCCATTTATTTAAGTCTTTATTAATTTCTTTGTTGTTTTCAGGTATACTCTGAAAAGTGCTTTTTTAAAGTTACAATTCTTTTTTTTAATTAAGTTTATTCTTAAGTATTTTTTTGATACTTTTATAAATGGAATTGTTTTCTGAATTTATTTTTGGTTTGTTCATTGCCACCATGAGAAGCACAATTTATTTTTATAGAGTGATCTTGTATCTTCTTGTATATTGATCTTGTATATTGATCTTGCATCTTCTTGTATCTTGTATCTTGGGAAGTTCTCTTTTGTTCCTAGTGTGTGCTTATCATGAAGGGACATTGAATTGTGTCAAACACTTTTTCCAGGACTATTGAGATGATCATGTAATTTTGTCTTTTTTTCATACGATATTACACCAATCTTCTGGATGTTAAGCCTACTTTGCATCCTTAGAATAAATGCCACCTGGTCACAATGTATAATCCTTTTAATATGCTGCTGCATTCACTTTTTAGTCTTTTGTTGAGGATTTTTATATCTGTAATCATAAGAGTTATCAATCTATAGTTTTCTTTGCCCAGCGTTGGTATCAAGGTAATAGTGATCACTCAGAATGCAAGGAGAGGTATTCCCTTCTATTTTGGAAGAATTTGTGAAGAATTGGTACTGATTTTCCTTTAATATTCGATAGAATTCACCAGCAAAGTATCTGGGCCTAGGCTTTCTTTGTGGATAGTTTTAAAAGTACTAATTAAATATTTTTATTTGCTGTAGATCTATTTAGACTTTATATTCCATATTCTATTTCAGAGAGTCAGTTTTGATAGTTTGTGTCTCTAGGAATTTATCTGTTTTATTATTTATTCTGCTGTCACACAGTTGATTCTATATAGTCTTTTCTATTTTTGTAAGGTTGGTGGTGAAGTTCCCCTTTCCCTCCTGATTTTAATAATTTGAGTCAGTCCTCTTTTTTCTTGGTCTAGCTAACAATTGATCTTTTTAGTTTCACAGATTTTCTCTACTGCTTTGCTTTCTCTATTCCATTAATGTTAACTTTTGGACCTTATGACTCTTAGGAAGGGCTGTCTAGTGGGGTTGTATGCTGGCTTATGCTGAAGGTTAGCCAAAGTTCAGGGGCCTGTGGGAAGGAACTTACTATTTTGTCTGGATGGTTCAGTGGGGTACAAACCATTCAGTCAATCAGTTATGAAGCAAAGAATAGGAATTTGGGAGGACATTGTGTGTCTTTTCTTATTAGGTAAACAGGGTGGGGGGCATCTATCAAGTGATATGGGGAAGAAAGTTTCTTTGCAATAAACTACTTCCTGGAATACAAAATCTGGCAGGTGGGGAAGAGGGGCCATTACTACCAACCTTATAGACATTTTTTAAGAAAATTAATTGGCTGTATTTCAGAGCACAGGGTGCAGGTAAAGTACACTGTTGTCAAGAAGAAATTTAAAATAGTCCATTTTCCTTAAAACACAGTAAAACTAATATTTTGTAATTGAATATTCCAAAGCATCAGTTCTTTTTTTTTTTTTTTTTTTTTTTTTTTGTACTGGGGATAACTCAGGAGCACTCAACCACTGAGTTGCATCCCAGTCCCTATTTTGGTATTTTTATTTAGAAACAGGGTCTCACTGAGTTGCTTAGCACCTCCCTTTTGCCGAGGCTTGGCTTTGAACTCACGATCCTCCCTGCCTCAACCTCCCGAGCCACTGGGATACAGCATGTGCCACTGTGCCTGGCTCAAGCACCACTTCTTATATTGGATATACTGCTCACCAAAATACAGGTAACTTATCCAAGATTCTATAACCTTTGTTAAAAGAGGATACTTCTAGGAATCCATGGTTTGGATTTAAAGCAAATAGAGTTAATCAGAGCATGTTAAGATTGTGGGGTCACATAGTGCAGCTTACTACTTTGCTGGACGCCCATCAGTCATCAAAATTACATGCATCACTAGTGCAAAAAGTCCTGACTGGAAGCCATGACCATTGTATAAATCTAGGGTTAAAAGTAACTTTCATATATTAAACTGAAATCTGTGTCATTGGAACCTCCATTCTGATTCTGACCTAGTGATACAAACACAGACCTTGCCTCCTCTGCCCAATTCTATTATACTTTGGGTGGTAGCACAAATCCTTTCAGTTAGTTTGAGCAGAAGGCTGTTTTCTAGAGGAATGCTCAAAACTGTGGACTGACAATGGCATAGAGGCCTGGTCACTATATTCATAATGTGCCACCTGAAATCATTGGGTTTTATTGTTTCTTAGTTTGAACTGAGATGCCTGAGTCTTTCACATGATATATAGCTTCTCATTTGCATTTATTCACATAATCAGTGATAACCACACATCAGTCATTGGCTCTGTGCAGAAATTAGGCCACACTACAACCAGTGCAATAGAAACTTGAGTAATCGTTTGGGTTTTGCAATGTGTTAGAAGATAACCATGTTTTAGAATGTGACCTAAGCATGCTGAGTGTAACTGTATACAAATAAATGAATGTGAATTTACAGGGCCTGTGTTGGGACTGTAGGTGTACTTTTATTTTAGATAGCATAATTAAAGTTGTATATTTTAACAGTTAATGTAAATGTATACACATGTAATGTCCTCTGAGGGCAGGTGTAATCCTTGAGTTAAGATCCCTGTTACCTAAAGTAAATGTATCCTTGGCTCTTTGTGGTTTCAGCCCTTCCTCCTGTTCTTTCCCCCAGCTCTCACACCCGTGACCTTCAGAAGTGCAGGTGGAGAAGCTGTCTCAGGCAAATGAATTTTATACCACCAGTGACGACCAGAGCTGAGATCCAAACCCAGGTGAGATTTTTAAAGTCCATGTTTCTTCTCATGTGTCCACAGTACTTTTCAAGTTTATAGCAAAGCATCTCCGAGTGAAAACCGTGTATAGGTGAGCACTACGTGGCACTCAGGGTGGACCCTGAAATATGAGTTCAGTGTACCAAAAAAATCCACGTCAGAGTTTTTTGACTTTTTAAAATCACTGTTTATTCCATTTGTAGAGGGTTTTTTTTCATACAAATATTTGCAACAGTTTTGAATTCCCCAAAACCATACATAGACAATAAATACCATGCTATTAAAGTATTAAATTTGTACAAAAATACTTTACAGTTTAATACTTGTTTGTTACAAATAAAAATACATATTTAAGTGACTCATGATCTTTTTTTTTTTTTTTTCTTCCTTAACATGATTCTGCCATATACTTTCTTGCCCTGGCGGTTCTGAAATGTGATTTAAATAATATATTTCTTTGCACAAAAAGAAAGGTGAAATTTTTCCTTAAACAAAGGACACAGTGTTTGAATGCTTTGCCTAAGTGGTTGTTTGGATTATTAACCAAAATGAAAATGTTTGGAAAATAATTGTTTTGACATTCTACCATCAATATACAGATCTATATTTTAAATATTTACCAAATAACAGTTATTAGTGTACTATTCAAAATATCTGAACAAATGAAAACAGTTGCCAACAATCATTAAAAGCAACTGTCACAATTTATTGCTTTGAGGGATGGTAATAATTGGCAATGCATTTTGTGAAAAATGTATTTACAATTTCCATAAGTGACATGGCTCAGAACAAAAGATAGTCCAGTGTCATTTTTAAGTACATGTGCTGTACACCCCTCAATATTAACCAGTTTTCAAAACATGTCAAGCAGTATGAGTTTAATTTGCCTATTATTAAGATGAATCTCATTTTAATAGAATCTTCATTCTCTCTTAAATTCTTAGTCTTGAATTTTAAAAATAGGATAATATAACTAATTCTCAGTGTTCCTACACACTCTAATTTCATTATCAGAGATTTTCAGCTATTAAAAAATGTGTCCTTAAAAAAAAAAAAACAGGTCACAAGACATATCCTGTTTGATCATTTGTTGCATAGGGAATAGCATACATCTTAGTTAAAATCATTCCTATATTTGGGCAAACATTTACCACCACCTATTATGGTCTCCTACGTGCATCATTGCTGAAACATTTTAAGATAACTTTATACCCGTGCCCCTCCCATCGCGGCAGCCCCTGCAGCCTACCAAATACTAGTTCCCCAGGAAAGCCAGCTTTGTGTTGGTCAAGTTCTTACGTTCATGACTTCATAGTAAGAAACCAATTTCAAGGTGAATTAAAGAAATTATCATAGAGAATATTTTCAGACATACATTTCTCTTTTTAAAAAGCGATCATTAAGATGAACTTGTAAAAAAATTTCCTCTGTTGTTAATTGTGGTGTGGGGGGGGAGGGCAGCCTATTTTTCTCTTTTTCTCTACCAATGGGCCTGGCAGGGAATTGCCTGCTATATATCATAGTGGTCACCTAAAAAGAAACCTTCAACTTGAAAAGGGAAGTGAACATGAGCCATGAGAGATTTTAAAAGACCCCTGTGCTTGCAGTTAATGCCACGTGATTATCTGTGCTTCAAATGTCACAGAAATCTTAAAGGGATTTTTAGCACCATGTAGATATTGTCTTTTGTCCTGCTTTATAAAGTGTTGCTATAATGTATTAGTGGGTTCTCGCATCTCCAGATTACCACCGTGGCTAGGCTGTTGGAAAAGGCGCTGTTCTGTTCACTCCAGTCTCCTCCCGGTAGAGTCTGTTGTTCTATGGATTTCTGGGAAGCCAGTGGGTTTCTGCTAATAACCAGGTCCAGCTTATTACCAGATTCTGCTATTAGGGGCACGACAAGACAGCAGTCAAAGTCTCTAGTTCGGACATGATTAACCTGAAAGGCAAAGAAGAGTTATTGTTGTTATAGTTGTTGTTTCCCAAACCTGGAGTGCATGTCTGGTGTAGCAAGTTGGTTAATCAGGAAGGTGCTTAAATGTGCATCCCATGCAAAGCTCCCCCACCCCTGTTCTGATTATACATGATGTGGCCACCGGCACACACATCATTCTCTGCTAAATTGTAAGGCCCCTAAGAGCAGGAACAAGTGCACATCCTCCCTTCCCCAAGCTAGCAAATTGCCTCTCTGAGTGGAGCTGGCCCCACTGCTGAATATTACCCTGTTTAAAGATGGTAATAAAAACTTTGCAGAGGCTATAATAACTTTGTCTCCCAATAATGGGTCAAACTTTTGCTTACTGAGAGAATCGAAATAGTGTTAGAAGTTCATTCTGTTGAAGATGAAACAGTCATTGTTACTGTGAATGTAATTCTAAATTCAGCAAAAAATAAGTATTGATAATTATTTGTTTTGCAGTAAATATACAAATAAAATTTTTAGTGAATAAAAATATAAAAGTTTTGTCTCAGAGGAACAGTTGGTAAGGGTGGGGCGAGGCTGTACCTGCAGGCAGTCCAGCAGGCTCCACAGCCCACACTCTTAACCATTACCCTTAAAAGTGAGCTCCTCTTGCCTGAAATTTTAAAACCATCTCCATTCTGCTTCCACTCCTTGACTTCCCCTTCTTTCCTCTATCTCCTGAAGTCTGCTCCTGTCACTTGTATTGTGCTGCTGGAGAGTGACCCCGTAATGGTGTTGAGTCTTCCTCCTCCTTGGCCTTTAACACTTTCTGCTCTCAACCTTTAACTCTCTTCCCTGGTATGCAAAGACCACATTTAAAAGCCCAGGCTGGTGGCCAGAGATAAGGAGCTAGAGTTATCTTTCTCTGCTAGCAGGCCTGGCTCTCTGCTTTCCCCACCATTTCCTTTAAATGGCCCATTCAGACATTTGCTCTCAAATTTTTACACAAGGGAATGGATGACCCTCAGGAATAGGGTGACCTACAGGAATAGGGTGACCCACACCCTATTCCCTTGTGCATAATGCTAGCTGTTGCCCTCTCTTTCTCCCTAACTCTTCATTCCTGTCTGTGACCTGGGAACAGTTGGACTGTCCACTGACCCCATTGTGCCCTCCTAGTCCAGGGTCTATTGGTAAACAGATAGGAATTATCTGTTTTGAATTATGCCTCCTATTGTGATGCTGTATTGAATTTGAACCTTCCTGGGGAGAACCAGAAGCGGTCCCAGGCCAGGTTTCCCCAGAGAACTGAAGGGTGGTCTCCCTGCACCAGGGTTGACAGCCAGGCAGCATCAACTGGACACTTGTCAGACAAGAGCTATAAGGGCCTCTGCCAATATAAAGGAGTCTCCCATGTGAGGTGCCCTGTGTCACAGGGCAGACAACTAGGCCTTGGGCCATTCAGTACATGTCCATACTTGTTCATCTAGTAATTTCTAGAATATATATGGAAAATGAAGCATCCCAGTACAAGACTAATTGTTCTATTGCTAAGGTAAAAAATAACCACCAGGATTGGTATTAAAACTATGTGGTTGATCAAAGATAACTGGGTAGAAGATATTCCGCGAAGGGCACAGCAGAATGTACACACTCATCTTTTCCTGACTGACAGGGGTCGTTCCTGGTGCTGGAACCCCAATTATCTAGGGGTGCTCCAGATGCTCAATTCTTATTCCACCACTCTATTTTGCTTCTCTTACCATTCTAAGGTATTTTTTCTATTTTGCTTCTCTTACCATTCTAAGGTATTTTTTCTGCCTTATTGCTTCCTGTCCTTTAAATTTTGTTATTGTTAGAATTCTATCCATGGTTTTCTCCCTTACTATAAATCAACTTTATATAAATCTTCACCTTCAGCATCTTTAGCTCTTGCTCTAGCATCTCTGCTAAGCAGATATGACCTTTCCACTGCCTCCCAGGCTGCTCTGCCAGAATGTGCTGAAGCTGGTTAAGACTCAGTGGGTCTGAAATAGGTGTCTTACCCACAACTACCTGGTTTCCTTACCTGTCTGGCCCCATTCACCCATGATAATATTGTATTGCTTTTCTAACTTACATATTATGCCATCAGTCCACTTAAGAAATTACTATGCCTCCAAAATAGCTTTATCATGGCATCCAAAGCCTTTCACAGTCTGAATCTGCTACTTTTATATTTCAGCTTGGAGGTACAGCTCCAATTGGTGGATCACTCATAGAGGCTCAGTACATGTCCATAGTTGTTCATCTAGTAATTTCTTAGAATATGTATGGAAAATGAAGCATCCCAAGACAAGACTAATTGTTCTATTGCTAAAAATAACCACCAGGATTGGTATTAAAACTATGTGGTTGATCAAAGATAACTTGCTTCAGTGAATATGCCCCTGCAAGTCAACCAATCAGGGGCAGCCTCAGGCTTTGAAAGTCAGCTCTTCGTGACAGACTTATTCCAGCTGAATATGTTTCTAAAACTGACATAAACCCACTGCCTCTTTTGTTTGTTTTTTTTTTTTTTTTTTTTTTTTTTTTGGTACCAGCAGACACTCAACCCACTGAGCCACATCCCCAGCCCTTTTATTTTCATTTTTAAAATTTGAGACAGGATCTTACTAAGTTGTTTAGGACCTTGCTAAGTTGCTGAGACTGGCTTTAAACTCTTGCCTCAGCCTCCCAAGCTGCTGGGATTACAGGTATGGGCCTGGCTTAATCCACTGCTTTGCTTGCAAAATTTGTAATCTGCTGGGGAATATGGACAGGGAAACAGGCAATTGGAATAAGGCAAATTCTGCCAAAGGAAAAAAGATTCTGAGACTGAATGTAGGATATATGTTTAGGAGTAAGTGAGCATTGGTCAACTAAGACTTTGAGGAGAAAGCTAAGTCAATACTTCCAACCTGGCTGCTCATGAAATCACTTGGGGATGTTTTAAAACCCTGATGCTCTTTCTTACTCCTAGAGATGCTGATTTAATTGATCTGAGATTTGTTCTGGACATTGGGATAAATTCTCTAATTGATTTTGTTTTTCAGGCCAGGTGGAGAATCACTGATTTGAGTGAAGCCAAAAGGTTAAGTAGGAGTTGGGCAGGTAGGCAAGGGGACAGGAAAGCAGGAGTGTGCTGTGCAGAAGGTGAGAGTGTGTTGCAAGGTTCAGGGCCCAGAAGTTTCTGTTCTTCCATATAGTGCTGACTACTTTCCATGTGACAGGCATTGTTCTTGGGACTGAGCAGAGTGGTGAGTAAAATCCCTGCCCTTACAGAGTGATATTTTAGTGGTCAAGAAGTAAACAAAATAACTAGTGAGATGTCTGGCCATACCGCTAGCACAGAAGCAGGGTAAGGGAATGGAGAGCGATGGAGGTATTTAGAGGGTGGCTTGGCAATGGCCTTGGAGAAGTGACCTGAAGCAGGGAGCATGTGCATATTTGGCAGAGGAGCACTGAAGTTCAGGGAACAGCAGGGTCAACTGCCTGAGTACGAATGTGCTTGGTATGTTAAGGAAACTCAGTGAAGCCTAGGTAGGAAATAAGGCACATGTCCCAGTGATAGAAAGCCTGGTGGTGGCAGGACATTTCTGCCTTCCTGAAACAAGTCCACTTGCAGCTAGAGAATAGATGAAGAGAGGGACAAGACAAGACACTGGCAAGGGAGAGGCTCAATCACAAAGATCTTGTGGGTTATACCGAAGAAGATTGGAAAGGAAGGACTAGATGGTGGTGACTTGGAGAGAGAAAACTATATAATATTGACTTATTAATACATGCCACACTGATTTCATATACAAGGAGTGTCTGGAAAAGGCAAACCTATGAAGCCAGAGAAAAAAATCTGGAACTGACTAAACCTAGGTATAGTGATGAGGAACGGGATGTGACTGCAGATGAATATGGGGTTGTGTTTAGGAATGATGAAATGTTCTAATTAGATTATGGTGAAGATTCACAAACTTCCTGATTTTACCCAAACCTGTAAATTCAATACTTTAAATAGGTGAATTTTGTGGTATGTAAATTATATCTTGATAAAGATGTTAAAAATGTAAAAAAAAAAACAAAAAACAAAAAAAATGGCCACAGTTGAATATTAGTGACCCATGGTTAGCACTAGATTGGGAAAGATGGCTTGGAGCTTAGTGCTAAAACACTGATAAGAAAACAGAGAACTCTTTAGGCTGGGATAGAATTTACTAGAGCTAAAAATTCTTCATTTAGCTGTTTATTCTTACTAATTCTGTAATCTTGATGACAAGGTTTGAAGGCAAGAGTGCAAAGAACTCCACATGTGCAGGGACATTTGGAGGAAGTCCCCAGTCATGAGTCAGTTGCAAGGAAGTGGGATTCCACCTGAGGTCTTACCTGTAAGAGCCTGTCATAGGGCTTTAAGCCACCAAGATCGCCTGGCCCAGCTGGGCGAATATTTTTGACATATACTCCTTTCTCTAGTAAGCCATCAGCTACGCTGAACCCAAAGTCCTCCATGTCAGAATCCTTGTACAAGGTCACCTGAAATGTGAGAAAATGTGAAGAGAAAAGTTAGCAGGCTGGAGACTTTAACTTCTGAAACATTTTGATGAATAATCTCTTCAAAATACTTTCAGTAAATAATGGATTTATAGACTAGCATAGATAGCTCCCACATCCACCCCTGTAACTAGATGCCACCCCAAGAAAAATCACTGGAATCTGTAAAGTTCCATCCAGAAATGGTAAAAAAGGAGGGGACCTGGAGAGTCCCGTTGTTTGTTTTGTTTGATTCTTTTTCTCCCTCTTAAATTGCTGTCACCATGTATATGTAGGGGAGAACTTCCCTAGGACAGGTTGACATCTGCTCTTTTCTCGGAGAACCTTCCTGAGATTGAAGAATAGCCAAAGGCCTTTCCCTCTCCCCACCCCAGCCTGGAGCTATGCTAAATCCAATTCTCAGTGCACAGTTCAATCCAATTCTCAGTGCACCCTCTTTTCTCTGAGCAAGGATCATGAAGTCCATTATTTTATTTGCTATGGTACCAAGTCAGTCCCATCAATGAAAGTGTTCCTGTAATGAACACCTTGCTCTTATCCCTACCATATTCTAAGCACAAGTATGGATGCTGGAAACACCAGTGAACAAGAGGAAGTGGAGTTTGCCCTCAAGAGCAAACCCATGACCTTGAATGGTCTCTGTACCCTCCTGTAGTAAGGAAGTCCACTGGTACACTCAGTATGTCTCATTCACTATAAGGTGGGCGTTGTTTATATGAAGATGTACTTGAAGCCCTCCACAAAAACTGATGCACAGTTCAAGCAATGATTTGGGCTTACTTCTTAAACTGCCATTTAAAAAATAATTTACTTAATTTTAAAAATAGAACTAATGGATGAATACACTTGCAAAATGTGAAGATTAGGTCTTTTAGAGCAGGATTATCCTTTATGTCTAGTTGTTATTTTACTTCAGAGAGGTATGGAGTTTTGCAGGAAATACAAAAGTGGTCAGTTTGTGGATTTTATTTTACTGGCTGAAGAGCTAAAATATCTGGCTGACTGGGTCAATACTATTCACCAGGCAGCCCTAGTGGTTATGGCCATATTAGAAGTGAAGAAATTCAATTTTATAGAGGTTAAGTAATCTGCCCAAGGCCACAGAGGTAATAAATGGTGGAGCCATGTCTGTCAGACTCCAGACACAAAGTACTTAACTATTATACTGCACCAATGCTCCAAATGCTTTATTCCATTGAGTCTACAATGCAGGGGTTATTTTTTTCTTATTTAAAAATTTCTTAAATCAGACCCTTTTGTAATTCATTGATGGCATCTTGTATCCTATGAAACAGGGTGCTAAGCATATCAGCATTCCCCTCTGCCCCCACCAGAAGAAAAGGGTCAGAACTTTGCCTCACCTTTGTTTCTTGGGGAAAATGGGCTTTGCCAGGTAGAGTCCTCCTGAACAGGAGTATGAAACAGTAGCCCATGGGTCTCAGACCCCATCCCAGAGCCCAGTGTCGACATTGTGTGTGTGTGTGTGTGTGCATGTAAAATCCTACAGGCCTCCAATCTGGCATGCACACTGGTGTATGTGTGATTGAGAGAGTATCCCCCGAAAGCAAGACTCATCAGGAGAGGAGGGGAAGTCTTTCTTGTAGACCTGGGCTCAGTTATGTGGCAAATAACTGCCCACCCTAGCTCTGTAAGGTGGGCAGAGGTCTTTTATGTTGTTGTTCACCGATCTATCTAAAATTCCCAAATAGTGTCTGCCACATAGTAGGGTCTTGGGTGGAATAGGAAGGACTCTTTCTAATATACCACTTGGTCAAGAACCAGATGTGTTGTGCTATGCCTTTGCAAACTGCTGCAAAGCACGTGAGTGTAAACTAAAAGGAATTTAATACTGAAGTTCAAACCATCTTCCCTTGTCCTCACTCAAGGTCTTGCTGGGTATTTGCAAGGCCATCCTGAGATACCATGACTAGACAAGAAGTTGAAATGGCGACACCTTGTGGCCATGAGAAGTGAGACACCTCTGCTACCACAACCCAGTCTGCTGGTAGGAAATCAGGATTCCCAGGTAGTAAGGGAGGTGGGTAGGGATTTGGTCCTCCAGGGGTAGATGCTGCTCTTCCCACTATTAAGGTCTGTAGGACTTGTGAGTAGTTTAGAAAGCTAACAGGGTGTTGCTGTCCCTACAAAGTTTGTGAGATAAGCCACATAGATATGAAAATGAAATCTCAGAGAGGGTAGAAACTTCTCCAGGTCAAACAGAGCAAGCAACAGAGAACTGGTTTCTGACTGCAAGTTCTTTTGCACACTCTACCTAGCACAGAGTTGCTTAAAAATACTCCTTGCAGGCTGAGGGTATATCTTGGTGGTAGAGTGCTTACATAGCATGCCCAAAGGCCCTGGGTTCAATTCCTAGTACCCTAACAAACAAACAAACAAAATCAAAATCAAAAACAAAACAACCCCCCCACACACACACAAACATATCATAGGAATATTTACATCATTCCATAATAATTATTACTATTTTGTCCCGGCCACAAAAGATTTTTTGCACTTACTGGAAGGAAGCATTATTTATTGGAGGACAATTTTTCAAAAAGAAAATTTCATGCATATTTCAAGAGTAAAGAGGCTGCAACACAAACCTCATTACTCAGAGCCAATAACCACCATGGGCTTGCCACTTTTACTTCATTTACCTTTTTCCCCCTTGAGTAGTATTTTAAGGCAAATGCCAGCCTTTGTGTCATTTCTCTTTTACATACTTTCATATGCATCTCTAAAAAATATGCTTACTTTCTTCTGAATAGGCATTTCTCAAAAGGAAACATGAAATGGTCAATAAGATATGGAAAAAATACCCAATGTCTCTGATCACTAGCGAAGTACAAATAAAAAAACCACAATGAGATGTTGCGCCCCAGTCAGAATGGCAATTATCAAAAGGATGAAAAATAACAAACGCTGTCAAGGATTTTGAGAACAGAGAACTTTTACATACTGTTGGTGGGAATGTAAATTAGTACACAGCTATCACAAGTATCAGTATGGAGGGTCCTCAAAAAACAAAATAGAACTGCTGTATGATCTTACAATCTTACAAAGGAAATTAAATCATGTTAAACAGATACCAGAACTCCCATGTTCAAGTCCACACGTTACATCTCTTTTGTTGATCACAAGCCTTTTCCTCACTAGTGCTACTGACTTACTGTTAATCCCCCTGATCCAGCACTATTCTCAATAGCCAAGGTATTAAATCAACCACGGTGACCATTGACAGATGAATGAGTAAGGAAAATGTGGTATATACATAGTGGAATATTATTCAGCTATAAAATAGAATCAAATTCTGTCATTTTTGGTCAGATTAATGAAACTGGAGGACATCATGTTAGGCTAAGTAAGTCAGGCATAGATAACCAAATACTGCTTGCTGTCATTCAGCTGTGGAAACTAAAAAGTTGATCTCATGGAAGAAAGTAGAAGGGTGGTCACTAGAGGCAGGGAGAGGAGACAGAGGCCGATAAAGGGGACCAAGAAACATTCAGAAAAACTGGGACACTAGTCCTAGTGTTTCAAAGCACAGTAGAGTGATCATCCTCTATGACAATTGATTGTATATTTCAAAATAACTAAAAGAGTCTGAAAGTTCTCAGCACATAGAAATAATAAATGTTTGAAGAGATGGAAATGCTAACTATCCTGATTTGAACATCATACACTGCACACATGTATCACATTATGGTAATTGTACCCCATAAACATGTACAGATATTATGTGTTGATAAATTTGAAAAATAATAAAAATTATTCCTATTAGAGAAAACTAGAAGTATACACAGGCTACAGACATAGGAGAGAGAAAACATGATAAATCTCTTGTATAACCTGAATGTTATTAATTCACTGGCCCAATCTTACTCGTAACTCTTTATTTTTAAGAAATTTTTTTAGTTGTAGATGGACATAATGCTTTTATTTTGTTTACTTACTATTTCCATGTGGTGCTGAGGATCGAACCAGTGCCTCACACGTGCTTGGCAAGCGCTCTACCACTGAGCCACAACCCCAGCCCCTTTACTGGTAACTCTTATTCTTTCATATCCTCTGCCTAGTCTGTGATTTTCCCAGTTGTCTCAAAGCTGGTCCCCGCTTCCCAACAATCATCTCAAAACTGGTGTTTTTTGGTTTTTGTTTTTTGGTAAAACATAATACACCTGTGTTAGGCCTCTTAGATCTCCTCATCTGTAAAGCATGTGCCGACACTTTTCCCCAGTGTTACCTTCTTACAGCAGCTCCACCTGACTCTGGGGTTTCATTCCAAGACCTCAGTAAGTGTCTGAAACTCTATAGATAGTACCAAATCCTGTATTTAAGTGCTTTGATGCTGCAGCAGTCAATCTGATCATCAAAAGGGCTACTTGGTGACTAATGGGAGAGAAATGCGTGTAGGGTATGAGTAAGCTGGACAAGTGGATAGTTCACATCCCTAAAACCTCAGAATCGTTTAGAATATTCCATTTACTATTTTCAGACCAAAGATGGTGGCAGATATCTGAAAAGTCATGTTATGGTTTAGATATGAGGTCTTATCCCAAAAATTCATGTGTGAGACAATGCAAGAATTTTCAGAGGTGAAATGATTAGATTATGAGAATCTTAACTAATCAGTGAATTAATCCACTGAAATGGATTAACAGGGTGGTAACTGTGTGATAGGGTGTGGCTGGAGGAAGTAGGTCACTGGAGTGTGCCTTTGGGGTTTATTTTTTGTCCCTGGTGAGTGGAGAGAACGCTCTCTCTCTCTCTCTCTCTCTCTTTCTCTCTCTCTCTCTCTCTCTCTCTGTCTCCTACACACACACTCCTCTCTCCCTCCCTCTCCCTCCTTCCTAGTGTCATGTGCTGAGCTACTTTTCTTCCACCAGATTCTTCTGTCATGATGTTCTGCTTCAGTTCCAGCCTAGAACAATGGAGTCGGTCATCTGTGCACTGAGATCTCTGAAACTATGAGCCAAAAAATAAACATTTCCTCCACTAGGTTGTTCTTGTTAGGCCTTTTGGTCATAGCAACTAAAGAGCTGACTAACACATCGCAGAAAATGAAACTGCAGGTAAGAGGGTGAGCCACATGGCTGACAGTGCCATCTGTCTTGTAGCATGTTCTTCTACCTCACCTATTTCTTTCAATGGAACTTAGCTCTCTGCTTGGTTAAGTCAGGGTAAGCTTTGTGGGGCATGGATAGATCACAGGTGCACAGTGCTTCCTGTGACATCACATCACTTAGTCACTCAGGGTCTCCCTGTCCCACTTGGGGTTGGTTGAGTGATGATAGCCTAATTCCTCCACTGTAAGGCTCCTCACCAACAGTTCATCCATACATGATCACTGTCTGAAACAATAATTTCATTAGGGTTGCAAAGTGATAATCTTTTTCTAATCCTATGAATCTTCTGTATTTATCATCTAGAATTATTTTGTAAAGGAGAACTCTTTCTTCAATTATTGTTGTTTGATTGCTTTGAAATGCAGTCCGTATAAGATAGGCAGACTAAATGTTAATTCTTTCTTTTCAATTTCAGAACAGAGAATGAGTGCACTGAATAGTTCCAACAGTGTTCCCAGTGAGAATTTCTTTTGGGTTGGGGGGACTTCTGTTAAGTATCACTATGACTCCGGGTTTTTGTATATTTGTCACTTTTCTTTGTTTTGCAGTGCTGGGGATTGAGCCCAGGGCCTTGTGCATGCTAGGCAAACACACAATCACTGAGCTACACTCCCAGCCCTATTTGTTGCATTTCAGTCAACTGCATCGATATTCTTTTGGATGTTCAAAATGCTTTCATTATCTTTGAGCATGGGAGTCCTTCATGTAGACTTATGGTCCTTCTAATAGAACCTTCTGTTCTGATAAGCATAAGATATCATAGACTCGCCATAAATACTTTCTGCCCCTTTTCTGGGATCATCCATTCCCCTGAAGATCCTTGATTGGAGGAAATGCTGCTATTGTATATTTTAGCTCCTTTCCTTTAATCTCCATGCTCCTCCTTCAAAGGAAGGAAAAGAAGGAATAGCTGGGAGAAGGTGTTAAAGGAAGAGGAGGAGGAGGCAAATAGGTAATGGTTGCCAAGAGATTGGCATTCTTTGGGCCCTGTTTACTAGTAGATGAAATCTCTCTTACTGAGGTCCCTGATTATGTGTGCTTGTCTTTGGAGTTGATTCTGGGGTCTCTTAGCCTTTTGCTCCTTTTCTGTCTCTATTCCTAGCCATATTTTCTCCATGTGACAAGCAGCATACCTGGGGCAAAAGATGTTGCCACTACTTCTTAGAGGGTGGTGTATCTTCCTAGCTGTCCCTGTTCCACGTGGGTACAGCAGTATGGACCCTGTGCATACAGTTTGTTGGGTAAGTGGATCAGCATCTGTCCTGCAAACTCAGCCACATTCTTGAGGTGCATCCGAATGTGAGTCCCATGTCTGATCTTGCAATGGATAGTGGGAAGCCCACTTTGATCTTAGATCTGAGATATGTGTTCCAATGCAGTAATCCAGAATCTTGCATTTGGGGGAACATTTGGGGTAGACTTGGAATAATTATAAAGCTCTTCATTGTTCAGTTGGCCTGTGACTCTTGACTACCTGCTCCACAGATCAGAACCCAGGATGGGAATGGCTTAACCATACTTGGTGTTGCTGACTCCAATCAATGGTAACACATTAGCCAAACCATTGGGATGGATGCTGACCACAGTGGCTTAGCAGTTATGCCCACTACCTTTAAAGTCATAGCTCCTCTCCAAGGCCCTCAACTTTCTTAAGGGTCACATTTGATGTATTTTTCTGACAAACTCCTTTGGATGAGAGGTCAGTAAATGGTTTAAAATGGAAAGTAATCTGTTTCTCTGGGAAGATTTCCTAAGGTTAGAGGGCACTCAATTTTAATAGTCAGCTGTATCCTTCTCCTGGAAATAGCTTGGTAATAGTAAATTAACAAAAATGAAATGATATAAAAACCACTTAACAGAGAAGATTCCAGAAATTGGTCACAAGAATGAGGAACACAGCTGACTTCTCTCAAAGCAGCCACCACAAACTATGCTGCGTAGCACTGTTTGCCTGAAGGTTGGTAGTGGTCACTTGGTAGTGATTTATTTCTTGTCCCAAAACAATTCTAAGGATTCTGAGGTATAAGTCTCATATTTCTTCCCATAGATGAATCCCTTACCCAGGCAGCTTCTTACATTTGATTTCTTTGGATCTCCCAACAACCCTGTACACCAGACTCATTCCCTGTCTACTCATAAGGACACCAAGCTTTAAAGAAGTCAACAGAGAGACTTGTCCTGATAGGAAACATAAACTCTAGGATTCTACACAAGAACACCTGACCTCATTGGCTGTGTTCCTTCCTCCAAATCATGATTTTTCTTTTCTTTTCTCCTTTCTCTTAACATATAATCTCATAGCTGGTCAGGATGCTTTCATTCATTTCTAACAGCCCTAAAAGCTAAGGATGAATAATTCATCATGTCTGCTGTTTCTTCTTATCAGAGCCCTCTTGTGGTTTGCCAAGAACATCCACAAACACTTCTGCTCTCTGCTTCTAAAGATCACCATCCTGACAGTTGATTTTGCAATTCCCCTAGCCCATGTGAAGCAAGGTTTTTCTTGAAGGGTCTTATTTGGTATTGATCAGAGGATGCCTCTGGGGAACCTGGACCATGAACACATTTGCAAGTTTTTTTTTGTTTTTTGTTTTTGTTTGTTTGTTTGTTCTAAAAGAGTTAATGTACCTCTAGGAACATGACACTGTGAGCTAGAATGCAGTTCTATAGAGCTCAGGTGAATTTTAACTCTTCCTTAGTTCCTGCTGCCATTTCTATTAATGGCCCCCGCCCACCCCCAAAACAGAAGCTGTGGCAATAGGCAGAGGGCATTCACCAAGATTCAAGTTCAGCCTCATAGCCAGGTGTGGTGGTACATGTCTGTAATCCCAGCAACTCAGGAGGCTGAGACAGGAGGATCACAAGTTAGAGATCAGTGTCAATAATTTAGCAAAGCCCTAAGTAATTTTGCGAGAACCTGTCTCAAAATAAAAAGTAAAAAGGGCTGGGTATGATGCTCAGTGGTAAAGCGCCGCTGGGTTCAATCTCTAGTCCACACTCCAACCCCAGCACAATGACAAGTTTGCCTTGTTTTACATTTCTAAGCAAGTCTATGCATGTCTGCACCAAGTCCTCCAGGCTAAGATCAGAAACCCATAGCTTGTTTTCAGTTTTGATGCACGTGACAAGATTTAGCCAGCTGAGCCCACTATCTCTCCATTTGGATTTTAAAGGCAATTGCTCTAGCATCTTGAGCAAGTCATGGCAAGTGACAGTCATTCCAGAAGCAGTTCCCAAATGCTGACAGTCTCACAATGGCTCAACCTCTGGTCCCAGTGGTCTCAAGGAGCAAACCAACACCTCCCTCTGAGAGATGGTGCTGGTTTTCCTGCAAATCGCCATGACTTGGGTTTACACTTGGTAGACAACACTGGGGCACACACCCTATTCCTTTAAACCTGACAATTTAAATAATGTCCCTTTTGGTGACAGTCCTATATTACCAGTGGATCTGGAAAAAAAAAAAAAAAAAATGCCATCCTCTCAATTGCAATTTTCTAGCCCAAGAGGAAGCATCTCAGTTTATGCCACTAGAAACTCATAGGTTTCCAGACAAATTGGGTCAGAAAGGCAGCTGCTGCCTCCTGTCTGGGGAGTCTCCTTGGCAGAGGACAGAAAGGGACAGCTGCTTCAAACATTGCCTCCTGCTGCTCTCTGGCAACAGGGCTGGAAAAATGACAGCTCACCAACAAGAGAATCAGGAGCTAGGATTAGGCTCTAAGTGTGAGCAGGTCAGGGGCTGACTTGGCCTTGGAGCATGAGCTCCAACCAAGGGAGCACGCAGTTCCCGTGAGCTGTGACGGATTTACATGCTGTTTTCCTGATTTACCCCAGTGCACCTTCACACACCTACCATTTCACATAACGTCACAGATGAAGGAGACCAGTCTCCAAATTCTTCAGGTGCTCAAACCCAGCCCTGGGTTGCTGATGGTCACCTAGTCATTGTCAGCTCAATTACTGGCCCTTTTTATTTGCCCCAACCACTTCCAAGTTGGCCAGCAGTGTGGCCAAGTCCCTGTTCCTGGCATCTCTGTTCAGGATTGCCTGCTGCCTCCTCACAGCACTGTCCCTCTCCACTCCACCTCTGCTTCCTAGCTCCTAAGTCACTCTGACCTGGCCCTTGTCCAACTATTAACCCTTCCTGACTCCTTTGCAATTTAAAGACTTCTATTCCCATAGGCCCATGTGGGCCTCCTTGATTCAGGGACTGCTTGCAGCTCTGGGTAGGAGGCATGCTGTCCACCCATGCCTTGGGCCTATGGATATTGGGATCCGGGCTCGCTGTCATTCAGGAAGGATGACAAGTTACAATGACCAGACTCCCAGGGCACTGAGTGCCAACTGCCTTGATTGAATTTCCTCATTCTAGGAATTACTGAAGTCTGACATTACAAAGAGCCCAAGAAAGAGCTCTATATCCCAATTAGGGAATAAAAGACACAAGTCTAGGGCTCCACTGTTAGCCAGTTAAGGACCACAGTCCTGCCAGACAATTTGGCAGAGAAGTGATGGAGGAAGGGGTGCAGAGGGCTTTTCTCCAAGAACCTGGAAACTAGGGAAACAGAATGACCTTCAGAGCTGTACCACTTGTGAGCATCTTATAGATAATATGAAATTTTACAACCTATAAATAAACATATTTGATCATAACAGAGATGCGACAAGGACATCAGGGGGAGATGAACAGTCAGACTTAAGGGAAACTGTTAAAATTTCTGAAGAGAGGCGGCGGTGGTGGATCCATGACAGCTATGATAAGACTCACAATCAAAACCGGAAGCAAGGCACATCAGAACACTGTCCAGCCAGCCTGCCTGAGCATGACTGGAGGCTGGGGCATGGCGAGTCTGCTTGGCTTACTGTTTCATTTCTGTTGTTCACAGAACAGGCTGCAAAGGTGACAGCAACTCGAGGAAAAGTGATAAGATGTAAACTGAGTTCAGTCTGGGAAGGATGTGAGTGACTGCTGCTCTGTCCCTTAGAAAAGATAGTGCCTGCCGTGGGTGTTGTAATCCCAGTGGTTTGGGAGGCTGAGGCAGGAGAACTGAGAGTTCAAAGGCAGCCTCAGCATCTTAGCAAGGGCCTAAGCAACTTAGTAAGATCCTGCCTCTAAATAAAATATAAAAAAGGGCTAGGGATGTGGCTCAGTAGTTAAGTAACCCTTGGTTCCTTCTGCTGTCATTCTTTGTTATTGATTTAAGCAAACACACATTTTTTGGCACCTGCCAGTCATTCATATAAAAATGATGTTTTTTATATTTTAAAAGTAATTTTGGACAGAATCACAGACATGGGAAACCAACGGAAATGATACATTTTAAGGATTGTTAGGGCTGGATGCCATTATTTATTTGCAACATACAATCCAGATTCCAACCCTTGGTTTTCAATTCCAGTTTCCACAACTGGCATAGGATATAGGGACATCAAAATGGTGGTGGCAGGGCACAAGAAAAATGCTGACTGGAGTTTAAGACTGATAAGTCACCATGTCCCTGTTTATGATAGAGCCCATTACCATGACAGCACCCACCACTGAGGGCTTATCACCCATCGCTACAGGTTCTGTATTCTAATCAGGTAAAAAGTCAAGTAACAAATGGAAACTGTATTCTAGTTAGGTGACAATAAAGTAACCAATGGGAACAAAGGGGGCAAGGGCTTCAATCAGCAGAAAGGAACCTAGGCACAGCTCAACACATAAAGACAAGACTCATTCACACCAGGGCCTAGGGCCACCCTCTGGCAAGGCCCACTCTGCTCTACTTTATGGAGTACACCTTCACTTTCAACAAGTCTGTGCTCTGCCTGTTACTTCTGCACGTCTTGCTTAATTCTTTTTTAGGATGCCAAGAACCTGATCCTAACTGGAAACCTCAACAGTATCACAGCAACATGCCCGTTATCTGTCCCTGGTGTCAGAGGGAGAGAATACTCCTCAGACTGACACAGGGACCAGTAACACACCTATTTCTCGGATCCCACTGGGGCTTCTGTCTTCTTCTGTGGCTCTAGGTTGGCAGTCTGAAGCTTGTGAAAGTCTGGGTTCCGGGGAGATCTCATTTTCTGAAATTCTGACACCAAAGCTAAGGCAGAAATCTGAATGAGGGTGACTTCATCAGGAAAAGGCTATTGTGTGAGGTCTTCCTCTCCCAATAACAGGCCACCCTGCCCCTTCTTTGCTACGTGAGAAATTGGAGGTGGAGAGAGGTGATAGGGCTTCCGAGTGGCAGACTGTGTGCCTAACCTAGGTCTGCCTCACAACAAAGCCTGTGTTGTCTCTGCTTTATCATTCCTTGCCTGAGGAGAGAGCGGCTCAATCTAGCAAAGAGTGACAGACAAAAGCAAAAAAAAAAATTCATATGTTGAGGGTGTTGCTTTAGCTCCGACTGATTTCCACAGCACAGTTCTCCTCTAGCTATTTGGAGAAGGTCTACACCTGGCAAGATATTGAGTGCCAGCTCCAAATATTTAGTGAAGAAAAAGAGGTGTGTGCCAGAATAAGACATGTAATTCCATTTCATCTTCCCTCCTAGGGCTGAGTCTGTTACTGCCTCAGGAGAATGTTGTACCAGAAGCTGGCTTTAAACACCGAAAGTGACACTTCTTCCAAAGAATAAAACAACTTTACTGTACCAAAAAGAGCAAAACTCCCCTCTCAGAAAACTCAACACATACTGCAAATGCAAGATAACCTTGGGTGGAGGAAAAGCTGATGTTTGCAAAACCAGCTGGGAGAAATAGAGGTCACTTATGAGTGACTCTGATGTTCCAGCTCTGTGCCACCAGTTGCTGTAAATAAAGGGAGGTGCTGACAATTTAAAAACATTTTAAAACATTTCTGTAAAAAGAGAAATGAAACTAGAGGCATACAATTACGAAGTACAGTTCTATTGAAGACTATGAATGACAGGGGAAAAGGGAATGTCAATATATTTTTTTAAAAAGTTCAAATGCTCTGAATGTGGAGAATGTTCCATTCTATTGAAGATTTTTGCCTTAAGGTGTGAAAGGAAGTGAGGCTAGAATTCATCTCAGAAATAGATTAAGTGAACACCAAAGGATATTTAAGTTTCAGAAGGGAAATAAGGGTTATCGATGAACTGTAGCTAAGATCACAAGCTCCTTATCTGTAAAGAGAAAGAACCTGCGATAAGCTGTAGGACAAAACAGAATTCATTTTAAAGATAAAATACAGAAGCTGCAGGGCTAAGATGCAGTCTTCCTTCCTCTTTAGATTGACACTCTGTTGCTGCCTATGATTTTCCTGAAACAGAATAATCACCTGCAGTTAGTAAAACCTAAGGGGGCGATTTTCAACCTTTAGCTTGCACTGAAGAATCCACTGAAAGGGTTACTAAAATGTAGATCTTTATCCCTTCACGAAAACGCTGACCATGTAAGTCTGGGTGGACTTACGAGCCTACGAGGACCATGCATCTTAACAAGCATCTCTCAGTAAAGGTCATTAGGAGTCCATAATCCAAACTATTGTCTAAGTCTATAGTCCTTAAACTACTGATTGAGACTTATTTTTGTATTATGTGTGGTTTTTGGTACTGGGGATTGAATCCATGGGTGCTTTACCACTTAGCCACATCCCCAGTCTTTTTAATTTTGAGACAGGGTCTTACTAAGGTGCTGAGGGTCTCACTAAATTGATAAGGACTTGCGAACTTGCAATCCTTCTGTCTTGGCCTCCTGTGTTGCTGAAATTAAAGGCATGTGCCACCATGCCTGGCCAAGTTGGGACCTATTAATAAGTCTGGAAATCATCTTCATGCAATTAGCATTTGAAAAGAAACCAAGCAAAGTCAGTATATACTGTGCAGCAAGTTTTTTAATTCATTCATATATATCAGTGTGGGCGAATGGGAGTGTTGAATTAATCAGTACAATGTATTTCAGACTGCGTCTCAGCTGAGAAAATTGGAGAAGCAGTGACCTAATGGGATTGAGCATCCCTTCCCTGGACTCCCTCAATGTTCCATGCACCCTGACACTAAGTGCCAAACCAAATCAACTTCCTCCTTCCTACTACTTCTACATAGCTGGAAGGATGACAACTAGTTTTTTTTTTTTTTTTTTTTTTTTTTAACTACAGGAATGAATGTGGATGACTTGAAGAAAAGCCTGCCAAGACCCTGGAACGGCCTCAGACATAGGTGACTGGAAATGAACTAAAACCATTTGGAACTGGGGACCCTCCAAAGGTCTGAAGAAAGAAAAAGAATGGAGGAAAGGGATTGGTAGATGATGGGGAGCAAAGAAAGGAGGTCAAATGGAGCCATGAGAAACTGGTAGATAAGCCATACTTCATTTGTTCTTTATGAAGATAGTATTAGTGACCCACCCCATCCCTGTCCCCAGGAGATGAAGTGGTTTCAGCTTTTCTTTTTCTTTCTAGCAATGCAAGGGCTCCTTATTTATTCATTCAGGTTATCCAACTTCTAGTAAAAATAATATTTTGCAGGCACTGGCCTGGATACAAACAGGTCCAAAGCTTAACCATGTAGCAAACAGAAACTAGAAAGTCAGCAACAGGAATAGCACCAAGCATGTTTAGAATGGTGTGGGTTTACCTCGCCCAGCCTGCCCAGTCTGCATCTGCAGCTCTGAGGAACTCCTCCACTAGATCTGCTTAGGACAGTTCCCAATGCGGCTCTGGGGACCGAAAGCCAGCCCTCATTCTGACTGCCAAGCTAGGCACTCCTGCTTTGGGCTATCTTCAACTTGAGGAAGGGACATTTTTTAATTCCCTAGTCCTTCTCCATGCCACCACCCTGAGATGCCTTTTCCTCATTTTCCACAAAGATTCATGACAGGCTAGCAACATACCAAAGGGAAGATAACTCCATTTCATCACAAGTCTGTCTTTCCATGATGCTGGGTAATCTTTCAGTGTTCAAAAGACCCAGGCATAATTAACAGTGTTGGCTGTGAACTCAGCATCTTGTCTAAAGATAGTTGCTCTCCTTCTCAAGCACTACAGCATTGGAGGGTGTTAAGCAACACACACCTTGGCCCCACCAGAGTGACAAATTCACTTTAAAAAGATGATACTGGACATGTGGGCTAAACCACTCCAAAAAGTCCACAGGCTCCTCTGCTTCTTCACTTAAGTAGGAAATTTTAAGGGATTCAAGGACACTTATTTTATGGCGGATCACCTTAGAAAAAAAGAGAAGTTACATGGGAAATGTTCTTATTGCCACTGTGTAGGACGAAGGAGTGAAGTGAAGGGAAAAAAATCATGTAATTTATCAGGCCATGTTAGTCCAGCTGTGTCTGTGATCTCATGGCCTCCAACTCACATACTGCCATAAAATGTCCCAATCAGTCTGTCCACTTCTGTTCATCGTGTCAATAAGTAGATAATAATTTTTTTCCTTTTGAACAAGATATACTTTTTAGTATCGCTACTTAAAAAAAAAAAGCAACTATAATAACTTGCACATCCAATTCACTGTCATTATCTTTGCTAAATGCTTTCAGCACAGGAGGGATAGGAGACAGGTCTTTTGTATTCCTGGCCATCAATAATTGTCCTTTGAGGAGACAGCTTCACTCCAGAATGAAAAACAACAATAAAAAAAGAAAAACGACTATTTTGTACTTGTTATTTCCTTTTCCTATAAATAGGGATAATAAATACCTCTTAAAGGAGGGCTATTGTGAGGGCTAGAAGTATACAGTATGTAGACAGCCTGTAGTAGGAACTCAATACCTGTTGGCATCCTTTCTCTTTGGGGCTGAAGGAGGGTGGGTTATCAAGCATGCTCTTCTCTGCATGCACGTAAATTGAGAGGAGAGGGAATCAGGAGGGCCCAGCCTTCTTGGCACACAGAATTAGCACTGAATATGTGGCTTCTGCAATTTAATCACCGTGGGAGTTCCTGCAGCCTAATGGTGTGCCTCAATTAATGTATCAGGATTTGTGGCTTACCAAGCAGACACATCCATTGCATGATAAACAGGTAAATGAGCTACCTAGTGGCATGGGGCTGACCCAGGTCCCCATTCTAAAATGCCAGAGACATTTTTGCCTTCCTGTAAGTCCAATTCCTCCTGATGCATGGAGCTCCAATTCTAGACTCTGAACATGTGGAAAGATATGCATTCCCTCCATGCACCCCTTGGACAACCCTTTGCACATGCTTCTTTCTGTGTTAGAAATGCCTCCCCCACACCCTCCTCTGCATGGTCAACACCTACTTCTAGATGCCTTTCTTGCCCCCTTTACAGTGGGGAAGGTCCATCCTCTGCACTCTAAGGTTGCCCCAGCTTCTCCTATCATTATCTTCCCACTGTCTTCAAGATTGTCTTCCCACTCAGTTACATGCTCCCTGGGGATCTGCAATACATTCTTTGAATGAATGAGTGAATGAATGAACGAATGCACAATCTATGTATTAAATGAATGGATGAATGTATGGTGAAAGAAAGGACCCAGGCTTGGAACCCAACTTCCACACTATCCTTTCTTTCACCATATTCTTTTTGTCTGCTATAAAATAAATAGCCAGATTTTATGGGAGTTGTTAGGGAAACTGAAATCTTAAAGAGGAAAAGGGGGTAGTGGCCTGTAATCTACTCTCAATCTGATATCTATTTGCTCTTCTGGGTAAGATGAATGATGAATCTCTGCTTAATAGATTATTAACTAAGGGAGAGTGTTGGTTCTCAGAAAAGTGGGGTGAGATTATTACTATTTTACACATTCTAGTATTTTAACAAAATATAAAGCACTAGCTCTAGAAAAGGAAGCCAAAGACACCTCCCAAACACAGCTCTCCTCAGCCAGGGTCCCATAGACATTGATGACATATGCCTTGTCTGAATTCTGCCAGCAGCTCTGGATTTAGCTGAGTACAATAGGGAAGCAACTGTCATTGTCAGAGATGGAATGTCACTAGGGCCCTCCTTGTCCTGGCCCCAGAGAACTTCCTTGCCATCTACTCTAAGTCTGTACTTGAGGATTAAACCTGAATCCCCTTTTCAGAGACGCTATGAGTGTATGATTCCTTTCCTGCTTCCCATGAAGTTGGAATAATAGACTGATAATAGCTCCATGTGATATTGGAGCCTCACATTTTCATAAGATTTTGAACATAAACACATTCCTGACACATACACTGCTTGAAAGCCAGTCTGCCTCTTTCCAGAGTAACTTTGCAGGGATAGTGTTTTGAGAGAGACCAAAGCCTCTGGGCTCTGCCTTGTCTCCTTGACTAAGCCCATGGAGAGGGCTGTCCCCTATCTGCACCACACCATGCAAAATGGCTACTAACTTTGACCCCAGGGAAAGAGAAGAAAGCTTCCTAACCTTGTGCAGCTCCACAGGAGTTGGGGACATTATCTCCTTTATTTCTTGCTTCATTTTTCTCAGGGTCACCGACTTTCTGCCCACATCTGAGGGCAGGGTGTTGCTCCGAGTTGTTTGGCTGTAGTGTGGCCGTGAGCTGCTCCGTTCCTGGAAGCTGGCCTGTCGCCCCAGCTGGCTGCGAGGTGTCGGAGCCTCATGATTCAGACTCATAGTGCTCCCCGACATGATTGTTGCCTGTGGCATTGATAATTTTCAGAAACAATTAAGCCATGGGTGAGGAAAGGGTTTGGTTGCTCAACGTTAAGCACAATTCTCCTTCTGCCCAGTCCAAATACATTCTCTTCAGGGCAGAGGCAAAGGCTGGAGAATGGACATACTAATTGAACTATGAAAGTCTGGAAAATGCTTTGCAAGTGACATTTGTAATGCACATTTCAAATCCAATGTAAATACTTAAGCCCTTAAGTTTATTTACTCAAATACCACCCCTAGCAGTTTAAAAACAACATTTGCTTACTGCAAGCTACATTTTAAGCGTTAACTTTTCAGTGAGTGGGCTCTTGCAGAAATAAGCTAAGTACCTCTCAATGGGGACCAGGCTGCCTCTATTTCAATGCTATTTCTAGCTCCAACTGGAGCTAACAAAGGGTTGGAATGGGATTATTGATACACAGGCAGTGTATCCTCAGGCTTCCCACCTAGCACTGTATATTGTCTGTCCTTTGGTCAAGTGGCCTATCCTAGAAGACAGACCTGGTTGACCTCCACATCTTTCAATATAGAAATGGTCTCTGTAAGATCTGCAGGGGATAATCATTTTTTTTTTTATTGTTATTGAATTCAACCCTTTGCTTAAAAGCTATGTGACTTGGATTAGATTTCACCAGTGAATTGGGAAGTTTGTTCAATTTCAAGTATATTTCCTGCCTAATACATAAGCAAGGATAAGATTAGATCCCAAAGATGACTGAGTCTCAGAACCAGAACAAAAGAGGATTTGAAACCAGTATTATGCTGGGGATGTTCATTTCTCATGTTAGGAAGATGTGAAGGGGGCTGGAGTTGTGACTCAGTGGAAACACACTTGCCTGGCATGTGTGAGGCCCTGGGTTCAATATTCAGCACCACATATAAATAAATAAAAGATGCATTGACAACTAAGTATATACATATGTATATAGAAGAAGATACTAAGGTTCTAAAAATATTACTGTAGCCAGCTCTGTACTCCTAGATAAGATGGATACACAAAGGTAAACTAGCACTGGTAAATCTGCCTATAATCATGGGAACAGAAAACTAGTTTACTATGCATGTGATTGATTGGCTAAAGCATGATTTATTTATATTCACAGCAATGCTAAAAGGAGCGGTTTAATTTGTTGAGTCCTTACACTCACTCATGTAAGCCTTCCAACAACTCTATGAGGTGGGCTCTCTTATTCCTCCTAATTTACAGGTGAGGAACTGGGACTCCAAGAAGCTGACTTACCCCAGATCACATGGGAATCATTGAGTCAAGGGGCGCTACCTACAACTATTTACCAGAGGGGACCCTGCAAAGTGAAGGCCATTTTCATTTGCCATCTCGCTAAGATTTCACAATTCCAAAATTTACCTGGTGTTTACGCACCACAAACAAAGTCTTTAAATTACAGTGAAGACATGTACATATATCCAACAACTCCGATGAAAAAGAAATAAAACCAGCAACATATTGATATTCTGACTAGAGCAGTTATCTTACTGATAATCCTAAAAAGGAAATTTATGACTTAAAAAAACTTCTTGCTGATCCTTAAACATTAACCCATGCTAAGTACCGTATATATTATGTACTGATCACCATTTAATACTTAAGTAACTCTGTAGGGTAGGTATTATAATTATTAAACTTCCCCATTTGCAGTAAGGAAAAAGATGCTTGATTGAGTTAAGCAACTTGCCTATGAGTGTGGGCTTAGAATCCCAGCAGTCTGGTTCCAGACCCTTGATGACCTGGGTACATTGCTTAACAGTCCAGTATTAACCATATAAAATATTCTTATATATATATATTGAAGTGTTAGGGATTGAACCCAGGGTCTTGATGATGCTAGTGTTCTACTACTGAGCTATCTCCCCAGCCCCAGGAAAAAGGGCCCCGAACTTTTAAATGAGTATAGAAATCCATATGATAGTTTATTTCAGATGGATACCGGTTTAAAATTTATGGAAACCTTTCCATGGTGAGCTATGTTGGCATTATGGGACATCCTTTATTTTCTGGCACTTAACATATATCATGTCTGCGTTTTATCCACTCTAACTGACAGGCACTCAATGATTGTTTTCCTGTTGTGGTGACCATCCATCTATTATTTTTACCTACTTAGACTAGTTATTTGCTTTGTTAATATCTATTTTTTTTTACATTCATTTTTCACAGGACCAGCAGGAAACACTTCATCACTACATCTGGGAGATGACAGTTCTGCTTTGATGAGTCCCAGCTGCCATAGAAGAAGTTACAAATGAATTTCAAAGGGTTCCAGTGGAAAAAATGAGATCCTATCAATAGTTCTTCAGTTCAACTTTTCAAAACATGGCTTGATTGCTTTGTTTACAGTGAGCTTCAAGTAAATTAGTAGCATCCAAAAAGGAATATAAAAGTTAAAGTACATTATAATTTAGGTTCTGACATTTAGTTAAACCTTCTTCCTTCATAATATAAAAAAAATAGTTAAAGCAGTGTTCATTAATCAAGAAATGGCAAATATGATTGTAGTTAAGTTTTATTGAACATTTTATTGAACATTTGTTAAGTTCTATGTTCTTAGTGCCATAGCTTATTATGATCCCCATATTTTATAGAAGGAATATCTGATAAGAGATGTTGAAAATTTGTTCAGTCAGTCTCAGTTTGAATTTTTCTCCTTGGGTAAAGCTATATATACATTTTTCAGTGCTAAAGTTGGACCTAAATTATTGCTATCAATAGGGAAATGATTAGTAAATTAATTGCTTTTCATTTTCAAATCAATTGTAATCATTTTTCATCTTAGTTAATTTACACTTTTTAGTGCTGTAGTATACTTTAACTTTCAATATTGGACAAAAACGTCACATGCAGGAATCTAGTTCCAATATTTTTTTTATAATAGCATTTCCAGTCAAGGGAATGGAGTTCATTTAAACTAACAAGTGAATATTCTTTGTGGTAAAAGTATAAATATGACTTTAATTTGTGAACTTGTCAATCATTCTGATGATCCAAAGATTTAATTTCTCTTTAGCTTATACATGCAGTCCATTTTCTTTCTGCATATATAATTTCAAGGGCCACACCTGCAAGGAGTTATGTTAGAGCAAATTCGTAGGAGGTCATGACGTGACTTCTATGCTAATGGATGTTGTTTTCATGAGATAACTCAATTTCTGTGTGAAAATAACAACCTCATTACATTACTTTTAATATCTTCTTTTTGCCTAACAAAAGAAGTTAGAAGAATAGTTTGTTCTTCAGAAGAGAAGTATTGAAATGCAAAACAAAAAAGGCATAGGAGGCAAACATGTTTTTTGAAAGAAGGGTATGCTCAAGAATTATGAATCAAATCGTGAATATTGTCAACGCCTTGCTAACTTTGGGCCACTTTGACTCATCTTTCTACATGCAGGAGGTGGTAAATGTTTAAATAAACCAGCTGACACTTAAGAATTCTGTTCTTTTTGAAAATTGTATAAAAAGAAATCAATTGCTCACATATTTATTCATTTAAATTATATAGAATTATCCATAATCCATATCCAGGTCCTTTAACTGTGCTCTGAAGCTGAAATTCATGCCAGGTAATACTATGATGTTTATAAATTCAAACTAATATTTTTTTTATAATTTTCTTTGCAGATTCACAAACATTAGAATCACATAAAATATCCACACATGCAATCGAAAAGCAAAATAATATAAAGATGAGTAATCATTTTAGAATTGCAAGAGTTTCACCCAGTTATGCCATTCACATTCCTTATGGTGATTTGGGGACCTTTTATGACATCAAAATAAAAATGAGACTTTCGCCACTTTTTAAAAAATTTTAACAGCTTGGAAAATTTAAAAGAACATAAAAGGAAACAGTCCAGGGCTTCCCAGACTAAAGTGTGAATACTGTCGGCAAATTCATGGCTTTGATTACAGTACGGCCAGGAGTTCAAGCCGTTCCGCTTCATCTTGTTCCTACTCAGATTCACATGAAGTTAATATGGAATCAGGATTTGCAATTAACAGCCAAGTACTATGTAATATTTTGCCTGCTTATCAAATAGATTGGCCTTGTTTGCCAGCTGCATTATCATCTCCTTTAGAGGCAAAACAAAACACAATAAAATTTCCTCTTATGTTCCTCTTGACAATCAAATTCACTTCTGTACCAGGTACAAATGAAAACATGCCAAAGAAACCTTTCTAAAGCAACTAAGAGAATGAGATGCGCCACTGCTGGGAGACTTAGCTTGCTCCTTAGCCATTTGGTAGGGAACAGTCAGGGTTAGCAGGGAGCAATGGCAGAAGCCACAAGTCAGTAAGCTTGGGGTGGGAACAGGAAATAATACTTTCAACTGCATCATATAAAATCAAATTGCTGTCCAGAAGGCAAGGAGGCAGGGGAGGCAGCTTCACAAGCAAAAATATAAACATAAAGGGTAGCTACCAAGAGAGTCATGTTTCTCAAAGACACACGCCTGTCAGCTTTCTCCTGTGGAAAGGGGTTAAAGCTTTTAAATGAACTGGTGTGATCAGTGCAAACTTAAAAGGACCAAAAAATGAATGTAGAAACAATAAAAGCAAATAGCAGGACCGAGGCTACCTCGAGTTCTCGCAGAATTCCTGACTGTCCACATGTTTCTAAATCCTCCAGTGCTTGAGACCAGAAGTTCTCCTCTTGCTCAGCCTCTGCACTGTCAGAAGTCCCTGCAAAACTGACACCACGAAACACAGTCAAGGTTGAGAATTTACCAAACATAATTTTCCTCCTATATGCAGAACATTTCTCTTTTATCTCACATGCACAAAAAATAAAATGAAATAAAGATTAAGAGAGAGAGAGAGAGAGAGAATTTGAATCTGGCTTTCTTTTAACTCCAATCTCCAAGTAAAGCCAGCTTGGGTATAAGGATGTTTAGGAAATGCAAAGTCTCGTAAAGAATGAAAGCCTGGTTCATTCACAGCTACTACTAAACGCGCTGCATTGACATAGCCCTGTTGGAATGGAGTGCAACATGGGGACACATCTTAACTGATTCAAAACAATAAATGGATAAGCACTGGAAAAATAAAAATCAAAAAGAAACGAGAAGGAATAGTGCACAAAGGGAGGACATGGTTTATAGAAGTTGACTTCCAGAGCCAGGAATGGTGGTGCACACCTTTAATCCCAGTTACTCAGGAGGCTAAGGCAGGAGGACAGTGAGTCTGAGGCCTCGCCTCAGCAAATTAGTAAGACCCTGTCTCAAAAAAAAAAAAAAAAAAAAAAAAAAAACAAAAACAGTGACTTCCCCCTGTGCTACCACTGTTTTCTTTAGAGGAAATCTAGCTCTGGCCTTGTGTGGTGATGCCAGGCTGGTCAGGCAAAAGTTTTAGAAACTGCCTTATGGCCACCATGGCTTCAGGAAGTCAATGCTAACAGCATGTGCCACTGGAAATAGAGAACTTCAAATCTTGCCCAAATGACTGGCCACAAAGTCATCTTGGGTGGGGCAGCAGTGGATGGAAACCTTACCCACTGGTTGTGGACCGGTCCCACTCTTCATTATTCAGTCCCACATCTGGGTAAGTCTGGCTTCGAGGCTTGGGGACCGGGGACAAGCTGCCTCTCTGTTTCGGACTCCTCCAGTCATAGGTGTTGAAATTGTATCCTGAGGCCTGAAAACTGGTGCCTAAAACATAAACAAAGTGTTAGGACTGGGCCTGGGGATTGTTGAACCCATTGAGAAAAGACCCCGTCAGCCAGCAGAGGGGTGGCACATAGCAATAGCAACAGCAGCAACAACCTCGAGCATACAGTGGTGCTTATCACACACAGAGTGCTCTATTTTTGTACCTTCTTTATTCTTCAGAGCCAACTTTGAAGGCAGGTACTATTGTTACTGTGTTTTATAGCTGATACCAAAGGTTCAGAACAGCCACTTCAGGTACCCAAAGCGACTTGCAGACCTCCATGGGGGTTCAACTCATAACTTCAGGAGAACCAATTTTCAGATCCCCAAATTCCATAAGCACATCTTCCCCTGATGTAGCTGACACCATGCCAGTTCCTCTGTCTCACTTCCCCTTTTTTAATTGTTCTTCTGCCACATTATGAATGAAAGACACATTTATCATCCATTTCAAATTTTTGGAGGTGCTGGGCTTGGGAGATAAAAAAAAAAAAAAAAAACAGCTGCCAAATCAAGAATAAGTTAGGAAAGGCTCATTTCTGTAAGCAGGTCATTTAGAACTGAGGTCTCAGCTTAACCAGGCAAACTCATGGCAAGGGTTTTATTCTTCTTTTGTCCATCTTTCTGTCCCTCAGAACTGCAGTTCAAAAGTAAGATGCCAGAGTGAGGAGGCTGGTGCATCATTGTTTATTTGATGCAAAATAAAGACTTTTTTTCTGACGGGGAGTTAAGTCTGATTAGCTCCCAGGGTGACGGAGTGAGGGATGGCTTTGGCAATTAGATTACATAATGGACATTTCCCATGAGTTTGAGTTAAGACAGTGGCTTCAAGATCTTGGCAGATAAACATTTAAAGCATATTTACAACAAATTACATTTAAATTGGAGGAGAAAAAAATGTAGATGACAACTTTAAGTATGTGACAGGATATGTGATTTTTCAACAAATCTTCAGGGGGTTCAAGTGGGAGAATGGAAGTTTGGCTTTAAGTCTGGTTCCACAGTCATCACAATTGCTTTGTTCATCACTTTGGGTTGTGTGTGTGTGTGTGTGTGTGTGTGTGTGTGTGTGTGTGTTATGTATGTGTTTACATGTGTGCAATAAAATGTATATACTTTTTTTTACTGTGCTTAAAGCATTTAATATAGCAAATAGGACTGGGCACCTGTCTTCACAGTTCTGTGACCTGCTCATGTAAGAGGACTCTGTCTCCATTGACATCCTTGCCGCCTCTTCCCATTCATTTCCCTCCACTGTGGTTGGATCCTATGATCCGGCTGCTAAGTAGAGTCCAGGGAAAGTATTATGTCTAGGCATAGTGCTCCCTGATCAAAGCACTGGATCTCAAGAAATCAGGGCAAGTCCCAGTAGCCCCTGATGGAAATCCTCTACAAACCTTCTGCTTCGCGTCCTCGGAACAGGGTAAATATTGTAACAGTGGTCCACTTTGTGTTTCTTCTTGCTGCTCTGCTACTGCAGTTTGTTTTTAAAATGGATGTTTCTTTCTCTTCCTCTCTCTCCGCTCCTCCCTAATCTCTCCCCCTCCTGATTCTCAGGGGAAACAGGATTACCTTTGTTCCCCATTTTAGACAGATTTATCTGTCCTTGAGTACACACCCACCATCGGAACACAGTAAACCAGACTTTGAGGATGGTACCAGAAGATCTCAGAAATGACTATCTCCCAAATTAACAAGCAAATTACAATTCCAGGCAGAGAACCCGTGGAATGTAGTCTTTGAGTCACCTCTTTAAAAGTTCCCTGTTTCTGGGATGGGCAGAGTCACAATCTCTAGGATAGGAGTCCCCTGGGTTTCTCCTTTGCTAGCAAGGCAATGAACCTTCTTTTTCCTTTTTTCTCAAAACCATGTCCTTATTATTGAATTGGCATCAGGGACAAGGACTGAACTTCCAGCAACAATATTAACAGTTCACTATCCCATTCTCTCAGATAACTGCAGAAATGTGGCTAGTCTTTCTGTAACTCCTTGTGATGGACTATTCATGTTCTCATTCAAAACCAAGCCAACCAGCCCCAAGTACATGAAGTCTCATTTCTTCTGATACAAAAAGCAGAGGCTGGTACCTGACTTTCCTGGCTTTAAACTCATTAAGAGCCAAATGCTCATTGGTGGTGTCCTCCTGGGGTCTTCTTTTCAGACAAGGATTAACCTGTATGATGGTTAGGTTCTCTGAGGAAATTCCTACATGTTTTAGACTGGGCGGAATAATTTTCTGATGTTCTTTCCATTATTTCTAAGTAGTTCTTTGTGACTTAGGCAGGAGTGAGAGGATGGGCTTGAGCGGATGTGCAGCCCCATATCTAGAAATGCTGACCATGAAAGGCACGTGTATCTCTAGTGGCCTTGCTTTTTTTTTTTTGTGTGTGTGTGTTAGTTTATTTATTTTTGCTACCAGGGATTGAACCCAGCGGTGCTTTACCACTGAGCCACATCCCAGCCCTTTTTTTAAAATATATTATTTAGAGACAGGGTCTCACTGTGTTGATTAGGGCCTCGCCAAGTTGCTGAGGCTGACTTTGAACTCCTCATCCTCCTGCCTCAGCCTCCTGAGCCACTGGGATTACAGGCATGTGCCACCATGCCCAGCCAGAATGCCAGTCTTGAGATGGGAATACTACTGATCAGACTAAAACTATATTTCTTAGCCTCTCTCAAAGATAGGTGTGATCTGATAAATGTTCTGGCCAATCACTCGATCAAGGGAACTTCCAAGAAGGCTCCTTAAAACTCTTGTTCCTGACACTGGGAATGCAAATGAAACAACTGGAGCTCTGGTAACTGTCTTGGATCAAGAGGTAACTTCAAGGATGGAATCCAAGTGCTGAGTATAAAAAGGCAGAAATATATCAGTACATAGGTCCTTGATAACATTGTGGAGTTATGTTTCAACCCTGAAATGCCTACATCTTTATAATTTAAGTTACTGCACTGTTAGGATTTTCAATTCTATTTAGCTGAATCCAATCCAATGGATTGGTAATCAGTTGGGTTATAGTTTGCTTTATAAGATCATACCCCTGATGATCCTGATTTTCTAGGAAAACAAATAAACAAAAAGAACCAAGGACCAAAGCTTGCTTAGAGATTAGAAAATAGTAAGGAGTTGGGTGTATGAGGAGTCAAGGGTGCTGTGAGGAAGACTAGATTACAAAGAACTCTGAGTTTTAAACTGAGGACTTCGGCTTTAGCCTGTAGCAAGAGATTTCAGGTTTGTTTCAAGGAGTGTTATTTGGCTTTTCTAAAGACCACGGATAGAAATGTGAGCTGATAAGATGCTGGAAGTAAGAAGCTAAGTGGGGACATATTTAGTTAGGCCTGGGTGAAGCTATGTGACAAAGGTGGAGGTGATGAGCTGTTAGAACTAGGAGCACACCTGGCCCAATGACACTGTGGACTGACCTGCCTGCTTCAGACTATAAACCACAGTGCAAGCAAAATAAATACCCAGCTCCTTATAATGCCATCATTTGGATTTTCTTTTGTAAGCAGTTGAACTCAATCCCTACTTGATACAGGTGGACAGTGATACCATGATTTTAAATAAGGAATATCTGAGCAAAATTAGGTTTGGACAAAGGCAAGCGAGTTGCCAAAGTTCAGCAGTGAACAGGCCAAGAAGACTCAGTAATCTCAGGAGTCAACATTCCAAGCCTCAGAAGTCCAGGTAAGTATATCTCAACTGCCAGAGACAGATTTAAACTGCTCTTATTGAACGGCAGCATCAGCACGTGAAATTAAAATACTCGTATGACAATGAAAACTATGTCTTAGATTAAAACTTGATAAAAGAAAGAAAAAAGAAACCATTCAAATACATATATATATGTCCTAAGTAAATACTCTTTTGATTTAGAACTGAAAACCTTTTTCTTCTTCTTCTTTTTTTCATCTTTATTTCTTCTGCACCTGGGTGTCACTATCTGATTTTATACTTGGTGTCATAATGTAAGGTATAAAATTCAGTCTGGATTTCTTTCACTGCAAGTAATGTTTAGTTTTAGTTATTTGCATAATGGAAAATGTTGGTACTTCTGAAAGTGGATGGAATATTGCTATGATGATTTTATTTTTAGGGTAAATAATTATTTGTAAAGTTCTGATACTCCAACAGTCATGCTTGGTTTTCAGTATTAATGCAGATTAACATTGTCTCTCTCTGTAGTTCTTAGTTCATACTCAGTCTTAAATGTAGAAAAGCAAACTAAACAATGCTGGGCCACAGTCATAAAGTTTGAAATCAGAGGATGGTTTTGGACTATGTTCTTCACAAGTTGGGGCTGTAGCTCTCACTGTTACTTTTATTTTTGGAAACCAATATTAGTATAGGAAAGAAAGCCAGATAATTCTTGGCTAAACTGGTTTTCCAAAGACGCATTTTTGTTAAGAACGAGAAATATCAAATCTTACATTTGTATAACTATTCATAATTGTTTTTGCCAAGAAATATTCAGCGTTTAGATGAGCTTTGCTTTTCGAATGACAGAGCAAAGCTCATTCTACCTTCTTTTGGAAATCAACTCAAAATAAATAGAATTGACAAATAACTGAGTATGTATTCCATGTTCAACCCCGTGAGAACATTTCTCATAATACAGAAGAAACCCTAATTCATGAGAATAGTGGCCAAATGTAGTGAGTCAACGGGAAGCCACTCTGGGAAGGTGGTGGCAGGAAGCTGAGAGATGACATGAGTGACCAGAGATTACAGAGGGAGTTCAACCAGCCAAAGCAGAGGCCACAGCACCAGGTCAACAGCAACACGCAGACTGGGACACTAGAATGCATTGAATGGGCTGGTGGTAGGAAGTGCTCTGGAACCCATTAGGCACCAGGCTAAAGTCAGGGAGGTGGGCTGACAGACAGGGACTTCACACAGGCCACAGCCTACAGGAAATGATCTGCCACGTGGCAGCCAGGAGTCCTGCACCGTGAGCCACGCAGCACCACTCACTGCCAGCTGCGGAGGGGCTCACTCACCCATGCCACACTGTGAAATGCTAAGCTTTGCTAACCTGGAGCACAACCCGGCCTCCTCTAGCTCAGAACCTTTACCAAGCTTCAGCTGAGGAGGAACTCACTGGATAAAATGATGAGCAGTAATTTAAAAAGGACTGGCATATGAGGTATGCCAAGTTAACATCAAACAATTAGAGCAAAATAATAGCAAAACAAAGCTGTCACAGATGAAGGATGCTCAAGAGAAAAAGCCTGGCATGGAGCAAATGATAAATATGACCAAATAGATCATCACAAAATTAAAAAATGCAGAGCAAGGCCATCATTCTATAGAACAATGGATCAAAGCAGAAATATAAGAGCTCAGGGGAAAATGTGCAAGGCAAGATGATAAAAGGAGAGAAAACATGAACATGTAGAGATCAGAGAATAAGTGGAAGGAAAATAAATCCCATCATCTGGGCTGCTCTCTGTGTGGAGCAGGTTTATCCTTAACTATGTTTAGAGAAAGTTTGGCTCCAGCTGTACAAGTGGGCATCTGCTGTCTTCTTTTGTTATCTTTATGAAAACTACAAGGAGGTATGGAAAAATTAATTATGCACCTGATTCAAGTCAGAAAAGGAATGAAATTAAAGAGAAACTAAATGAAAGTTAAATTAAAAGCAAAATTTTAAGGAAAAAAGAACCCAGAAAGGAACTAATAAATAAATGTAACTGTCAAAACTCTAGAAAAAAATACTAAATAAGACAAATTATTCCCAATCGAATCCTGGAAGCAATAAAAACATAAATATACCAATTAAGGAACAATATTAGGGTTATAATTTTAGAAACTGAGAAAATAAATGGAATTATGAAATGACTTATTTGTAACTACATCCAAAAATCTAAAACAGTTGATAAAACAGTTGGATTTTTTTCCCCCAGAGAAAATACAAATGAGCAAAATGACCTCAAAAAGGTAGAAAAATCAGACAGTACCATTGCTACCTGAGTTGCCTCAGGGATTAGAGAGTACAGGAGCTACACTGTCCACGAGAACAGCCCAGTCCAGGTTTCTCAGTCTCCTTGTGCTGACCTTTGCTACATCCAGGTAGAGCAAGCATGTGGATTTCTCAGAGGAAGGAATACTAAACATAAAGGAGCCCAAAACATAAGATCTGGATAAGGCAGCAGGGCAGGAGACATAGAAGGGGCTAGAGAATGGGGAGTGGAAGCTGCCCCAAGAGGCAGACTGGAAAAAGTTTGCATCCTAGAGCTACACAATATAATTGAGGATCACCCACTGTGGGACTTCCTTAAACATATTCCTTTTTTCCCTACCAGCTCTGATCAATCTATCCTACTTCCCTTTTCATTAACTAAGTATTGCTTAGCACTGTTGTTATTTGTTTTAAATTTGTTAATCATCTGGTCCTTCAGCTGGGTAACCTCTTGTATGAGAACAAAGACCCTGGCCCTGTTGTCCAATAGTGCATCCACATTGTATATTGACCTTACATCGTGCCAGTCATTACATAGTCATTGACTGAATAATGTTTGACATTCTGGAGAAGCAGCAGAGAACAATAAGGAACATGGCTACAAAGACATGGATTCTGGGCCCAAGGAGGAAGCTATGCCTCAGGAAGGTACAACATTCCATTGGGAATGGGGCAGTGACAGTAGACTTAAAGAAGCAGTGAGAATGTAAAAGGGCTTGCTGGATAGAACAGAGAGCCTCCTGAGAGGCTGGGGGCAGGTTGGAGGGAGATGCAACATTCATAACATGATATTTAATAGGAGGGGAAAAAGTGTGCTTGAATGTCTTGCTTGCAAAAAAGTCAACCACCGCAATCTGGAAAGACCTCATTTAACTCATCATCACAAGTAAAGAAAGAAAAAGAAATTCAGATTCTGAGAACTTGGTAAGCGGTAAGCTAAAAATGAATGACAGATGTCATATGCACCCCCCAAAACCATTACATGGAGGTAGGCCACCTTGACAAGGCTCTACTAGCATCACTAAAGACGGCTTGCCTTGCTCTGGGCTGTCAGACTTGTAAGACTTTGCTTTCTGAGTGCTACGCTTCAGCAAGTATAGAGACTTGAATATAATCAGAAGAGAATACTACAGGATGATAAAGTAGGTTAGGCAAGGAACAGTTAAAGAACCGGAGGCTATTTTGCTTGGAGACCGAAAGACTCAGAAGAGAAGTGACAGCCATCTTCAAGTACCTGAAGGGCTGTCAAGTGGAAGAGGCTTTAGTCTCCTTCTGAATCACCTTGAGGGTAAAACCCAAACTAGTAGGCAGAAGCCAGGGGCAGGTGGATTGCAACTCAATATAAGCAAGGACTTTTGAGCTGTTAGAGCTGCAGCAGGAACCTGTCACTTCAGCACTTGAAGTCTTGCTACCTGCTGGCCTATAGCAAGTCTGCACAGAGCACTAAGAGCTGCACTGGACATTGCCTAACCAACTCTAAATTCTCTCTTCACACTGAAACTTGCAATCAACACCAGTCTTCGACCCCCAGGTTCATTTGAGAATCACTTGAGGTTAGTGATCTGCAAGCGCTCAGTAGACTCCAAATGTTCCACAAACACAAGATGTGGCTACAATTTTTTTATTATCTTGGAGGACTTCAATTCCACCCCGATAGTCGTTATCTCTACCTATCCCTTAGTTCCTTCAATCTCATAAAGATTTCTAATTTGTCAATGCCAAATTTACTACTATTATAACCACTATTCAAATTTTTGAAATGATTCATAAATAATAAATGTTTCTTCATCTTTCATTAATGAGAGACAGGCCCCATATTTAGCATGCTGAACATGGTCCTCTTCCCAAGGAGAAAGGCCTGGAATAACTTGAGTTCTTACATCTTACCTAATGGGGTGGAACTTACTAATGTCAACAGATTCCTTACAAAAATTTCTGGGTAACAAAAACATCTTCACATTAATAAACAAACAAAAACAAACACATTAATCAGTGAACCTCAGACTCTATTCTGATAGAATTTGACTTGCGTCCTTTATCTAGTGTTCTTTGGTGGCCCATCAATTTTCAGGCAATGAGAATGTCTATTATTGAGTGGTATAACTAACTTGTCACAAGGTGTTATGACTTGGAAAAATTAATTGCCAGATAAATGAAAGTCTCAGTTCTATTTCAGATGTTCAATATATTTTCTCCACCAAACTCCAATATCATCTCTAATAGGTAACCACTTGACAACTTTGAAATATCATTTCCTTTCCATTTTTCCCACCCATCACAGAACTTAACAGAGAGCAACACAACAGAGGTAAGCTGAGAGAAAAAAGCTGGGAAAACAAGGACAAAGTAAAACTAGACACAGACTCTTCTAAAAGTACAGCTAACCAAGCTACCAAGCCACCCACACATCTGAATGCGTGTTCTGCAGGTTTGTTTATGCATTTTCTTCTTTGACTGACAGTGAAGATGATGCCTGTAAAGAAAAATCTACTACATATTTTCATGTACTCTCATTACACCTCTCTAATGCTGAGTACCAGGGAAATCTCTACAAGTTTCTAATTAAAGCTGAGACTAGGTAAGAATAAGTGGTGTCACATATCATTGGCTGATCTTTTATGCTTAGTATCAGAATCCCCTATTCCACCTTTGTGGAAAGCTTGCAAAAGGCTAAAAAAAATGAGATAATGGGGCTTGTCTTCAGTGAACCACTTCATTGTAGGGTCTGCCTCATATCAACCAGGAAAAGATCTGCATTGAACATCTGGCCATGAGAAGACCTAATGGACGTCTGTTAGTGTTTGATACATGTTCATGACTCATCAGCACTAAGGAGTATTCAATGTGTTCGTGTGCTGCCACAGACAGACACAGGTTAAGTAAAGATATGGAGCAGAGAGTGGTTCTCTGAAAACAGGGGTTCACCAATGAGAAGTCCTGGGTTTCAAAATACAGGGCATACCTTGATTCCCATAGCTGGCATCTATTCCAGACCCATCCCATGAGTCCACTGCACTGTCCACGCTGGGCACCGTGGAGGTGTACATGTCAGAGAGTTTGCTGGGCTTCTGGGTTGAAGAGGAGTCCTCCTCCACATCTCCCAGGTCACTCAAGTGGCTGGGAAGGGGGAACTTCTTGGGACTCGATGCTGACTGGGCTTTACAGACAGGAAAGAAGGTCAAGTGTCAGAGCAAATTTAAACAAAAAAGATCCTGGAATACACTGCAGGTGGAGAGTCACTTCTCTAGAAACCCACATGTAGACATTGGCACATTCTTTTAGAAAAGGAAACACATTGGAAATCCTTAATTGAGGCTCTTGACCCACTCACCATCTGTCTGTTTCTTAATTTTCAAGGTGACAGTCTCTCCTGCCATCTGTAGCAAATGGATGGCCTCACTCAGAGGCTTCCCTTTCAAGCTGCTGCTGTTGATGGCCAGGATCCGGTCTCCTATGTGGATTGCACCAGTTCTGAAACACCAAATAGTAACAGGAGAGGTGGAAATAATCTCTGCATACTTTATCCATTTACAACAATAAAGACTTGGCAAGGGTCTCCAGAAGTCACTTCAAGCTTTCTCTTGGGCAATGTTATAAGATAACTGCATCTGCTGTGAATTACTTTTTAGTTTCAAGTAAAATTAGAAAAATTGTTTTAATTAGTTTTGAAAATGAACTTGGATAGTTTTTAAACTCCAAGAAAGCTGAGTCATTTGGTATCCCCCTAACAAGTTCCCCCCCAAAAAGTTTTAATGTTGGACAATAAAGGTAGTGACATGTATCATGGACCATTCTTTCTACAGATTTAAAATGTTTACCAGTTCATAAGAAGTAAGGTTCAGGGAGATGGGGACACACACCAAACCCTGACGTGGCAGGGCTTACCCTGTTGATGATTGCAAAAGGCTGAAAGCAAGAATCAGTTAGTGTTATGTTTGAATCTCTCTGTCATCTGCTAGCAGAGTCATCCCTAGTATGATCTGGTACCTTATGTTAACCTCGCTGGGTACCAGTTCACCATCATTATGATGGAGACAATCATCTCACAAGGAAGCCCTGAAGATTAAATAGGAAGGCATGTCAAGGGTTTGGCATATTGCTTGGGATGTGGATTAAGAAAATAAATTATTGATCAACAAGCTAATAAACTTAGATCTTTTCTCTTCCCATCCACATCCAATTCTGAGCTAGTAGATTGGCATTTACAATCCTGATGTGTACCACATCTGTCTTCACAGGGAAGTACTGGGTGGGAAAGGAGTAGACTCAGCAGAGAAGTTCAGGGATGATATGAAAACTCAGCTCTTTACTCTGGAATGAAGGCCGGAGAGTCTGAAGTCCACATACCAGCCTCTGGTTGGATTGGCTCACTCTAAATACAGTCAGTGAAAGATTATTCAACTCAAGGAGCTGCTGGTGATGGGTGTTCTGGTCACAGCTTGCTTCCCGGCCAGTGGCAGAGGTGCTGGGCAGCAGCAACTGGGGTGACAGAGGTGACTTATGGGCACACAGGCTAAGAGGGGGTACTGAAGTCTACTATTATATCTATTCTTAAGGATCTCTCCCCCGCCACCCCCCCGCCACCCCCCCCCCCCCCCGCCACTGGCGGGCAGGGGAGGTGGGAGAAAAGCTCTCTCATAAAGAGTTTTAGTTTACAAAAGGTCTAGGTTGTAAGCCATAAACTTTTCACTGTATCAGATCAATAGTAATTTTTTCTTTCTTGGCTCCCTAACAGAGATATGTAGGAGAAGAGGCCACCTGGCAATACTATGTTCTGTCTGCTTAATATCAGAATATCAGAATATCAGATATTCTGATGTCCGACCCTTCATAAGCTGGGTCAGTCTCCTCATCTTTCAGATGACGATGTTGGAAAGCTGATTTCTAAGGTATTTGCAGCTCCAAAATTCCACAATGCTGTTTCAATTTTGCAAGTCACTGTCTTCAAGTGTCAGCATGAACATTGTGTGCATTCCTGAGCTAGGTCACTGGAGAACAGATCTGGCTATAGGGTTTGTTCTATGTCCAACAACACATCTCAGAAAGAAATGTGATTCCAGAGAGGGTGGAGAGTCGGTGAGGTGTGTGTATCATTGGCAAAGGAACAGGTGAACATCCCACACTACAAGAACATCCCACACCATTCAGATGGGTCACTTTGTATCCTGTAATCTCTGAGGATGAAGCCTGTATCATTCTTTTGGAAATCATGGCAGCCAGGCACAGAACCTGCTGTCAGCAAGCAGAGGCTCAGCAAATGTTTGCAGAATTGAATTGGATAAGACTTAAACTCTCTGAACTTGAGTCTCCCCAAAATGGACACAACATAAATTCACAGTGGTCAGTTTATACATTTCTGGAGAGTAATATCAACGCTAAGCCCATGACATCATTTACTGCCTGCAAAATGCCCCTCAAAGTCAAGTCAGAGCTGTGCTTGAGAGTTCTCCAGCTCTGAAATCAATCCTCCGTGCAGATTTAAAAGTCAACAGATAAACAAACAGGAGAGGGGAACATGTTTTTTGTGTGGCTGGGAGGAAGGAAGCCCCTCTCAGATGCAGGTAATTATAGCAGTTCTTTCATATTTTACCTTTCAGCTAATCCCCCTTTAGTGAGGCTTGAAATGATTATAGGATCAAATGGCTCTTCAGTTCCTGAAATTGTGATGCCAAGGGGCCCCCCGTAGCGCTTCAGCTCCACAGTGTAAATAATTGCTCCGGAACTTTCTTGTTCATCTGCAATAAATGCCAAGGAATCATAATTGGTTTCTTTGGAAAAAGCAAAATAATAAGACACATATTCATATATAAAGTAGGAAATTCGAAACATCACCATCAAAGCATTAAATCTCAGAAAATAATGACTTTAGGAAGTAGCAGTTCCTTAATAGAATTTTACATTATAATGTAGAGATATAGTTGTCAGTGTCAGTGAAGGAGAACACAGCCTAGTGATTTGCTTTTCAATCTGTGAGTGATTCACCTAACTGGGGCTGCAGAACTTTTAGGCACAGTGCTGGCCTAGCATTTTGGTAAGTATGTGCTAAATACCTGTGGAATAAACATCTGGCTGAGTAGGTACTATGGAAGGAGAGGGTTACCCTGTCACAAAGAAGAGCTTGGTCTTGGAGTTCGCATTTTCAAGCTTTACATGTAAACTCTCGATGCAGGAAAGGTGATTTTGCTCAGGGTTGGATTATGTGATAAAACATGGTTGAGACTTAGATTAACTAAAAGACAATAGCAGGAAATTGAGACTCCCTTACATATCCTCCTACAGATAGTGTCTTGAAATGTGCCTTATGGATGAATTCATGGGTATTAAAACAGAGGCTTGAATGATCCTTTGCTCTTGAGAGTAACAACTGTCCTAAGCTATGTTTCAGGAGCTCATGCCAGGGTGCCACATTGTCCTGTGCTAATTTTGGTTATTCAGCATTTGCATGAAGGAAGACATTTCTGAATGTGATCTACCTCAAGCACTGGCCAGAAGATATCATGAGCACCCATGAGTGCTGTGTCCGTGTCCCAGTTGCATTATGAAGTCTCAGAACTCAAAGAATTTTATTTGCTTGTGACATGCTTAAAGTTCCTGAGCATTTCTTGTTTATTTCTTGAGGCTAGGAGCTGTGAATGGTTAAGGAGCTGTTTCAGTTTGTACCCAAGGATAGAATGAAATGGTCCAGTAGCTACTTTAAGCAGTCAGCTTTTACAGTCAGACTGTATCATAGTAAAGCAGCAAGCTACATTTTTGCAAAGAGCAGCTGTTCATTTATGATATGAAACTCTTAGAGGAGGAGGAAAGGAAAAGCTTGAGTTAACAATTCAATTATCTGTGTGTGCAATGAATAATTAGGGTGAATATAAAATGAAAAGTCCATAGAGTAATGTGGGAAACAATGTGCCCTCTTCTATCAGTATTTGCTTTACTTCTGGCCCTACACCAGGGGTTCTGGGGTATAGCCATCACCCTCACTTTCTGAGTACTCTATTCCTTGTAGGTTCATATGTTTAGAATTGAAGACCATCTACCACACACTGAGATGATTAAATCAACTTCTCCTCTTAGGGCATGCCAATCTGCAATAATTGACTCAAATTTATATTAGCAGGTGAGAATCCTCCATATCAAGCCTAATATGGTTCATAAATTTCTTCCATGCTTAAGCTGTGGCCAATAAGCTCGTCATGATCTGCAAAGCCTCCAGAAGAAGCATCAGGGTACAGGGTCATCAAATCAGGGGCAGAGGTCAAAGCTTCCATTTTTCTGTAGTATATCTTGTTACCCTTCAGAACTGGTTTTGATCTACCTCAATAGGTTGTTTAGATTACATGTACTTTACAGCCTGCAACAAGAGGTATATTCTGGCTTAGTTAAGCATTATTTACTGCAGGACACTCTCTCTGGGTGGCTGGGTATGCCACTGAAAGACTTGGCCCTTGAATGCACACATTATATAGGGAAGCATAAAAACAAGGTTGTTGGTGGGCCCCAGGTATTCTGTATTTGGGCATCAGCTCTTTATGGGATTTGGGGAAAATGGCAGTTTCCCAACACCTGGAGACTCAGGATCTTGTAAGAAATTTCAGTTGAAACTTCAGTCAGGTGGAAAAGAACGTTGGTCCATGGGCAGGTGACTTTGGGTCAGTCCCACTCTGGGAGATTGGAGAGAACCAGTTCTAGTTAGCTAATCCTCTAGGCAACCAGAGAGAGCACTGTTATTTGTGGACAGTTCTGCACCTTGCATCACAAAGATGACAAACATAACATCAGAGGTGGAGCAGAGGGGTTTTAGGAAAGTCCCTTCAGGTAACCTTATGTGGGGATATTTCATAGGCATTTGAGGCATCACTATAACTATTAAAGCGATAGTTAGAAAACTCAGTGAGTTCAGATAGTGGTGGAGATGCAAGTCCATCATTCTTTATCATCTATCTGTATATACATATATATGAAAATCTGAATCACATTTCTGGGAAATGTGAACATTGAGTGAATATTTGATTAAGAATTATTGCTACTATTTTGAAACATGATGATGTTAGTTATATGTTTTAAAAGACTTTCTTTCAGAGATACATTGTAAATTTACAAATAAAAAATAAAAAATTGGTAGAATCGGGCATGGCGGTGCACACCTGTAATCCCTGCAGCTCAGGAGGCTGAGGAAGGACAACTGCAAGTTCAAAGCCAGCCTCAGCAACTTAGTGAGGCCCTAAGCAACTCTGTGAGACCCTGTTTCTAAATAAAATACACAAAAAGGGCTGGGGACAAGGCTCAGGGATTAAGAGCCCCTGGATTCACTCCCCAGTACCAAAAAAAAAAAGGTAGGCTGCCTGGAATTTCATAATCCAGCATGTGGGAGGGATTATGAAAGAAGTAAGATTGGTCACCAGTTAATAATAGTTAATGCTGATTGACGCATGATGGCTTATTGCATTATTTTCCTCTGTTTTTATATACACTTGAAATTTCCTAAGTTTTTCTTAAAAAGAAAGTAATCTTAGTTCTCTTGAAAAACCCCATGCAGATGCCTTGAATAAACAGGTATTTAATTAGTCTGGCTTTCTTTTTTCATCAATGATTGTGGTGGCTGCCCACACATGGTTTTATCCAGACCATACGGCCCATCTGGTCACAAGGCAAGGTTCCCAGGCCTCCCAGTGCCATTTACCCTCCAGGAGGCTCTGTCTGGCTCTGCTCAGCTTTTCATAGCCAGGGTTTCTCAGTGGTTTTCTTGCTTGAGATTCAGCTTTTACCCTCACTTTACATCTATTCTCCTCAGTGCTGCAAACACATAATTCTCTCCCTTTTCTTCCAGAATTTTTGTAAAAACATAAACCTAGATAGGTTACTCTTTACTTGAAGCTTTTCATTGGTTTTCCAACTCCTTATGAATAAAGTGAAACCCCCTTTGAAAGAGCTGATATGGAGCCTCAATCTCTCCAGAGGGTCACGTCATCCTTCCTTTCTCCCCAATCTAACCTCCTAATTCATTTCTTGCAGAATCACTGCCATTCATTAAAAGGCAGTTTTCTTTTCTTCCATATATATATATATATATATATATATATGGTTTTTTTTTTTTTTTTTTTTTTTTTTTTGGTGCAGTCTATGGTGGGATTCATGTTACATGTTGGTATATAGACACAATATAGCAAAAGTTTGGCCAGTTCTGCTTTCCCTTCCTGCCTCCCACACTTCTGTTCCCTTTCCTCTACTGATCTTTCAATTTTCATAAGATCCAACCCTCTCCTTTCTTTTCCTTTTTTTTTCCTCTGGCTTCCACTGAGAAAAAACATATGACCCTTGCCTTTCTGAGTTTGGCTTATTTCACTTAACATAATGTTCTCAAGCTCCATCCATTTTTCTGCAAATGACATAATTTCATTCTTCTTTATGGCTGAATAAAACTCCATTGTGTGTATATACCACATTTTCTTTATCCATCCATCCACTGATGGACATTGAAGCTGGTTCCACGATTTGGCCATTGTGAATTATGCTGCTGCTATAAACATGGGTATGTATGTATTACCACAGTATGATGACTTTAATGCTTTAGGATAAATACTGAGGAGTGGTATAGCCAGGTTGTATGGTAGTTTCATGCCCAGTCTCTTGAGGAACCTCCATACTGATTTCCATAGTGGTTGTACAAATTTGCAATCCCACAGTGTAAAAGTGTTCCTTTTTTCCACATCCTCTCCAGCATTTATTATTGCTTGTAATATTGATGACTGTAAAAGGCACCTTTCTAACACTGTCAATCTGCACACGTTACTCCCTGTGCACAGACATCCTTCTTCCATCTGTTCTGGAGAATTTTTTCTACTTCAAGACTCAGATGTCTTATTTTTCAGGGAGCCTTCCTGGCCCCTCGGTTGGGTCTAGGGGCCTTTCCTATGACACCTCACAGTCCCTATGCACTCTTCTAGTATTTTTCAACTTTTTATTTTCATTCTTTCCACAAAGGAGAAAAAAATTAAATTCTTTTGAATGAGAGAAATTAAATAGTAAGGAATAAAACTCAGTCAGGTAGGGATTGAGCTTCAGAAAGCCTCAAACTATTGTCATCACTATAGTATTCTTTGCTCCTTGAGAACCAATTTTTGCCCTCATCAAAATGCATGTTCCACCATATACTTTTCATTCTACATCTTAATGGATCTCTTTTCTTGCTTCCTTCCTTAGAATAGGATCATCTTGAAAATACAGGTTTTTATCTTCATATCCCCCAGCATGTCTGGCACTAGGGAGAATTCAGTAAATGCTTAAAAGGAGCAAAATCATAAAGGAACGCTACTGTGAAGACTGGTTCCCAGGAAGAGACCTCTAGGAGAGCCCTGAGTGAGCACCCTTGCTGTGCCAAGGTCTACCTTCCTTCTTCAAGGCAGGTACCACAAAGCCAAACTGACCCTTGTAACATGTGAAGCTAAGACCCAGGCTGTCATCCTGGGGACCAGCAAACCTAGAACTTCCTCCTATCCATGTTCCCAGAGTGTAGAGTCAGCTCCAGGCTGAACTTCCAGTTCCATCTGCCTTCTTGGGCTTTAGCCCAACTGGCATCTGAAAGGCCTTGCACTCAGGAGGAGAGTACTAACTGCAATTTAGAAAGCAAGGCTCAGACCATTTTGGAGGTGGAAATACTCCAAGGTTCTCTCTCCTTGAGGCTGCTGCAGCTTAAAAGCTTAGAAAGAAGCAGTTAGAGCATTCAGCCAGAAGAGAAACTTTCTGAGAAGGAAAAATGCAGAATTACCAGTAAGTTTCAACGTGAGCCTTAACAGATGTTAATGATATTATAAGCAGCTTTTATATCACAACAGAAGGTTTACAACTATTAGTGAAATACAGGAAAGAGGGCCAGCCTACTTGTTTGTTCTGCTCAGCTCTAGTTAAGAAAATTAATGGGACCACAGAACAGATGCAAAATTGCTGCATTACTTATCTACGATGTTATTTTCAGGCTTCTTGAGCGCTGCCTGTTTAACAAAATGAACGCTCTCTGGCTTGAATCCACAATAGCAGCTGCTTCTGTGGCCAAGCAGGAGGCTTGGATTCGGGAGAGAGTCTTTGGAAGGCAGACACGGGCAGGTCAATCAAAGTTCACTTCAACTAAAAATGATGGCTCTAAAAAAATGAATTTTTTTGAGTGTGCCTACATTTCTTGGAGTTGGGCAGGCCTGAGAAACCATTAAGAGAAATCCTCCCTATAGCTTCCTTCCTGTCATAGGGCCATTTCACCTGGTCATGTCAAAGTAATGAACCAGAAGAGTTCCAAGGAGTTGTGGAGTGTTTAAGAATGGAATTCAAACTTCTTTAAGTTAGGGATAATTTTTAAGTCTCAAAGGTAGGTTCCTTTGTGACAGCCCTTCAAGTGTCCTGGGACCCAGAGTTTTGGCATCTTCTGGGAACTTGTTAGAAATGCAAATTATCAGTCCGCTCCCAAACTTGTAAGAATCAGAAACTTTGGGGGAGGGGCCGGCCTTTCTGGTTTTTTTTGTGGTTTGTTTTTGTTGTTTTGTTTTGTTTTTGGTACCCAGGATTGAACCCAGGGGCACTTAACCACTGAGCCACATCTCCAGCCCTTTCTTATATTTTATTTAGAGACAGGGTCTTGCTGAGTTGCTTAGGGCTTCACTAAATTGCTGAGACTGGCTTTGAACTTGCTATCCTCCTGCTCAGCCTCCCCAGACACTGGGATTAAAGATGTGTGCCATGGCTGATCCTCTGTTTTCACAAGCTCTCTGGTGATTCTTGTGCACATTCAAGTTTAAGCGGTATTATTTTGAGAGATCAAGCACAAAGAAAAGGAAGAATACTTCTGTTTTTCTATCATAGGTGCTTCCTATAATCAGCTTCTTGCTGATACCCTATTCTAGTGTTTCCAGCATATCCAGGATCATACTTGGGAGCATATAATGAGGCATCTCTCCTCCAATTTAGGTATATGTATATATCTGAAAGCTCAAATCTCTGAAGGACAGATTTAACTGGTAATAAGGCTTTATTTGCATGAGACTGTGCTTGGAAATGTATAAAGATAATTTGCTGTGGATGGGACAAGCTGCTGTCTGGAAATATTTTTCAATATGGATTCAAGTTCATGAAAGTAAAGTACTGAATTTATGGCCTCTAATAACAAGCACTATATATGAAGCAAGATCATTTAAATCAAGACAGAAATCATTAAAGCTTTGTAACTGATTGACAGAAAGGCAGTAATACAAAGCAGATCCTTGTAAACTATATGGGATAGATTTGTAAACCTCCATCTCTTCCTACAGATCCCCAAAAGTCTCTATAGCTTTGCTTCAGGGATCCAGATGCAGTCAAGGTGAAACAACAGGTTTTTCTTGGAGAGGGTCATTTGCATCTCTGTGGACCTGGGGACTGAGTAGCAGCCATCATCTTGGAGCTTTGGACTCACAAGAATGTTTTGTCTCTAGTTGGGTATGTTCCTGTGATGATGAAAGATGACAAACAAGAGCTTACAAAGGCAGAATGGTGACTGAATCTAGAGGGAGAAAAATGCCTATCACCCCAGTGTTCCTAAAGATTTGCCTGTGATTAAGTAAAGCTAAAATTAATTTTAAAAACATTTTCATAATGACTTTACCCATTCGCTGGGCCTCACTAGGTATAAACAATATTGCTAAAATAATCAACTCCTTTGATCCTTAAAACAGCCATGCAAAGTAGGTATAAAATGGACATTTATAGATGAGGAAACTGATGCTCAGAGAAGTTATTGGGCTCAAGTTTCCCAGCTTGTCAGATGGGAAACCAGTCTAGTGTTCTTGGTTATTTAATTCTACAGGGTTGGAAACAGTTATTTCAGACTCATTCAACATGTTAGTAAAATGAGTGGTCACTAACCAAACAGTATGGGTGCACTTCCCTGCTGTAAGTCTTTTGGTGGCCCCATCCCCCATTGGCTTTCAAGGTAAAATTCCCATTTCTTAAGATGGTTTTTGCAAGGCCCATAATGGTTTGTCTCCAGTGGGCTTCCCATCTCACCCACTACCATGTCCTTACACTTTAGGCTTCAGCCATGGTTGCCTATGGAGATATGCCTCACTTCCTCTCTCCTGTCCTGCCTGGGCAGGACCCACACTTTGGAGACTAAGCCGGTTAGACTCATCTCCTCAAGCTCCCTATGCTCAAAAAGATGCCCCACCATTCTCTTAACAGGTATGTAAACACAGAGAATATTCATGGTACTGTTAAAGGCAGGTTTCCTTCTGTTTCTCCTGTTGAGTGATGACTAATTTAAGGGCAGAGATTGGGCCCTCTTTATTTAAGAGTCCCCAGCACAGTTCCTGCCACCTCATAGACTCCAAATAATGCTGATAGCATGGCTGAAGACCAAAGATTATACCAACACATGGGATCATCCCACCATCTCCTTGCATAAGGTCAATGGCAGAATAACAAGATGGGTACGCCTAGGAGAAATGCTGACATTTTGAAGCAACATCTTTGAAACTTGTTGAGGTACTGGCTAGCTTAGGAAGTCAGGTTGCATCAGGCATGGTTATAGACTCCTGTTGTCAAAGGATGGCAAAGAGCAGGCAATTAAAGAAAGAAAGGGAAAACTCTTAGGGTAGAGAAAGTCCAGTATTAGTATGAGCAATTTTTCAGGGGTAGAGGATGTATGTACACTGAATATTACCATTCAGAAGTATTGAGACAAAGGATGGGAACAATTCAGTGTGACAATTCAAATTACCAGCATAATTTCAGATTAGGAACAATATCACAGTTCCCAAATTAGTCACTCTCCTGATGATAGGTGCTTATCTTCCACTCAGTGGTATCTTGATCAAGGATCAGAATAAGTGTAGGGAAAGAGATTTCAGGAGATTCTTATAGTAAAAACACTCCCCACTCACTGAACACTGACAGCCAGTCCAGGTTACAACAGCTCTCTGAGGGGGATGCATACTTTTACATGCACATTATTGGAAATAGAGCTGAATCTTAGAGAGGTTTAGTAACTTGCCCAAACTTCCCCAGCTCAAGTACAGCAGAGCTAGACTCTAACCTCAGGTCTGATTTTAAGTGTTGTGCTTTAAGATTACACAGACTATCTTGAAGTAATCTGTGACCAGGTTTTACATTTTTAATGATGGGGGTTCTTCCCGCTTGCTATCTCTAAATAACAAAGAATTTAGTTACTCAAATTATATTTTCACTCTCCTAAGGGAAGAGGATATGAGGGTCATCCTAATTCTTCCAAACTGATACTCAGATGATAATTTTCAAATAGTGATCTGTTATAAAAACTTGTCTGAATGCACCTACCTTTTGGTATACCAATTTGAGAAAATTTGGTTTGGGTAAATATATCCCTCACATCGATATTTATAGTTTTATTTTTTCTATGTGTACTTTTTAATGGAAATATTTAGAATTTTTAAAAATAGGTCATTTTAAAAGTTAAAAAACTCTTAATAAGCATGATAATTACCATAATATTAGGTATAAGGATTATAGAAGAAAGGTATAAAGCCCAAAAATAAGACAAAGGAAATCAGCAACTGAAACTAAGATTTAGCTTTCCAAGTGCTCTGTTGTTGTCTCTGAAATCCCTGCCAATACATCTGCACAGCTGGACTTTGAAATGAGACACACTGCCAACTGTATACACCATACATATTCATCTCTGGCTTGGCTTTTTCACTGTGCAAGGAAGTAGACAAGATCTGCTTAGCTGGGCAAATCATGCAAAATAGTTTTCTCCACAGGGCTTTGCCTCTTCGCTAGGATGGAACCCAGATGATGCTGGAGGCTTTAGCCCTCTCTTGAAATAAATCCCCAAAAGCAAGTGCAATTGAAGCAGCGCAAACGAAGAGGAATGCAAATGTTGGCATAGAAAATCAGTTGCTTGAGAAATGATGAATGCATATTTTTAAACATTGTCATAAAATATATTTGTATATAATCATCATTACCAACCATGTTGATCAATATAATGACTAATTTTTTTAAACTTTGAATAAAAAGCATTAACACATGACCTGACATGACCATGAACTCTAGACCTAGGTGGTTGATGGGAAGATTCCAGAACGTGGATGATAATTCATTACTGGTCAATGCTATGATTTGGATCTTAAATGTCCCCCCAATCTTAAATGATAAAGGCTTGGTTGCCAGTCTGTGGCACTGTTGAGATGGGGTGGAACCTTTAGGAGGTGGGGCCTTGTTGAAGGAAGCTAGGTCACTGGGGTCATGTGCTTGAAAGGGTATTGGCACCTGGCCCCTTCTCCTCTCTCCCTTTGCTTCCTGGGCACCATGAGGTAAGTAGCTTTGTTCTATCATGTGTTTCCAGCCATGATGTTTTGCCTCACCACAGGCCCCAAAACACTGAAACTAACCAACCATGAACTGAAAACTCTGAAACTATGAGCCAAAACAAACCTTTCCATCTTATAAATTTACTTCCTCAGGTAATCTGTCACAGTGATAGAAAGCCGATTAATACAGTGGGAATAAAATTACATGTATATATCTATATTATAACCAGTCCTTGCTTAAACAATTTAACTACATTGTACCCAGTTTTTACTTTATTGGAATTAATTGTGGCTTTCCATTGTAAAATATACAGACTAATGCTATGAAATTCTCCTGAGAAATAGGTTTATTTTTCTAGTTCCCCTGTACCCTTCCACTCCTGCTCTTCCTGGAACTGCAATGTTAAAAGTTTAGAATCAATTGTGCTTATTCCAAGCTTTTTATGCCAGTTATACTTGTTATTATATAAAGAATCTGTATAGTTGTCCCATAAAAACAAAATCAAATGCATCAGGCAAAAATGTATTGTTAATTAAATAGAAGAAAAACTCTAAAGCATTGGAGAAAATAAAAATGTAAGTGAAGTAAGTGATAAAATTGCTTTAAATTCTCACTGCATTAAAATCAAAACTGCAAAAAAGTTTTGGTGTGCTATTGTGCAGTAGGGGGACAATAGATAATAACAATGTACCATACATTTCAAAAAAGTAGAACAAAGGATTTTGGAAGTTTTTATCATACAAAATAATAATGTTTGAGGAGATAGATGTTTAACCTCAGTTAAACATTCCATAAAGAATATGTGTGTTAAAACATGTTACCACATTAATAGGCATAATTTTTGTTTTTATGTATCAGTTTAAAAACATTTAATTTAAAGAGTAAAATAAAACTGAAAATCATGAACTATATGCATATAGTTTAGACAAAGATTTGTTAACTATACTCAGCAGAATTCTATTCATAGGAAAGTTGACTTTACCCATAAGATTGGCAAAATTTAAAACTATTTATGCTTTGAATATTTATCATTTTCTATAATTCTTCACATTATCTGACTTTTTCAATTAATGAACTTTTTTTTTTTTTTTTTTTTTTTTTTCATTTAGCTCCAAATTGTTATCACAGACAATGGGCTCCCTCTGCAGTGCCAACTCAAAGTGTGCTCTTCACATGACTGAGTAGCACCACCTGGAAGTATGTTAGAAATGCAGAACGCCAGGCCCCAGCTGGGGATGGGGCCCAGAAATTTGTGTTTTTGTAAGTCCCAGAGGCAATTCTGAGGGCTGCTAGATTCTGAGAAGCATCACTCCATTCCTACTGCATTCACATGGTACTGGACCCTGAGAATGCAACATGGCACAAGATGTATCAGAAATCACAAGTCTCCTTTTTTTTTTTTTTTTGCTCAGCAATCCTACTTTTGGAAATATTTTCTAAGGAAATAATTCAAAAGAAGAAAAGTTGAACAAAGGTATCTATGCATGAACATCTATGATAGCGCTATCTACTATCTACGATAATGAAGCAGTTGAAAGCAATTTAAGAATAAAAGAATGGTAAATAAACTACAGGCAGTGAAAAACAGACAGATATGAAGGTCTTGTAAATGGTAAAATGTCTGTAAAGTTAAGTAAAAATGCAACAGTCACTATGGATATAATTATGTAACATAAATATCAACGAAGACTTGGAAATGATTAATTCCATTGTATTACTGTGATATTGGGTGATGATTCAGTTTGCATCCCCCAAAATTATTTAATACAAACACAATAATATATATAGTAAAAATACCTCAATTATTTAATTTAAATGCACCATTACTAAATTTTTTTACATCATTTAAAATTTATACGATACCCTGAATGCACTATTTAAAGTTTCTTTTAACTACATCAAAAACATTGCTGCGATGTCGCTAGCCAGCTGTTGTGTGTAAAACATCAAGCTCTACTATATTTTGACAGATGGACAGTTAGAAGAATCAGTCATAAGTAAGGATGCCATCAATACCTGAATTATCTTCATCTTTGCGGATTTTGAGCTTCACCAGGTCTTCACACTGCTGGAGGATCTGAACTGCATCTTCCATGGAACAGTTGTCCAGCCGGATGTTATCAATTGCAAGTAATTTATCCCCAAGTTCCAGGGTTCCAGTTCTGCGAATAAATGCAGAGTAACACATGATGAACACTTAAGCAGGCCATTTAAAGAGGCATTAGCATAATGCAGCATTATGGTAATCTTCAGAGGAAAAGAGTTTCTTCAAACTGTTTTTAAATTGCACTTATTGACAAACCCCATTTTTTCCAGCCTTGTTTGGGATGGCTGATGTGACATTAAATTGCTGAGTAGTACAACATTTTAAAAATGCTTTTGTCAGTTAAACGGGGCATCCATATAAGCTTCACTAAGAAAGTCCAAGGTTCCTGGGAAGTGGGGTAATGAGCTGGGGTTTGCAGAGACCTCTGAGTCCTTATGCTCTTCCACACTGTTGAACCACTTGGTAATCAAATAGTAGGAGAGGATGAGAGAGTGGGGGAAGTCAAGGTAGGATGGAGTTAGAGGGAACTCCAGAATTGGAATCTCTACCATTTCTGCAAGTGTCTGGAAGAGGGAGAAAAGGTGTAGGTGAATCTGATGATAGTTTTTTGGAAAGTGGCCTCTTAGAATCTAACACTAACAATGAACAAATAAAAGTCTGTTGAAAGTTTTTAAGGTCCATGATAAAATGAGAAAAATAACGAGAATGTTGGGCACGTGTGTTTGTATGTGTGTGCATGTATAGGCACACATATTTGTAAGAACCGTCCTCTATGTATCAAGTCTTTGATAGAGAATGCTAATTGCTTCCTAATATCCATTTCCCCTTTGTTTTTCTGAGTAACCTCCTAAAAAATGTATGTTCTTAGCCCTTCTCCAACCACTACCTTCTGCCTGTGTTTAGGACACGGGGATGACCGTCAAGAAAGAGGAATTGCTACTTTCTCCCAGCAGTGACCCCCAGCCCTGGATGGCCTGCCTACCTCCCAACTGTTTTATGAGAGACAAACTTCTTTTTTGTTTGATCCTTGAGATCAGTAAGTTTCTTTTTCACAGCAGCCAAGTCTAGACCTATCCACTTAAACTTATACAATGTCTTTCCTTCCTTTTGCATGTTAAAATACTTCTTTAATGACATGCTTGTGGAATAAATGGAATTTTTTTTGAAGTCCTTAATGGAAAAATAAAAGGAAAGTGAATAGTCTTATATCAATATTTTCAATCATTTAAGAAGTAGTTTTATCTGTGAAATAAAAGTTTGAGACTCCCTGATTTTAGTGGAATATGAGCCAAATAGGAGACATGAACATCGCTAATGCTCATAGATCTTGTGTGCTCAGGGAGGATATTCTGACATCTAGCAACACTGTTCCATGAGCTGTCATGTCTATGCGGAGTACCTCTCATAATTGGGGCTAATTTCAGGATTTTGGCTGGAAAATCAAAGATGGAAGATGACCAATGAAGAAGAGCCCACACTAAACTCATGAAAGGTCCTGAAAATCATTTTTAGTTGATTCTTGTCTGCTCTGGGTGGAGAAATAAATTGATATAAGGGGAATATCTACATAACCATTGCTACCAGGTATATCAAATATGATTGATTAATAGGGACTCTGCCTATACAATACTGAGAACAGTGATTCATTAGCAAGATCTGCCTTGGGATGGAAGGGGTCATTTTTGCTTCAATTAAGAGATGTCTTGGAATAAACCAGAAAATACCTTTCCTTACCTGTGTGCCACACTCCCTTTCTTGATATCTGAAATGACAAGGGGATCCCCTGGTTTTCTACTTGATGGTGCTGTAATTATGAACATAAGACAATCATATCTTTATATCCATGATTTGCCCAGTACATTTCCCCTGATTTATAATAACTTTCATTAATGCAATTAGAGTTTGTATGCAAAGCAAACATAATCAGTAAATGAATTAGAAAAGGTGTACATAATATCTACAACAATGTTTATGTTACGTATAAACTTAAACCCTAAAGCAAAGTCATTTAACGTTGCAGTTGGAAAAAGCAATTGGAGAGCTGTCCATCAGGTTTAAATCTATTTTAATCAGTGATTCTCCAGGGAGAAACTGACGGATTGGTAGCTCAATAGGAGAATTTTAGAATCCACTGGGACTTCCCTTAGTGCTGCTGATAGGTGATTCTTTCTCCCAACCTGTCCTGCACTCCTTTCCAGGGAGGAGACACCACTGCTGATGGGGATGTGCCTTGTTACTCAGGTGAAGCAGGAGGCAGAATGGGTAAGAAGTGCTAATTTGAAGCTCTTCTTTTTTCCCCCAGAAAGAAATCTTTCGGTAGGTGGGCTATAAATCTTTAACTTTTGCTCACAAATTCACATCTATTCATATCATTCTGAAATGTTCTGGAATATGACTATTTCATTTTATTTTTTTAATTTTTATTTTTTACAGACTGCATTTTGGTTCAGATAAATGGATGGAATTTGAGAATATCATGCTAAGTGAAATAAGACTGTTTTATTTTATTTTAATGACTGTAGTAAGTATTTTAGTGCTGGTTAACTAAATTTTCATATATTCTGATATAACTTTGATTAGGTTGGCCATTGAAGCTATTATTCTGCATACTAGTTAGTTTTAGGTTTTATAAATTTTCTTAGGAATATTTCCATTTGATAAGTATGAAAACCAATTAGAACTGAGTTCACTTAGAATTACCTCTGGAAATGAGTTATAGTCCACCTACATACAAAAAATCATCTTGACTTAGGAAGTTTACATGTAATTTAGGAGTTTGATACTAAAATTAACCATATTCAATATTTGCAAAAAAACAACTGGCCTCTGAGAGATGTTTTGCCAACCTGAAGCCTGGAATAATATGCTTTTAGAGACCATTTAGAGGTCCCTAAAGTAAGATTTTATGATAAACAGTCTGATAAACCCATAATAATCATAGAACCATGTTATATCCCATAATCCCATCTGAATCCCAGGAAAAAGTTTATGTACAAGAACAGATGGTTTAATATCTAACATAATATTTTTTTTAAAAAAGCAAACACAAATATCAATACCTGACTCACTGTTTAAATTAGTACACAGTAAATACTAATGAGACTTCATTTAATCATTATACTTAGCTTCTGGCAAAGAATACAAACTGTTCTATTTGCTACAATTAATTCATTATTTAAGTCCTCAGTCAATGATTTGATATAGTTCCTCTAGAGAAATCTACCATTTTTTACTCATGTCAGAATTGCAAACTGTTCTGGGCACAGCTGTAGAGTGCTCGCCTAGCATATATGAGGCCCTAGGTTCAAACCTACACTCAAACAAAAGAAAACAAAAACCAAAACAACATAAAAGAAAAAAAAAATGTGTCAGAGGATGTAGAAAACCATACTGTCTGAAAACTTTTCCTGTTTTTGAAGACAAGTACACTCTTGTGAATTCTGAAATTAAATGGAAATCAATGAAGTGGTTCAAGAACGCTCTGTAACATCCAGTCATTGGTGGAACTTATTCTGCTAGTGAAGGCATTTGGCTCAAAGAGTTTGATGAAAAAACAAAGCTACTATGGAGAAATTCTTTGTCCCTCTCTCTGTGTTTCTCATTAAGCCTTGCTTTAATTGCAACCGTATATACAAAGTATGGCAAGTAAACTGGGTTATTTGATTTGAAATGGAGCACTGAGTAAAGTTTTTTATTGCAAAGTTGGCAAAACCCATGAACCATTCTCTTCTAAATGTGTGGAAGACTTAGGGGGAGAATGACAGATCTGTTGTGCTTGTCATAAAGGCTACTTCATGATTTTCTAAAAAATAAAGCAAGCCTTTATTTCTGCAAACAATTCAGTCACAACCAAAAAGGAAATCCAACAAATTAGCTGCACTCAAAAAATTGCTGCCTTTTGCTTTTCTGGTACAGAATCTGTGAAGGTTCATCAATCAGATGGCGACAGGGCTGAGAGGTGTGCCGTGAGAGTAAAGCCAAGGTTAAGGCAGACGAAATGGTTTTGGACGCCTGCTTGGCCCTTTATTATCTCAGGGTCTTTGGGCAGGTTATGTAGCTGAGCTGGACTGTCCTTTCTGTGAAATGGGGACAGAGGTCCTGGGGTTGCTTTGAGTATTAAATAAGAAAACACATAGAACTGCACAGTGCCATGCCTAGCATAAGGTCCATATAAACCCCCAAAACAAAATCTCAGAATTTTGTTTTATTAGAAGGGCTTTACTGACAATGGCACATGACACAGACAGCCAGGGTTCTCTGTCTTGAAAAGCAGGAAGGTAACAGCTATGATTCTGACTAACTGGGTGAGAGGGTGTCTGGGTGTGGCTTCCAGTCCCAAACTGCATCCACTTTATTTGCTACAGTAAATCACTCCAACTATAGCAATAACATCCATAAAAGTAATGTCTGATGCTAATGTGCTGTCAAGGTTTCATTGGGAACTTAAGAAAATTAGTCTAAAATTGTCCGCCATGTCCTCACTCAGGGACTTGTTTCTTGGTTGATGAGGTCTGGAGGGTGCCCCATAAAGCTTTTGATGGGATGTTTCCCTGGATGAAGGGCCCTTTTTTGGTACTCTGAGTTTTCACAAGTAAATAGAAAGGGATTTTGTGTAAAGATGGTGAGGAAAATCAATGAATCCTTTACATACCTCATTTTCACTCATAGTACCTGTGTGTGTTAGGGAAGTGGGTCCCTGGATTTCCTAACTTAGGATGTATAATTTAGAGTAGGCACTAGAATTTGTGGTCTAGAGCTGGGTTTAAAATATTGCACAAGGCTCTTGTGTGCAAAGTAACTAATGGTCATCATTATCCTAATGTCATTATACTAATGTTAGGATTCACAACATGTTCTAGGCACTCTACATACACTAACCCACTTAATCTTGTCAATGCTGTGCAGGAGGAAATATGTACACCCTTTTATAGGTGAGGAAACTGGGACAGAGAGAGCGAGGGAATCAGGTGATCACTGTCCAAGTCAAGGCTTCCTCAATTCATTCAAGAGTCTGTGCACAAACATCTGTATTTATCATCTGTCAAGGCTTGTTTCCTGGAGGGAAAAGGGCTTAGTACAACACTGTTTGCTCATGAAGACTTCTTATTCATTCACTTAATGAATACAGGTTTAAATGAGCACCTTGTATGTGCCAGGAACTATGGCAGGCCGTGGGAATTTGCTATTTTGTAGCAACACAAATGGATTCTGGCCTTATCCCCCCCACACCCCTTTTATCACAAGTTGTGCTTTCTCAACTGGCAAATTATAAGCATGTTCCAAGAGGAGACACAAACTCAGCATAGTGATGATTAGTAGCATAAATGGGGCTGTAGTTCTGGAAGGACTGGCAAGCACGTGTGACAGGCTTGTGTGTCATTTCTCCATCCAGCAGTGGTACAGCACTTCCAGCTTCCATGAGTAGCATTTGCTCATGGCTGGCTACAATTCAAGTCATTCTTGGGGGGCGGAGTTTGGGGTTTTGCCATTATCGGTGTTAAAGTCAGTTTTAGCAGTAATGGTTGGCACATACAAAAAAAAAATCATAAGACAGAATTTTGAAGATCTCCACATGCGAATAAACAAATATTGTGCAGCTGCATGTATGTAACTACATCTCAAGCTGAGCAGATCAATGTCTATTCTTTTGAAAAAGATGTCACAGGGATATGTTTGATGGCTAGTGAATGAATCATGTTTTTATTTATATGATTTTTAAAGATTAAATTTATTACATAAAATAACCAAAGACCATTTTCCTAAATAAAAAAATTGGAAGTAAAATAACCAGCAGTGATGGTTGAAGTTTCCACAGAGGTGATGCCTTCAAAATATCCACCAGCAGGAACCATCTGTCTGGACAGGGCATTTACTCCTGAAATCTATCACAGGAACATAGCGGGCAGGATGTATTGACTGTGTGAAGGTAGAAGGGAAGAACAGAAGCAAAGGCAGGTCTCTGGGCAGAGCCAAGAGATTACACCATGTGCACCTCAAGGGATACCACCTGAGCAGTCAGTTATGGTGGAATGAAGGAATGGAACGAATAAACAGAATAAATGAAAATTGCCCTAAAGTTATGTGGGGTTGCAGAAGCCACTTTGAACCCTAAATGTTTTGGGGATCATAAGTCATGATCAGCTGTTGACAGAATAATCACAAACCATATTTGCTTCACAGCATTCTTAGAGATCAAAAGATCCAATTTAGAGTATAAATGACTTCAGACACACCTAAAATAGGAATGGAGTCGCCAAAATCTCATTTGTCTTTCTACTTTCCTCCCAGTAGGCCACTCTGGGACATGGAGGAATATAGATCCCCTCTCATATATATGGCTTCTTATTCTTAACATTTCTCTGAATTGCAGAACCAATCTTTCTGGTGGTGTAGTAGATATGCATGTTTTATCAGTTATAAATAAAATTGCATTTTTAGCGTTAAATTTATATCATCAAAGTGAAACTGGACAGTCGCCCTTCATACTGCCCAACTGAGAACTCCTTTTATTTATTTTGCTTTAACCACGGACATAAATGCTATCTGACAGTGTCCGAGGTACTTTTATGCAGCCTCATCATTCTTGAGGCAACCACCTCCTGGTCACAGTCATTGCCTCTGTGTCTCCTTTCACCTTTATGCAATGATCATTTGCTTCATTTTCTTGGGACATTTATGGATGAACTGAGTCTGTGGATCTTAAAAGGACAAATCCTGCTCCCCTCAATTTCCATTTTATGAAAGTCCATTGGGGAGGAAACTTTTAAAGTTGTTTTACCAAACTAGTCATAAAATTAGAGCCTGAGGAAGAAAACGAATTAAACACATTTATATACCTTGCTTTTCCTTTTGGTTTGGTTAACCAACATACCTTCAATGCCATGGAAGAATGCAGGGTTTTAATAAAGTAAGGGACCTTGTTTTAGTCTTGTGAAATGGATTATAGATTCACAGTAGACACGAAAAGATAGTCTTAAAAGTGAAAAATATTATTTGTTTTATTGCATTAATTAAATATAAAACTTAATCCACAATATGCTAAAATGTAAAGAATTTATATATACACTTTTTTATTCATTTAATTATTCATGGGGGAGTTTGAAACATACTTACTAAAAACTTACTTTTTACTTGCTAGGCACTATACAAGGTAAGGCAGTAAATGATTTTATACAATACCTAAAACAACTGTGTTTTGTAGATATCCTCACTTCCATGTTATAAAGAAAAATAGCATCAGACAGTGTTTCGGTGACTGGCCCCATTCAAAAGGTAAGTGCTAGAGGATTGACCAACTCCATGCTTTTACATCATGACGGCAACACTCAGCCATCACTGAAAACATGCGCCATGCCTGTAAACCATTCAACAACCCAATTTTCTAATGTCTTTAAGATTTCATGTTTTAAATATTTCATATTTCATACTTTTACTTACAACTGATCGTTATTCCAAGTTCCACATTGTGCTTCTTGGGGAGCTTTACATGAAATGTTCCACTACTTGGGATGACAGACTCTGTAATTTCAAAATAAAACAAAGAGTTTCGTATGATAGTTGTGGATCTGGGGTTGGAGAAGTGCCTTAATTTATAGTGTTGACAGTGAAAAGCATAACCAAAGAAGTAGAAACAAGGATGATACTCAAAACTTTTTGCAACTGGAGCAATAACTGGCCGTATAACCAATTATACTGAATGCTGACTGCAGAGTTGAAACAGAGTGACCCAAGAGGCCCCAAATGCAGCCAGAGTGACCCTATAGTCTATAGATCCTACGGACAGACTGGAGGTGGGCGCAAATACTGACCAGCCAGTATAGAAATAAGTAAACTAGTATTGCAGCAACACAGAGAGAACTAGTGTGCCCTGGCTGATTCTCAACCCTTGATAGAACTAAGTTGATTTTACCAAGACCTGACTCTATCTGGGAGAAGGAATTGTTACATACTCTTTTGAAAAATTTTTTGATAACTTTTTTATTTTTATGGCATGCTGAGGATCAAACCCAGTGCTCACAGGTTCTAGGTAAGTGCTCTACCACTGAGCTATGGCCCCAACCCTTGTTGCACATGCTTAAGTGTACACTTAAAATTACTTTAACAGTCTGGGAAAGCTTTAATTAGTGATACATGAAAATAACCTCTAAAGGGATAACATGTACTCATACTAAGTTGCTAAAGACTAAAATCCCTTCTCGAAGGTTTTGGAAAAGTGTAGGAAGAAATTTGAAGAACAAAGGAAATGTGAGTGGAAGCAGGGATTGTGGGATGGCCAAACTAAGCCCCCTAACAGCCTCATCATCTCCATTCAAGGCTGATTCCTCACCCAGAAGGAAGATCTGAGTACAGCAGCGTGGTGTGGGCAGAACTCGCAGGCCCTCGGGCTCCCGGGCCAATTTGTTAATCATGTGTTTAACACACTTTGAATCTCTGCACAGCAGAGATGAAAGCCAGGATTGGACTCGTGGAAGTAGTACTCTCTTCCTGGTCCTGACTGAAATTGCTCTTCTTGGCCTTTTGTCCTCTCCCAGGAGAAGTTTAAGCAGTAGACTTTTTACAAGACCAGCATCTGATCCTCCAATTAGGAAGGTTCATCAAAGAGTGTTAAATGAGAGAACGCAATAAAAATTCCACCCCCCTCAGCCTCCAGGCTTCTAGAAGGCCCCCTGTAAGAAAGGATCTCTAGCCACTCCTCTTTCAGTGTGCAGCCAAGTCTTCTGTCTCTGGCTTCCTCCCTTCACTCTTCAATTCACTTCTAAGGGATGGGAGGGAATTGGCTACCTTTCCCACTTGCTCAAATTCAACTCTCTCTCTGAGACCAGACCAGTGCTGACTTCTCTGTTGTCCTCAACAAATAACACTCTGATGTGCCAGGAAGCGAACCCACATATATTTCTTTACTTATTCATTAAGAGTTTATATCTTTCCAGGCACGGTGGTGCATGCCTATAATTCCAGTGGCTCAGAAGGCTGAGGCAGGAGGATCGCAAGTTCAAAGCCAGGCTCAGCAATGGCCAGTTGCTAAGCAACTCAGTGGGACCATGTCTCTAAATAAAATACGAAATTGGGCTGGGGATGTGGCTTAGTGGTTGAGTGCCCCTGATTTCAATCCCCAGTATGCTACCCACCTCCCAAAAAAGAGTTTTTATCTTTTTCATTTTTCCAAGAGGACTTGAGATAGATAAAATTATTATGCATTTCTTCCAATAGATTTTAAAAAGATCTGTTAATTTTGATAAACTGGGACAGAAAAAGAGAAAAAAAAGAAGGTAAAAAACATAGATTTTTCTCCTTCCTAACTACCAGTACTGCAAGTACTTCCCAAATATTTCTCCCACTCCTTCTTTTCCTGGAGATATCTCTTTCCTGAGCCTGACCTATTCCTCACTCCAATAATATAAGGCTAATTGGCACCTTTTTTTCCCCACAAAGTGACCATTTAAGAATTTGGAGTTAGCAGGCACAGTGCAGCGCAGATGGGACCTTTGAAAGTGTGCACACTTTGCCCATATGTGCCAATAGTCAAACTGCAGAAAGATGGAAGAAAGAGACAGTGTGCACGAGGAGAGAGCACCAGGTCCCAGGTCTTGAAGGAAGGGCCTGTGCTTGACCTCCATAGTCCTTGGCATCTGCTTGTAGCCCCTTCTGCCTGTGAAACACAAACTATACTTCTAGTGAATGCCTCCTTTCTGTCTAAACTAGCTGGAGTGCACTTCTGTCTTTGCAACTGAAAGATCTTGGAAGAACACACTGATGGAGTGGGATGGGAACCAGCGGAAATCCACCACCCAAGTATTCACAGGCATAGCAGGAATAAATGATTTGGTTATGTGGACAGAGAGTACACATCTTCCAATTAGGAAGGTTCATCAAAGAGTGTTAAACGAGAGAACACAATAAAAATCCCACCCCCCTCAGCCTCCAGGCTTCTAGAAGGCCCCCTGTAAGAAAGGATCTCTAGCCACTCCTTTTTCAGTGTGCAGCCAAGTCTTCTGTCTCTGGCCTCCTCCCTTCACTCTTCAATTCATGTGGCATGTATATAAATTCATGTGGCATAGGAAGCCTTACAATTTGTGGAACCCATTGTGTGTGTGTGACTGTTTTAGTTTTTCTGTTGTAAGAAAAGGCTCTCTGTGAAAGGGGAGGGGAGTGTACTGTGTGTTTGTGATTATGGATCTCTGTACGGATATAACATTTTACCTGCGATGCTGGCCTGATACAAGTGAGTTCTTAGAAAAATGTATGACTACACAAATGGTATGCCTTTATTTCATGTACAAACAGAGAAACAATATGTACCCCATTTGTGTACAAAAAAAAAAAAAAAAGGGCCAGAGAACACTGATCTATAATAATTATTATAGCAACATTTTGCTTTTATAAATTTTTAAAGCAGGGAAACTTGACCAAGATTAATATTGTTAATGGCATTGGAGGGGATATTATCACTTCCTGGAAAACACTAATGGATCACTTTGACTATGTAAAATTTGAAATATTCATAATGATAAACAAATATCAACTAATGAATCTCTTTGATCAAACTGTGGCTTCATTTTAATCCTTAAATGCCAACATGATTTGTTTTATATTTGTTATTTTTTCCTTATATGATTATTTGACTGTTAAAGCAAAAGCATATTTAATGTGGGGTTTTATAAAGCAAAACAACTAAAGAGGAAAAGATTCTAATATTGGAAAAACAACAGGTTTAGAGTAAATAAATATAATTCCGAGAACAAATGATGTTTATTTTGCTAGACTCCCAAGTGATTATTTTACACTTCCCTGGTTTTGTTTTATCTCTGTTAATACTATAATTAAAAACACATTTGGGTAAAAAGGTTTCCTTCTTTCCCATTGGTCTACTTTTCTGCCTGAAGCATTTATTGTTGGTGCAGTAAGATAAGCATCATATCCTGATTCATCAGTTGGGCCCCCTTGTGAGGAGTGCAAATGTTTAACTGCCCCCCTCAGAGGAAAGCATGGGGCTCCAGCAACGGTGGCAAGCGTTACTTGATAGGATTTGCACTGAGAGTTCTTTCCAGCACAGAAAGCTATATTTTCTCCAACAAAATAACTTCAGAGTTAGAGCAGAAATTTCAAGTAGCTCTGACATCATTCATGGTAGTTTGGTGTTTGAAAGAATCAAAAAAGGCAAAATGTAAATTGTGCTCATACTACAACTTTATAAAATTATACATATACATATAAAGGATTTTGGTAAAGGAGTGTAAACAGTGTTTTATTTATCAGAGTGATGGTGTTATGAGCACTTTCAACTTAAAACATTCTATTAACATTACTGTGATGTTTGTGCAGTACTATCTGTTTGCAGAGACAGGCAAAAGTATATTCAGAGTTAAGCTTTTTAACTACCTTTATGTCATTTAAAATGCTTCTAAAATAGTGGTAGTTTATCCCTGAGACCCAGGGGTGGGAGAATTAATATCAGTGTATAAACAATTTCTGAGGAACACATTTAGAAATGAATGGCTGACATCCAGACATTTGGAAGTGGGTCCAGGACAGGGCCGTCTTGAAATAACTCACTTTCCAGGGATTCCCTAACAACTGTCCCAAATTTTTGACTAACTAAAAAGAATTAAAAAAAAAATTCTAGCAGTTTCCAATAGATTCCAGGAGATCAAGAATGACTAAATAGGGTGTCTTACTAAAGATTCTGATGCTGTATCTGCAGAAGAGCCACATCATCAGTGATGTCTGACATGAAGAAGGGAAGAGAGAATGACAATGGGAACACATTTTTTCTTGATCATCTCTATCGATCTGAAATGGGTTGCTTTCTGGAACAAACAAGGGCTGGGAAGATGACCTTAAGTTTCTTGTTCTTGTTCCTTATTAAATATGGGTACTGAATAAAGTAAGTTTAATAGATGCAACCTTAAACTTAAGATATTAAAGTCTTAAATCAGCAAATATTAAAATACACATTAAGTATGCATTAAGCAATGAACAAATTTCAAGGCTACACATAAAATAAAAATGCATATATAACACAAGTTAATACTTAGATACTGTTTATGAAGAAGGTCAAATTGTTTGGGTCATTCCACTACTGAAAGGTAGTGAGGAGGTGCTGCTGAATGTCCTACTGTGTGCAGGATTCACAGTTCCCTGCAGCAAAGGCTGTCAGTAGGGCAGACATACAGGAATCTGCTCTGATTGTTTCATAGTGGTAACTCTAACATTTTCTCTCTTTTTAAATTCATATTTTATTTTTTTAATGAAACAGCTACTGTTACAGCTACTGTAACGTGAAATGGAGAATGTGGGCTGCAAGTCAGTGGCTTTAGGACCTACCATTCACTTTGCTGTATGACCTAGAGTTGCCCACCTGAGCCTCAGTTCCCCTCTTATAAATAAATGAAGGTATGGGAGTATAAGAGTTCTTTTACCACTAATGTTCTGTCATTGTAGTAAGTATGTCTGGGGTAACTGGGCAAACTTCCTGTTTGAAAACCATAACTTCACTGCCATCGGATTCCGACAGGGCCCTTCTACCTGGTTCCTGCTGGGTCACAGTTGACTAGAAGGGAGGGATACTAAACCTAAGCTGGCCCACTAGATTTGCTTTCCTGTGAGTTAGAAGTTAGAACTGGCTGTCCACTTAGCAAAGAGGGGCCCAAAATGCACACAAAAAAAAAAAAGGCAGAGAAAACTTGTCTACAAAGACAAACAGAACAGACTGCAAAAGAAGCAGCTCTGAGACCAGGAACCCCAGACAAAGTGGGTTTGCTCTCAGTTCTTGATGCAAACTGAAGTTCCTGACCCAGCCTCCAACTGCACTTCATCCATCCATTCATTCATTCACCAAGTACTGATCAAGAGCTTGGTACATGATTTTGGGAGCTCAGAGTACATTTGTGAATAAAACCCACAAAATCCTGACATGGCTAGATTTTTCTACTGGAAAAGAGAGAAAAATGTTAGAGTTACCACTATGAAACAATCAGAGCAGATTCCTGTACGTCTGCCCTACTGACAGCCTTTGTTGCGCGGAACTATGAATCCTACATACAGTAGGACATTCAGCAGCAGCACCTCCTCACTACCTTTCAGTAGTGGAATGACCCAAACAATTTGACCTTCTTCATAAACAGTATCTTCTACAACATATTATCAGAGTATAAGTGCTAAGAGTCATCCATCTGGGCAGGAAGAGAGGGACAGAGAATCAAGGAAGAGTTTTCTGAGTGAGCAGCATTTAAACGAAGACCTGAATAAAATGAGCAAACCACCCAGGATGTATCAGGGAAGAGGTGTCCAAGCAAAGGACTCAGTCACTGCATGTCAAGTGCAGGTGGTTCCCACTCCCCTCCTGATTTCAGTCCTGACACCCTTCTAGAAATTTCACTGCATTCACCCTGCATTCTCCACTCCCAGATCTCCCTGGGTCAAATGATCTCTGCCTCCACTCCACTTTAGAACATCAGTACCTTGAGCTTTGTTTGACCTTCCCTAAAATTCAAAACCCTAATACATCATGGGCCTCAACCTCCTAGCTGTAGTTCTCTCACCTGTTTTCTCTCAATGTACCCATTTTTCTTCCTGGATACTCCACTTCCTTAAGTCCTCCCTTTCCTCTCAGTCTATCAGGCTGATCCTTTTTTGGTTCCAGTCCATCTCCAGCTCCAATTCTTTCAAACACAGGCAGTATACTGTAGTGGTTGAGTGTGGCCTTTGAAGCCAGCCAACCAGGGTCAAAATGCCAATCTCACCATTACCATGCTGTAAGCTTTGGTTTTCTGAGGATGTAACACTAGTGGCCAATGTCTTTGCTGTCACATATGTTAGATGATCTAATGCACACACAGTACTTAGGAAAGTGACAAGCCACATAGTAAGCACTTGGTAAATATCATCATGGTAATTAGTGTGCTATTTTCATAATTATTCATCTTCACTCTCAGCAGTGGTTTGCACATTCTTGACCTGGGTTCTTTTATTGAACCGTCTCTAGAAATCTCAGTCTCTGGTCCAATCCAATCCTCTATTTCTCTGCTCTTATTCTTTGGCAGCTGAGATTTCCTAAATCTTCATTTTCATTCCCAAAATGAAATGGGACAAAAGTCCATAATTTGCAGGTTGACTCTGCTTGGTCCCCCACCCAGCTTGAAGATTCCTTTATGTGCTTCAGGTTGGTTTTCTCACTCATTCTTTGCACATGCAAACCAACATCATTCTTTTCAACTCCCCAAGCTACAGGCCCTTTCACCTTTGCTTACATGAACTACTGAAACACAGCTTAAAATGTATTTACAGTCCCACATGCTTTTCTTTAAATTCATGAGAAGAGGTCTTCCATCTTCTGCCTTTGGGTAGTTATCTACTCACGTTCTAGATAACATTTCCTTCTCATACCTTCGGGGACCTGATTCTACCAATTGTCTCTTCTCTCCCTCATTTGTTTCAGGCCCCAGCCATGCTCAAATATCTCCAATCTCAACAAAACAAAATAAGTCACCTCTGAACTGTGATTCTCCCTCTATCTGTTGTCCTATCTCCTTTCTCTATGACTAAATTTTTGGACCTTGCCAAATGTCCCCTGGGACAAAAATTAAACCTGCTTGAGAACTACTGAATAGAGGAAAAGGCACATAGAACAGAGCCACAAACACATAACTAAATACAGTACAAGTTTTAAAAAGAGGAACCCATGGCTCCCAGTCATTTTCACCTGTTTAGTGCATTTTTCCTGCTAAACTTGCTTTCTAAACCCAAACCCCAGGCAGGTGACAGACCCGACAGGTCTGTATTCTCTCCCTTCCCTCACTCAGCTCACTGCGATCTGACTTCTGCCCTCACATCTGTGAACCTACCCTGGCAGGGTCTTTTAAAAAAAAGAAAATTATAATTGTTAAACCAAAGGACACTTCCAGCTTTGAATTCCCTGCAGTAACATTATGTTATTGAACATGACTTTTGCCTCGAAACTCTTGCTACTCCAAAATGCCACCATCTTTTGGTTCTCCTCCCACTTTTCATTAGTCATCTTCTTTATCTCCTTTGCTACCACCCTATGGCTTAAAGTCTCAGTATACCTCAGGTAGAACTCTGCCCACTTCTGCCCACTTGCCCAATTACCTTCCTACCCTTGCTCTCCCTAATGCTCATCTTTCCCCCACTGACTTTAACCATCGCTGACATATTGGTCATTCCTTGGTCCTGCTCATGAGCCTGGATTCCAATCCCAGGCTCTTGGAGGTGTTGCCTTCCTGGGCCCTTCCCTACGTCCTCCAGGGGCTACACAAATTCAATAAGCCTCTTGTCTTCCACCAGTACTTATTCTTTTCCAAATGGCAATGAACTCCTTGAGATATTGATCCCTCCTATTTTCAGTTCCAATGACCTGAACATAGCACAGTTTCTTGCATTTAGTAAGGGTGCTCAGTAGCTGCCTTTTGGATTAAGAGGCATGCTTGTCTTGGCATTGGCTATGGATTTTTCAACTCATGCCTGAATTAGAAATCTATTTTTTCTCTCAAAAAAAAAAAAAAAAAGTTCCTATCATCTTCTCTATCCAATCTTTAATCAAGTTCTGTTGGCCCTACTCCATGCCATGGTCTGAATTTCACTTTCACCACTTCTTAGTACTACCCTTTTGTCAGGTCACCATGATTTTTTTTTCTTTAGCTCTCTAATTGCTATAAAATCCCTTTTTTTTTTTTTTCTTCTTTTCTGCTTCTGCTGTTTTCCCCCTTACATTTCAGAAGGCTCTTTCTGAAACATTCATCATATTCCCGCACTGTGCTGCATAAAGTGTGCCCTGGCTTTGTTAGACGTGGAGTATCAATTCTTCACCAGGACACTGTATTATGTGGCCCCTTCTAGCCTCTTCAACTCCAACTCCAAATCCAGTTCTCCCCTCTACTCCTTCCTATGTTCCAGCAACAGTCCTTTCAACTGCTTCTCACCAAGCTTATTTTTCAGGCTCAAGTTCTTTATACTGGCTCCTCCTTCTGTCTAGAGTGTTTATTTTCCAAGATCCTTGATGGCTGACACTTTCTCTACTTCCAATCTCCACTCAAATATCACTTCCCTGGAGAATTATCCTTCAAGAGAGCTCCCCCAGCTGTTCCCTAGCCTTCTAGCCTGCTTTATTTTCTGCTGAGAACATACTATTACCTATGCTTATATGTATTGCTTTCTAAATTAACTTTCTGTGCTGCTATAAGCTTCATGAAGACAGGGCTATTTTCTTCCTTTCCTGTTCATTGTTACATCTACATTGTGTAGGGGAGTATAGAATACTCAGCAGATATTTGTTGGAATTAGTTGATCCCTGCATTCCAAAGGCATGGCGTATCTTTACTGACTGGTGAATGTTAGTGGGCTGTAGAGTGGAATTTCACTTGAGTATCCAGCTTTCTTTAATGAGAAGTAGCATTAATCTTTGTCAGTCAAACACCTGCTAATTACTGACTAGGACTAGCACCATGACCAAACTCCTAGGCTCCCTGAGCCCTCTTCTTGAACAGGACTTTTCCTTGACTTGGGAGCTCAGTTTCAGTAAGAATGCTCCTGAGCCAGTGTGTAGACACCACCCTGTGCCCCCATCTTATCAGGATCCTCTTAGAAATTCTCCAAAGACCTGCTCACCCTCACCTTGTGCATTAGTTACATAGAAATCCCCATCTGTCCTGGCGGTTTGGAGTGGAGTCCAGTCTCCCTCCTACTACAATAATCTTGACTCAATTGAACAAGTCTTGAATAAAGTCTTCTATATTATTTTAAATGAGTGCCTGGTGCAATTTCTCTTTAACACTAAAGGCCAAATATTTACCTACTAGGCTTGTATAAATTTACCTAATGAATTTTTATTACTCTACCATATAACTTCCCCATGTTCTTTGCAGTGGGAAGGATCAGACAGGCTTTTCTTGTTTCTGGGATTAAAGAATTTGGTTTCTCCAGCATAGAGGGGAAGGTCAGAATAAAGGCAACATGACTTTTTGAAATCGCCTCCATAGTGGCTATTACTCATTCAATTTGTCACATTTATTTTCAGTTGTTCCTGTGGTGACATTTTAATGAGTAATACAAAAACAATGCGCAATTCAAAATGACACCTGAAACCTCTTAAACAAAAACATGGTCAGAATGTAAAAAAATAATTCTCTCTCTTGCCACATAAACAATATAATTCAAATGCGGCCAGCTCCTGATGCTGCCGCGGACTTGAGATTTGGACTGTACCTGCGACATCAAACTCAATTTCCAGGGTGACCTTGTTCGTGATGGAAGAGTCTCGGAGGAGCTGATTGGCTTCCTCAAAGGTACTGTCTTCAGTTGGAATTCCATTAATGGCCATCACTCTGTCTCCGATCTGTAGTACCCCGCATCTAATTTAGAACCACATGTTAGAGGTCGTAGGTAGAATACATGATCATCAAGTTGAACTTGCCAGATCTACCTCGTTTGATCCTTGCAAAATAGCATGACTGCTTGGTCTTATTTATTCAATGCTGTGGGAATCACATTCGGTCAACTGCAATGTCTTGTGCTCCTGCATTTCATGGCTACAACTGAGGGCAAGGGGATCCTGAAGTACCCCAGGGAAATAATTTATATTTTGTGCTCATAGTACTGTTATAATGTGATCAGAACTGATACATTCCTGCATGGTAGAGAAATTACTGAGGTTTGAATTTCAGATTTTTTTTTTTTTTTTGGCATGAATTTTCTCCTTTTTAATTAATACAGCCTCTCCTGATGGACAAGAATCTGTTAGATTAAGGCATCCATGCTTATAATTCTTCTCAAATCTGATCACGAACATAAAATTTTATTGTTACAACAGAGTTCACTGTGTCTGGCATTACCTGCATTGAGCACTGTCCATAATTTATTAGCCATTCAAAGATAGCCAGCACCAGAAATGCATAGCACAAAAAAATACTGTGAAAGAAAAGCATCTCACCTCTCCGCTGGGCTGTCAGCTTCGATATAGGAAATCAGAGGTGGGGAGGAGAGAGTCTCTGTGGCAAACACACTGCCCTGCAGTTGGATTCCAAATCCTGTGACAGGATCTGCTGTCAGCACAACCTCTGTGGTTTCTGTGTGAACCACCTGTCCAGCCAATCCCACTGTGCTGGAGGCTAAAGACACTGGGGGAACAAACAGGAAAAAGAAGGATTTTAGGTTTAGGTAACTACCAGGAACATTAGCATTTCCCAAATAGATCATGTCCCTGAATGAAAGCCCATTGGCAATGGCGAGAGTTTAAATTTTGGCTTTTCAACAAAAAGGTTGGCCAGAGTCAAACAAGATAAATGAATCTCCCCCAATTTTTCATATTTCAGTCATAACACCAGTGTAGTTCCCTCCGTTATACCTGCAAACCAGGAACTGATATGGGGGCTGCAGCAACAGGATGGCCTTGGGCTGTGGCATGTAGGTTCTGGTCCTGGCTCTATCACTGAGCAGCAGCTGGGGGCCCTTGGGGAAGGCCGTTTCATCTCTGTGTGAGTCTGGGTCCTCTCTAGGGAAAGGGAGCTGGGCTGGCAGGTCTAATGCTTTCCTGCTTTAGCCATCTGTGCTTGAGCTTTAATGACTTTTTACAAACAACCTGACCTTCAACTTTCAAGACACAATCAATCTAAATCTGGCCACTGAAGGCTGTTCTGCTCCTCAACTTTATTCCAGCACTGAATTGGCACAAGAGAGTCATTTAAACCATTCACTTCTCCTACCCCCAAATTTGGCCTCCTCAGTCTTTGTTCTTTCCCTCTGGGTCTCCAGCCTACCTGTTGTCTCCTCTTCCATTCTTTACTAACACTCATCTGAGCCTCCAGCTAGACATTGCCTTCTTATTCCCATCCCCAGCTTTGATCATAAAAGACCTGATTCTCTCCAGGATGCGCCTCCTGGACCGTGCCCACAGGAGCTGGCCACCTGTGCTCTCAAAGCACATTCTCTGCCTGCGCAGTCCTATGTTGAAGTGTTACTTTCTCCAAAAAAGGGGTTTCTAGTGCCCTTGCTGTAATTAAAGCTTGATGACACCAGATACTGTAAAACTTTTTCTAACCACAACCCGTTTTCCTTCATTCCCCCTGCAGGACAAAGAGAGAGAAAGTTTTATAATACTCCTAGCTCCCATTTAAAATTCCATAGTCTTCAGGTGCCGTGATACACACTTGTAATCCCAGAGGCTGAGGAGGCTGAGGCTGGAGGACAGCAAGTTGGAGCCCAGACTAAGCAACTTAAAAACTCTGTCTCAAAATAAAAAATTCAAAGGGTTGGGGAATATAGCTCAGTGGGAGAGTGCCCTTGGGTTTAATCCCCAGTCCTTCAGAGATAAAAAAACAAAAATAAATGAAATTACATAGTCTGTACTCATTTCTGCTTTGTCTCATCTGCAAGTCCATAGTTTTCTACTCTTTCAAAATTCCCACCCATCTGCTTGCTGACGTGGGGTCTTTTTTCTTAGCTACTTCCTCTTGCCTGTGTCTTTTCCTGTTCCTCATCATGGTGATGGCTCTGAACATGCTGGCTTTGCAGCTCTTCACTCTCAGTGTGGGTTATTAGCAACTCCTCCCTAACGTGGTTCTGCCAGCCCAGCCCGATGCTCCACTCCATCCTTCTTCGACATGGATAGATGTCCAAGGACTGAATCTGAATTCCCCTTGATGAACACACATCCCTCACGATCCTTTGTTCCTAGTTCCTACACTCTCACTTTCTCCTCTTTCTGCTCCCCGTCTCATACCTTCTCACTTGTCTCCTGGTTTTCAAACATCTCTAGCAACAGAATTTCTCTCATCACATGAAAGCATCCTAAAAGGTGCCTTCTGTGCTTCTGTTTCATACAAACCTCTCTTGCTGTTTTTCTAAACTTTCCTGTTCACCTGCCGAGCTTTATACCAATCTATTGATTTGCATTGATTCTGAAGCTGCTTAGAATTTGGCTTCTTTTACCCTTTGCTGAAAGTACTTTCACCAAGGATTCCCTTATGATCCAAATCAGTGACCTCATCCACTCCAACTACTCTGGAGTGACTGGCTTCAGGACCACCCCTTCTGAAATCACCCTTTAGGTTTTGATGAAGCTTTGTTCTCAGTCTCCTACCTCTTCAGCCCCCGCTGGTTACTTTGCCTCCATCTGTACAAGAATCTCGGACTCACCCGTGGTTCTGTCCTAAGTTCCAACCTGCCCATGACAGGACCTCTCTGTGCACCTTTTCAAATCTCTCTAGTTTCAAGTTTTAGTGATAAATTTCTTTTCTTGATAGCTAACCCATCTGCAAACACGTTTTGTTGACATCTCATATTTTCAAAATTAAGTAAATCATCTTCCCTTTCTCATTGCCTCTTCATTCCACAAAAATACCGTCATGTCAGTCTAGGCCTGAAATCTCAAAGCAGCCTTTGATTCAAAACTGCCCACAGTCTCATATCAACCAATTGTTAAGTTCTCACAGGTTGACCCCTATAAGATCATGTGTGTAAGTCCTCTTTCCCCTTTTTACTTTCAATACCTTAATTCAGGCTTTCATTACTTTCTGTTTCAGCTAATGTAATGTACATATTTCTGGGTCCTCTCATGCTGAATGCTCTTTAGATATTAGATCTCCTTCACAATGAGGTCCCAACTTCTCTGCTCCCCTAGGACTTCTTTACCATAGCACAGGTTACTGCGTAGACCTCCTGTCAGTGTCACTTCCTTTTGTCTCTTGCTATAGGCTTTGTTGCCCAAGTGGCCTTTCCAATAGGCAAAGGTCATCCCTCAGTTTACAGTATTTCAACAGTTCCCATTTCCTAGAAAACAAACTTTTAAATTCTAGCAGTGCATGCAAGACTCTTCACAAGTTCACTTTCTCTTGCCCATCAGGTCTCCTGTTCTTCCACAATCCCTCCATGGGCCACGTGCTCTAGGCCTCTGGACACAGTTTTGTGTCTTAGTATATACTCTGCCCTCTGCCTCTTTAGTCACTCCTCTGGGCTTTTAATGTCCCCTTCCTGGCTTAATTCAGGCAGAATTTGGTACTTCCTTTTCTGCACTTACACATTTATAATTCATAGTGTTATTTTGGTACTTATCAGGTTTGTATTTGCTTGCCTGTCTCTCCACTTGACCCTGAATTCTTAAGCAGTTGGGAATAGATCTTTTTATCTTGATATCTCATTGTTGGAATGTTCAATAAATGCTGAACAAATGAGGAATGAGTCAAGTTTTGTGATATCATCTACATTTTCCTCTTTGGAATCGACATTTCACACAGGTGTGCTAAGTTAACATAAAGAATTAGAAGTCACTCCTGAGGACCCAAAGTCTTCCATCATGATAGATCACTGTAGTTGACAGGACAAGGGAGGGTGAGGTAGAATATGTCTGGGGCCCACAAACCCCCTACTGTTCCTTACTGGTTACTTCATTGTTCTGCCTCTGCAGTTGGTGGGTGGGGGAGGGAGTCTCCACCCCAGGCTTTGCACTGACTGTGCAAGTTCCACCATCCCAATGTCCTACTCAGGGACTATCATATATTGACACAGATACATTTTCTGGTGTGGCTTTGTTGATGTTGAGTGTGCTTCGATTGCTCTCCAAATCATACATTTTGTTTTGTTACCTGTGACATAAAACCGTGAGAAGATGCCATTTCCCATCAGTGAGGATCTGGAGAGCTACATTTCCTTCCAGCTATACTCACAGGAGGACAAGGCCAGGTGTCACCGTCTTGGGGGCGTTACTTCCACTCATCTAGGAAGCTTTGTGGATTTCAATAGCAACACTTCCCCCCTTGTGAATTTTTCCATAGGTTCATATTAGTATTTCTTTCCATTCAATATCTCAATTTGAAATATTTTTGGGACTACTGAACTGGAGGTAAAAGAAACTGGTTTTAAGTCAGCTCTTTCTCGTCTCCTTTAAGAAAAAGCCAGATCACTTACATAGTAACAGGCAGAAGCAGATTAGGTCTAGTGAAGACAGAGGACCCTGGGTGTATTTCTTTGGAACAGAGAAGAGAATTGAAGGAATTTTATTCTCTAGAAGGTTTTTGACAAAGAAGAATGAAATCAATGAGGGTTTCATTAAATCTATAAGCTCTACCTTGAGACAAGCTGAGGTGATAGAAATTATTAGGCAACTTACTTTAGGATTTAACAGAAATTTGTGTACTATACATTGATTTTGTAATTACATAAGGTTGTAATTTATATCATCAATATAGGATTATATTAAGTAATTTAGGATTTTACAATTAACTCTAAAAGTCCTCTGATGTATTGGAATCTGTTCTTTGAAATTGTAAAATTTCATTTGAAAGTGTATTGATTACTTACAAGTATTAAAGTCTTAGAAACTATTACCAAATATGAAAAAGATAAATTATAGATATAAAAATGAGCAGCCAAAAGAAAAAACAACTGATATTACCTAGAGGAAAAAAAAAAAAAAGATGTGCTTGATTAGCTTGCTTCATTAATGTGGTGAGCAGCAAAAGAAAATAAGGTGATTTGTGAATTATAACCCTGTAGTTTAAGATTTGTGTGATAAATTTCCTCTGCAGTAGCAGATCCTCCTGCAAAGTATTCAATCTACAAAGGCTATGAACTATTGGCCCTGGCTCAGGGCTTGTCTACTTCCACTAAGGTGAAGATGGAAATGACTAGGTTGCTGACACCCAACATTTGAATCTAGCTCACTAGGGTGCATCCATCCAGGTTGTGTTCAGGACTCAGTCTGCTCTGTCCTGTTCCCATTCAGGTAGGGATGGTTTTGTTCACAACTCTTCGGGTGTATTAGTCGGGGATCTCTAGAAGAATAGAATCAACAGGAAGTATGATTATAAAGGGGGATTTACTAGATTGGCTTACACAACCAGAAGCTGGATAGTCCAAAATGGCTGTCTGCAGCTAGAGAACTGGGCAGTTGTGAAGTCCAAGACGCAGAAGCCCCAGAACAAGAAAGATCAACAGTGCTATCCTAGTCTGAGCTAAGGTTTCTGGAAAACACCTGGAGAATCACTGGCAGAGTCTGCTTTGGAAGAGTGAAGAAGCGAGAGTCCGATATCCTCAGACCACTGAAGCAGAAATCAAGAACCCGTTCAAGAAGAGTCGAGCTTGCATCTGTTTCCTTGTTCTTTCAGGTTTTATTCCATCCTATTGGGCAGTGCTGCCCATGCTTAGGGAAGGGCTCACTTCAGGTCACTATCCCACATTTCAATCATTCCAGGAATGCCCTCATTGACACACGCAGAAGCCTCTTAATCATCGGCATCTCAATCCAATCAAGTTGACAATTCAAATTAACCATTACATTAGGTTTGCAGGAATAGCATTTTTTTTTTTTTTTTTTCCGCCAGTTCCTATCTTTCCCAGATCTGGTAAGGAAAGTCAGGGGGAACAAAAGACAGCCAAAGATTTTTTCTTTTTTTAAATTCTAGTAAGGTTTAATTTAGGAGGCTGTAATGTTTATTATCAGGTAGAAGAAGAATTTAAAAAGTATAGAGAGCATGGAGCCTGAAAGGTTTATTAATAGAATGCATCTATGTTATTTGATCCTGTTATTTGAGACAACTGTCTCACTACAGTTGCACAGTAAGGGCGACCTGCTGTGTACCCAACACACTGTGAATCATGTGATCCGGTTCAGAAGAGCAGGAGAGGTGGCCCACAGCTCCCTGATGGTCACTTAGAAAAGCTTACCATGAGCCGCTCTTGTTGTCCATTGTTTTTTCAGGAGTTGGTGAAAGGAACCATGAAAGTTGCTAGGTTTTCTCATTTTCTTCTTTTCAGACTTTTCCAAAGTTACCCTCTCTAGCAGTAAGTGCTGATAATCAAAGAAGCAAGGAACATTCTGGGAATATGTTCTAACTTCTGTCTGCTGCAATTCAGGAAGCCTGGGAACAGGTGGAGTCTCTGCACTGGCTGAGAGTGCAGGAACAGGAAGGAATGAGCTGGATCCACTGCTCCGTCATGCAGCCATGACAAGTGGATAAGAGTTCTGGACGAGGCTTGGTCTCTGGGAGAGCACAGGCAGTGGGAGAAAGGCCAGGAAGATTCTGGAAGAGGTCTGAGACTTTCCTCTATGACATGCTCTGAGACCTTCCCAGGGCTTTGTGACTCTCCTCAAAGCCTAGAGCTCAGTGTGCACACCAGTCTCTATGAAACAGATGGGGCGCCTTCCTGTTTTAATCCTTGTAACATGTTGTTACAGACTTTCTGTGTTTGCCCCTTTGGTCAAGGGTACAGAAAGTTTTAATATTTATGTGAGAATATTGCATTCTTTTCTGGTCATGTCTTTACTTTGTACTGGAAACACATGTGAGAATTATTTTTTCTGCTTTGCAACTCTAGTCTCAACTCATTATCAATACAGCGAAGAGATTTTTCCTTGTGTTTGTGACTTTTGCCATGATTCACCATCCATACAAATGGCCTGGTTGCTATAGAAACCTAAGTATCAAAAAGCAGCAGCGAATGGTGGCACAGAATAAAGGCATAAATAAAGTGGGGGAAATAAACCAGGGCACGGTGAAAATGGCAATAAAATTTTTATTCTCGGTTACTTGGGAAAACCTTTACATCTAATGTGATCATACCAAGCTTAAGCAATAAAAAATAATAAAATAAAAAATAAAAAAATAAAAAAAACAGAAAATAAGTTCTCAAAAGTTTTCTTCTGATATTTAAAATACTACCATAATTTTTCTCAAATCTTTTTGAAGTAGGAATAAAAGTTTGTAGCATTTGGGGCTTTGTTGTCTGATTAAAATATAAAATGTATGATCTCCTGAGATACATTTATAAACCTCCTGTTATGCACATGTCGTCAGTGGTGCACTTGTGGCTAATGTCTACAGAAAACAAGAACTAGAAATTTCCTGAACCGGGTTTCTGTTTACATTCCTACTATGTTGGAGAATAATGTGCTGATTTATGAGTTGGTTATGGGTCTCAGTGACAGTGTGCCCTCGACTTTGTTTCCTACTAAAAAATTCAAGATGTGTCAATATCAACCTGAGCTAGCCAAACACATTATCATTCATTTGTATTCACTAATGGCCTTAATCAATGTAGCAAATCTTACCTAACACAAACAAATGGTTAGCCTTTGAAGCAGAAGTACAAACGTTAATGAATTCATTTTAATTGCTCTTCCCTGCTGAGGGCTGTTAGTGATAAGTACTGTACATGAAGCCATTATGTATATAAAAAAAGATTCATATGCAAATATCTACATTAAACCCTAAAGGCATTAAATGAAAGACTCGAGGCCTATGCATTATGTCAAAGTGTACCACTGTAGAAAATGAGTAAATTTGAAAGTAATGTCAACAGATTTTCACATTGGACAATTCAGGTTCAGGTATATAATACTAACACAAACTATACAGCATATCTAACAAATAGTGCTCACCATTCACCAGATGTTGTTTAGTACACACCCATACACATAAATGTAATCTTCAAAATCACCCAAAGAGGTAAGTAGTACTATGATCTGTAATTTTCACTGAGGCATAAAGGGTTAAGCAAACTCGCTCAGGGTCCTATAGATAGAGCGTAAGGATGCTGGGATGAGATTTCCTGGTTCTAGAATACAGGCTCATAATCACTGTACTATATTGCCTTCAACTAGTTTCTTCCCATAGTAAATAATTTACTCTAGTCTTAGCTAAGAAATGAATGGAACTCTTGATGCTTCCTGATCTTTCTTTGACTAAACTCAGTCTTCCATTTTCCTAATTTCAAATTTATTGTCATTTTCACATACTAAAGATGACAAATCTCCTTGTATTTGAAAGGACAGGAGAGTCAAAATCATGCATACATCATGGTGGTGACTCTCTTTTTCTATGATTTTCTTTGTAAGGAAGGCTTTGGATTCCTTTAACATGAAGAAACCACTTCCCAGTGTGGGGGATGGCTGGTGACCCACTGTGTTGGAGAACTGATGGGACTGGTAAGGGGTCCTCTGGGGATGAATCTCTAGCAAATCACTCCCTCTTATAAGAGTATTCTGGTCAGAACCAGCCTGGAAGGACCAGGCTTGGTGTCATTTAGACAACTTGAGGCTGTTTCTTCTTGTATTTCCATGGTCAGCAGAGGAAGAGACCACCTGCCACCATCTTCTTTCAGTTTCTTTACAGGAATCACAACCACCAAAAAGATAAAGGGGAAAGAAATACACTTCTCTAAACTATGATTAGACCTTTTGGAGATGTTAGTGTTCTCTTTCTCTTCAAGTTTTGCGATTATGGTGAGATTGTGATCTTCCTCTACAGAAAAGAAAAATTAAGGAGTGATTTGTGTTTCTCCCCTGTTAAAACATTTAATCATCAATTTTTTTCTTTATACAGACAGCCAGTTATCTCAGACAGAGTAGCCAATTACATCTTTCTAGTCTTGCTTGGTCTGTATTGTGTTTGGCTGTCCCAGAAGCTAGCTTTTCCAAGAATGACAGTTGAAGTTTGGACTTTTAGGATAGTTGCTTGTAAATTTGAGCATTCTTCCTACCTTCTTAATGCTACAGAGGGTAATAAGAAATTCATAAAGAGAAGTGAGTCTCAGTGGGGTAAGTTGGTGAAGCAAGTAAGGAAAATTGCAGAATGAGATATAATATGAAAAGGTACTTTCAAATTTTTCACTGATTTTGATGGTGGGGGGTCACATCATGAAATATAATTTAACTTGTTATATTATTTGTTAAATAACTTATTACATAATTTGTTAAATTTAATTTGTTATATGAAATAACATTAAACAAATGCATGAGATTATTACATTTATCAAAAGGGAGGCAGAGTTTGCACAACATAGTTTTAGAGGGAATAAGAAACCAAGAACAAGGGTTTCATCCAAATCTATCCAGAATAGAAGAAGGAGTCTTAAAAGAAAAGTCACACCTTTGACTACCTTATGACATCAAAAGAGTAAGAAAAAAATGTCAAATAAAAAGTTTCAGGACTTCACCATGTTGGCTTAGTATCTGACTTCCTTATCAAGACTCCTAAAGTGCAAGAAGTAAAATCAAGAATCAATAAAGGGGATGGAGTCAAACTAAAAAGCTTCTTCTCAGCAAAGGAAACAATCAATAATGTGAAGAGAGAGCCTACAGAATGGGAGAAATCTTTACCACACACACCTCAGATAGAGAATTAGTCTCCAGGATATATAAAGAACTCAAAAATACTTGACACCAAAAAAACCAAATAACCCAGTCAATAAATGGGCTAAGGAACTGAAAAGACACTTCACAGAAGAAGAAATATAATCAATCAACAAATATATGAAAAAAATTTTCAACATCTTTAGCAATTAGAGAAATGCAAATTAAAACTATTCTAAGATTTCATCTCACAATTGATAATGGCAATTATCAAAAATATAAACAACAATAAATGTTGGTGAGGTTGTGGGGAAAAAGGTGCACTCATATATTGCTGGTGGGAATGTAAATTGGTGCAATCATTATGGAAAGTTCTATGGAGATTCCTCAGAAAACTTGGTATGGAACCACCATTTGACCCAGCTATCCCACTTTTTCATTTATACCCAAAGAACTTAAAATCAGCATATTACAGTGATGCAGTCACATCAATGTTTTTAGCAGCTCAATTCACAATAGCTAAATTATGGAACCAAACAGATGAATGGATAAAAAGATGTGGTGTATATATGATGGACTATTACTCAGCCTTGAAGAAGAATGAAATGATGGCATTTGCAGGTAAATGGATGGAGCTGGAGAATATCATGCTAAGTGAAATAAGGCAATCCCCCAAAACCAAAAGCTGAATGTTTTCTCTGATATTTGGATGCTAATTCACAATGTGGGGGTGGGGGATGCTAGGGAGGAATAGTTACAGTAGATTAGGTAGAGGTGAGTAAAGGGAGGAGAGGGGTCTGGGGATGGGAAGGATAGTAGAATGAATCAGACATTATTACCCTATGTACATATATAACTACACAACCGATGGAATTCTACATCATGTATAGCCAGAAAAATGAGAAATTATACTCCATTATATATGATGTATCATAGCGCATTCTACTGTCATGTTTAACTAATTAAAACAAATTAAAAACTTAAAAAAAAGTGATAGAAAAGGATAGGATGAAACTAGTGCAGCCTGAAATTATACCCAGTCAATATTATCATATAGAATATGGGCACATGTCACGGTCCTTGGCCCAGAGCTCTGGCTTCGTAGCATTTCCCTGGTCACTTAGGCATTCAAATGCTCTTCCCATACATCTCAGTGAGTTGAAGACTCCAGTGCCTGCATGCCTCCCACAAGCCACAAGACTGACATTGGCTGGCATTCCACTTACGTGAACTTTTGAAGTCTTTCTTTTTCAGTCTCCTCCTCATCATGGTCCCGCGTGGGCTCGTGGAGTAGAGGCTTCGAGGTAAAGTCCCCATGTTCAGGGAACTCAGGCTGTACGCACTCATGGAGGTAGGAGAGAAGGATGAAGACACCAGAGCTGCTGGAAGAGAGTGAAGACTTGGCACGGAGCACTGGCAGATGGCCTGTGAGCTGCCACCCCTGCCAGCCAGCATTAAGTCAGAAAGACACACATGATGAACAGCAGTGGCTAGTAGCTACCCAACCAGACAGAGACCAGGCCTCGGGAGCCAGGGGACAGCACTTTGGAATCTCAGAGTTACAAGAGCTTAGAAAGTGCTGAGGAGTAACAGTAGCCTCAGAAGCACACAGGAAAACAGAGACTCTATGAAGTTTGCTTCAAACAGAAAAACAGACATTCAAACGAATTTCTCCATAAACAGTAACTAACCCAGTACATCGGATACATGATCTAATTTTCATAGATATTTTCTGATGTGGGTTTCATAATTGATTTCACATATACAAGGAACTGAGAACACCGTCCTCTCTATAATGTTCTGAATTGTTATTTCCTGAATCAGGTATGAAGCATTCTGAACATTAACTTCCTTTCTTAATGACGAATGCTTTCCCATGGAAAAGACTAAGGAGATGTTGCAAATAACACATGGTTACTATGAAAACAGCACGCAACACCCACGAAGCGGGAGATGGAATGGATTAGAGGTAGAGGGAGGGAGAAGAAGGCAATTGAAATGAAAGACCGAGAGGAGAAAGCCTGGAACATTACGAGGGCTGTTTGGAGGAGGCGCTTTCGGGAATGTCAGGGCTGGCACTCTGCAATGGTCAGGGTGATGCGTGTTACACTGGTGGTTGGTATGGAGGCTGCAGTGGTTGCTGGCCCAGGAATCCCAGGGAAGTTGCCTGTCGCTCCTCTGAATTTTCACTGCCCATATGAAGTGATGATGAGAAATAAGAAAAACAAACAAAGAACAAAAAAAAAAAAAAAAAAAAAAAGAGGAAAAAGTAACTGAATTGCAGAAATTAAAAAAAAAAAAAAAACTAACAAAAATGAAAGCTGCTTGCAAAGAAAAATAATCCACTTGGCTTTGCCCTTTTCTCAGTGATCAGCGAAAGAGATGATTAACATCAGCAATGGAAACTTTTCATCTTCCCATGAATAATGCATGTCTTTCCCCAACCCATTTTTTCTCCTTTTAGGATGACCATTGAATCAATTTCTAATCTCCCCCTGTGCTTTGCAGTGGAAATTAAAAACATTTTTTTTTTTTTAAACTTAAAAGTCAGCTCCAAAAAGATCTATGGCATACGGTTAGTAATTAAAGATTTGCAAATCTTGGCCAGTTAGTAGCACTTGTTTAGAGAAAAAGAAAAGAAGGAACAATAAATCACATTGTCTCATGATTTGTGTGGGTTACTAGTCACACATCACAATTTACTGCTCTGACATTTTAATTACACCATGATCCATCACTTGGACTTGATTTTCCTCAATAATAAACCACTCTAATCATCTGTCAGTATCAGAATCTTATCTGTATCCTGACTAATAAGGAGAAAATAAAAGTCTATTTTATGATTTTTTTTTTTTTTGGAAAAGTGTTTTTCCATTAGAAATAGTTAATTCTTAAAATACTTCACACATTCTTCTATTTCTTTCAGGTGCCATAAAATATGAGGTTTATTTCAAAATCTTGGTGCCCATTTTATTTATTAAAGAAGCACTTACCATGTTTCTATTCTAGAGTTGACATGATTTTTCTACCCAGCATTCTGGAATATTTGTAATTATGTTTGCTACTGACAGAAAGTTTGTCACTGAACATCCTGAAAGAGTTAAAGTAACTATGAGGTTTTATTTCCTCCTGCTTTTCATGACCCTAATGTTAGGTGTTTTCCATGTGAATTATTTATCAGTAGTTATTCATATAAAGAGGCTGAGTGTATATATATATATATGGGAGAGTCATTTAGATAGATAAGAACTTAAGTTATACTGTCCATGAACCCAGCTTCCTCAGTGCTTCTCTGCTTTCTGAAGTGGGACAGTACATGGAACATAAGCTCTAGCAGGGACCGGTCACTGTGCAGGGGGGGTGACCTGGCTTTCAGGTGCCTTTGCACTTCCTCTCTGTATGACCTTGGCTAGCCACTCAGCCTCTCAGCCTCCTTTTCCTCATATCCAACAGGAGGTCGTGAGAGCGTCTGCTCCCCAGGACTACAGGGAGGGTTATGCAGGCAAGGAGCTCAGTGTGGTGCTGTGTGGATAGAAACAGGTGAGTTGGGAGTCCTCACTTGATTCTCCTTCCGTTCTCTCCACTTACACAATAAAGGGCTTTCGGAGGAAATAGATATGGCTCACTCAATGAATGTTACTCACTGGACACTGAAGTCTCAGAGGGCTTGTCAGAAATCTGCAGAACACTTTCGTAGCCAATTGGTAGTCCTAAATCACCTCGCCTTTCCTTCTCCCCCAACGCTGTTTCTGGTTTGGGTTCCCTCTCCCTCTCCACTATCCTGGTTCAAGCCACCACTTCCACCTAGAGCACTACAACACCTCCAGACTTGGTTCCCTGATCATCTCCTGCACACCTGCTCTCCAATATCCACAACACGGCCAGGAGGAGCTTCTAGAAAGCACTCAGGACACATCATGTCACTCTTGTTTGGAGGGCTTACCTTTACACCCAAAATCCAATGCAGGCCCTGCTTCTCTCTGTGGCTTCATCTGCATCCCACCTTCACCATTCACAGTCTCAGTCTCACTGCTCTTAACGCCTGTTCTTAGAACAAGCCAGACCTCCTTCCTGCCTCCAGGCCTTTACCTTGCTATTCTTTCCCCAGTTGTCTGAGCAGCTGGATCCTTCTCACTATTCAGGCCTCAGCTCAGATGCCAAATCCTCAGAGAAGTGGCTGCTGACCTTCCTGGATGAACTAGCAACCTCTCAGACGGTATCCCATTATTGTTTGATATTTTGCACAGCACTTATTACTGTCTGAAATGGCATTGTTTATATAATACAGTTTTTAATGTTTGCTTTTTTCTACTAGAATTTAAATTCTCAAAGAAGATGGATCTACTCTGCCTGTCTTACTCACTAGATGTATTCTAGCAACTGAACTAGTGCCGGGTACCTACTGATTGATGCGGGAATACATCAATAAATGAATGCTCAGGGGAGCAGGGATAGCAGTCAGAGTGTCCACATCTACACAGCAGCTGCATTTTCTCTTGGATAAAAAAGTGTCCCAGTGATGTCCCTAGTGGATTCTCTTTCACCACCCTCATTCTACTTTGGGGGATAAAAGATAACTTTTTAGCAAAAAGCAGTTATCGCTGAGTCTGGCTAATCTACAACCTCAGCTACCCTATTGTATTCTTAACAAAATATTATCCGTGTTTAAAATGGAGTTGGGGGCAGTGAATGGGCTTCAGCATTCTACACCCACCTCTTTTGACCCAGTTCTTAGTTGAATGCTTTGAACATGCCTCAGCATTCATTCAGACTGTCAAGTGCAATTAATAAATCAATGAGACAGGTATTATTGAACACCTGTTGTGTACCCAGCACTGTGTCAATTGTAGGCTGGCTAAATGTAGGTTGTAAACTTTACCTGGACTTTGAATTATTATTAGGGACTGAATCTTCATACACATGAAATAGTTCAGAGACAAAATGATATAAGATGATACCCAAATTGCATGTCATGGATAATGAGTGCAAAAAGTCTTCAAATAATTTAGGACAGAGGAGAGAGTTGTTGCCTCTTCTGAATGTATGCTCCTAATCTACTGCACTTTACAGTGGTGCACTTAATTCTCATGTATTATGTATTTCAGGAATTCAATAACCAGAGGTTACATTTTTGGCATGCTCTTTCCTTTTGCAAAGCACGTGCAGACACACTCTCTTATTTCGTTGTTCAAGAACGGCAGCCTGTTTCCAGTGAGTCCTCACTATATTCCAGGCACTATGCTGAGAAATTTTCAGGGATTATCTCAGATAATGTCCATCCCATTCCCATGAGAAAGGTAGTATAACTCCTATTTTATGGATGAAGAACCTGATGTGAAGAAGAGTTGGGAAGCTTGCTTAAAGTCCCAAGTGGTGGAGCCAGCACTAAAGCTCTGGAAGTCTGCTCTGGAGTCCCTGCACTCAGCCACCACACTCTACTGCATCTTCTTCCTACGGATGTCCTAAAGACCTTGTTCCAGAGAAGTGAACAGCAAGTTTATGTCATGGTGGCATCATGCTACAGTCTTAAGAGGTGGATAACATGGAAGCTGCTGTCCTTTGTTTTCCTCTCTAATTATATCCCCTTACCCCGCCCAGGACGTTTGAGAGAGTGGGCAACAGCTGCTCTGGTGGCTGCCCCTGGAGTCCAATGGAATGTTCTCCTTGTACTGAATGTAACAAATTTAGTGATTTTGGCCATTTTCTTTTCCAAAGTCTCAGTTTCCTCTAATCATTATGTTCCCCAAAGATCCTCCGTGGGAATACTTTTTAACCTAATTAAAAACTCACTTTTGTCAGCTTCTTTAATATGGATGACTCTACCAGCACAGGCACCACTAATCTCTTATTCCAAGTCTATATCCATTTCTACCTTGCCCTAAAAACACTATGGTGAAAGGTTTGTTGCTAACAAACTTTGAGAAATGTATCTCCATCTACCTGTGGGATGGAAGACCCGCTGTTTTGGCATCAGAGGTCTTGAAACAATAACCAGAACTTTTTTGTAGAAAAAAGGCTGAAACTACGTAAAACTTGACTAATACAAAAACAGAAGTTTGAAAATTGCAAACACCACAAACATTTTCTTATAGTATTTTTCCTTTTTGACTATGATTTAATTAAGTTTGGGAGTTGGCATTTATTTCCTTTTGGAAATGCAAGTCTGATTTTGATGTTAAGTGTGGGGGAGATGCCTATATGTTACGTAAGAAAGATGGTGAATGACTTTTAGCAAAAGCCAATGATGTGATCAGAAGTATAAGCTGGAGTCACCTAAACCATCAGCTTCCTGCCTCCAAATATAAATATCAGATTTTCCACAGTAAAGAAAAAAATGTGCTCTGGGTCCACACATTTTAGTATCTATGTTCATCTTTTTAATTTGTCTTAGCAAGGAGGTAAAACTACTGGATATTTTAAGAGTTGGAAACTAGTTGAGCCATTTATGATTTGTGTACAGGGCAAACCAAAGTAAAATAAATGAGGTCACAAAAGACAATAGCATTTTAAGAGGGTCTGTTACACATTTCTGATTACAGAATGGAGCAAGCAAAGCACTATGCTTAGCATGCACCGCCCAGCGCACACTCTTACACTCTATGCTCCAAATCCAGTGCAATTTAAGATTCGCTTCCAAGAAACTGAAGCAATTTTAGTGATCTCTCATCTCAGCCTGTTTTCAGGAAAGGCCCATTGGGGCTTCTGGTAGGAAAGGTGTGCATGCCATGAACTTCACCTTCCTATAGTTCCTTAGCATCTCTAGTCAAATGATGCTGATTTTCTTTTCTTAACCTGCCTATGCTGCATCATTTCTCTACTCCGATGTGTAAAATTAAAATCTGATAAGGGTAATGTTGTACTAGAGATTTTCATTAGCTCCAGGGCTGTCTAAGCTCCATTTAATTAAAAAGGTTGCATCCAGCTGACTCATTCGGTATGAAAATTATCTAGTTTTTTTTTTTTTTTTCTTTTTTCACTGCAGAGAAGTGCAGCACATTTTAGAAGTTGGGAAACACATAATACAAGTGACCTCTGCATAAGCAAAATTTCAATTCTCAAGAAAATGTGCTCTCTTTAAAGACAGAAATGTGTTCTCCCCCTTTTAGGCCAACGCTAGTGAGACCCCTTCCTTCAAGGAATAAATAAAGAAAGCACTGGCTTAAGGAATAGGCAGGAGGAGTTGGGACAAAGAACTCACTGGAGATCCTGACTTCATTTGATTTGGGGCTCAAAGTCCCTTTTCTTGCACCAAGTTTCTTTTGGAAGTGCACAGGTAGATGGTATTTAAATACTCTGAAAACATAATGGTGTACTTTAAGACAGTGAAAATGCAGTTCCTCCTCAGCTGAACCTTTTTATTGAATAAAGGGAGTCAAGTATTGATTGTCCTAATCAAGATGTGTGATCAGAAAGGTTGTTCTCTCTCCTAAGAAAAACACCATTGGAGTAAATAGACAAAATATATAGGAACTGAGCCCTTCCTACCACTGCAACTCCCTACCAAATACATGAAGAGTTTGGTATTATTAGGTATTTTATTTTAAAAAGCGAGTTTTACTATTTGCCTTTATTACCTTTCATATAGACTGGAAATTCAATATGAATACTTTGATATGGAAGTCAAATTATTCCCCTCCTTACCACGCTCAATTTGTACCCAAGACAATTTCTTAAAAATATCAAATAGCACTAGCCTGAAAATTCTATTTCAAACAGTGTTTCTTTCTTCAACATTGGGATTTCCAGTGAATTACAAAGTTGCTTGAAAAAAAGAGATTTGGAAGAGGAAGTGGAGTACGCAAAGATAACCTGTTGTTTTGAAAAGAAGTGACAGAGGCAGAATTGAACTCAGTGTCTTTCTGCTTTCTAACTCTCTGGAGGAAGCCACAACTCCAAGACTAAGATAAAGAGATTTATCCAGATGGATCCTCTCACCATGGTCGGGTCCCTTCAGAGCCAGGCGGGTCTGATGATGGGGAAGGATCTCTAACTTGACCAGGTCGGTAGTGTTTGCCAGGAACTGAGTCGCTTCTGCCAGCGTGCAGTACTCCATGCTGGTGCCATCAATGGACAGGATGTGGTCCCCCACGTGAAGCGCACCACATCTATGGGAAGGAGAAACACTGGGTACCATGAAGCGTCTTCCTCTTTGGAATACGACTTTCATGTCCTTCATAGTTAGAGTTTCATACAGTTTTCATTTACTTAAAAAAAAAAAAAAAAGGAAAAGTTTGAGTGTTATAGGAAATACCATCTGTCAAATTATAAGCACCTCGGATGTGAATAGGAATGTAAAGTCTTGTAGAGAATGTAGAAAAATGCAAAGGAATGTTATTTTTTTTCTCTTGTCCTTCTTTAAAAAAATTATTTGGGGATGGTGATGCTGGATGTTGTGAAGTGAGCAAGAGGACAGTGAAGCGCAGGGAGAATTTTCCCCTTGACTTTTTCTGTGTTTCTTCCTCCTAGGATTTTCTATCTATAAACCCAAGTTGGTTAACATTCGGAATCTGGAGACAGGACTCTCAGAATTGGAAAAGGGTCTTTTTTTATGTGTGAATGAGAATAACTTGGGGAGCTTCAATTACTACTTCCTCAGAATTCCTTCATACAAGCTCTCAGATCGCCAGTTCTTTCTTACTGGGCTTTATTTTGTTATTCTGGAGTTAAACATTTATTAGTACAAAAGCTCTCAATGACAATGGAAATTATTCAGGATCAAGTGAGTAATAAAACCAGGCCTGCTTGGTGAGTCAAGGGGAAAGCTGGGGGCGGGGCTAGCTGCTACATCTTGCTGAACTCAGGGGACTGGCTACTGGATGAGTGGAGAAAAGCAAACACAGCAGTCAGCATCCCGACGTACCAGTCAAGTGGACAGCTCCTTAAACTGGTTACCCCCTGCGGAATGGGAAAAAACAGAGGGAGACGATTAAAGCATCCTACACCATTGGACTGGAGAACACCCCTGGATCAATGGCTGCCACAAAGGACTGCACGTTAGGGTACGACTACAGTGGAGCCGTAGACTGACCACCAGTGGGGGCTGCTGCAGGACCCTGTGTAGTTGCGGACTTCCAGGCAGGGCCAGGACACGTGGAAAAAAGGGTTGGAAACACGGGGGAGACTGGTGTGAGTTGTCTACTTCTCAAGATTTCAAATTATCCCTTCCATCTAAAATGTTATTCCATGTTGATTTACTTGTAGTGCTTCTGCTACAGGAGATGAGGATTTTCTTACCAGGAGCTATACAAGAACTGATTAGATGGGAAGACAATCTTTTTTCCCCTGCTCTTTTTACAAGTCTAAAATATTTATTAGGAAAATAAGTTTGATTTTTATTATGACACTGGAATGAATGATGTTTTAAGAGACCCTGGACAGTTGTGAAACTCAAGACTAATTACTATGGTAGTCTCAGACTTGTCTTTAAAGATCATATTCTAAAAAATGCTATTTTATTTATTTAGGGAATAAAGGAATACAATTTTATGGTAGTGGAATTTAATTGATAACAATTCAGGAAAACCTGTGACTTCTTTGCACTGGGCTTAATAAACAGCAGGTCAGCTACCCTACATCAGGAACAGACAATTACCCTAGGGCACAACAAGAAAAGTTACTTGTTTACTTGTTTGCTTGACCCTTTTTTTTTTTTTTTTCCCTTCTTATTGCTAAAGGGCACTCCAAACATCTGGATGAAGTCACACTACATCCTGGGGTGGTCAACAGTGTGGGTAAAATTTTAAGTCTCACACATTAACTTGTTTTCCTACCTTAAACTTTTATAAACTGACAAGAGAGCTGTTTTTTACTGTGTATGTGTATGTGTGTTACATTTGTGTGTGCGTGCTTGTGTGTATATATGTATAATTTTTTAAAATACATATGCAATTTTGAAAGGTAGGCACTTCTTGTGATACTCACCTATCTGCAATGCTTGCAGATTTGATTTTGTCTATGACAATGACCTGTTTGTTACAGCACATCGAGGTAGTTAGGGCAACCCCAAGGCTGGCACCAGGAGTTTTGGCAACTTCAACTAGTAAAGGCCCAGATGCTGTTGCCACAGAATCTGTCAAAGAACAAATTTCAGAATTAAAAAAAAAAAAAAAATACAAAACAAGATAAAACAAATAAGCAAATTAGCTTTTAAGCATCTTGCTGGCTAGGGTAATGCCTTATATATCTTTATGTCCTCCACATTGCTTGGCACAGTGCCAGGCACATACAATGTCTCTCAATAAATGTTTTATAAATTAACTAATTAACTCAATAATTATCTGGCACCTACTGTGAATAAATGGATGGATGGAAGGAAGGGTGGATGGATGGACAGATGGGGTTGATGGAGAAAGGATGGATTAAAAAAAGAGGAAGGAAGACAAGGAGAAAGGTAGGAAGGAAGAAAGAAGAATGAATGGCTGGATAGATGAATGATGGATTGATGGGTTGATGAATGAATGGATGGATGATGTCTCTAATTTGTCAAATAGCAGGGACAGGTAAACTAAGTGGCATATATAAATCTTTGGATCTTTCCCTGTCCTGGGCCTGACTTAGGATCACTTCTCCTTTAGGAGTGACTTCACATGCTTCAGTTTTGGCTTGGAACACTCTTCAACTCCTGCTCACTTTTGGGAAATCAGTATAAACAACAACTCCTGTGGGACACTTCTCCAACGCATGGTTGCTGAGATGTTTTACACGTGTGTTCCTGCAACCTGCTCTAATCCTTCTCTTTTAGCATACACCTCAAAGTTTCACCATGGCCAGTTTGGATTTGCCTCTGTCCTCTGCCAGACTGTAAGCTTGTTCTGAAGACAGAGATTATAGCCTGTCAATCACAGCATTTGCAGTGCCTGGCACAGTGATTAGCACATAGGTATGCAGTGAATTGGTGTTGAATGAACGTGTGAACCTGAGAACACTCTTGATGTCACTTAAAGCACAGAAGAGGCAGGTGTCATATGGGACAGAGCTCTGGACCTGAAGTTAAATGCCTGCATTTAATTCTTATTTTCACAATATTTGGGTCATGATTCCTTAGACAAGTTGCTAAAACTATCTAAGCCTGACTACTTACCTATAAGTGTACTTTTCCATGCTGCTTATTATAATTGTGTCAATGTATACTTAAAGCACTTCGCTATGCGCATAAAAGATTATTGATATATTATGACATCCAACATTTGAGTCATCTCAGTTTTTAAGACTGCATGCTGGTCTGTAATATTTTTCTGATTTTCTGCTGCTCTCTTGTTTGAGACTTGATCAGTCACTTTTGTTGTTCTGCAAGTGTATCTTCATCAAGACACCACTCAGAATAGTGAACTAAGAAACCAGTGCTTCTATGACTGAAGCTCAGGGGTTTGCACTTATTCATAAAGCTGAAGGGTTCATGTGAGAAGGCCATATTCAGTTTGAGATGAAATGAGATATTTCTTAAATAAGATAAAATGAGAACATCCATGCCAACAACATGCATCATATTCCTCCACTAAGAATTCTTGTAGATATCATGTTTCCTAAATGATCGTTAATAACCAAAAAACTTAGTATTGAAAAATGGTGACGAGAACATTACGCCTTGAATCTTCCTGTCAATTCCAGGTCAGAGTCTCATTAATGACAGGAGGAGCCAGCAGTCTTAGTCTACCAAGTGTGCCTTTTTGGTGTCATAGATATTTACCCCAGAGCCCATGGTTAATTTGCCTATATTCCTAACTCTTTGGGGGCTACTACTGTCTAGTTTGACTCAGCTTGCTGTATTAATTCCCCTGGTCTCCCTGATATCATTCTAGGGCTATTGACAATATCCTCCTTTTCTCTCCCCTCATCCTTCATTTCTAGAATTGTTTCTGTTCATATATTCACTTGGTCATGATGCTACCCAGGGCCCCCTTTACTTTAACCTTGGAGTTTATAATGAGCGGCCCCCATGCTATATGCAGCAGTGGATTGTACCTCATATAGCTCATTGTCCCCTCTGACCCCAGTAGAGAATTCTGCTCAATACCTATAGACTCCTTCCATCCCTAGGGTGGTTGATTCTGCCCACCCCTCAATTCTAACAGCAAAGATCTGCTGCTGAGTCAGTGTCCATGTCTCTAGTTCCACTCCAAAGTTGTCTTGTTCCTTGAGCATGCTCCCTAACAACCGCTATTCCTGCTCTGGTCAAATCCAGCACAACACTCTGACTATTTAGGGCCCTTTATCATATTATCTTTCTAGGACTTTAGGATGAGAAACTTTTATTTCTCAATTTCCTATTGTCTTATTGGATTTTAATAGGTAGGTTTGTGGGATGACAATCACTTATGCTTTTTCTCTTGGTTTTGTCATGTCCGAAGATAAATTTATTTTGCTTAACAGATGAGAATAATAGTTTCCATGTTACTTATACCTTAATCTCTTAATCTTTATGCTTGATGTCACAATACCATCAAGCTATGTGTATAATGTATAAAGTACATATGAAACATAATGAATTTTATGTTTATTCTTGGATACTATCCCTGATATATCTCATTAAGTATCTAAAATCAATCCCAAACCTAAGACCCTAGTGGTCCCAAGCATTATGGGTAAGAGAGTCATCCTGTATCATGATGAAATGTCAGAGTTTCAAAAGAGGTTATTAGGATATTCAAAAATTGTTTAAATATAAATTCTAAAATTATTATTATTTTTTCCTGACCTACCATTGTGTCTAAGTATGGAAACTTGTATTCTTGTATGATTCTCATGCTCCAATTAGAGTGAAAATTAATATTAAATTTTTCTTTTGGAAAGAAATGAGGAACAGGGATACCAGGAAGTTGAGGATTAGGGAACCAGACCTTTGCACTGTTCAGTCAGAGGGGAGGGAAGTCACCCACAGCTGTTCTGACGTGCCTCAGTGACTGGAAGCTGGAGCAGCAGTCCTTTTTTGAGTAGGATTTTTCTTATTAAGGCTTTAAAGGAACAAGTGCATTTGGGGGAAGAGAATGTGCAATTCATGAGTCTTGTAAATTTTAAAGTAGAAAACTTCAAAATTCTGAGACAAGAAAGATTTGAAGTCATGGTTGAGGGAAGAGGCAGTGCAGCTTAGGACTGGGGGGCTGGAGGAAGTCCCTTCTCTATCACCAGCTTGACATCATCTCCTTTTACCTCATCTCTTCATGTATAAGATGAGGATGTATCTGACTCAGTGAGTCCTCAAAGAAACAGTGGTGATGACAGGAGAAAATTAAGGAAGGCTAATCACCTGCATAAAGTACACAGCAGCTAGAATGGAAACCCCCAATCCTGCTAATGAACAGAATAGGTGACGTGCTAGATATAAAAGTGATTTTAGACAATTGATGTTTATGAAGATGGCATGAAAAACTTCAAAAATTTTTAAAATTTTGATGACTGCAATAACATCCCTTAAAGACTGATTTGAGCTGGGCATGGTGGCACACTCCTGTAGTCCAAGTGACCCTGGAGGCTGAGGTGGGAGGATGGAGAGTTCAAAGCCAGCTTCAGCAAAGGCAAGGCACTAAGCAACTCAGTGAGACCCTGTCTCTAAATAAAATACAAAATAGGGCTGGGAATGTGGCTCAGCGGTCAAGTGCCCCTGAGTTCAATCCCTGGTACCCACCCCTCCCCAAGAAAAAAAAAATACTGACTGGAAGGATGGTCCCAAATCTTTATATATATATATATTATATTATATTTATATAATAAGCTTTCACATTCAGGAGTTTCCAGGACACAACAACTTTCTAAGAAGATTATATCATAGAGGTTTTAATTAGAAAAATGTGGTGAGGAGGGGAGGGTGCTTATCTCATATAAGGATCATCCTCAGGAGCCTGCAGTTCCACTCGCCATGATCATGGTAGAATCTGTGTCCAGCACACATCTGCCTCTGAACTCCCACTACCACTGGAACAATTTTTTGGTTTGATAGGCAGGACAGACCCACGTTCAACTGAAGGGCAAGTTCACCCATCCCATTGCTGCTTCTCCCAGTTCCCTTCTGTCTTAACGGCCCACATTGACCCTCATCGTGTAAACCAGAAGCTCCAGAGCCATTCCCAACTCCATTTTTTCTTTCATTCCCACTCATTCCTTTTGATTCTACTTCCTAACTGCTTTCTTCATTTTTAGTTTCCAACTCGATGATCACTATTTTAGCCCAAGCAACCACTGTTTTTTATCTCAACATCCTCTCATGCCCTCTACCTTTTCCCAGTCCAGAGTGGTGTTTTAAAAAGTGACTATTCCACTAGGCTAATGCCATGCTTAGAACATTTCAACAGCTGTCCTGGCAACAGGGTGAAAGTTCTAATGTGGTCTATAAGGACCTTCATGCTCTGGCTCCTGCTTCTCCTATCAGTTCTGTTTTCCTCCATTCTGTTGTCCTCTCAGCTCTAGGTCCCTACTCCTCTTTTGATTCTTCAGAAATTCTATAAGCCAGGTGTGGTGGCATATGTCTGTAATTCCAGCTACTCAGGAGGCTGAGACAGGAGGATTGCATGCTCAAGGTCATCCTGGGAAACTTAGAGAGACTCTGTCTCAAAATAAAAGGTCTACAGATGTAGCTCAGTGGTTGAGCACCCCTGGGTTCCATCCACAGTAATACACCCCCCCACACACATGTACAAATGCCATGGGCACTTCTGCCTCGAGTTCCTTATATATACTATTCTCTCCACCCAGAATGTTCCAGCTCTTCCCCCGTGCCCTCCTTCACATGCTTCATCACCACGGTTCTGCTCAAATGTCACATCCTCAGGGATTCCTGCCTTGAAGTGAAAACCACAACAACCTGCCTATTATAAACTTTTGTAAGACCTGTACTTTTCCTTTATAGCACTCATAATACATGCAATTTGATAATTAATTCTGTAACTAGCTGTCAGTTAATTGCTCCTTGATTAAAAATGTAAGCTCACGCAGCAGGGATTGTGTATGTTCTGCTCATGACTGTGATGCTCCACAATGTCTAAACAGTAGATATATACAGAATAGGTGCCCAGTGGTATTTGTTAATGCAATGAGTTAAAGAATGAACATCTATTATGTTCTTCAAGCCTCTATGTTAATGATATTGATACAAAAATTTAAGTCATGTTCTTTTGCTTGATACAGTTCTCAGAGTATTTGGGATCATGTTAATTCCATGCTTAAACCCTTTCAATGACTGTTCTTGCAAAAGGATGCATATATGTACCTTGATGACATTGGTGATATGGAGGGATATGTTTTATTTTGTCTAACTTCTAATCCTACATAAAGAACTCCCTCTAATTCATCATAACTTCAGATTGTGAACTACTTGAATTTATTGGATAGCTCAAGCATTAGCGCAAAGGGCTTTGAAGGAAAGGTAGCCCCACCTTCTTCCAGATGAAAAATGAACTGATTAGTCATTCTTCCTCCATATAGGGACACTAACACATCTGGAAAAAGATAAGTGAATACAACATCTTCAGGATATTGAGCTCTTAAAAGAGGCTGAAGTCACTCAGGGATTGGCGTGGAGGACCTGCCTCTTAAAATCATGAAGAGACGTGAAGGCACTGGAAGGCTGGGTGAGGGCACTGCCTGACCTCAGGAGAATCTACCGAGCCAGGTTATCTGCAGAGGACTCTAAATGAGTCATGTTGACTAACAGCTGAACACAACCAGGGGATGGAGAATGCTTGCTTAAGTCAGCGTCCTGGCAAGAAACAGACGACACATTCAAATCAAGACAATCTGAGGTGAATTTAATAAGGGAACTATTTAGAAAGGAGTGGAACGGGAACAGGGAAACCACAAGGAATAGCACAGTTCTCTGGGGCTAGAAGCCATGGGGCACCAGACACTATTAAGCCTGGAAAGGCAAAGAACAGACATGTTAGTGGAATGGGGATTCGGAAAGGACTAAATAGCAAGGGCTACCTGACATGAGCTGGGACCTTCAGTCAAGGGATGCAGTCAATCCCAGGGAATCCACAGGGAAGAAGCCAGGGGAAATACTCGACAACTTTGCCCTCCCTTCAGCTGATCTGCAGCCATAATTTCGTATTAGCCAAACATAACTGGAAGCAAGTTATCTTTCCACATACATCTTGGATCTTCTTGCTTTAAGCAAAATATGTAATATAAAGAATTGCCCAGGAACAAGAAGAGCCCATAAATGCCTTATCCACAAGGGTTAATTACAGGTGCTTCAACTGAACTACAAGAACCGTAAGTAAATCTGTAGATACAGAAAGTGTATTAGTAGCTGCCAGAGACTGGGGGAGAGGGGAAATGACTACTTAATGGATGTAAGTTTTCCTTTTGGGATAATAAAAATGTTTTGAAACTAGACAGAGGTGACGTCTACACAATATTGTAAATGTACTAAATGCCTTTGAATTGTAAGCTTGACAATGGTTAGTATACTATAAGAATTTTGCTTCAATAAAAAGAAATGACTCTGAACTTCCTGGCAACCAAGACAATAAAAGAAACATGATCAATTATGTAGTTCCCACTTTGGGGAAGGAGAAAGTCTACCAGTTCCTATAGCGGAAATAAAGATCCTTCTAGCAAGGAACTCTAAAAAATACGTCCTCCATGGGGTTTTACACATAGATATTGGTAAAGGATAATGGCTAATGTCCTCACCACATTTTCATACCAGGATGCAGAGGTGGTTCCAATGGTTGTTCCTGGATCATAGTTGAGGCACAAGAGTAGAAAGCAATTCAGTGATAGTGTCTCCAAAACGGGACAAGCTGATGTGTTGGTCAACTTTAAAGACACATCCTAGAGTAGATCTGCTGAATATTTCTCTAGAAATCTTTGCTAGATATTAATCTTTTCTCTCATTTAGGTTTCTTTTTTTTTAATTGTTCGATTTATATTATAAACAAATGGGGTACAACTTGTTTCTCTGGTTGTACATGAAGTAGAGGCGTACCATTTGTGTAATCATACATTTACATAGGGTAATGGTGTTTGATTCATTCTGTTATTTTTTCCCTTCCCCCCACCCCTCCCACTCCTCTTTTCCTTCTGTACAGTCCCTCCTTCCTCCATTCTTGCCTCCCTCCACCCCCATTATGTATCATCATCTGCTTATCAGTGAGATCATTTGCCCTTTGGTTTTTTGAGATTGGCTTATCTCACTTAGCATGATATTCTCCAATTTCATCCATTTGCTTGCAAATGCCATAATTTTATTATTCTTTATAGCTGAGTAATATTCTATTGTGTGTGTGTATATATATATATATATATATATATATATATATATATATATATATATATATACCACAGTTTCTTTATCCATTCATCCATTGAAGGACATCTAGGTTGGTTCCACAATCTGGCTATTGTGAATTGAGCAGCCATGAACATTGATGTGGCTATATCTCTGTATGCTGATTTTAAGTCCTTTGGGTATAGACCTAGGAGTGGAATAGCTGAGTCAAATGGTGGTTCCATTCCAAGTTTTCTAAGGAATCTCCACACTGCTTTCCAGAGTGGCTGCACTAATTTGCAACCCCACCAGCAATGTATGAGTGTACCTTTTTCCCCACATCCTCGCCAACACCTGTTGTTGCTAGTATTCTTGATAATTGCCATTCTAATTGGGGTGAGATGGAATCTTAGGGTAGTTTTGATTTGCATTTCTCTTATCACTAGAGATTCACTTAGGTTTCTAACAGTAGCTAGGTATTAGACAATTCCAGAAGGTCCCCCATGATTAGGCTCTGGTATTATAGCATTTTATATAGGTGACTAGAACCAGATCCATACACTTTGGACATTAGATGAATCAGTGGCAGCATAATATACTACCAGAAGGCTGGAGAAGCCTAAGCAGATTCTTGCCAGAGTAGAAGGCCACCCAGAGTAGAAGGTCACCCAGAGTAGAAGGCCACAAAAATGACCTTTCTAAGACTGCAGGTTACGTTGTCATTCATGCAACAACATGAATTTAGAGAATACATTTATTGAGTGCCAACTATATGTCAGGCACATCAGATGGTATTGGGATTCAAAGATGAAAATTTATTATCCCTTCCTTCTAGAAACTCTTTGGAATCCCATGCCAAGAAGGTTTGTGTGTGTGTGTATGTGTGTGTGTGTGTGTGTGTGTGTGTGTGTGTGTAAAACTCCTGGATTCTACTATAAAAATATATTCTGTTGAGTGTCACGAACATTCTAGTTACATTTTGTCCTTTTAACTGTAAGATCCATAGTTTTTGAAAGCCTTCCCATTCCTTCTCTGCCCTGCTCAGTAAAATTTTTAATAAGTATGGTCAAAGTGCTCATAAAAAATAATGGATTATCTACTAGGATATGATATCAAGGTTTCTAGGAATATTACTTAAGTATGTCAGAAGATCCACAGAAGGTGGCTAATGCTATCTATCCATAAGGTTTATAGAAAGGCAGTTGTTATTACCAACTAAGAATGGCAAGTATCAAACAAATGGCAGAGATAGTTGAGCAAGATGAGCTGGCATGGTTGGCAAGAGCTTATTAGATGAGATAGAATTTAATCTGAATGTTTCTCAGTTGGCTTTATTTTAATGGGCCCTAGGAAAACCACAAAACTATTTTAGCAAGCATGACTTTCCAGCAATACCCACATGGCAGTTACTTTCTGCCTCACAGAAGGGAATCTACAAATGTTAACGTTTAATTGATCATTAGCCTTGTCTGGCAATTGCTTTTCATAATAAATGTTTCCTCACAACAACTTGAGAAGCTCATACTACCTTGTGGGGCTCAGCCTATTTCCCTCTCTGCCACACAATTCCATGCACAGAGAGCATTATGGTGGCTAGGAGTCCAAAGCTCTGGCTTGATTCCAACATGTCTAATAAGAAGCTGGGAAAAAAATAAGTATAAGTGGATAAATGAGACACTCTTAGTTAAGAAGGTGCAAGAGGAAAAAAATGGAGTGTGTCAAAATGAGAAAAATAAACAGAAGAAAAATCAGAAAGAAATAATCAAAAGCCCATCCCTAAATAGATGATTAGTTCATCCAGCTGAAATGGAGCACAGTTGAAAAACATGGATCATGCAGATATAAATTATTCATGGCTAAAGGCATCTCAGTCATTAAGATATTTACTCCAAAAGTAAAACCCTTGCACGCTGTGTTGATTTATGGGCTACATAATTACATGAGATACGCTGATGACTGTTTGCATGGGAAACACTCTGGATTTTTTATTTTGTTAATCAGTTTTCCCACTTCTAAGCCCTGCATTTCAATGAGTGTAAGGCTTGATTAGAACCTCCTGGGGGTAGCAGAAAGACTGTATGTGGCAAATCAGCTTTGTCTACCTTGTATTCCTACAGATAAAAAGTACCTATTGGGGACTTTTCAACTTACTGTTAGTCAAAAATACTTTTATTAAAGCTATCATATTAAGTAATGCTTCTAATAATTTTTAGCCTTTTCAGATAAGCAAAACTCCAATAAAATTTTAATTGCTGATTTCTTTTATTTTTGTCTATTAAAATGTAGTATTTAACAAATACTTAGGCTGAAGTGCATCTTCAGGCTCAAATGAGCTTTATCTTAAATCCTAGCTTTTCAAGCTTATTAAAGGAGACAACAGGAATATTATTGTATTGTAAGAGTCAAAGCAAGTGAAACTCATAGCACATTTGAGTTTTATACAGCATGATTAGTGACTGACCCCCATTCTCTGCAACAGGCTCATCCCAGTAATTTCATTAACTTTGGAATAACCTGATCCTCCATTTCACATTTTTTTGGTATATTGCTTGTTAGTTTATATTATTTTTAAAAAATTTTAATTGAAACGTAGAAACACAGAAAATGCATAAAATCATAAATTAAAATTTGATAAAACTGAACACAGCTGTGTAACCATTCCCAGACCTAGAAATAGAACTTCAACATCAAAGAATTCGCCACTATGTACTCCTTTAAATCATGCCCCTACTCAAGGCTAACCATTAGCCTGACTTAGAATAGGTTAGGCTACTGACACCAGTAGTTCAAAAACTACTTATCTTGGCTTCTTTTGCTCAATATTACATTTGTGAAATTCGTGCATATCGTTGGGGTAGTTTTAGTTTATTCTTATTGCTGTATGGTATTGCATGGGGCAATTATGCACTATTTATTTACTCTACTATTTAGGTATTTTCTGGTTTTTGGCAATTATGGATATTTTTGCCAGGATATGCTAGTAGGTCTTTTGGTCAACATGGGTATGCATTTTTGTGGGAGCTATAAGTGGAAGTGGATTGACTGGGTCATAGGGTAGGAATATTTTCTGCTTCTAGAAATACTGTCAGAGTTTTCCAAAAGAATTTGTATGAATTTATCTTCCCTCTAGCAGGGAATGAGATTTCTAGTTGTACCATGTGTTGCCTCCTCTGGCTATGGTGGGGCTTTTCCACTGGAGCCATTCAGCTGAGCGAGTAGTGGCATTACATGGTCATTTTTCAGTTTGCATTTCCCAGATGACTAAGGTAGTTGAGCGATTTTTTATATACTTATTGGTCACTTGAATATCATTGTTGGTAGATTGTCTAAGAATTTTCCCTGGTTTTCTATTAAGTTGTTTGGCATATTGCTTTGTGAGAATTTAAAAAACATAGTCTGCTATGAATCATTGTTGGATATGTGGTTTGCAAATATATTTTCTCCTTCTAAGGCTTACCATTTCAGTCTTTTATTGGTATCTTTTGACAAAGAGAAGTTATTCACTTTATTATAGTTATATTTTGAGTTGTGTTTAAGAAATTTTTACTTAGTTTAAAACTATAATGGTCTCCTATACTTTTCCTACAGTCTTTATTATTTAACTTCTTTTTAGATTGGGAATCCCTGTGGAGTTGATTTCTATGTATTGTGTGAAGTAGGGTCAAGGTGAATCTTCTCCACATGAACATAACTTACACATCATAATTTTTAGAAGAGACCATTATTTCTATTGCATTGCAATATCACCTGTACCATAAATCAGGTGACAAAATATGCACATATCTATTTCTGGACCCTCTGCTCTGTTTGTCCTTCTTGTGCTGGAACTATACTATCTTAATTATTTTACCTTCTTAATGGATCTTGCTATCTGACAATATAAGTTCTCTGGTTCTGTTGTTGTTCTAAGAATCTTGACTTTTCTTGACTCTGTATTTAGTTCAGGACAAACTAGAGTGCAGCAACTAGATAAGACAGGGAGTTGAAGTTCCTGCCAAGAGAATAGTAATATATGAAATAATCATACAAGGATTTATACTAAAAGATTTCAGTATTAAATTTGATACAGTGACATAGTTTTTATAGATACTTAAACATGCTATGTGGAGCACTAACCAAACTCTCTTCAATTTCTAGGGTCTTGATGTATCTAAATATTAAAGAAATTTAAATTTTTTTAAATGGAAGGTAGGAAAAGATCAGTTACAAAATTTCTTAATTTTCTTGATCATGTTTTAGATAGGAATTGATTTTTGAAAGTAATAAAAGCATGCTATGCCACTATGTGATATACTTCCACTGATTTTCTGAGCTCAGCATAGTGAGTTGGCGCAGACTTTCAGACACCACCATGTCCCTTATTGCACAAGCTCTAGAAGCTTCCATTTCCATTGTCAGTACTGATGTGAAGATTTTGGAAAGAGGGCCTAATTTTATCAAGAACAATCTTTCAGGAAACTCAAAGTTTAAGTCTTCATTTGATTTGAAAAGGGTGAATAGTCAAATCAATCTGTCACGTAAGTGAGGAATACCCAAAGAAAGTGAAACTATTTACCACCTAAGTGAAAAATCCTTTGCCCTGTCTGCTATAAAGACTTGGCACATTACACATGGCTACTGCCCAATCATCCTATTTTATGTCATCATTCTCTGGAAAGTTTGATTCCTTCTCAGTCTAAAATTAGTTACTGTCAGGTTTTTCTGGGCTAGATAAGTGATCCACACAGAAAATGGAATGATTCTCCATCAGGCTCTGCTGAAGCAGAGAAACTGCTTGAGTAGGAGTAAGTGCCTGGCAGCTTGAAAAAGAATTGTTACTACTCAGGACTCAACCTCCCAAAACTGGAAAGGAACTGTCAGTCAGGGGGCGTTAATGGCTTAATAGCAAGATGCAAGCTCTCCCTGGCATCCTGCGCTAGACTTGGCTATATGATTACAGTTAAAAAAAAAAAATAGCGTCTCCTAGTTCTCTAAGAACCAGATCTGAAATAAGACAAATAAATACCAGCTACTCAGGTATTCTAAAGCCAGTTTACTTGGAAGTTATCAAAAAATATACTTCGAAATATCAAAGGCATCTTTATTTCTCACTAAGATCCTCAGGTTTTTATAGGAGGTAGACATAATATTAAAAAACGAATCAATACTGGGAAAATGCATAGGTTTAAAGATACGGCTAGATTAAGAAAAGAAACAGCAACTTGATCATTATGCATTAAAACAACCAGTGTGGAAGCAAAGTGAGCCCTACCAGAGTATCCACAGAGCAAAAGTGCTAAGACAGCCCTGTGGCTTGGACCAGTGTGACCACTGGACAGGAAAAATAAGTGTACAATCCAGAGTCTTACATCTAATGGAACCTCAATAAATACCTATTAATCAGAAACAATATCTCCAATTAGAAAAATCTGACATATAGCTGGAAGGAATAGCAAAAAAGTTGGATATCAGAACCAAAGGAATTAAGACAGGTTAGAATGATGGATGAAAAATTAAAGATTAGTATTTATTATTCCTTATATTATTGTGGAGAGTTACAGTTTTACAAAGTGCTTTCACATATATCATCTCATGCTCACAAAACCCCTCTGAGACAGGCCTTAACATTTTAAATGCTTTGTAGGTGATTCTACTGTGCAGTGAGGTGGAAATGACTGCTATAGGCTGTAAGGTTTGGCTGGTAGTAAGTTGTCCTATCATGAGTGCTCATGTTGAGTTCATAAGGAGGGTCCTGAGGGCCTCCCAGAATTGCAGAATGTCCTAGTAAATGGTGCTGCTCCAATTATTTGGAGACGTTAACTTTTCAGATCATCATCTCCACAGAGCCTTAGATGTCTTTAGAAGAATGTGACATAATGTTTTCACCTGATTTGTGAGATAGGTCTTCTCTAGGCATCTGTTTCTTGACCACATTTTAGACAAGAAGTGTGTTTGAAAGTGATAAAAGCAATCTCTGCCACTATGGGATATACTTACACTGACAGACATTGAGGAACTCCTCATTTCAAAGTACCAGAGTAAGACACTCTCCTAAATCTGTATACACAACACAAAGAAGACCTGACTAGTTCTTTGGGGACCATGAGGATCTATGGAGTCTAACTACATGTGCTACTGTTTGGATGTGGTTTGTTCCTCAAATTCATGTGTTGGAAGCTTGGTAACTAGTACAGCAATGTGGGAAGTGATAGAACCTTTAAGGGGTGGGACTAGTGAAAGGTCCTGAGGTCATTGAGAGTGCTGCCCTTGTAGGAAATGCTGGTCTTTTGAAGTGAGTTCTTAAGACAGCAAATTTTCAGAGTGAGCCTAACCCATGTGTAGTTCTCTGGCTCCCTGTCTGGTGATGTGATTGCTCACTCCCACATACGCTTCTCCTATGTTGTCACCCACCATGATGACCACCCCCCCACCCCCCGGGAAGGCCAAGTCAATGGGCTGACTAATCTTGGATTATAAATCCAAGCCTCTAAAACTATGAGGCAAATAAACCTCTTTTATTTATGGTTAAAGTAGCCTATGTCAGGTATTTAATAATAGTAACAAAATGGATAAATACAATGTACATTTTGCACATGCCCATAGAATTAAGGAAGGCAAGAGCCTTTGCCAAAGGACAAGAGGTAATAGATTGTCTCATTTTAAAATCTTCACTATAGAACTCTTTATTTTAATGATGACACTGAAGGAACATTCCAGATATCTTTACTGTGCTAAGAAGTAAACAGAGGCCTTATTTTAGAGTACCCCTGTGTTTCTTTTCCTAGGCTACTTATTCTTCTCCTGTTTTCTGAGGCAAGCTGGATTCTAAAAATTCTGATTCATTTTATGGAAATCTGGGCTGCAGGTGGTGCCTGCGAATCCGTGAAGACATCTCTGGGTACGTCTGAGATATTAGCAAGGTAAAGGAAAAAGAGGTAAGAGGATTCCAGGAAAATTATACCCCACTCCTTTAGTCTGAGTAGCTTTACCATAATCTGAATCGATAAAAATGCCCAAATGATTAAACTTCAGTAGATAATTAATTCATTGTCTCACTTTCTTCCTTCTTACTCAGAACTTCCTTAGGCACTTAATGTTAAATATTTGATGTTCTAGGATTTGTGTGTGTGTGGGGGGGCAGTGCTCAATAATTCACTTAGGCCTAAATTACTATATTTTAAATGGTAAGATTCCACTTTTATTTTTAAATGCTCTTTGCAAGACTTCTATTATTGAAAGAATATTAACTGAGTCTTACACTTCAAATTCAGAATCTTAAGTTTAGAAAATATAAGGATGTATTCCATTACTTATTCTTCCACCTTCAAAATGTTCATCTATATTTAAAACATTTATTATTTTCTACATCTGCTGTAATTTCTCTTAATCTTCTGTGGGTACAATATCAGATCTGTGAAGTCCATTGGGATTTAATCCTGGGTATAACATCATGTGATTTGTGTCACCTTGGATAATTAACCTCTTTAAATCACAGCTACTTCATCTGTAAAAAATAAGGATAATAATGTGCTGTGTCATAGAGTTGCTTTGACAAAGTTAATAAAATGTATAAAGTGCCTTGCACAAAGCTTGGCAGATACAAACTGCTCAAATTAATATTAGTTCTCTCATTCTTGGCTTTTTCTTGGTTTAATACCAGGGCACACTGATGACATCTATAATGCCTAATTAGTTTCTAGTTGAAGTGAAAAATTACTTTTTTTCTTGGCCAGAGAAAGCTAAAGACAAAAACTTAAGTTACTTATTTATATGCCCCAGAACTTAAAACTCATGTTTGTTTCTATGTAAGATGCAGTGAGGTTATCCCTAAGGTAAAGTTATAACAGAGGGAAGGGAGGGGAGGAGAAGGAGCTGGACAGCTTCTCCTGTATCATTAGGTACATTTTCATGTGTCGTTCCACTTACTTAGCTTTAAGTGTTGTGAATGATTTCAATATTACCCTATCTGCAATTTTAGATTATCTACAGTGCCATGGATTGAGTTTTATAATCTATAACTAATGAAGCCATATCTTGGGTAAGGTGTTCAAAAAGCATCTACATGTTGGAACATCTGAACTACATAAACTATAAAAATTAAATTAATTTTTACTTTTTTCACAGGTGGCATATTTAATATTTCTGCCAAATGATTTCTTCAGCTTGATTGCAAACTAGACTAAAACCTATTTTAGGCTCTCATATGCCCTCCCAAGTGTAGGAATTCTGCTGGAAAGGCTTTTGCTCTACTTTTGTTTGGATAGTAAGACTTCAGTGAAGCAGATTCCACAAGGAGAATGTACCACTCAGCACAAACTATCTTTTAAGGGACTCATCAGAAGCAAGCTAAGGAAATCACCTTTGAGAAATAAGAGATCCAACAGTCATCCAAAGTAGGTCTCCACTGGGTAAGATGTCTCAGATCCAATCTGTAGCAAAACTTCAAAGGAGTCATAAGAAGTAGTAACTCACAGTGGATGCACCCAGGAGTGGGAGAGAAAGGCTGGTGTGCTTTTATATGAATGCAGCTGAAACACTGCTTTTGTACTAGAGCCAACTCTGGTGAATTAATGGTAACTACTCTTTCCCACTGTCTGAAAGACCATGAGTGGCTCAGTCTTTTTTTTTTTTTTAAATAAATTCTTAAGAGCCAGAAACTTAAATATGCTTGAATGATGTCTCCATTGAACTGAAAATCTAGTCTTAATATTCTGCTATTCAAAGATATGATCAGTGTGGCTTATCTGAAGGCACACTTAACAGGTATCTGAAAGAATCTCCTTTTTACCAGTACCTACAAGTTTCAGGCTCTGTGGAAGATATGGAATATGGTACCGGTTAGGTGCTGAGTATCCAACAGATTTACCTTCTCAATCAGCAGCAAAAACTGAAATTAAAGAGAGTTAGGGGTCCTCAAATGATTTATAGAACTCTGAGCTTCCAACCAGGCAAGATACCACAGCAGATTAAGTTAAAAAGTCACACAATTAGGGATCTTTACCATGAAGACTAGCATTTGTTACTTTGCTAAAACAAGGGTCTTCTAAAACAGGATTATGGACACAGGGTGATAGAGGCCACTTAATAATCCCATCCCAGAATTCTCCAATCTTCAAAGAACTGAAGAGAAATAACTTGTTGCTTGTGTACAAGTGTTCCTTCTGTGGGAGAGTCTCCCACTGTTCTTCAGCTGAATCTCTAGACTAACATTCACTGCTAGATTCCGGAGCTGTAGTGTTTCCAGATCACACAATTGCTAATGACAACTTGGGCAAGAAATCAACTGTTGGTGTTGGCCAAGGAGTCACTGAAACCCTGCCATGTCGCACTCTGGGATTCAGGCTCCCTGAGGCTTCCATCTACAATTGGGTGAGTGCTTCTTTAAAGGAAGGGGAGGAAAAGAAAGGGAAAGGGGTGGGGGAAGGGAAGAAAGGACTAGAGAGGAAGGTAGGGGAAAGGAAGGAAGGGAAGACAGAATAAAGAAGAACATCAAAATATGAATGCAAATTGCTTACTTAAATCTTTTCACATCTCTTAGTGCCTTTGGAGGTTTTCTAGGGAACAGTAAATATCTACTCTCAATTTTGATGACACACAGGAACCACACTCTTTAAGTTGTCTGTATTTCAATCATCCAACAAATATTTGATATGTACCCTTTTGTGCATATCAGACACATACTGTGAATATAGTGGTTAAAATATATCTACACACATATGTACATATTTTATATATACTTATATGTGTATACATAAAAATTTGTATATTTAATACATATTAAAAATATATTAAACATATACATTAACACACATATATGCATAAACATCCCTGTCCAGACCCTTATGGTGTTTATGCTTTATTAAAGAAGGTCAGAAGGTTAGTTTACCAATAAATTAGCATTATAATTGGGGTAATTATTGAAAAGGAAAAAGTAAGGGTTTCCTGGTGGAGTAAAACAGAAGATCTAAGCTAGATAGGGTTTAGTTTTCTTCTAGGAAGTGTCATTTAGGTTGAGACCTTAAAGGATATATACAAAAAAACTAGGTGAAGAGTGTCTGCACACATGCAAGGTCGGAGACAGAACTTGCAAAGTCCTTGAGGGCAGGAACCCACTAGGTGGGAGGAGCTTAAAAAAGAAGGCCTTGAAAGTCAAAGGGAAGAGGCCGACCTGGACCCTGGAAGGTGGAGATGGGGAGGCTATTCTGGGGCAGAGCAGTAAGGCATGGCTGTAATCACTGGAGTGACATACTCAGCGTATGCTCTATTAAGGCCTGTGCGAGCATGAATTCAAATGGAAGTGGTGTGAAGCGTGGAGACGTCTGTCCTTCGTGGGAGGGAGAAGGAGTCTGTGAGGGAGAGGCATAAAAAAGTGGGTGGAAAACGAAAATGGAGACTAGCAGGCTGGAGCGGGAGGAGTCAGAACCTGTGTTAGGACCTGGCTTGAGTAAGGAAGGGAAACAAAGGGGGTCCCAGGCTTTTTATTGGAAAATTGCTCAAAGGAGGCACTATTGCCTGGGAAAGGGGAAGGTGGAAGAGGATAGGGTCCCAGGAGAAATGAAGAATTCAGTTCCAAACATGTAACTTTTAGAATTATCATATGAATGTGACAGTTAAACTGTTCTGATTGGTTAAATTGCTTTTAAGCAAAGATTCTGGAATTTTGGTTTTCTTATTTTCTTTCTTGGTAAATTATTTTATTCCCTCTGATTACTTAAATGGGAATTCTTAGGTTTATCTCTTTAGATAAAACTACGAGATGATATTTTTTAAATGAGCATTATGGGCACTATGTAAATGGAAGTTATTATTACTGCAATTTGCTAATAGCAATGTAAGCTAGAGAAAACACTGAGATTTAACTTTGGCATTTATAAATTGTGTCATCTAGGCAAAAAAAAAAAAAAAAAAGGTACCTTAGATTTCTATTTTTAAAACTAGCCTAATACCCTTCTTTCCTACATCACAAAGTATATTAACTCTAACATCTGTGATTTATTCTTGAACTTACAGGTCCCATTGATAAGTGATGATAAGTCTTAGAAAAAAAGATTCTTCATGTGGAAGGAAGAGAAAATTAGGACTATTTATAGTTTGTGATTACAGGAACTCTGAAAAAAACAATGTAAATATGTACAAATTTTATGTGCCAATTTGAAAGAATACATTTTATAAAACAATGTGGTAAAGAGAACATTGAATTGTGGGAAGGTCTTTTTTTAAGAGCAGTCTCATGTATGTTTACCAAGAAGAAATAGAAAGTTCACTAAGATGTTCAAGTGATAATTACAAAGTTTTTCCAACTTTAACTTCATGATGACCATGAAGCTTAAAATATCCTGTATTTTTTTTAGAAAATGGAAAATGTTAGCTTAAATTGCAAATGCATTCACTGTCCATGTGTGAAGTAACCTACTATTGTAGAAGTTATGTGGATGTCTCTATTAATCAAAAAGTGTCAGAGGCTCCTATGGTCAACACAGAGAATATAGCACCTTTGGCCTTTCTCAGAAAATAAGACGTAGCCTGGTTTCCTGAATAGGTTATCATGAGGATAAAATAGGATAAAGTTTGTGAAAGTGCACTATGAACTGAAGTGCTCTAAATACATCCCAATTACTTTTTAAAAAATTATTTATTTATTTTTTATTTCTACAGACTGCATTTTGATTCATTGTACACAAATGGGGTACATCATTTCATTCTATGGTTGTGCACGATGTAGATTCATGCCATTCATGTAATCATACATGTACATACAGGTAATGATGTCTGTCTCATTCTACCATTTTTCATACCCCATCTCCCTCTCATTTCCTTCTACATAATCTAAAGTTCTAATTACTTTGAATATCATTAAATTTAGGGAAAAGATAAGCTCCATATTAAAGACTCCTCACTCATTCATTTGGTCAGCCAAGAGGTAAATCACATCTGGTGTCTAGGGCCCTACAGAGGATACAGAATGGATATAAAACAGTCTCTGTCCTCAAGGAGCTTATGATTTCATAGAGAAGACAGAGTTAAAAATAGACTGCTACACTCCATGTGATGAAGACTATAAGTGATGTAAAAAAATTAGTATTGGAATTAAAAGGATAGAAGGCTTTCTTCCAGCTGGATTTACTGAGTCTAGCTTCAAGAAGTAGGAATAAAATAGAAAGTTTGTCATAACAAAGTGAGGAAGCTCATATGCAACCATAATAATGACAAAATCAATAATAAAAACAGATTTTTGAAAATTTCTGTGTGTGTCAGGTGCTTTAAACCTATGAACAACTTTAATTATCAGAATAGCCACAGGAAGGAGCTACTCTGAATAACCCCATTGAACAAGTGGAGAAATGGAGGCTTAGGAAGTGATACATCTAGTAAGTTACAGAGATAGGATTCAAACCTGGGTCCTCTTAATCACTTCATCATAATGTCTCCAAATAGAATGAAAGCCATAAAGACACACACATGGATACACCTGGGTCATGAATCATTAAGTGTGTTGGTGTGGCTGACGTGCAGCAGAAGAGCCATTTGGAGAGGTCCGCCAGGGAAAGCTCAGAATCTTACTGTCAGAATAGGAATTCTAAACTTTATTTTATAGCTAACAGGGGCATGTCCAAAAAGAGATGATGGCAGAAATTGTGGGAATACATGTCAAGTTGGAAGAGAGTATTTTCAGGGACAAGAAAGATGAGGAGGCTGATGGAAGAATTTTTGAGTAGACAACCTGCATTTTACTTGTTTTAAAATAAAATAATTCTGTAGAAGAGGTGGCCTGTGTAACAGTCAGTCACTCAATATTCCTTGTGTCTGACTCCATTAGATGCATGACAGTTTCAAGTGGGATTCTGGCTGAGCTATGGTATCTCCATAGAGATCAGGGGAAAGCCTGCTGATTTTTCCATTTCCTGTTTTATTGCTATCAACAAAGGATGCTGAATATTGATGTATTCTCGATGAAATTCATGTTAAAATTATGATCTCAGGAAAAAAAAATTTTGATCTCAAACTATTTCTGAGAATTCACTGTTGAGAAATTCTTTGCTCATCTTAAAAATAAACCAGAGGGTCTTTACCAAAATGCTATGACCTCCAGACCTCAAGGCAGTTTCAGGACTGTTTCCATCATTATAATTGTGGTTAGGAAGACTGGCAGGCATAAGGTCCAGGATGAGGTAGGGAGTCTGCAGTGGGTATGATTATAGTGAGTGACTGCATTCTCCTGAATTATTCAGCAGGGGCATCTGGTAGCTACTTTCACTGTTGAAGCCTCAGAGAGAGGTAGTAATAGAGTTCATTCCCTTGGTAGTATGTTTGTTGAAGTTAACCTGAAATATTATTCTGAAAAAATAATAACTTTACCACATAGTAAGTATTAAAGTAAATGCTATTGTGCAAAGATAGCTAAAATATGTGGTAAAAAAGAAAAGTTGCATGCTCGACAGGGAATCCTGCAAACTTCTGCTTCTTCGTAAGTTACATGCTATGGTTATACATGAGAACAGCTAATGGACAGTATAGAGAACAGTGATTTCTCTCCAGTGAAAGGTTAAATTTCATTTTACAAAAAGGAGTACGAAATTAGTACACAACCACGGAGACAGGTTATCTTGATAAGTACTTTGGTGTCAGTCTATAAAAGATGACCACACAGTGACCTTATGATCAACAGAAATGGCTGCCTGTTACTACTCTCAAAAGGAAAAGCCATTCTAGTCAACTAATACATGCACATGACCTCAAAGAAACTTAACATGAAAAGAAAGGCTGCCCCCTACAGAGTTGTCAGCTTTTCATCTTTCTAAAGTATGTTAAAATTAAAGGACTAATTTTCCCCTTAAAGGACATATTTAATTTTAGAAGCATCATATACGGTCTGAAAATGAGGGAATTTTAAGCAACTTTCCATTAATTTATTAAATGTCTCAGAATGCCAAGATCAAAATCTTTGCAGTTAATGGCTTCACAGCAGCACGTTGGCCTTGTGCCTGTTATAGGGATGTTGGGAAATCATCTTTGGAAAATTTGTAACTGTCAGTGTGACTCCTGGGATTGGTGTGATTAACAAGGAAATGACCAGCTTCCCTTTTTAGATAGTGGGTTTAGCTGTAACCACCTTAAATTGGTTTCAACTAAAGTTAAATGTTACTTTAAAATATTTTTCTTTATAGCATTTCTGTTTGCAATTAATGGTTACAGCAATGAAAAAAGCAGTAGTGATAGCGTCTCAAATCTTTCAAGAGAATTCACTAAATTCAAAGAAATAGAACAGTAGTATCACCTTTAAGATGATCCTTTGCTCTCCTCCTGATACAAATATAGAGCAGTGGTCCAAAAGGCTTGAGAGAACTTTCTGATTCTATTGCGAAGGATACCACCTAAACTAGAATCAATGGGTCCTTTAGGGAAAATCTGCATGTTGAATCATTAATCTACATTACTCACCTTATTCATCACCTTAGCTTCTACACATAAGCTTCTAGGAGCTCCTGAATGGTATTTAACAACATTTTATAGTCTTCCTTTGGTGTTACTGAGGAATTCAAAAGATATTTATGAATACCTCTTACTCTAAAATCCGTAATACTGGACTGGGGATGTGACTCAGTGGTAGAGCACTTGCATAGACTGGGTTTGAGTCTCAGAATCACATATAAATAAATGAATAAAATAAATGTCCATCAACATCTAAAATAATATATTATAAAAAAAATAAAATCCATATTACTTTAGAGGCCCAGAAACTAACAACTAACATACTGGGGACACGACTTCAAGATTCACATCTGCCCCGCCACCTGCCGAAGCCCAAAGAAAAGATGGGATGGACAAGCCTGGTGCTTTCTGTGCTGCCCAGTGGGGAGTGGGATGCGGAGCCTGAGGAGGCTCAGGAGACGGGCTGAGAGAGTGCCCACAGTAGTGCGAATGAGCTAAGCTGTGCATCTGTTCTTGTCTCTGCCACAAATCTTCACATTGCTCCCAGAAACCCTCAATTATATGTTTTGGGAAATATGAGGGTTGGCAGAGAAGAGGGTGGACAGCTGGGAACAGAATGTCCAGTGGAGACCTTCTTTCTGAGTGACTGCACCCATTAAACTGTCTAGAGTTAGGCTGGTTGAAACTTAAAGGATCACACATCCAAATGCCAGAGGGCATTGGCAAGACTCAGACGTGCTGTTGGTGTCTAGGAAATGACTTGAACAAACTGGAAAGAACATCTCCCATCCAAAAGGACAGCCTGAGATTCAACTCAAACAATAGTTGTGTTGGCCTAGTAATGTGAAATTAAGAGTAACCAGGTATTTAGACTTATTTTAAATGAAAAAAATTTTTAGTTTTAAATGTTGAAAAGTAACTCTGACTTTTCAAAAACAGTTTGAAGATCAAAGCGTACATGTCCTGTGGCCATGCCCTCCAGAATTTGCTCCTTGTCCTATAGGATATAAAACTGGATTAACGTGTACAGTTGTAGAAAGAAGAAGATACAGTTACAACAAAAAGACCATGTAAAAAGTAAAAAAAAATAAATAAATAAAATAAAAATTAAAAAAGATCATAAAGGGTTTTATATTTCAAAATGTATTAGATGGAAGGGATCTCAAATGAATCATCTATCCACTATCCACTAGTTCTTTAATCTAGAGGCTGGAGTGCCTCTTGGAGCTCTACATGGGTATAATTACACATGTTGTCACATGTAGCTGTAGTGCTCAGGTACAAAGTGTAGCAGATCACAATGTTTTTGTCCACTGGGCTTGGGTCAAACTTCAAAATCCTTCACACAGTGCTTCAGCTGGCCACCATCAGTTAATTAGAGATGACATCAAAATAGAAAATTATTGATTTTCCCCTATTCTAGATGTACCTCATATATAATGTATATAGTTTTGAGATGTTGTATTAGTTTATTTGTTCAAGAATATTCAGGGAAAGATGATATAACATGCAGCAATTGATATAAGGATAAAAGGAAACCTCCAAAGGTACTCACTCATTCATTCAATAAATGTAACTGAGAGTTTATGGCAGACACTTTGCTAGGCACTGGAGTGAGTAGCTGATCATTTCTATGAAGTTGTTTTAGACCTCTAAGAGCTGAGAATTTTTTCTAGTCTGCTCCTGTATCTTCTTGGCTTCAGTAAGTAGTTTTATACAGAATTTCTGAATTCACTCCCCAAAGATTCTGCACCCTAACCCCAGATCCTGTCAATAAGATGCTGTATCACTGATGAGTGTATCATGTTATATGGCACAACTGATCTTTAAAAAAGGACAATTGTCTGGGTAGGCACAATGTAACCAAATAACTTCTTAAAAAAAAAAAAAAAAAAAAAAAGAACTTTCTCCAGCTAGTGGTACAACAAGAAGGTAGTAGAGGGAATCAGAGAGATTTAAAATGTGGGAAACCTCAATACACTATTCCTGCTGGAGCAGGACATGTGAGAAAAGATGTGGGTCGTTGTGACTGACAGTCAGCAAAGAGAGGAGGACCTTAGAACTTCTACTCCTGAGAACCTGATTCTGCCAATACTGTGTATTAGCTCAGGGGTGAACTCTTTTCTAGAGCCTCTGGGTAAGAGTTTAGCTTGCTGTCACCTTGACTTTGGCTTTGTGAAATCCTAAGTAAACTTAGCCAAACCTATCTGGACTTCTGATCTATAAAAATGTGAGATAATAAATGGGCATTGTTTTAAGCCACTAAGTTTGAGGTATTTTGCTACACAGCAACAGAAAATGAACACAGTCCTAAAACCCAAAGGCATCATCTACTTGAATGTTGCAGAACAAACTAGGTGAAATTATACACCCTCTTCTAGATTTCTGCACATCTAATTCTTGAAAAAAATTTCCCTAAAACAACCCAATGAAGTTTTTTGGAACATTATATTTTGTATCTCCCATAATTGGCATTTAATTTACATTCAGTAGTTAAGGTTAGTTTGTAACACACAGTAACCAACAAAGTGCTCATATTTGCAATATGCAAATCATATTAACCAATAGCAACAATACAGATTCTGATAGAAAAAATGGATCAAAAGAATTGAGTAGACATAAAGAATATGGCCTATACTGAAAAGGTGTTCAATATACTTATCCATCTGGTAAACATACATTAAAACCATAAGGAACTACCACCACACACTCATCAGAATGATTAAAGTGAAAAAGACTGACCATACCAAGTGCTGGTGAGGGTGTAGAGGAAGCAAAACTGTTAATGGAATGCCAGCTGCTATAATCACTTTGAAAACTTCTCTTTGAGTCTCTAACAAAGCTAAGCATGCATGTGACTTATGGTCTATATTATGGTTTGGATCTGGAAAAATCCTAAAAGCCCACTAAAGGCTTAGTTCCCAGTTTGGTGCTACTGGGAGATGGCAGAGACTTTAAGAGATGGAGTCTAGTAGGCGGCTATCTGGTCACTGTTGGTATACCCTGAAAGGGATGTGGGGCCCTGGTCTCTTCCTCTCTTGTTTCACATCCTGGTCCTAAGGTGGGCAGCTTTGCTCCACCATGCACTCTCCACCATGATGTGCTGTCTTGCCGTACGTCCAGGAGCAATGAGGCCAACTGATCATGACTGGAGCTCTAAACTGTGAGCCAAAATAAGCCTTTTCTCTTTATTATAAGTTGACTTGCCTTGGGTGTTTGTAAAGGAATGTTATCACAGTCTAGAAATTCCTCTCCTAGGTATGGCCTGATAGAAGTGCATACATATGTTTACCAGAGGACATATATTAGAATGCTTATAATAACATTATGGAAATCTCAAACTGGGCAATATTCAAATGATCACCAACAAGGAAATATTCAAATTGAGATATACAATACAATACTGTACAATAATAGTAATGGACTATGATTATCAGCAATAATATGAATGCATCTTACAAATATAATGTTGGGTAAAAGAAGCCAGACAGCAAAGAAATCTGCCATTTGATTCTGTTTACACATAGATCAAAGCTCAGCAAAATGAATTTCTGGTTTAGGCAGTCAAAATAAAGGTTACATTTGGGGAAGGGAGCGGGTAGCAATTGGGAGAAGACATAGTGGGACTTCCAGTGATAATAATTATGTTCTATTTCCTGACCGGAATGGAGAATACACAAGGGGAAATTTAACAAGTGGTATAAATAAGATTTCAGCACTTTTTCCTTTGTGTGTTGTACTGTAAATCAAAAGTAAATTAAAGCATGCCCTATTCTAAACTAGCAAAGTACAAGTAAGAAATAAAAAGTATACTGTATTCTAATTTAGGGAAATTCCTCACTCATATATGACAAGTGGTTCTGAGTTTGTATATGTAAAAAGGAATGAGGTAGTGAGAATAAAGTGTATTGTGCAAAAATTCATTTTTTTAGATAAAAAAGGAGAATAAGTAGAACATCTTAGAAAAATAGTATTCTAAATAATAAAATACTATTGTCACTTAAAAACTATACACTTTTATGTTGAACTCTCGTGTCTTCCATTTATGATATTTTCTAGGAAGAAGAGAAAGTTGTGCTGGTGACCCACAGGAAGCACGTGTTAGGTTATAAACACTTCAGCAGGCCTTGAAAACTCCTTTTGCATTCATTGAGATCATTTAAAAGAAATCAATGAAGAAAATACAAAAAGTGCTAATTTACTTTTGGGACTTGGTACTGAAAATTCACTAGTGGAAGTTTCATATCTTGATCTTGATCGTGAGCTTGATCTTTCCAAAAAAGTAAAATGCAAATCATAGCCTAGATCCAGTTGTGGCGATGCCAATAGACCTATATTTTTTATTGCAACAGAGTTAATCATATCTTTTGAAGACTCGTCACATCTAAATCCATCCTTGATACAACAATAACTTGGAAATGACTATTTTATATTTGCTCAGAATTGAATGCATAAGGAAGGACTGTCTACATAATGGGAGAAAGATGTCAAAACTCTGGGGTATTTCTTTAAATATATATTTTTTTCAGTTGTAGATGGCCACAATAACTTTATTTTACTTATTTATTTTTATGTGGTGCTGAGGATGGAACACATGTGCCAGGCAAGCACTCTACCACTGAGCTACAACCCCAGCCAACTCTGGAGCATTTTTTGGTTTTTGGGGGGTATCAGGGATTGAACTCAGGGGCACATGACCACTGAGTCACATCCTCAGCCCTATTTTGTATTTTATTTAGAGACAGGGTCTCCAAAGCCTCACTGTTGCTGAGGCTGGCTTTGAACTTCTGATCCTACTGCCTTAGCCTCCAGAGCCACTGGGATTACAGGTGTGTGCTACTGTGCCCAGCCACTCTGGGGCATTTTTAAAGAAAGGCTAAAAGAAAAAAGAACAAACAAATGAATAAAAAAAAGAGGGGCTAAAGTTTTTTTTTTTTTTTTTTTTTAGTATCCTCTTTGGTTTTGCTTGCTGGTATCACCAAAGTGAACATAAAGAAATGTTCAAAGATGAGTAGAGAAAGTGACAGTTAAAGGGAGAGTCAGAGACTTTCAGGAATTCAGAAACACATGATAGGTAGATTCAGAGGTGTTGTGATTTTAGGATTTGTGATGTCATTCTGCAATGTAAGATGAAATCACAAATCATGAAGTAACTGCTCTTTGAACATATAACAAAATCATTAATGTTTTGCCACATTCTACACACACCCACTTAATGATGACTGGATGTAAGGATTGCTAATTTATAGGTGAACACATGGTCCAATCCACAATTACCGTTGAGTGCCTTCTGTGTGTGACTGAAGGCTCCATGTGAGGTGTTATGGAAATAAGGAAATAAAGATGATTTGGTTAGTGTTCCCACAGGATCTGGGGAACCTAGTGACACAATAGAAACACACAGACAACTAACACAAAGCAAAATGTCAATTTCCTTAAGAGGTGCCAAGAAAGCGCTGCACAGAGCAATCCTTTCCCTCTCAGAAGGGACAGAAAATGAGAGAGTGAGTGATCCAATAACAGTAGAACCAACGAAGAGGTAGCTTTAACCTGGGCCTACAAATGTATAAGCTCATTTTTGAAAGGACCACACATGGTAATAATAGACATTGGGCACCACAGCGTTGGAAAGCTCTGGACATTTGGGAGAAACAGCAACCTGTCCATCTTTATTATCAATTACAGTAATTTGCTGTTTATATTCAAAATCTACTAAGATCACTATTTACATTAACTGGTTCTTGGTAAGAAAGATCATTTAAATCACACAACAGGGAGCTTTGTTTAATACAGCTAACAAGAATTCCATTTTTACTGAAAGCTTTCTATGACTTTCATAGAAAGTTGTGAAAGAAAAACAAATTATTAGATAATCACGTAATTTTTTAGATTCAGAGCAAGTTACCAGTCAGTACAGATTTGATATCGTCTTCTACATCTCTTGATACTGTAACACTGGCCTAGGGACTGACATTCAGAAAATGTTACTGAGATAACCGTTGTGTTACTACACCGAAGACTTAAGTATCTAACTGAACGTACATTCTCAGAAGCATATTTTGGAAATATTTTCAGCAAAGGTTTAAGCAAAATAAGTATCCTAATGAATATTTAGGAAATAAAATGATCCAAACGCATAATTTCCAAAATATTCTTTCTAGCAAGAATTTACACTTAATATATTCAAAATTCAACTATTAAGTTTACTTCCAACTTATTCTTCCGACATATTTCTTTATTTTCTTAAAATGTTATCAGACTAAATTCAACTTTAGTTAATAAGATTAATAGTTTCAATAGCTTTCTTAAACACATCACTGGACTTGCTAAAATTTATGACCTGAGATTTATTTTAAAATATATCTAATTCCAGGGTTGAGATATTGATTATGTTGCATGCACACACATGCATGCACACACGTATATTCTTCCCAGGAGATAATTTGTGTCCTTGTAATAGTATCTAAATAAATGAAAGTATTAAAAGTAAATCAAAGCAATAAGCATGTCCCACTGGCAAATGAAAAGTTGTTCCATATTGCTATTCATCAGATACCACTACATGTCCATCAGAATGGTTAGAATGAAGTAGACACAGAATATCAAATACTGGTGAAGATGTGAAGATGTATGTTACAAAACTAACCTTAACTACTGAATGTAAAATAAATGCCAATTTTGGGAGATACAAAATATAATGTTCCAAAAAACTTCATTGGGTTGTTTTAGGGAAATTTTTTTTCAAGAATTAGATGTACAGAAATCTAGAAGAGGGCATATAATTTCACCTAGTTTGTTCTGCAACATTCAAGTAGAAGATGCCATTGGGTTTTAGGACTATGTTCATTTTCCCATTCTTGTGGTTGTATGTGATATGGAGTTACACTGGTCATGTATTTGTATATGAACATAGGAAAGTTATGTCCCATTCATTCTACCATCTTAGAAACAGCTTATTCTTATAACTCCAAAGGTCATTTTTTTGAGATTTTGAATAAAATCAAATCTATTGATAGATTTGAGAGAAATTAAATCTTTTAGATACTAACACTTCCCTTCGAAAAAATAAGATCTTGAGTTTCATGTACTTAAGTTTTCTTTTATGTATATGAATATGTGTATGTGTATCTTTATCTATAATGGGTTCATACAACTTTGATTAGATCTATTTCTTATAGAAAGCTTATGATTTTATTGCTATCATGAATGTATCTTAACAATTTACTTTCTGTTTTTGGCTGTTACATAGAAAAGCAACTAATTTTTGTATACTGATCTTATATCCAACAACCTTGAGGAACTCAAGGAGTTTCCTTCCTACCCTTACACGAAGTGGGCCAATTGGAAACGCTGGGCTGTGAAGATTTCCAGGTGTCATTTGGAGTGTGAATGTGAGTTGGAAAGAAGGAAGATAACCCTGGCAATGCTGACCCATGAACTCAGACTCCTTGGAAATGGTATCCATCCCAGAGGGGAAGTTCTTTTCTCTGAATTATAATGCTCGGGGCTTTCAGATATTTGTTGTCTTCAGTAAGGGATCTGGTTCCTTCTAAACCTCTCACTTTTAGGCTGTTACTGTATTTAAAGCACCTGCCAATCCTTACCTGTACCTGCCCTTATTCCCTAGTACAGAATCCTGCCCATACTCTTCGTAATAATTACCCCTCATGAGTGCTCATTTTTTTGGCAATATTCTAGTTTGCTGTTCTTCCTACATTGGTGGTCCTCATAAGGGTAAGGACCAGGTCAGTTTTGTGTATTGTGCATTCCTGATACCTGTCATTTAACTCAATAAATGTTTGAGACTGAAGGAATGAGTTAAGTATATCCAACATCTGCTTGATATTTTAATGTTAATAATTCATTTGTCATCATTTAAAATATTTTATCTTCACAATTGTCCTAGCAAATAGGCATTGCTAGTCCCCAGTTGGCAAAGAAAGCATAGGAAAGTCAAATGACATGGTTCAATCAAAAACTGGAAATCAGAGGAATTGAAAACAAAAGTAAAATCATCTACTAAAATCTAATTCAAATGCTATATAACAAAAGATATAGAGAAAGTACAAAAGAGGGAGAAAAGAAAAGAGAGAAGACAAAGGAAGGTAGGAAAGTAAAGAGGAAACATTCATTTGTGAACATTTTGTGTTAAGACCATATCACACCATTTACCAAGTTAAAAGCTCCTTAAGTCTCATATCTAAAGCTTGTTAGAAAAGCTCATACTTCTCTAAGACATTATAGGTCAGCAAATAGATTATGAATACTCTCAAAAGACATTGTTATATATGAATCACATAGAGTAGAAAATAAAGGAGTTAACAGTTATTGAATTAGTTTTTTTCTTTGCTATAATTTATCAGCATAAAATTGGCTGGCAATGCCAGGTCACAGTCAGGTCTGATAATTGTAAGTACTTATGACAAATTGATTTAAGTTTCAATTTCCAGGTCCAATCCATTGTTTCATAATTTTTCTGCCTCATTCAACATATATAAAACTTTGACTCCAAACATTTAAAAACCCAATAAGAACATCTTGCTAATTTTGTATGAGTATAGGAATAATTACTTTCTATAAGAATTCCCCATTGTCTTTTAAATATTTTTTTAGTTGTCAATGGACCTTATTTATTTATTTATTTATTTATATGTGGTGTTGAGCATCAAACCCAGGGCCTCATGCATGCCAGGCAAGTGCTCTACCACTGAGCCACAACCCCAGCCCCTAGAATCCCCTTTTAAAGAAAAAATATTGCACTTAATTTTAATCCATATTGCTATATGTCCTCTTCCTTTCTCTTGTCCTTGAGTCTGGTGATGAAGTAAATGATCATTTCTATTAATTCTGATTAGCTGGTTTTAGATTATAAAGTTACAAGAAGGAAAGGAATCTCCTACTGATGCCAGTCTCCATACAGTAAAAGCAAAAGTAGCAGTCCTTCAGTTAATAAAACTATTTTTGTGATTTTGGAGGGGAAAAATACTTTGCCACCAAGGAGCCATCCATACAGAAGGGCTGATTGCTGGATGAGACACTCATAGAACAAGACCTTATGATGGAACATGAGAACCCTACACCATTGAAAAGTACTAGTCACCTCTTCCTGAACTCAGAATACAGTGATATGGTATCAATGCAATTCTGTCTGCTACAGGAAGGCAGAAAAACATGCACTTGTCTAAAGTGGTTTTTCAGAGATGGACAGTGGCATGACCTAGAGCTTAAAAGAGCACACACTCGGGACTCCAACATACCCATTACTGAGACATCATATTCTATCAGCAGCGTTGCTTCTTGTCCACATTGTTTAAGAATACTCATGGCTTCAGCATGTGTGGTTCCAAGAAGCCGAATTCCATCCACACTGAGCAACCTGTCTCCAGGTCTGATGGTGCCCTCTCTAAAGGGAGAAGAAATGAACAGTCTTGATTAATGTATCACGGTGGGGCTTGGTATTAATAGTTACTTAGTCAAAGTCATTCTTTCACACACGTGCTTCCATCTGTCCCATTTGCACTCTTTGTAAGCATCAGGTATGACAGTAAGGGTATAAAGAGGCAGCCCTGCACAGAAAATTGCTATAATACAAAAGTCAGTAAGGAGAAGATAACTACACATTAGCAGACAACCTAGTTACCCATAGTTAACTCCTGGAGTACAAAAGTAAGAAAGGCACATTTTCTCTTTTCTAGGCTTTTGCCTGAAAGTCTAAAATTGATTTATTGGTGCCCAGGAAACAGCATCCACCTATTTTCCCAAAGTCAGGTGAGCAGAAAAGCCTTCTTAATTTCATTCAATTTATTACCAGTGAACCCAAGTGGAATGGGGAGTGCTGGTGAGAAATTGCACTAGTCTGGAAATTTCCCTAATGATTTATAAAGGCTGTTTGGCAATCAATAAATGGATTCAGTCTCACATATCTGGGAAGAAGCAGACAAATTGTATTTTCCCTGCTGTGACCAGGTATTGGGAGATGACATCAGGATGTTATTGACACCCATAGAGGCGGAGCCAGGGTACCTTCAGGATTATAGCCTCCCTGCCTTGGGGGCTGGGGGTGTGGTCTGAGATGAGAAAATCAAATGGCAGGGTTACAAGTTTAGGATTTGAAAGGATACAAAAGATCTTTTAGACATCTTTCAATCTAAGTATTCTGACTCTTAAGCTTTTAACACTTGGATTTTCTTGAGTCCTAAGTTAATTTGATAATGCATTGCTTATAAATTTATGGTCTGTTTCTGACATTCCTGTTAACTCTGACCCTAAATGTTGATAAGAAATGGACATATGTCTATTTTCATCAGGAAGAATAATTCCTAAGAGAAGCCCAAGAAGGGAAAAGGCAAAATTTTCCTGGAGATTTTAACTTTGTGCTATCCTTTGCAAAGGCAAATATACTCTAGCACTGTGCATCCCTACTCTCTTACTCTATATGAAACATCATCTTTCTTAAAAGTGAGCTAACAGCATAAGCTTTGAGGAAAACAAACCCGAATTTGTATTCTGGTTCTTCCTCTTAATAGCTGGCATGTGACTTAACCATCTGGGCCTCCATTTGGCCATCAGACGTACTGTAAAAATAGCTCATTCACAAGGTGGTTGTCAGGCTAAAGTATGACAAGGTTGGCCAAGGAGTTAGCACAGTTCCTGACACACAGTGTATGTTTAATAAATAGTATTTATTATTATCATTTCTATTTCTTAAAAAGGTTTGAAATCTGTCCTGGTCTGAAACAAGATTTTCCTCCTCTCCTGCAATGATATCTCTTGGCAGGAGTGTGTTCCTCCATCATTATGGAGTTGACTTTCGCAGAAGGAAGGTAACACAGAGATAAGTATATCCAGAGACACCTAAACTGTGAGCTTACCTGGGTCCCAACAAGGCTTATGAAATGAGGGCTGGAGGCACTTGTCTTTCACATATTCAAATTCTCAAGGAAAAGAAATGGAAGGAAGTAAAAACTCTTTAGAGATTTGGCAAAATTCCTTGTGTTTTGCTGAAAGTCACTTCCATTCTGATATGCATTGTCATTTAGCAGGAATACTAACAGTGATAAGGATGATGAAATTTGCAAGAATCAGATCACCATGACCCGTGCTACTAGGTCAGGAGGTTAGCAGTTGAGAGGCCAGCTGCCTTTCCTAAGTGCCTCCTGTAGGAAAGCCCCCCAATGACACCATGCATCTCAGACCTTTGATAAAAGTGAACAGACCTGAAAGGCAGGTATTATTGTCTACATCCACAGTGGAAGAAATTGACTTGGAACCAAGTTATTGCCAGTGACAAAGTGCACTAAGTGTTAGATCTGGAGACAAACATTATTTTTTTCTGATATTACTGCTCCAATTCTTTTAGTTTTCACATCCTAACATATTTACTTAATATCTATCTTTTGCTATAAAATTTATAAATCACATTCTATGCCAAAGTCACCAGCTCTATTTAATCTATTTTGGATAGTAACACAGAAAGATGAAGTTTACCTGTCAGCAGGCCCTCCAGGACGAACACATGTTATCACAACCGGGCGAGATTTATTCCTATCATCATGGGCTCCCCCTAGCAAAGAAAAGGAATACAGCTTTAAAATACGTTCATCGTTGCCATTAAAAAAACCTCACTTACAAAATGCCAGCTGAGAAACTGCAGTACATTTGTTGATGTAGGAAGGAAAACTTGCAAAACTTGCCTTGTCACATATAATAATGACCTTAAAGGTCTTGCTCATTTTATGGAATGTGTGCAATGAATGGAAATCGAACTCTCCTACCTTCAGGCCACAGCATTACTCTTCTTTCTATGGGTACAAGTTCTATTGTTTAGAGAGTCAAAATTTTAGAATCGGTCACTTATATTAATTAGAAATGTAAGTCCGTTCACCACCTAAAAGCTTATTTTAACAGCCAAAGTTCTATTCCAGCAGGTTTTGAAGAAATTCTCAGCACTAAATGGACATGCTCCTTCTGTAATAACAGTCCCATTTCCTGATTTTCCTGGTATTCTCCCTTGATCTCAAATTAATTCAAATTCCATCTATGCGAAAATGTCTCAACAGTAATGCTAATATTTACCCACTGTCCCTTTTCATTCTGATTAACCAATGATTCTTAAGGGATGGATGGTGGCCACCTGTTGAGCTGGGAAAACCTTCTAGAGATGGACCTCAAACGGATCCAAAAGTGTAAGTCCTTCTTTGATTCACATTGAGAAATTAAACAAAATTCTGTGAACTTTTATTTTTGACCAATGTATTAACAAAGTTATTAAAGCCTACTAAATTACTGTGCTTATCAACTAAAATTGTTTATTATCACTAAAATCAGAATAATACCAAGCAGTCTAATGTTCACACAAATCTAGGCAATATTTAATTATTCTTTTTTTTTTTTTTTTTTTTTTTTTTTTGGTCCTGGGGATTGAACTCATGGGCATTTGACCAATGGGCCACATCCCCAGCCCTATTTTGAATTTTATTTAGAGATAGGGTCTCAATGAGTTCCTTGGTGCCTCTCCATTGCTGAGGCTAGCTTTGAACTAGCAATCCTCCTGTCTCAGCTCCAGAGCAACTGGAATTACAGGCATGCACCTTCATTTATTGTTACCCATGCACCAGCCAATTTTGTAGGCTCATGTTATAAAAATCCTGTGCAATACATACAGATATATGAAATTCCTGAAAACTGTGGAAAGGACATTCTGGTAACATTAATCATTTGTTTTCTTCAGGTGGTCATAGAATCCAATTGCTTCTTTTCTTTCTTTCTTTCTTTCTTTCTTTCTTTCTTTCTTTCTTTCTTTCTTTCTTTCTTTCTTTCTTTCTTTCTTCTTTCTTTCTTCTTTCTTTCTTCTTTCTCTTTCTTTCTTTCTTTCTTATCTTCTTTCTTTCTCTCTCTCTCTCTCTCTCTCTCTCTCTCTCTCTCTCTCTCTCTCTCTCTCTCTCTCTCTCTCTAGGGCCTTGTGCTTGCGAGGAAAGCACTCTACCAACTGAGCTATATCCCCAGCCCTTCTATTCTTATTTCTTAATGATAAATTGCTATTGGTTTGGCTCGTTCATTGGCAATTTGATTTGTTATTGATTAGTGACCCAGTAACTAGTGATGTACACATGCACCACCAGTATTTTTTGCTTCATCCTTTCAATAATAAGATTTGTATGCATGTGATTCAAGAACACTTCCTCTCCACACCTATATTGCAAAAACAGATGACACACATGGGCAGTTTGTCAGCTTGTGTCTTAAATTCACTGGACTGTAATTCCCTATAGAAAGAGATCTTGTCTTAGAACTCCATTGTACTGATACCTATGCTAACATTGATGCACACTTAGAAAATATTTGCTTGATTGATTTGCTAACTGATTGGTCCATATGGGGACCTAACATTTAAAGTTCTGCACTTAAGACAAGTATATACAAGCAAACATATTTCTTTTCATTTTTGATGCATGTATATTTATTGAGATGCTTAGTGTTAATTTGTTTTAATAATTTTGATAGATTTTTATTTTTTACTCTGGTGAAGTATAGAATGTTATAGGTAAAAACGGAAAAAAAAAATCAAGAAATGTATAACGTTGGGACTGGAGTTGTGGCTCAGTGGTAGAGCACTTGCCTGGCATGTATGAAGCCCTGGGTTTGATACTCAGCACCGCATATAAATAAATAAAATAAACATTGAAAACTGAAAAAAATTTAAAAAGAAATGTATAGTGTCAAAAAATTCCTGATGCTTATATAGTTCTCTATTGAACCTCATTGTCACATGAGGAATTGAGAGTTGTTAATATAAATATAGTATTATAGAGATGAAATTGCTAATGATAAAAACAAAATAATAAAATCCAGAATCATAGCTCAGATTTAATAATTTTATAGACAAGTTAGAGTCAATTGAAATCTTTATTATCAATGCCATCCCATAATAAGATGAGTTGAGCTGATGCACACAGGTATTCAAGGGATTAGATAATCTTAAATCCGTTTTTAAAAAGCTACAATAACAAAATGTATTTCAAGAGGAATTAATTTAGACAAAGTTGGTTAATCCTTACATATTAAACGAAGTCAAGCCAACTCATCAACATTTTGGATTCAGTAATATAGAAAAGGGAAAGGCAAAAGACATGCTGAAAAGTGACAGATAAGTAGCATGACTGTGTATTGACAAGGTTTACATGCACTGGCTGTTTGTTCTGTTAGTGGACCAAAAATAATGCTGATCATTTGGATTCCACTTTAGTTCCCATTGTTTTATTTATTTAAGGAAGAGTAGGTTCAAATATCACAAAGTAACTTTCAACATGAAAACATCAGTTTTTTGAGAATGACTTTCCTGTTCGCTTCCAATATATCATGCCATATTCTCCAAGAATTTCCAATGGTTCTAATCACCACATACCTCGTATTACAAAACCAAAGGTGTTGCCTTCTTTATGTAATGTGACCTCCACTGTTCGGAAAATAACACTTGATCCTTGTACAGCTGCATATAGGAAAGAGAGGGAAATATGTTTTTAAATATAACAATATTTCCAAATTTTTCAGTCTGGCATAAAATATTATATATTCCTTTTGCAAATATTTTCATTTTGAGTAATAAAAATCAACAATTCCCAAAAATGTTAGAAAAAGTAATTATAATGACATTCAAATACCATAAAAGAGTTACTATTTAATGACATTCAAATTCCATAAAAGAGTTACTATCCAAGAAGAACCAAAATCATAGCTCTTTCTCTTTCTGTGTAGATGATTTCTGCACAGGGTAACAGTTACATTGCTTGAACTCTATTGAGACAGTCTTCAACAAGTAGAATTGTTTCCCTTTTGTGAAATGCAAAAACAATGATTTTTGCAAAATTAATGAAATATTTTCTTCAATTATTTTTAAGTTAAATTTGTTGGTAAGACAAAAGTAGAGATGTCTTTAGAATTATTAACATACACATTTTACTTTTTAGCTGGGTTGCTAGCCAATCAGGACAGCACTTATTTTTATTTTTGTGACTGGTTCCAGAGGAAAAAATATTACTCTCAGACTGCTATCAATAGATGTGAGTGATGCAAACAGATATTCTGATATGTAAATAGCTATTAAATGAAGACATCAGTGACCCAAGTGAAACTTGGAGAACAAAACAAGGCTAAGTACATTTGAAATATTACTACTAAGAAAATAAAGATCTACTTAATTTTACTTGATAATACCATGCTTATATTGTTTGCCTGTTGGTTGCTTTCATTTCACAAAATGAAATTGCAATGCCGAGCTGAGATCTCTAGTCATGTTACACACACATGTGAAGATGCAAGTTATGTGAAGGCACAGTCACTAGATATCCTGTAGGACTACTTTGAGGAAACTAGTGAGTAATTATGGTTGTATATTGCACTTTTGCTGCCTTTAGAAAACAAAACTTCACAAATTAATATTTTTTTCATTATAAATATACGAGTATTTTTATGCATGGAGACAAAATCCTGTGATATGTAAAAATGGATGGTTTTAGACTTAAAAAATCTGTACACTGGTATCTAATACCATATTCATTGTAAATAACACATTTACATTGTTTCTAGATCCTCAAGGATTTGCTTATTACAAAAAACTATCAACAACAGACAGTCCCTGACTTGTGATGATTTCCTTACGGTGTTTCAAATTTAATGACAGCAGCAAACTGCTTTTCACATTCCGGGAAGTATTCAAGAAAGTACTGAGAACTTTATCACTTTATGATAAAATTGGCTTTGTGTTCCAATTTTGCCCAATGGAAGCTAAGCATGTTCTAAGCATGTCAGAGGTAGAGTAGGCTAAATAATACAATTTGACAGGATAGGTGAATTAAAAGTAGTTTCATCTTTTGACATTTTCAACTTAGCAATGGGTTTATTGGGATATAGACTCATCATAAGTCAAGGAGCATCTATATATAGACAGAATTTAAAGGCATCGCTAAAAAATTTTTTCCTTGCCATTTATAGAAATAGCTAATATTTTAATTAAGCATTAGTTATAATTATTTTTAATTATCAGAAAATCTTAAGCCTCAAAGGAATACTGTAGAAGTGTTTATGAAAAGTACACATTTAAATTTACAAAACTGCACATTAACAGGCTAGGACATAAAGTGCAAAAATAACTTGGATCTGCTGAAAAACAACATAAACCTGCAGCTGAACAAATGTTTTGGTAAACTGCTGATTTAATTAAATGTCATATTCTTGCTACCAGGGGAATTATGGTTTATTCCAATCAACTAGGAACAGTACAAACAACTGAGAGAGTTGAGGTATAGTTTTAATTAAATGAAAAACAAAATTGGGTTCAAACCAATTTTTTTTTTTTTTTAATTTCCATGACCCAACAAGCCACTTGAAGAAATTGGTTAAGAACATGTTTTTGTTCACCTGGTAAGTGAGAAAAGCAAAGGATATGGGAGAAATAGCCAATAGCATCTACTCTGTGCCCAGACATCTGCAAGATGGTTTGCAAATATTATTTTATTTAATCATTAAATCATCTTTCAATTATGTACAACCAAATCCTAATTCTGGACCACCTGTCCTTGTTGACTGGATGTCTGATCTGGGAATGCAAAGTATTGGAATTTTAACATTGCTTTAGTTAAATCTTGATGACCACAATATCTTACAATCAAATCTGAAGTCACTATAATGACTTTTGGGATTATCTACAGCTTTAGATTATCTACACTATCTACACTATTGCTCTCCATCATTTACAATATAAATGTGGATGCTGACTGCATTTTATCGTAATTAATGAAACAGATTTGATCTTCATAGTTTTGGTTTACATAACAGGCTATTGGTGATTGATTCAGTTTTATGCCTAGGACAAGGTGTCTCATATTGGTCACTTGAATTTTACTCATTACTTTGCATATGTGCATGAGTATTCAAAGATGCAATTAAGGTCTTACCCAAAGAATCAGAGGGCCAGGTAAAGACTAATTTCACAATGTAAAACTGCTCTTCACTATTTTGGTATTGCTTGTTTGATATGTGAACATGCACATGCTTCTATATAGTTCTTTTACTTTGGTAGATGAGATCATTCCAACCTATGTACTCCTTCCCTGCCTCCCCACCTCAACAGGAGATAAGGGATTGTGTACTTTACTACTTTATTATGTTACCCTTGCCCACGGTTCTTACTTGCACCACTGGGAGGTTAAGAGATGCTAGTAGAGGCTAGAAATGTGCTCATGTGGCCAGGCTTGTCCTCTTTTCCCACTGCCACAGGAAGAGCTTTCCTGAGAAGTGGTGCTCTCTTATACTTAATCCCAGAATGAATCTCATTAAGGAAATGTTGAACTACAACCCCTTCCTGCTCCCTATCGCCACCACCACCATCATCAATCTGCTGTCCATCGGTATTAGAATTGAGGAAAAGGCTGTCCAGTGACATGTTTTAACACCTTTAGCTGAATTAAGAAAAGACTCCTTTTCATAAAAAGCTAGTCTGACTCAGTCAATGGTTTAACCATGAGGAGTGCCTCTGCCAATCAGATTATGTTATAGACATTGATATTAAATAAATAAATCTGTAGCTCCAAGGTTTAAATGGAAACAGTATTTAAATAAGCAACTTGCTAGAAATTACACTCTTTCCAACTATGTAAGCTTATGATAAAGAATTCTAGGTGAGATGAGAATTAATATTTCAAAGTTCTGTAGGGGTTATGTGACATGAAGTTTGAAGGCACTAACCTGGTCTGAGTTTTAATGTATAATTATCTGAGAAACTGCTGGGTCATATTCTCCTGAAATATGGTTTCAAAGCATCATATAATTTGAAAGTTAAAAAGAAATATAAAACTCATGTAGACCAATCATTTTATTTTTGTAAAGAAACTGAATCTCAGAAAAGATAAGTGGCTTGCCCAAGGTCAAACTTCAATCTTTCCTCTATCAAGATCATCGACGCACACATCCTTTCTCCAGCTCTTTCTAAGCTCTGGGGTTGGCTGAACCTCAAATTGCTGTGATCTGCAGAGAGTTACTGGCTTTGGCTTTGGCCTTGGGCGGCTTATCTCTCAGCGTCAGTTCTCCTCTCAGGGCCTCAGCTGTGGTGGTCTGTTTTGCTCTAGCAGTCTTAGCTAAGTAGAGTGGAGGCTTGCTAATCCCTCCGACCTTTCTGAACTCAAAGATCTTATTAATTTCTCCAAACATAATAAAAAGAGACACAGATCATCCTCAGAGAATAGACCTCTTCTATCTGATTTCTAGCATAAAAATTCACATTTTTGTGTTTAAAAATTCCTTTTTTTTCCATCAGTTTTATTATGTGAGGCAGATAAAGCTGGTATAATCACTGGGTTATGACAGGCTTTTATTCCAATACATTTCTGACATCCATCCTTTCTTCTTTAACTCTAAGGATGCAATATTGATTTAGGAGATCACCTCTCCTTTGGAAAACTATAGAAGACTTCAGGCTTATAGCTTCTGATCTACACTTCAGTTGGCCTCCAAATTGATAAACCTAAAAGTCCCAATCTAATGAGGCAGTTTTAAAGACCTTTAATGACTCCTCACGGCCCTCTTGATGCCATCCAACTTTTACCAATATGGTGTAAAAGGCTCTCTTTGTTTGTCTTTTGTTGACTTCTCTGACCTCTTCCCTATCCCTGGCCTCTCTGCTATTCCCTTTGTGCTCTAACAAATCCTATCTGTTCATGGTTTACCCTGCACACTGGGCTATATTGTCTCACCCGCTTGCTGCACCTCTGCATGGAATGCTGTTCCTTTTTCAACTTGACTTGTACCGTTTCCTTTCAGTCTTTCCCCAAATACCCAGCTCAGAATCACCCAAAATACTGGGCCATCTCCACTATGGGCCATGCCCTGAAAGCTATACTAACAGCACCTTTAGGAAGAGGTAATGGTTGAGTGATGTTTATATACCCAATGTGATGCAAATTCATATTCAAGTAGCGTTGGCTCTAGATATCTGGCTCTCTTAACTCCTCAGCAATGGTGTGAGATGGTGATTTCCAAGTACACTGACTGTCATAACATTCAAGATAACAAGGAGGGAGATGGAAGGGAGGAAAACGGAATCATGGGGAACTAAAATGGAGTAAATCAAATTCTGTGCATGCATAATTTTGTTAAAATGAACCCAATGACTGTGTATAACTATAATATTGTAATAAATACAGAAGAGAAAAACCACAGTACTTTCAGTGAAAGAATAATAATAACTAATAATAATAATGATGATGGTTAATATTATCAATTACTTACCAAGTGTGTGATAATAGTCTAAATAATGATTATGTGATGATAGCCTGTGCTCCTTAACACACATCCTACAAGAATCAAAGCCACTTAATAAGTGTGAAACCTAAGACTTAGAGAACTTAAATCACACATCCGGAGTTCACAAAGCTAGAAGTGGACAAGGCAGACATTTAATTAGTGAACCAGTCCATACCTTCATACTCTATTTTACTATCTTTCTCTTGCTTAAAGTGAAAAAAATCTAGCCATATTTTTTTAACATAAACTTAAATTGATTTCGTGATAAAATGAGTACTGTTACATTTTATGTTAAGAATAGGTACTTGTGACTGACTGTGTACATATTCCAAGTGCTCTTAATTCGGTCCCCAAGCTTCAAACATCATTTCTACTTCCATCATGCTCAATTCACATTTCTAGTCCAGATCTTACTCCCCAATTCCAAACCTTATCTGCAACTCTTTTCTTGACATTTCCTTGTGCATATTAAATACACATCTCAAATATCAAACAATGGCCTCCTGATCTCCCCCCAGGTCATCTCTTCCCACATTATTCCCCACCCCAGTTAAATGGCAACTCCATCCTTCCAGTTGCTCAGACTCAAAACCTTGGGGCTACCCTTGACTCTTTCATTTCTGCACAGCCCACCTTAAGGCCATTAGGAAGTCTGTTGGCTCTGTCTTCAAGACCGATTTAGAATCTGACTGCTTCTCACCATCTCCATTCACCATTATTCCACTGGATCAGTACAATAGCCTCAGCTTCTGTTCTTGCCCTATATCTGAAGTCTATTCTCAACACAGCAGTCAGAAAGAGCCTTCAAAAACACATCAGATCGTGTTTTTCTCTGTTCAAATCATACAGTGGCTTCCTGCATCATTTGGAGAAAAACTGAAGGTCTTTCCAGTAGTCTCCGAGGACACCTCCCACGTTACATTTTTAATCTCATCTCTTAATCCTCTTCCTGAGTATTCTGCTCCAGCAACACTACCTTTCTTTATGTTTCTGGAATAACCCAGGCAAATTCCTGCCTTTTGGTCTTGGCACTAGCTGTTCCTTTTTCCTGGAACTCTCTTCCTCCAGAAATTGATATGGCCACTCCCCTCCCCTCCCTCATGTCATGAACAAATGTCATCTTCTCAGTGGCTGTTCCTTGACCACCAAATTTAAAATTGTAATTCCACCCCAATTCCATGACTCCTAATCACTTTCTTGCTCTGATTTCATAGCACTCATGACCCATACTATATAATTTACTTATTTATTATGGTTTTGTTTTATTATCTGTCTTCCCCTGCTATAATGTCAATCCCACTGATGTACCCCAAGCTCCTAGAGTGTAGCAGTGGCTGGAATATAAATCATTACTGAAAATGAATTATTACCAACTCCTAATATTTAATCTGTGTTCTTACCAGTAGGAGAGAACAAAGAGATTTCAAGGATAGCAACCTGTGAATAACTAATAATCAGAGAGGTGGTTCTAAAATAGCACAGATTAAATGCAGAGCAGCAGTAATACATAGCACAGGGTACACCTTAAATGAATAAGCACATGGGCTTTGAAATCTGGCAGCCTGGGTTCAAACATGGACTTTGCAGACTAGGATTACTAATTTGGGAAAGATTCGTAGGCCTCTGTAAAGTGAGCAAAAGAGCAATAATGACTACCTTGCAGTGTTGATTGATTGATCTACTATTTATTAAAAACTTTTATAGCACCAAACACTATTCTGAGTGTTTTATAAATATTAACTTAGTCACTCCTCTTAACAAATCTATGAGGAGAAATTAATATTGTCTCCATTTTAAGGATGTGGAAACTGAGACATAAAAAGTTTAAGTAACTTTCTTAAAGTGAGTCTTTGGTAAAAGGGTAAGTTGGGATTTGAACTTGATTATTTGATAAATTAAAGTTCACCTCTGCTGTTGACCCTGTTTCTGATGAGGATTATGTAAATCAGTGTGAGTCAACTTTCTTATGATTTCAGCATTTAGTAAGTGTTCAAAATGTGTTAGCTGCTCTTGTTATTACCATTATTATTATTTGATAATAATGGGATCTGAAGTTATTTTTGTTTCAGACATAAACATATCTATATAAGAGTCAATATAAAACATGCTAAACATGCTTACCCTAAATCTAAGTGCAAAACTTAGTACTTAATGAACAGAGTATATTTATGTATATATACTGTTTATTTTTTATTATTTATTCTTTAAAAAAATTTTTATAGACTGCATTTTGATTCATTGTACACAAATGGGGTACATCATTTCGTTTCTACGGTCATATTGTTTATTAAAATACCTTGAGTGGCAAAAGTGTACACAGACCACATCATCTTAATAGAACATGGACCCTAGGTAATTTCATTGTTTCTTATTCTCTTTTTAGTTTTCCAGATGAGGCTATATATTTCTCAAATCAAAAACTTAAAAAATATCAAGACATTCTGCATTGACCTTGCTGTAATGAGACACTGGTGACGAAAGGGAACAACAGAAGCCAGGCCTGTTAGGAAGCCATGTGGTACCGTTATTCTGCCCCAGATTGTGATTACTCACACACAGGTGGAAGCTCATACTCCACTTCAAGAACCACTCTCTCCCCAACATTCTTCAGCAAGCTGATGATCTCATCGTGGCGGAATTTGGCCAGGTTGATCCCGTTCACAGCTTTGATGTAGTCACCCACATCCAGCTGGTCACTTCTGCAAAATAGACAGTGTTAATTCAGCAGGCCCATCCTCTCCACAGGCCAGACTGGATCCATTTTCCACTTTCCCCTCATGAATAAGCAAGTTTAGAAGGTGGCATAGTGAAGTCCCTACTGCCCAGGATGTGACTGGCCCCTGAGAAAAGGAGTATAGCACAGTGTCAGTGGGTTCTGTCTTCTCAGCTGTCTGTCACACTTTAGAAGATCTTCTCCGGGTATGTTGCTATTTATGATTTTCCTCTAACCTTTTCCATTTTTAAAAGCACCATAAAACAATTTTATTTATTTAATTTTTTAGTTGCTCAGCCCCTTAAGGGCTAGTTCTCTGGAAATGGATCCAGATCCCAGATACTTCCGTTTTTTTTTTTTTTTCTTTTTTAGTCTCTCTCATTTTTGCTGCCTGCCTTTTGGACATTTCACAGGTTACAATGGCTTCACTGGGGAGTTTGTCCAGGGCCCAAGAAAGTCTCTTAAAAGTCTCTTAAAGAAGGGTTAAGTCCTCCTGTTCCTGTCAGCCTCTCCGATGCATAATACCTTTGCATGAGGGAGCAATCAGCTAGATTGAGCTTATAAACTGCATATGTGGGTTGACTATCAAAAGTAGTCACTATTTCAGATGACACTTTATAAGATAAGAACTCCAAACTTTAACTTGGAATTAAGTGGACAAGAACACTGGTGTCCAGGATTTAAGAACCATTGATCTCACTTTTAATAAAGCTCAATAATCCCATGTCCTCTTGCTGAGGTAAATTTAAATGTGTCTATAAAGCAAGCCCACCCTGGCCCAGTAGCTAAGACATTCTGCCTTTGGCAAAGCTAGAGTAATTTGCAGTTCATTGGAAGAAGGGCAAAGTGAGATCTTCTCCTCTAAGCCTTCTGCCCTTCGGAAACCGTCTTTTTATCTTAGTGGAAAGGGCATTCTCGCAAGGAGAAAAAGCAGAAAAGCAAAACTTTTACTTGGAAATGGGGCGCTGGGCCTCCGACTCTTCTTGGCTAGCCCTTTCCCCCTGTAGCAGTTTCCCTGGACACATCACATGGGTCATCTGCTTCACATTAATTGAGAAAATCCATGTCTCGTTCCCACTGCAGCTCGTCTGCTGTTTGGTGGCACATCTAGGTCTGGATCCATATACGCATGTTAAAATTAAAACTTTATGAGAGGCTGGCTGCTCCTGAGATGACACAAGAAATCTCCCTAATGACTTCAGCATGGGCCAGAAAAGCCACGGGCAGGACCGGAGAGCAGCTTCTGAACAAGCCCTGCTGAGCTTCTGCAGGGACGCGCTGCCTGGCAGATGGCAACTGTCATTTATTTTTTAGTGACCTTTTCTGATAGAGCTTTACTTTTTGAATTAATTACACCCCACGTCCCTTTCCCACATTTCCCTCCCGAGGCAGGTACCTAGCAGCAATTCCTCCCTGCCGCAGGTTAGACACTCTTGGCTTGCCATCCTTATCAATTCCTCCGGACACTGTCAGACCCAGGGTGGTGCCTTCCTTCTTCATCAGTTCGACAACGGTGGAGCCCTTGAATTCCTCTGTAAAAGAAAAGCGTTTGTCCTGTTAAATGAGAGCAGGGCCACAGATGTTGTTTCGTGATTAGGTGACTTCTCCCCAGAAACTCTTTTCACGTTTTCTTCTATGAGAAAAGATATTCATGGTCTCCTTCCATTCTAAGCTGCAGAGTGTCTTGTAAAGAGCTACACACAGATAATACCAAGGCAGGTATTCCAGGAGGGTTTATTCACCTGGCACCCTTGGGGTGGTTTGCTCTAGGTTGGAAATAAATAGACTTATGTACCAATGATGATATTTACCCTGTTTCCTACTATTCCCTAGTGACTTTCTCTGAATTCTGTCCTTGTAACTCCAAAAAAGTTGAAAGTTGTCAGATAAGAAGTTAGAACAGGATTTTAAATAATAACATGAATGCATATTGTGTAGTAACAGACTCCAAGTTCCTGGTATATTTCAGTTTAGGAAGCCAAGAAAACAGGACAAGAGAGTTCACCACAGGTTCAAGAAAAATATTATCAACTACCCTTTTTTGTCTTTCAAAAACAAAGTACCAAATGGCTCAAGCAACAACTGATATGATTTCCTGCTGGACTTCCTCCCTCAGTAGGGCAAGGCAGTGTTGGTCCTCAGAATTTCTGGCTAACCTCTGTCAATTGATCAATATGCAACATGATTTTAAACTCTCACAGATCTTGTGGGAATAATGTCTATACACCAAGAGTGAACTCGAATCTTTTCATTTTTCACAAAACAGAAGGTAAGAAAATGTTAAGAATATTTTTCCTTTCAGAAATAAAAATGAGGTCAATATTCACCTGTCCAGAGGCTAATTATGATAAATAGTGCTTTAGACTCCCGTGATATTACTCTTTCCTTTTCTACTTGCACTCTTTCTGGGTACAAATGGGGAAGCTAGGTGCTTTTCCATCTTCTCCAGAATCAAAGTCCTACTTTGACCCTAAATTTCAGGGTTATGAACTTCTGAAATATCAAAGACACCCATTAAAATGCAAGAACAGGCTTGCTTTTTCAAAGTCAGATTAAAAAAAAAAAAGATTGTCCTTTTCTTAATTACATGTAACAGTTCATTATAATTTTAAAAATCTCTATGAATGCTTATCATCAACGTTTAAAACTTGTTGCTGCTGGTATATGATCCAATGAAAAATTCAAATCAGGGAAAGAAAGAAATCTCTCATCTAGCCTAGTGAGAAGAATGGAGTGCTTGGGGAAAGGAAGCAAGGGTCATCAGGTCACTAACTTCCTCAGAGCCACAGAGAATGTCACTCCAGGCAGGGCAGTCAAGGTTTCCAGGCACTGTGATACTCAAGTCCCAGCCCACCATCGCTGGAGGCCTGCTTTGACCCTTCAGTCTCACAGCCCTACGGGTGTGAGCTGACTCTGCCCTTCAATGCAGAAGCGGAGAGAGAGGCTGTGAATGCTTATGATGTCAGCTTCATGCATTACATTTTATATGAGAGACCAAATAAGGATTGAAATTCAAGAACCAAAATTCTGGGCAAGGGCATTAAAATTCAGGTTATTTTATATCACTGACCTGAAGAATTTGTAACCATGTCCATTGTTGTGCATTTCACCCTTGTCTCCTTAGAACAAAACAAAACAGTCCCTCACATGCACCATAGAAACCCACATGGGCCCAGTTGACATTTGAAGAGATGAACTTAACAAATAACCTCTACAAATTCTGTTGGTAGGAGGCAATGCCTAAGTTTTAAGTAAAGTTAATAGAAAAAGGCATACTCATACATTGCTGGTGGGGTTGCAAATTGGTGCAGCCACTCTGGAAAGCAGTGTGGAGATTCCTCAGAAAACTTGGAATGGACCCACCATTTGACTCAGCTATCCCACTTCTTGGCCTATACCCAAAGGACTTAAAATCAGCATACTACAGAGATACAGCCACATCAATGTTTATAGCAGCTCAATTCACAATAGCTAGATTATGGAACCAACCTAGATGCCCTTGGATAGATGAATGGGTAAAGAAACTGTGGTATTTGTACACAGTGGAGTATTATTTAGCCACAAAGAAGAATAAAATCATGGCATTTGCAGATAAATGGATGGAGTTGGAGAATATCATGCTAAGTGCAATAAGCCAATCCCAAAAAATCAAAGGCCGAATGATTTCTCTGATAAGTGGATGATGATACATAATGGGGATGGTAAGGCAAGAATGGAGGAAGGATGGATTGTGTAGAGGAAAATGAGGGGTGGGGAGCGGGTGGGGGGAAGGAAGATAATAGAGTGAGACAAACCCTATGTACACGTATGATCACACAAACAGTGTGTGTACAATCAAAGAAATCAAAGTTGTACCCCATTTGTGTACAATGAATTAAAATAATAATAATAATAATAATAATAATAATAATGATAATAAATTCTTTAAAAAAGTAACAAAGATGACAGGAAAAAATGGTGGGTGACTATTCTCACCACGGAGCTATGAAGTGCCTAGCAATTTTGCCCAAGAAAGAATTCTCATCTTCTTGAATTATGCAGAGTAATCCTGTATATTTAAACTTTGATGATGGGACTTTCTTTTCTTTATGTGTGTGTGTGTGTGTGACCAGAGATTGAACCTAGGGGAGCTTAACCACTGAATCACATTCCCAGCCCTTTTTATTTTTTATTTTGAGACAGGGTCTCACTAAGCTGCTTAGGACTTTGTAAGTTGCTGAGGCTGGTCTTGAACTTACCATCCTCCTGCCTCAGGCCCCTGAGCTCCTGGGATTATAGGTTTGTGCCACGGTACCCAGTTATAGCTCTTTCTTGAAGCATGGGAAGCATAGTGTTTTTAAGTGCTGAACCAGAAATTCATAAAGAAACAACTATGAAACAGCAATACCAGGCATGTGAGAAGTAAGTTTCCATTCATAAAAAATTTTGTCCCTACTCAGGTTTTCAAGAATATACTTCTTGCATAAAATGGAATACCATCACATGGGTTTGGAAGAAGTCTTAGGGAGAAAGAGGACAGTGCAGTTTTGTCTTGAAGGAACTCAAGTCCTTCCCAGGTTTCTGGCTGAATCTTAAAAATCCAGAAAAACTCAATGACTATTTTAATTTATTCTCTAAACATATAAATCCATTGATCTGGCTACCCTTTAAACTGGAAATAGTCAACTATCCTCTCATTTAAAAATATTTCAAACATTTTCCTAAGAGCTAGTTTTAATAACAAGAAAGAAAATATTTATATCCCTGTTATTGGAGTAATTTGTGCATTCAATAACTTAACTGAATGCCTACTATGACCCAATCAATGGAACTCAAAGATGAAAAAAAATGAAGGCCCTTATTATCCTCCGGATGCTCAGCCTAGTCACAGAGGCAGAGTCATAGGCCACTGTTCCACAGGCGGGTTGTGAGGAAGGCAGGCACAGAGGAGACAGTCCTGGAAACAATGTAAAACAAAGGATGGGGTTCCAAATGCAACAACTATTTCACAGTTTTGTCTTCTGACCAATCTGTTGTAATTATTGATCAGGTTTAGCTGAGCAGAGCAGACCCAAGAAGGGATATAAATTAGGTAATAACTCAGGAGTAAATATACAATATTGTTGCAAGGAAATGCACTGAATCACAAGAATGCTGACTGCCAATAAGTATCTTTAGTTCCAAAGGAATTGACTAAATCTGTTATAGGTGTTTTCAAAGGGGGTAGGAGAGAAGAAGAAGTTGGAAAGGGAGGAACCTGCTTCTGGAGTTTGCGTTCAGCTAACCTGCATTCTCTGTACAAGTAATCAATCATTTGATGTCTTTTTTGGTGTTTAATGTTTGCATAATGATCTAATGGCAAAGAGAAATGAAGACAGATGCATTCATTTGCATGAGTTCACTTATATATCAAGGCTTAGTGAATCAACACTGCAGTAAAACAGGGGAACTTGGGCAAGTCAATATGTACTGACAATTTCTTTCTTTTGTGATTTAAATTGCAAATATTCCTCCCCAAATGAAGAGGACCAAAGAGCAAACATTACAGTTTCTCCAAATTAGCAAGCAGCACAGAGAACAGATGATGCCCGAATGGCAAGGAATAACATGGTTCTGGATTTGACGTTTTCCTTAATCACCATATTTAATTATCTTAGAGAAGAAATTGCAGGTTTACATCTGTACCACTGCTTACTCACATCACCAACAAGAATCCCACCGATAGAATGGGATTAGTTGTTTGTTGTTTCTTTCTTGTTACTGAACTCTAGAAAATTTTAAGAAAAATAATGACACTTGGCAAAAGCAAATAATTATGTAAAATTTTTACACACAAATAAAAAAATTTAATAATACAGCATTTTACAAAATTAATATGCATGCAGTAATATACATGTAGCCTTTATATAGCCAAACAACAGTCAGCTAGAAGTCATCGTAGAAAGAGAAGAACCGCCACCCACCACCTGCTTCAATAGCCAAAAAGTCAAATCTCAGGAAAAATTCATGAGAATGTGCTAGAGCTATAGGAAGAAAACTTTAAAAGACTTCTGAGGGATATAAAGTCAAAATAAATGGAAAGTGGGGCACAGTGGCACATGCCTGTAATCCTAGTGGTTTGGGAGGCTGAGGCAGGAGGATCATGAGTTTTAAGTCAGCCTCAGCAACTTAGTGAGGCCCTGAGTAACTCAGAGGGATCCTGTCTCTAAATAAAATACAAAAAAGGGCTGGGGAATCTGGCTTAGTGGTTAAGCGCCCCTGGGTTCAATCCCCATACTAAAAAAAGCCTAAAGAAAAACCTAAAATAAATGTAAAGGCAACCCATTCCGTCATTCAATAAAAACTGAGTGCTATCCATGTTCCAAGCAGTATTCTAAGCACTGAAGATAAAGCCTAAAGAAAAAATGGACAAAACTCTGGCCATCTAGGAACTAATATTCCAGTGATAGCATAACCCAACATAAAGCATGTGTCAATTCTCCCTAAATTAGTCTATAAAGTTAACCATATCAATAAAAGTACCAATATGATGTTTCTGGTACAAGATACATTTTACATTATTGCAAAAAAAAAAAAAATAGAACATACATCCTTGCAAAGATTCTGTGAAAAACTGGGTTGCCAATATACACTAGCTCACTGTTTAATACTGCTGTGAAAGAGTGGAGAGAGCCAGCCATGACACCTCTCTGAGAGAGGTAATGGAATTGTGATTGGATGTCACACTACCAACGTCTCCCTGAGAGACTGTAAAGAAAAGCAGACTCGCAGACACAGGGGACAGGGGTGGGGAGGCTGGCAAAGACCTCAGCATCTAGATGCTTCCCCAAATTAGTCAGAGTCTACATTTACTCAGATATGTAGGAAAATAAAACAAAAAAACCCAATAAACAAACAAAAAGAGAAAGAAAAGTGTCACAGGCACATGGCGTCCTGGACCCACATCAGACCACCTTATGTTTTGTAACACCTCTTTGCATAGAAAAAAGGTACGGCACCCTATGTAGCATAATAATTGCATTTTGTTCTGTGAAACCCTTGGTGCCTGGAATCTTCTGCCTCATTGCTTATTTTAAGAAAGTATTATCACAGAAAAGGGGAGTTACCCCTAATTTTTGACGAGCCCCCGACATTCAGGAACTACATGTACAAAGTGGATATTAGTAACAGGAGTTGAAAGAGGAGAAGCAGACACAAACTATGATGATGACAGAGTGACAAGGCAACTCAGGGCTGGGAGGTGTGTCCTGCAAGGCCCCTGCTCAGCCTGGGCCAGCGGTATTCTGGATCCTTCAGGGGAGCAGAACGGGACAGACTCAGGCAGGCAAAGGAGAGAGGGGAGGTGTTAAAGCAGAGCAGCAACAAAAGGCAGGGGATTCTATGGTTCTGGGAAAGGAAACTCCATTAGTTCCATCTGTAATTCCTCCATGTTGGCTGCATGTGGCAATCCCCTGGACAGCTTTTAAAATGCTGATGCCCGGGCCCACCCCAGTCCAATAGAATCCGAATATCTGCTTATGGGATTTTTTATATTAAGTTTTAAAGACATTTTAAATTTTGAGATAATTGTAGATTTTCATAGATCCCTTGTGCCCTTTACCTTGTTTTCCCCAATGGTAACATAGTGCAAAACTGTAATACATTCATCTGTTGCAGGGCATCTAGGTTGGTTCCACAATCTAGCTATTGTGATTTGAGCTGCTATGAACATTGATGTGGCTGCGTTATTGTAGTATGCTGATTTTAAGTCCTTTGGGCATAAACTGAGGAGTGGGATAACTGGGTCAAAAGGTGAGTCCATTCCAAGATTTTTGAGGATTCTCCACACTGCATTCCAGAGTGGCTGCTCCAATTTGCAACTCCACCAGCAATGTAAAACTGTGCTTTTTCCCCCACATTCCCCAACATCTATTATTGTTTGTGTTCTTGATAATAGTCATTCTAATGGAGTAAGATGAAATCTTAGAGTTTTTTTAATTTGCACTTCTCTAATTACTAGAGATGTTGAATGGATAAAGAAACTGTGGTATATGTACATAATGGAATATTATTCAGCCATAAAGAAGAATAATATGGCATTTGCAGATAAGTGGGTGGAATTGGAGAATATCATGCTAAGCGAAATACGTCAATCCTCAAAAAACAAAGGCTGAATGTTTTCCCTGATAAGTGGATGATAATATATAATGGGGGTGGGGAAGTGGGGGGTTAGAGAATAATGGAAGAACTTTAGATTACATAGAGGGAAATGAGAGGGATGAGGGTATGAAAGATGGTGGACTGAGACAGACATCATTACCCTATGTATATGTATGATTACACGCATGGTATGAATCTACATTGTGCACAACCATAGAAATGAAAAGATGTACCCCATTTGTGTACAGCGAATCAAAATGCAGTCTGCAAAACAAAACAAAACAAAACAAAAAACTGTACTATAACATCACATCTGGCACATTAACATGGATGAAGTCAAGACACAGACCATTTCCCTCACCTCAAGCATCCTATTACTCTTTTATAGGGATGGCCACATCCCTCCTATTTTTATCCTTTTCTTAACTCGGGAAACTCCTAACCTAGTATCTATTATCAAAATTTTGCCATTTTGAAATGTCGAATAAATGGAATTAGACACAGTGAAATCTTCAGGGTTGATCTTCTATGCTCACCCTCATTCTCTAGTGATTTGTCCAAGTTCTTGCTTGTAGTAATAGTCCTCTCCTTTTTTAATGCTGAGTGGTATTCCATGGCACAGATATGCCAGAGTTTGTTTGAGCACACACTTATTGAAGGACATCTTGACTATTTCCAGTTTTTTGGCTATTATGACTAAAGCTGCTATAAATATTCATTTACAGGTTTCATGTGAACATAAATATTCATTTCTCTAGAATAAATACCCACGAGCATAATTTGTGGGTCATATGGTAGTCGCATATTTAGTTTTCTAATGAACTGCCAAAATGTTTTCCAAAGTAGCTGTACTGTTTTCATTCTTACCAGTGTAAGTCACGGAGTTTGTCTGCAGCCTAAAAATTACTTGGTGTTGTCACTATTTTTTTTATTTTAACCCTTCAGATGTGTGTGTAGTGATATTCTAGTTTTAATTTTTGAGTAATTTTTGGTGTCTATTTATCTGCCACCTGTTTGGTAGAATGTCGCTTCATAACTTTTCCCCACTTCCTGATTAGATTGTTTGCTTTCAGAATGTTGAGTTTTGAGAATTGCTTATAAGTTACAGATACTAGTTGAATACATGGTTTGCAGATATTTTCTCCCAGTCTGCAGACTTTCTTTTCAAGCTTTTAGAAAGGTCTTCAATAGAGACTCCATTTTAAATTTTGATAAAGTCCAATTGATTGATTTTCCTTTTATGGATCATGCTTTTATCAAGTCTAGCAATTCTTTTGCTAAGCCTTCAATCCTCAAACTTTCGCCACTATTTTCCCTATAGTTGGTAAATATTTCCTGCAATTCCTATAATATTATGATGCACATTTAAGTCTATGGTTCATTTTGATCATACAAAGTATGAGACTTTGGTCAAGATTCTTCTCTTTTTCCTTCTTCTTTTTTGCTTATACGTGTCTAATTGCTCTGGCAACGTTCACTGAATAGGCTATTTTCATCTACTAAGTTGCTTTCGTATCTTGTTAAAAACTAGTTGGAGCTGGGTGCTGTGGGGGTACACCTGTAATCCCAGAGGCTCTGGAGTTTGAGGCAAGTTCCAGGCCAGCCTTAGTTACTTGGTGAGGCCCCAAGCAACTTAGTGAGATCCTGTCTAAAAATAAAAAATAAAAAAGGACTGGAGATGTGGCTCAGTGGTAAACCGCTCCTGGGTTTGACCCCTACTAACTCCTCCCTCCAAAAAATCTATTTGAGCATATTTCCATGGGTCTTTTTCTGGGTTGTCTCTGTGTTTGTTCCTTCATTAATGCCACACAGTATTTATTACTGTAACTAAATAATGTCTTGAAATTGGACAGAACAATTCTTCTCACTTTATGCATGCTTTTAAAAATTATTCCTTTGCCTGTCCATATAATTTTTTAAAATAATCTCTTCTATAGTTACCAAAAATGTTTGTTGAGATTTTGGTAGAATTTGTGTTAAACTTATTTATCAACTTGGAAAGAATTTACATCTTCATTCTATTGAGTCTTCTAGTCCATAAAAGATGTTGTCTCTCTCCAATTATTTAGATTTGATTCTTTGATTTCCTTCATCAGCATTTTTTATTTAGTTTACAGCATACAAATTTTGTATGTTTCATTAGTTTTATATCTAAGTATTTTATTTTGGGGGGAATAATTGTAAATGGCATTTTATTATTAATTTCAGGGTACACATGTTCATTGCTAGTGTACAGATATATGATTGATTTTTATATATTTATCTTATATTCTGGGGCATTGCAGAACTCAGATTTGTTCTCAAAGGTTTTTTTTAAATAAATTCATCAGAGTTGTCTATGAAGTGCAAGTAGGACCAGTTTTATTTCTTCTTTTCCAATCTATATGCCTTTTATTGACCTTTCTTTGCTATATGCACTGACTGGACTCCCAGCACTATGTTGATTAAGAGTGGTGAGAGTGGACATCCTTAGTTTTTTCCAGTCTTAGGGGGAAATTTCTCATCATTATTATGCTAGCTGTAGTTTTTTTTTTCCCTGTATACACTCATAATCAAATTGAGAAAGTTCACCTCTATTTCTACTTTTCTGAGAGTGTTTCTCATAAATGTGTTTGAATTTTGTCAATTTTTTGCATTGGTTGACATGACCATATGATTTTTCTTTATCTTGATAATATGGTTTTTTATATTGAGTGATTTTTGTAATACTGAATTAAACTTGCATCCCTAAAATAAACCCCACTGGTCATTTGATGTAATGTTATTATATGTTGTTGAATTCTATTTGGTAATATTGTATTAAGAATTTTTCATCTATATTCATGAGTGGTATTGCTTGTAGTGTTCTCATTTGTATTGTCTTCTTTGGTTTTGGTATCATGGTACCAATATTAGTTTCCTAAAATGAACTGAGAAATGCATTTCTTCTTCTGTTTTCTAAAAGAAGTCGTGTAGAATTGTTTTTAATTTTTTTTTTCAATATTTGGTGGAATTTCCCAGTGAAGCCATGTTGGCCTGGAGATTTTTTTTTTTGGGAGTTTTAAAATTGCAAATTCAATTTCCTTCATAGTTACAGGGCTATTTAAATTATCTACTTGGTATTGGGTATTGTAATTCGTGTTTTTAAAAACAGATCCATTTTGATTAGATCAAAGTCTTTACAGTTGGGGTTTGTTTTGTTTTTTTGCTTTGCTTTGTTTTTGCTTTTTTAAAGTTCTAACATGTAGCCAAGATGGAGACACTAATTTAGGGTTTGGTGAATGAGGAGAGATTGGCAGAAAAGAGATTGGAAAGCAAACAGAGACTAGACCATGAAATATACAAGAGAAGTGCTCTGATTTGAGTTTGACAAAAGGTTAGCCTCTAGCCTGCTGTTAGTGTGAAGCAATGGTTTGGCAATGGAGACATGAAGTGTTAGGGAGAAACACATTCCAGCTGGCTCAAAGAGAACTATTAAAAAGCCACTGAAGTGATATAATAAGTTATACAAGGTTGTATTAGCAAATCCAAAAATAAAGAATAGCCCACATACAACAGGAGCTTATATTTCTGCTCATAATCCACATCCAAGGTGGGTGTTTCTGATCAGCAGTTAGCTTCTTCCATGTTGAGTTATGGTTCTGTGCTTTTTTCTATTTTTTCTGTTTTGTGTCTCTGCTATTCCTTATAACGTTGGGTCCCAAACTGTGCATAGATAGAGGTACCTTAAGTTTCATGGTGAAGTCACAGGTCCACTATGGGCCATTTTGTATTTTTGAGGGAAACACAGCCATATTTTATATCTGTTGGACACAACAGTATCTCCTACCTTGAGGGAGTTCAGTTCAATATTTGATCATACTACACCGCTTTTTTTGATGTCCTATCTTTCCAAAGCTGGTTTCTGGTTATTGCTATGATAAAAATCAAGTTCCCTGTGAAAATCAATGTGAAACAAGAAGTGAGATTGTTGATGCTTAATCTGATTTGTGGGTTTGAGAAGCTGTACAATGCCCAACACACACACACATATATGGTTACTAGGCACTTGTGGCTACTTAAGAATGAAATAAACATATTTTATACTTTCTACTTTTGTTTCTTTTCAAATGGTAAACAACTGTTTGGATAAAATATGCACAATGTTGTTTTGGATTCAACTACTTTATAAATTGAACTATTGTATTTCATTTGGCTGAGGGGTGCTGTAAAAAATGTGCTGAGCCACCAGGGTTCTGTGAACAGAGAAAGTTTGGGAACTTCTGCACTAGGAACACATCCTATCTGTGTTCAGCAGAGGGGAGGGGAAAGAGGCTCTGGTAGAACTCATTACTGACTTGCATATGTACTCAAGGGTATGGCTTATTCCACGTTCACCCCTAACTTTAAAGGAGGCTGAGGTTTAGAGCCTAGACAGGTTCCCAGGTTATGAGGTAGGGTGGATTTGGGGGATAGATGACTGCCTAAATCATACATAGGGAATGCATGAGAGACTGAAATACCCCACTAGTTATGTGGGTGGTGTGGACTCCAGATATGTTAATGAAGAGGAATTCCCTTGAGTTAGAAACCAAATAGGAAATGGGGAGGAGCAAGGAAGAGGAGGGTCAAGAAGACCTCAGGTTTCCCAATATGATTGGTGGGTATTGATGTCCATCACTGAGAAAGGGAAGCTAGAAAACAAAGGAAGTTTGTAGAGTTGTGAATAATTGGAACAGAAGCAAATATGCAGCATAATATTGTATAAGAGAAACTCAATGAGATTTAAGTACCAGGGGGTCAGTTCCAAAGTGGTAAGACCCTCACTCCATAGCTACACCATAAAAAGAGAAAATGTGTTAAATCAACAGTGAGAAGCATGTTCAGAAAAACAGGTACTGGTAAGGCTCCTTACTCTTTGAAGTGCATACATTTTTAAAGATACTATGAACAGCAAAACAGAAATACCATCGATGAAAACTCCCTATGGTAAGTCACAAATTTTGAAATGCTGATGTCAGAGACAGCATTTTGTTCTCTGCTGTGTCCCCAGGGTCTGGAATGGTGCCTGGGACACTTGCAGGTGCATCCCAGTAACTGCTGAGGGCATGAGCACATCAGTCCTGACACAGGGCATTGTGTCAGGGCAGTGAGCAGTGGTTTGTGACAAATAGAATTATGGCTGCATGTTGCAGAAGCAGAGTGATAACGGAGCAGAGTCTGAGCAGGAGCAGAGTTATCTCCCTATGCTTGCTTGGTTGATCATTTTAACTGATGCCGTAGCAAGGGAGATGGGGCTCACATCAGAACATGAGAGTTATATCTGCGTACTACTTTTGGAAAGAATATTATTGCTCACACTACAGTTTTATCGGTATATTACTTTTAGTGGTACCACTAGGAAGTTTATCCCTCTCAGGAAATAAACAGATGCTTTTTCCAATACTCATTTCAAGCTCCTCCTAATATCCCCTGGTTCAGCAAAGCTTCAGGGATCAAAGCTGGGTTTCTGTGATAAACAGCATTTTCAGTCTCTGTTCTTGCCACAGACTAACAGAGAAAGGTCTTCTGGCACTTTCCACTGCTGTGTCACGACATGAGGGATGTACCAGAATTTCCCTCATCCCCTGGGAACATGAGCATAAATTAGATTAGTGGCAGGGATGTACAGTGTATAAATATTACCCAGCACAAATATTCATGTGAAATAAAATTATGATCAGAATTTATCTCAGGCTGTGAAGGGGAAGTCTGGATTAATATCTATATGTTTCTTCTTGGAGCATCTCAAAAGACAGGAAATCTACAAACATGCAGTGCCAAATATAAAAATTTGTGACTCCTAAAGTATGTGACATTTAGATTAGGTTTTAAAATGTATTATTCTAGAAAATTTTTATCATTTCCTTTTATTTATACATAACATTAAAATTCATTTTGACATAATTAAAAAATGTGGAATATAATTTGTGATTAGATCAGACTTTAAGAGAATACATAGATGTGGTCTCTCTTATTGGTATAACTGATTCAGATATCAAATATCTCCTAAACAATTCAGTGAAAAAAATTGTTTTTTAAAATATAAAAAATAGAATCATTTTGTTCTTCTACTTTTCAAAATCATTTATTTGTCAAAATCTGCTGTTAGGTGTTACAATTGATTAACAAGTTATTTAATCTTTCTGGTTCTTAGTTCCCTTACCTCTAAAATGAGGATAACAACAGTTTCTACGCTCAAGGGTATTTTGAAGACTGACATATTTCTTGTAAAAAACTCATAGTAGTACCTGTCACATAGTGTTTATGTTAGTCATGGCATTACTGTCATTAATTTTTTTGGAAGATATAAGTATGCAGATTCTCAATCTTCTGTATTTTGACTGTTATTAACATAAGACAAAATAATTAGCAGTGATATTTAACTGTTGATAGGATCACAGACTATTTGGAGAATGTAATGAAAACTGTGGACCCTTATCCCAGAAAAGTTTTGTATATGATTTCTGGGAAATTCATTCTTAAGTAGGGAGTCCTCTGGAGTCCATTTAAGGACTCTATAGTAATAGCACCCAAATCCATTGGTCATATATTCCCACAAATCAGCTAGTAATCTAAATGAAACTAGGATTCAAGTTATTAAGAGATAGAAAGTGGCTCACCTTGGTGAAACCTTCTCTCTTCCAGAACATGACTGGCCAAGTGATGTACAGTCATAAGACTCCATAATCAGAAAGAGCATCAGACAGGAGATCTAGAAATGGTGCCTGCTTCTAGAGTCCCAAGAAGTTTTCCTTTGGGAAAACATATGATCTGTGATTTTTACTTGTAAGTAGTTGTAGTTGCATTTTTAAGTTGTTGACATGATTAAAAATTGGATTCTTTAAGTTAAACTTAAGCATATTGTCCCAGCTTACTAACAGATTATTTTTGATCTTCAGTGTTCTCTTTCAGAAGTTAACTACAATCTCCTTATAGCTAATCATAGGCTGTTTTGTTCCAAAAATATTTTTGAGTACCTATAATTGCTAGACTGTATATTAGGAACTGGCATTTCAAAGATAAATGGCCACAGTTTCTACTTTTCTGTGGGTCATACTCTATAAATACCTAAAAGACAAATGTCTACACCAACAACTTCAATGAAGTCCATGACAAGACCTGGGAGACTGAGAGCTCTACCTGTGGTCCTGGGAAATCTCTTGTAGACTATAGATGTATACTTAGAGGTTTAAGTTCTTCTTTAGATGAAAGTAGGAAATTTATTTGCAATATTACTATCAATTGTAAATAACAGTAAGAGAAATTAAAGTACTAAAAATTGCTCAGTAATTAATAAATTCATAATAATTAGTAAATTAATAAAATATTATTGGGGGAATTCACTTATTTTGCACTATTTTGATCCATATCTGATGTTGAATAATTATGAAAAACCAGAGTTACTATACCAGGATTAGAATGAGCAGATGCTCTGACCCAGCTGAACAGCGAGGGGCACGTCGTGTCCAGCTGGGCGGGTGAGAAGAAAGGAGCACCTGGGAAGTGAGGGCCTATCCTAAGATGGAGAGTCTCAGGTGTGCACTGCAGATAGTGAGAATGAGCCTCTGTTAGGGAGCCGAGCCAGAGTACAAGAGAACAGGCTAACTGCCTCAGGGCTCTTGCTTCTTCAAACTGAGAGGGCAATGCTTGGAGCCCCACTCAGCCTGAAAAGGAAAGGGAGAAAAGGTCAACTTCCTCCAGGAACCAGACTTCTTAAATAATCAGGGAAAAAGGACACTTGCTTGTCCCCTTCCTTCCAGGGACATCCAAGAACCCACAAATCTAGCATGAGCCACATTACCTGACTGAAAACAGAAATTAAAATAAAGAAATCCTTGATACTTCTTGAGATTATCCATCATCTTCAGGCAGTTTATACTTTTCACAATGTTCTCATGTCCATTATCTAGTTTAGCTTTCAGAATAACCCTGAAAGGAAGATAATACTCCCATTTGGGAGTTTGGGGAAACTGAAATTTGAAATCAGGGTTCTTTTCTTAAGTGGCATTTTGTACCTATTTTAGGTCCATGAAATTGCTTCTTCATAAAACTGGATGCTATAAATTTTCAGACTCATCATAAAGTAATTGCCAAACAGTAGATACAGGAATATGTAAATGAAGCACTATTGAGAAAAGGACTGAAAAATAAGGCTGGCCTCTGGCAGACTCCAAGCCACTAGGGTAGCAGTAAATCAGTAGCTCTCATTTGTTACAGATGCTTGTATGTCAGGACCATATATTTGACTTTCCCTTGTTTTATGAGATTTGATCTATTTTAAATAAAGGAACAGATGGAAAACTAATAGTGTAGTTGCTGCAGATAACCAAGAGGCAAGCCATTGAGAGGCCCTGCAGACTCTCTACGGGGGAGCCAGGAAGTCTGCTGCAGTGAGTTTGAGTTTTATTATAGCCCTACTGAGACCCACCAGGATGCAGGATGGAGGAGGCGGCACGGTCCATATCGAGGACAGCTCTCATACCCTACTTTTGGCTTCCTTTACCCTAACAGGGAGGACAGTGTTCTGTATTGGTCCCTTTCCTAGTCAACCGTTTATCTTTTCTCCAATAAGAAATGACTATATTCTTGCCCCAAGAAAATTGTTTCTCATTAGACTGAGCAGTAAGGAAATGCGTAGACAAACCAGTCACTACTATTTCCTCTTTAGTTTCATTTTTTGCATTAATACTTCAGTCATCATGTGTAACATCACCTTACCCAAATAAAACAATCTTCTAGTCTCCTTCTGTGTTTGCAATGTTTTTGTCTTTTTTTTATCTACACATCTATCCTTCCATCCAATCCCATCCATTCATCTGTCCATCCACCTGCATTTCCACTGAATATCTTTGGATCATTTGCTAAATGCTAGGTACACTGATATCTAGTTAAAAAAAAAAAAAAAAAAAAAAAAAAAAAGATACAAACTTAGTCCCTGCTCTCAAATAACTTTCATTCTAGTAAAAATTAAAGATCTCAAGCCATTAAAGCCCTTAACAACACGATCAGTAGTAATTGATAAAACAAAGGCTAAGTCTGGGGCTAATTAGGGGCAATCACCTGAAAAATATTTGCAAATGATTCATTATGCCCTAGAAAAACTGGTCATATTGGTTTGGGCAAGTCACTAGGCCTTCTCTGTGCCTTAGTCTCTGAACTGTAAAATAAGGAAACTGAACTATATGGTTTTAAAAATTATCCTATTTTAGGCTGGGAAGGTAGCTCAGTGATAGAACACTTGTCCAGCGTGTGTGAGAGGCCCTGGGTTCCATCTCCAGTACTTCAAAACATTTTTAAAAAATAAAATAAAATAAAAATAAAAATTACCATATTTTGTTGACTTCAAAACATCATCACTTATAAGACACACTTGTTTTATTTACCAGTAAGAAAGAATTTGTTGTCAATTAAATTACATTAAGATAGCTTGTCACTAAGATCTTAAAATTTTATACTTATTAAAGAGAACAAAGTATATATATGAATAGAAAAGTATAAATGAAATAAAGTAGTTATGGTATTTCTCCAACTTTTCCACATTCATCATGTGTACCAGTGTCACTGATATCCACATTTTCTATATGATATTGTTTTCTGTGCCATTGATAATACTGGTGACAGAGCACTGACTAGAAAGTTCTATAATTGTCCCCTGCATGTTCTTCATGGCTGCTAAGAATCTTATGGCAAGTTTTCATGTGTGTGCTTCCTTGATCTTGTGGGACAGGGTCAACAGAATACATTAGAGAACAATGAAAATGTCTTTCTGGAATGGTCCTTAAAGGTTCATTGCCTGAAACTTCAAGAGGTTGTGTTTATCCAATCATATCTCCATGAGTTACAGCCAGGTAAGAGCAGATGCAGAAAGTAATAATGACATCACAACTTCTACAGGCTTAAGAACAGCTGAAAAACACATCCCAGCCTCCAGGTGTCGAAATGTATGGGGGTGGCCAGTGAGTGGTGATCAGGATATATGAAATACGTTTTTCCAAACTCCATTTTCAACTGAAATTCTTAAGGTAGAAAAACAAATAGGCATATCCCAAAGTCTCTGGTCCCACCTTCTCTTACTCTTATCTGTTTTCTCTCTTGTGCTTTCATGTAAGACTTTGAAAATATTTCTATTGCTTAAAAAGAAAAAAAAAAAAAAAGTGGGAATCCCTGTTAGCTGACAGATATGGCCATTCCCACCTCTGGCATTCTGTAGGTCTATAATAATAATTCACATGTTGAGTAATTGACTCTAAAATTTCTAAGAACTTCTCTGGCACAGACTTCTTCCAAAGTCTTAAGAGATTTCAGCAATGTATTCACATAGTCTTTTGTTTTGTCAAACTTTAAAAAGATATTTTGTATTCTCAAATGGTATAAACTTGAGCATCACAAAACCTAGATCTTTCTTTGATACTCTAAGTCCACATCTTTATAGCATTTAAGTCAGCCAAAAGAGTCACATACATTTGATTTTCATAGAAACCCAGAATCCTACAGATGACAGTATGAAGATTTTTCAAGGTTAGATAACTTGCATAAGGACACATAATGGGCAAATTACTTTGCTAGAATTGTTTTCATTCTATATTCATCCTTCTTTCCACAATATCACCAGTTAACATGAATTGTCTCGGCTTGACCAAATTGCTAGACTCTTATAAAAAAATTCCAAATTCCAATAAAAAGTTTTAAGATTGTCTTTCATGTAAATATGAAACATTAGAACAAAATATTGTTTAAGCATGAATTGTGAAAGACAGTTTCACACAATGGATTAAAGAATATTTTCTGATTTGTATTGAGTTAGTGACCTGTCAATCTCTTGTTTGGAAGTCCACACCAGTTTCAGAGAATAATAACTTTGTTTTAAAATTCTGGAGATATATGCCTTACTGAATATCTAAAGGAAAAGGGTTACTTTCTCTGTTTGTTTTACTTCATCTTTGTTCATCTTAGTGTTACATGCACACACAAGAACATATTTTTCTCATCTCTGAAATCTGGATACATATTCCCTGAAAATATATTTCTTCTCTATTTCCTTTTTCCATTGCGTGTTTCCTTTAACAGATGCATCATGTGGTCTGAATATAATATCCATTCTTGTTATCAAGCATGAACAGAAGACAGTTTCTCTTTAAAAGTACAATGCCCTACCAATGCCTTTAAAATCCATTAAAGAATATCTCACCAAGCCCACAAGAGCTTTACAATAATTACTTCTTTCACCTAGGTGAAAAAGGACATATCTGTCAACCAAAGAAGTGCAGAAGCAATTAACACCTTAATACTCTACTGGGAAATTGCCTAAATTAAAGAAATAACAGGGATGCTTCATGATTATTGTATTTCTAATATTTAGTTATTAGCATGGCTATAGAGTTCCTCAGTCATTCCCATGCACCCTCCCCAGCCTAAGAGAGCCAGGAACAGGTGTGTACATGACATGGTCTATTTGGGTGCTGTGCATGGGGCACATATAATCCTTGGGTCACATCCTTCAGAGACTGAATTCAGAAATAGGGCTGACACATGTACTGATAAAAATTAATATGCAAGACTATGAATGTTGTAAATCAATGACCTCTCAGGTATAAAGAACATATTTCTGGATTCTGTGCTGCCATCCATGGAGGTTTTATCAGTCCTCTTTCAGCACTGGGCTACTAAATAGAAAATCTATATCTATCAGGCCTTCTGTACACATAGCAGGGCATATGAATAAACTGGGCAGTGAGGCAGATGGGTAAAGAGCCTTGTTCTTCAGAGCAAGATCCAGAGAGCCTAGAAGTCCAATTGGTCAACTTTTCCTTTTCCTGGTGATGTAAGATGCCCTTTTCACATGAAGTCTAGGTAAACAAATCTGGTTAGGACTTTGAGAGATGCAGAAACAATAAAAAAATCACAGGTCCCTTTCCTTAGAAGACAAATCATAGTGGAGGTAAAAAGTATTTCATTCCTTTCTCCCACCCCAACTCCAAGATTGGCTATTTTATGAGGCACCAGGGAGACCAAAGAAAACCATATAGGATGCTCTAGTTTCCATTTTAACACAGATAAGACCAGGTAAAAATGAAAAAAAGAGACAGCATACAAGAAGAAAAGCAGCAATGAAATCAGAAAGATTCTGGAGTAGGCTGGAAAAGAAGAAGGCAGTTCATTCTCTGTGAACACTGCAGTGGGAGAAATTAACCATTTCCAGTAGCTTCAGTGAATGATAACTAATAGTTATGAAGCACTTTATATGACTGACTTAGTATGCTGCAATGGGCAGACTCTGTGGTGATATCGCATGTCCCTAACTCCTGATGTTCACTCCCTTGGCTTTGTCCCCAGCTGTTGGTATGGTCATGACATGTGACTTGTATCTAACCAGTCGAATATGGCAAAGGTTCCAGATGTACATTATCACATGATGTGATTCTGCATCTCATGCTGGAGACTTCCCTGCCTTGCAGGCTGTGAGGAAGCAGGCAGCTGTGGGGGACTGAAGGCAGCCCTTGGCTGATAGCCAGCAAGAAAGTGAAGCCCTGAACTGAATTCTGCAAGTAACTTGAGCAAACTTGAGAGCAGATCTTTCCCCAGTGAAGCCTAAGATAAGCTGCAATCCTAGCTCACGTATTGATTAGAATTTTGTGAGACCCCCAGAGAGGACCAGATATGCTGTGCTTAATATCCTGACCCCAGAAACTGAGATAGTATGTACGGTTTAAGCTGCTAAATTTGTGGTAATACTGTTACACAGCAATGGATAACTAATTCAGATGCTTTATGTATATTAATTCATATAATCCTCATTATATTCTCATTTCACACAATGGGAAAACTGGAGCATTATACTTAAGCAAGCAGCTTAATTCCACATAGCAATAGGTGGCAGGGGTGGCATTCAAACAAGGCAGTCTAGCTCCAGAGCCTGTGTTCCTAGCCAGCAAGGTGTGCTGCCCTTCTGTACTTCTTGGATAGTTCTACCCTATGTTGTATTCAAACCTGATTTCCCATAACTTACCCTAAAAGCACAAGTCAAGTATTCAAATGCAGATTGGATAAAGTGAAAAGAGCAGGATGAATATAGAATTAAAACTGATCAGTGGGGTGCATGAAACAGGGTGAAGAGTTACATGTGATGCCTTGTGAGCTGCCCTCAGCCAGGGGAATGATGATGGTTGATAATTGTTAGCATATGCTTTCTAGTCCTGCCTCTAAGATCATTGAGAACATATTGATCTCTTTCTCATATGACTTGAAACCACAGATCATTTTTGTTTCCAATCCTCTATTTTTTCTGCTCATACAAATGGTGAGAACCTCACATTTTTGTTGTTCTCTTTGGCAGATGGTCTTCTTGCACATACATAGGTATAGGTGAGACTGTTTGTTCTGTGTAGTATCAGTTGGCAGAAATGCCTCTTTCTCTTCTTGCAGGGCTGGGTTTCCTATGCCCACCAAGTTACGGTTTGGCCAGGCAACTCCAATGCATTGACTTTTCTTCTAGTCATAGTGAATTTAAAAACTTACCCTTCACAAAGATCTCTCCTAATAACCTGTAGATGGGATGCAGCACTCTGAGCTGAAATTTCAAGGGTTTGAGGCTCATGGAGGATGATACCCAAAGTCTGCAGAGAAAAGCAAGATTTCTGGTGGGGATGCTACAGGGCTGTCTTGGTATAGCCATGCTCAAATTTCTTAACATCTATTAAATACTTATCAAATTTGTGACTCATTTACTGCTAAGAAGAGCAGAAAGTATTATGTGATGAGGAGGAAAAGAGTGAATCATTCCACAGCTGTTGAAGGAAATGTTCAGTTTTAGATAGCATATGCTAAAGAGCACTGACAACTGGAAAAAAGACAACCAGGGTATGGAAACAGCGTCACATACATCAAGACTGAAGAAAGGAATGCATTTTCCTTGTTTCTGCAACCACAATTCTGGGAAGAAGTGATAGGTGTATTGAAGAATCAAATGACCTACTTTGGGAAGGTTTAGAAGAATTAGAAAAGTCAATGGGTCAAGGTTCAAGGTGAGAAATTTTATCCTGCTAACATGAGGAATACTTAACAGGAGATATTCCGAAAAGTGCTTGCAAGAGTAAAGTTTCTGTCTTTAAAAAATATTAAAGTCAAAAAAAGCTATATGTGAAGTTTTCAATGTTTAAAGCAGAATGCAGAGGGAAAATGTATCTATGAGCATGTGTGTGGTAGATTTAGAGGGTTCTTAGTGAGAGCATGCCACGTTTTGTTACTCCCTTTCATCACTTTGTAAGGAGTGATGCACAACAGTGATGGGATCTTAAAGTAAGTCATGAAAGGAGAATCTTTAATTCAACAAACATGGGAACCAGCTATGAATTCTGCTAGGCAAAACTCAGTGGGGGGATTTTTAATAAAGAAATACTTCCTTGACTTCAAGGAACTGCTACCTTAAATCAGATATAAATCTAGAATCCAGGAAAACAATTGCAGAGCAACTTGAAACAGGGTGAACTAAGCTGCAAAAAGCCTCAGAAAAATCACAAAATGCTCCGGGTGTTCATAAACAGAAATGCTTATGGAAAGAAGTCGTAGTAAGAGAGCTGCAAATGGAAATGGAATGCGATACATGGAGATGACACGGGGCAGGAGCATTAGAAGGGTAAGTCGGCTTTATCCCTTTTTGATTTGAGGAGGCAGGGCTGGTGAGAGAGAAGAGTGTTGTATTTAGATGGGAATGTACTTGTACTGCAGGGTAATCCTCTGACATTGCCCTTGGTAATCCACTCTCCCCGTCTTTGAAATGACACCTTCTCCTCCCTCGGCAAGCCTGCAGCATCCCTTTCTCTTCCTGCTCTCTGTGAATGACTTCACCTTTTCTTTCCCTAAGAAATAGAGTCATCACAGGGGACTCACATATCCTCTTGGGAGAACTCTGGCACCCTCCTGTCTTCTGCCCAGCCTTTCTTCCTGCTTGTGCTGGCTGGGCCTCCAGCCTCTGCCCCCTGAGCCTCTTCAAAAGCTTTGCTTTTGCTTTGATCCGCCTCCCTTGGGCAGCACTCTCCCACTCCACTAGACCAAGCAAATCAGCACATGAGCTTGCTGAATCCTCTAATATGAAATAAATGTGTGTGTATACATGTATCTGTATATTTATGATTATATATTTTTCAAAAGTTTTCCCAGATCCCAGGTGCCCTCTGGCTGCCCTCCCATTTCTCTGTTCCCCTTGATGGAGAAGTTCTTTGGGAGTCTGGCTACATTCTCTGCCTCTGTTTCCTCAAGACCTGTTCTCACCTCAACCACTCAGGCTGGGCTTTCCCTCACACATTTTCATGGAAACTATTCTCATCACGTCCTCAGAAACTCCCTTCTTACCAAGTCTCACGGTCAATTCTCAGACTTTATCTCATTCATTTTATCATCAATATTGGACCAGGTGTTCCCTTCCTCCTCAGTGGCACACGGCTCTTAGCTTGGATCCCAGGGTACCGTATCCTCCTGGCTCTCCACTTGCTGCCCCTATTCCTTGGTGCCATCTGTGGGTTCTCCTGATCTCTAAGGGTTGGTCTGCCCCAAGCTTGGACCTCGGACCTCATCTCAATCTACTGGCACCTACATGATTTCACCCACTCCCAGGGTGAAAATGCCGTCTATACATTCATAGCTCCAAAATGTCTATCTCCGACTAAGCCCTCCTCTGAGGTCCCTACTCACTTCTTGCACTCATCTTCTTCCTCTTCAGTGGTTCTCTGTCTTCTTCAAAATTTGGCCCCCTTTCTACTACCTTCAGCTCTACTTCTGCCTCCACTTTTCACTACACCCACCTTCAAATTTTAATCATTTTTCACTACTTCCATTTCCACGGGTCTGAGCCACCATCGTTTCTTGCTCTGAATACTTTAAGAGCCTGCTAAATGGCCTCTCTGCTTCCACTGTTGACTTCTTACAGTCTCTTTTGCGTACAGCAGCTAGAGAGGTTAAAACAAAAAACAACCCCATCGCTTCCTCAACTGCTCAATGGCTGCAATGACGTCCGTCTCATTCAGCATCTCAGGTCTAATCCCAGCCTACAGACTCTCAGGAGCTCTCCTGTCTCTCCAGTCTCTTCTCTTAGCATTCTCAGCCTTTTGCCTCCCATCATTTTGGATTCACTCAAATGTGACTGCCTCGTGGCAGCATAGAGGCCATCTTGACTTTCCTTTGGAACGCAGCCCAGGCCTTTCTTCCTCCACCACGCTCTGCTCCTTGTAGTTTATTTTTCTTCGTTGTGCGTAGCCTGACCTAATATTAGAGATGCAATGTTTGTCGAACGTCTGTCTTCTCCACTAGCTCACCAACTGCAGGGGTATGGAGATTTAAAGGCCTGGTTCACATCCATGCTCCTGGAACGGTACCCAGCACATGGTGGGTGCTGGATAATTACATATTAAATGACTATATATGAGGGTCAATCTAAAAGAATGCTCAGGATCAAAAAAAAAAATGAGAGATTGTTTTATTACTGTGGATATAAGGAGCAAGTAAAGGATTGGTTAGAGAAGAAAGGAGCAATGCTGTGAAGCACACATTGGTGAAAGGTGTGCAATTGATGCGTAGTGGTTCACATTCCATGCAGAAAGCAGGGAAGCACCAGGGTGCTATCAGAACAAACAGCGCTGCCCAGTGCTTAATGTATGTTCACCTAAAATCTGAAGGGGAAGTCCTTATAACACTTGCTTAATATTTAGTTTAATTGTAGGTTTTAGAAATGTGTAAGGATATTTAAGAGTTATTAAATATTTTTTTATTTCCTAAACTTTGGGTAAATATTATTCAGTATTATTCAGTGTTTATCTTTAACTCTTTATTGTTCAGTGTTGTTGTTTTTTTTTCATTTCTTAACAGAACCCCAAATGCGTTTTGCGCCTGCTTAAATGACATGGTTCTGGATGAAAAATCAACAACTACTTATTGATGTACCAATAAAGTGCATAGCACTGGAGTTCTCAAACTCATTCCATAAGAGAAGGATCTCAACCCAATCAGTGTTTTCCAAAGTATGGTGCATATAAACAAACATTGATGGACACCAGGTGATTTGAGGGGACTTATAATCCTTTATTTTAAATTTTTAGTTGGAAACATTTAAAATTTATATTGGGAAAAAATGATTAGTGCACCGATTCACAGATATTAAAGTTTAAGAGAAAACTAAGAAAATGAATCAATTTAAATCTACTGAAAATCACGTTTATTATAATAAGGCATAATATAGCTATGTAACAAAATTTATGAACATGATATATGAGTAACTGAAATTTGGGAAGCTGTTCAAAGTCATTTAAGGTGGAAGAAAAAAAGAGGAGTATCAATGGCCCCAGAGCTCAATGCTATAGTAAACTGTATCTTTCTTCACATTCCTCAATGCCGGTCAAACAATAAGACCTTCACCCAGCCTAATTCTCTAAAGTCACTTAATTTTAAAACACAGAATTGAAGGTCTCTCTAACCTAGAGAATGGGAAAATTCATTTTTATTTAGTGCAAAAGCTATTGAGGGAAAAGTCTCGTATCCTTGAGGCTTCTTGTAAAATGTTTCTCAGACACTTATGACTGAGTGACCAGGAGCCTGGCACTGTGCAAGTGCCATCATTCCTGTAACTCAGGGGTCTCAGGGAACATCAAGGCACAGTCTTAAGTCACCAGAAATAAATTTCAACTGAATTGCACACTAGAGGAATTATTATTTAAAAATCACTTGCTGCGTATGTACCACTTTCTTGTGTTTCAGCCATGGTTACTAAGGCATGAGAGAAGTTCAAACAGAATAGACTTCCATTGTTCTGAATTGCTAATGAAGACTACAACACTGAACACACAAATCAAGCTGCTCTCTCTTGGCCCAGTGCTATTTGAGAACTCAGTACATACCCCAGTCACATAGCAAACTGGATCAGCTCTCTGGGGGAAATCCTTAATGTGTACCTGCCATGATAAGTAATAAGTTCTACTTTGCATTGCTCTATTTATAGACTTGAGTGATTTTTCACACCTTTTTAAAAACCCTTTTCTATAGCAGAACAGCAGAATGAACAACTTTCATCTTGTCAAATTTATTGTTAAATGACGTTCAAACGTTTTCTTCAGATGTTGGAGGACTACACAGACATTTTCTGCTTAAACAGAAACAAATGAGGCTGGAGAGAGATCTCTGGCCTTTAAAAAGTTTTTAGCTTTGAGCTGAACTATATTTCATCCATTAGTCTTGGGCAGCAGATAGTTTCCTTAGAAATGTGATATTTGATGCTGCTTCAAGGCCAACATGCCTGCATTTGTAGAAGCATTCAATGAGGCAGAAAACATGTTGGAAAGTTTACTAGTCATGAGGTCTCAGAATCGGCACAGAGAAACCAAGCAGGTGGTCTTTGCTTTTTCATTCATTCAACAAGTACTGATTGAACTCCTAACATCTGCTAAGCACGGTTCCAATATTGATGATATAGGAGTGAACAAGACATATACAGTACCTGCCCTCATTAAGCTAAATTTTAGCTACAGACTAAGAAAGAAAATGAGAACATGTTCATCAATTAATTTCAGACAGTGAGAAGTCATATAGAAAAGTCAAATACAAATGGGGGAGGGGCAGAGTCACAGGCATATACATAGTGCTGCCTATAGTGGTGACTTTCTGATCTTAGAAACCTATCTCTAAAGATGTGTGATAATTCAGCTAATTTGTCAAATATCCAAATTGTAACACTGGAAACGTCATTATTTTGAGGTTTTGTTATGTTGCCAGTGAGGAGCTTTGGTAAGGTCCACATTTATGCTCCTCTTGCCCCATGGAATGCTTATGAGGATGCAGGGAAGCCTGACTGCATGGCAAAGGTGCTTGTTGCTTGGTATTTCCGGATGTTGGTCACGTCTCACTAATAGCACAGCCTTGACTTGGTGACTTTGGTTAGCATCTGTGGTCCCATTCTTTGTATGACATTTCAAAGTTGGTGGGTTCAATAGACTTTGAATAAGTCTCCTATCTGTGAGACTCATTCATTTCTTAAGATCAATGGTAGAACTAAACAGATGAAGTAGAACCAGGCATAAAATTCAGAGTAAATGCCCTTCATACACCTGAACAGTGATGTAGCTATAAAAATCCTAGTCTAAAAGTCACCCTAGAGACCTGCTGTAAGGATGAGAATTTAGACCAACGAAGCATCAAATTGTGTGCCTAGCAAAGATAGGAAAATGCTGAACAGAAAGGGCAGAACCTTCAAAATTTTTGTCTACCCCCTTAATTTGAGTGATCAAGAGTCTGGCATTATTTTCCAGATTTAAATTTTTTAATAGGTGTTAATCCTTCCTGGATATATTCTAAACAACTTGTCTATATATTTTTGGGCTACTGGGCATTTAAAACTCAACTCTATATTTTCACTTATCCCCAAGTACCTAAATGTGACAACCCAGAAAGACTAATATCAACTTCATTCCATTAATAAATGTATTTTCTATTATTTTATGAAGGGGAAAAATCCTGTGCAAATGTTTTGTGATCTCAGTGACCTCTGGATGCAGATTTAAGACACTTTTCTTAAGTGCACCCAACTTTGGAAATGCAATAGACATAAGTACTTGATATCACCCTGCATTTGTCAATGGCTCAGAATTCTTTTTCAAGACTAACACAATCAAAGAAAGATATCCTGAGTGGAAAAAGGGAGGCAAGTCAAATAAATAATATCCTAACTCTAGGCTTTGGGTAGTATCCTATCTTTTCCCTTCACAGAGAGTAGACAGACATAATTAAATACCTCATCTTTAAGGTGGCAAAACCACAAATTGTTTTCAAAAATCTGTCAAACCCAGAGTCTGTACAGATGTCCTCTAATAATTTGGACACCCCCTTAAGCAATCAAGCTTCAACTCACCAGTTATCTGTCAAATTAAGGAATATCAGAACAACAGATTCCTTTTAATATAGATCGATATGTTGTAGAATTTGTTAGTTCAAAATATCATTGTACTTGGAATTCATCATATCTTTCAAAAAATGGGCAGGAATACAGTGCAAATATACTTCTTCACATTAAACAGAACGTTGTCTCTAAGTTTAAACTCCAGCATGGTAGGGAAACTCATGTCATTTTTTACTATGATTGTTAAAAACGTTACAAAAGCTTATGAAAGACTAATACATCTTTTTATTTTTACATATTTTGCCATAAGAGACATGATTAAAATGACAAGTTCCCAAATAACATTAATAATGCATTTTCCCTTTATCCAAAGCAAATGTATTTTGCTCCTAAGAGATGTTTAATTCATTCCCTTTTTTGGGAAGAGAAAAGGAGGGAGATGAAAGGATTTACAGTTAGAACTGGCATTTAATGAAAGATACATATTTGACTTGTGATTATAAAATAATTGCTGTGGTAATTTTGGATTTAGAGAGTGGTACTGAATTTTGATATGAATGAAAAGCAAATTATACTTCTGCTAAAATTCAAGATTACCTTTCTGGTATAGTTAAAAGTTACTGCCTATTATGCCATGAAAATAGTGGAGCCCGTGTTAAGAAATCTTATCTGTATATGTAAATAAACATTTTCTCTGGGAAGCACCAGATCTACATTTATAGAGTAATTTTCAAATAACAGCTAAACTGCCACAGAACTTTGACAGACAGGCTTTGGATCCCTCTGCTACCATGTACTCTTCCTCCACCAAAGCCCCATCCCATTCATCAAAGGAAGTGCTGATAGGAATAGTCAAATTCAACCACCATCACTGGATCACTGGGAGAGGAGCTCTGGGGGAGTCCTGGGTCAAGCCATGCTCCTCTGAGGTTTCAGCCTCTGGGTTGGCTTATTTCCCAGCAGGTAGGGGAGTTAATTGGCCCTGGGGCTGCATTTACCTCAGGAGGGAACCTCTGTACTGAGATCAGGGGCTGGTAGCTGAGCCAAGCTTCCTTTAGGCTTTCTTTTCCTTGGTGTGCTTTTCTCTAAAGGCATCTTCCCTTGCTCCCAGGATGGCAATAACCGCAATAACCCCTTGAGGGAAGTAAAACTGGGAGATGAGCAGGAGAAAGGGAGACAAGCTGTAAATGCAAATCTAACACTTCCAGCCCTATGTGGTCCAATGTAGGCTATCAGACCCCGTTAGAATTTTTTGCCAAATCTCCAGCAAATCTTAGAGCATGCATTTACCTGGCCTTCCCCTCTGTGCATTTCTCCACTCCCCCAGCTTTTGGCCAGAACAAGGCTTCGTAGACTTTAAAGTAAGACAATAAAGTAAGGATTAGAATTCTAAGAGTCTTCAGTCAGTCATGAAGCAGTTTCCAAGAAGTTCTTTAATTTCCTCCTTCAGATAATAGTGAATATGATCAGCTGTTAACCACTTTAGTTTCTTAACTATTTGGCTGATGAGGTCTATTCTTTTTCTTTTTCTTTTTTTTTTTTTTTGTGGGGGTCGGGGAGGTCGGAGTGCTGTTTTAAATAACTGAGAAGATTTTGAAGGTTCCTGAACCCTTTGGTTTCTTCCTGAGGAGTGATGAACAGTTTTTGCCTCCCCACTGGTTGAACTCCATGAGAACAACCCATGATGCTTACAAAAATGTTCATAATTTCAGTGACTTTTAAATTTGGCACACAGAGAAATAAAAGGAAAAATCCTAAAATGAAGAATCACTTGTAGGTTATAAACTAAAATTTATGAGTAACCAATTTGTTTGCCTCACATGTAAGTTCAAAGACTACTAAATGATTTTAAGTCCAGTCCTCAAACCTGTGTTAAATTTAGTATGTAACTAGAAAACTTTTGAAAGGAAAACATTAATAAGAGTTGGGGCTGGGGATATAGCTCAGTTCATAGAGTGCTTTCCTGTCAAGTACAAGGTTTTGGGTTCAATCCCCAGCATCGGAAAAAAAAAAAAAAAGTTGGTGGGTTTGTTTATTATCACCTAAAGTAGTAAGGACAGTGGGAAGTCTCTTGTCTCTTCTCACCAGATGAATACAGGAAGGAATTGATAGAAAACTGACATTCTTGACCTTCAAACGCTGGGTACTTTCTTACAACTGAAAAAGAGAAAGCAGAGAACACAGCCCATAGCTGACTGCAATAGTTTTTCTAAACGTGACCAGCACTAAGAATGCTGCTTTATAGGATGGAATAGAAGAAATCTCACTGGGTGATGCCATCTAATTACAGAATTCAAATTGCTTTAGAATCTTCAAAGCAACAAGGATCTATAACGTACTTGTGTCTCCTTATAAGCCATGTACTTTCATAATAAATCTAAGCCTTCAGAATAAGAGCAAAAATAACCACATGTAAAAATTATAAAAATAAATAATAATCATGAACAAAGTTGCTCAGAAACTGGGCCCATCGTGCTCTTTATTCAAATGGAAATTTTCCCTTTTCACGGATGGATTTGCTGGTCCATTCAATTTAATGCAGGAACCACTGCTACTTTAAAAATCCTATAGCTGAGGTTTACCTGTACTCAATTTGTTTACATAAAATACATAAACACTTTATTTTTGACACATATTTAGATGTACTAATGCTTTAAACTCTGCTCTTAAGTACTGTTGCTTTCCTAAGGGGGTTTTCCATGAATTATCCAGTGGAGATAAAGTTTGAATTATAATTTGAATTTCCTTTCCCCTTTGAGAACTTGAATGCTTTTGTGTCATTTTCAAAAATCAAAGCTTCAAAACACTGAAGTTGTGGGCTAGAGACATTGTTGTCTTGGAAAAACACAGGCTACTCTCACGGCATTAGAAGAATCTCAATCACACCTTCCTGGGGAAGCAAAGTCCCAGAATTTTACAAGAACTGCTGCTCAGTGGAAGCAAATTCAGGTTCAAAGAGATGAGAAGAAAGGAGTTATTTTTTTTTAATTCAGCATGCACGATCTGCTACTGCAATTTCCATCCCCTTTTTCCTGCCAGGTGTCTCAGTAAAGAAATGGATGCTGCTGTGAAAAAGCCACCCCGTTGAAAACAGAGGTGAGAGTAAGTAAATGAGTGAGAGTTGAAATAAATTCAAGTCATTTCACAAAGGATTTTGTTATGACAGATTATAAGATGGATTTTCACAAGTTGGTAAGGTCTTCCAAAGTCTAGCTTCTGACTACTGTTTGAACAAGTTGTGTAGAATGGAGTCTACACTCTATGAAATAACATGACTTTTAGTACCAGGTTAGGATTATTTAGGATCACCCAATAACAGGATTCAAAAGTAGGTAAAACAGCTGAAAAATCCAACAGTCTGGTCTAACCTGGGATGCTCTGTCTCCTCACAGCCAATGTTCCATCGGGCGGCTTTGTCTGGCTGGCGGATTTAGTGTAGGGACTCTCATCTGCAAAGGTACAATGAAGGGTTTGGTTAATTTCCATCAGGTTTCCGGTGCAGTGAAGATCTTTAATGGATGGCAATCCTTCTGCCAGAGAGAGGTGATATGGCACAGTAGAAAGAGTTGATAGACCTGAGTCCTGAACTTGGGTGAACTGTGGGACAAGTCTGAAAAATGTCTTGGAAATCAGCTTCTTTCCCTGTAAAAGAGGGTAAATTTTTCATTTACCTCAGAGTTGTGAGGTTCAAAAGCTATAAATGCACATGAAGACATTTAAAAAGTTGTCAGAAGTATGCAAATATGGTATATAAATTATTTGCCTGTCACCTACATTCATTGATAAATAAATATCAGTGACTATGTAGAGCTGGAGGACAAAGAAGGAATAAAATGGCTCAATGGGCACTAAGAATAAATCAGGTAGAAGAACAAAGGAAATGAAAAGAAATGCAATATTTCAGATAAGCAGATGACAGAGCATTAGTATCATAGGAGAATAAAGACAGTTAGTAGGTTAGTCCTGTCAGTGTGAACTGACATCCAGGGTAAAGCAGAGGGATAGGGTCATTCAGAGGTGAGACCAGAGAAGCTGGACCGGGAAGAGGGAAGAACCATGGTGGCAAAAGAGAACGCACATTGCAATGAGCTGACTGGCTTTCTTTTACAAAGAGATGAAAATAACCTGCAGAACAATAAAAAGAGCAACTGAAAAGACAGAAAGTCTGAAGTTCAGCACAGTATGAGTTAGGCAAGAAGCTCAGTAATGAAAACACTAAGTGATGAGATCGTAGAGGAAATGGGTCTATCAAATTATAAGTACGGCAATTGTTTTAGGATTTACTCTGACTTGGAATACAGGAAGAGTGACCTAGGATGGCAGATATTAGGGTTAAACTATAGGAAGGAATGACTCTTCCTAGTTTCTGTGGCATTTGTATCCAGTAAGAGATGTCAGAGTAAAAATCGTAAGTTTCAAGAAAAGGTCCTATATGGCTCAGTGAATATAAGTGCAGTAATTGCCTAGCATATTCAGTTCAGCTAAATGAACCAAGTGATACTCTGGTCACACTATAACATTCGTTTGTTATTTATGGTTGTGTAAACAAGAAATCATTAAGGAATTAAAAAGAACCATATTGCACACGACAAACTATTAAATATAACAAGTACTTAATTCAGAAACAAAGCTTTATCATCTGAGAACATGAATTCTCCCACCTAAGTGGCTTGTGTTTCAAAAGTGAGGAATTCATTTCCTCTCTAGGATGTTCTTCTCGTTGAAATGATTCATGATTTCTTCATAAAACTAACAAGGTCTTTGTAAACGATGACAAAAAGTAAAGATTAACACTACTGTAAATTGCAATTAACTTAAAAAATGACAGTCACACTCTTTCATGTTTATATTCCATTTGTTGCCCACTTCTTTACATTCTTGCAACCATAAAAAATATGACCAACTTTCAGATACCAAAACAATCAACCACATTGCAGTTTTTTTTTTTCCTTCCCCAGTACTGGGGATTGAACCCAGAGGCACTTTATCACTGAAGCACATTGTCAGTCTATTTTTTAAAATAATTTATTTAGAGACAGGGTCTTGCTGAGTTGTTTGGGCCTCACAAGTTGCTGAGGCGGGTTTTGAACTCACGATCCTCCTGTCTCAGCCTCCCGAGCTGCTGGGATTACAGGTGTGCACCACAATGCCCAGCTCACAGTTGCTTTTAAAGTAGCATCTCAGGTCTCCAACTCTTCCCTTTGCAAACACAATTTAGAGTATAATCAAAAACCACAAAACAAAATCTAAGCATTGCATTACAAAGTCTCCCTCTGCCCATCATTGTCACCTGGGAACTCGAGTGCTTTTTCTCATAGGGGCAGTTTAATAGCCAAGCTTATATAGCACCTGTAAAAACAGACTCTATGTAAAAATTTGAGATTCTTCATAAGACTGCTTTAAAAATGTATTTTCTTTCATTATCCAAAACTTTGTGTATTTTTTTTTTTTAAGTACAGAGCTCCAGTCAAGTGATACAGATCACAACAACCTGATTTAAAGGTGGCATCTTAGAAATCTAAAGGCTTTTCTCAGTTTTCAATTTGTTAAGAGTACTGCCCATTAAAGTCTTAGTTTGAATCCAGTGTTGAATTTTCTTAAAGGGTAGTAAGAGATTTGCCTGGGAGACTCTGGAGTTATCTGTACTTGATGCTCTATTTTAAGGAAACATTCCTTTAGAAATTTACCTAGTTTGCATTATGGATATACTCAACCCTGGTAAAATGGTTTTCTCATTTATATTTGAAAGCAATTTCCTTGATTTAGAGCTGAGATAGTCTAGTTATGCACATCCTTAAAAGGTTGAAACTGAATTATAGATGGCCACCTGGCCAGCATCTACATCACCATCCCCCATCCCTCCTATACGCCTAGCATCCAGTGTCTTTCCTGAGCACAGGCAAAAGTATATAATTATCTGGAAGCCAAAAGTTGTCTTAGTCAAAGGACCAGACTGAAACAAGTTCAATACTATCTAAGAATAGTTTGCCCAAGTGAACCAGGTTGAAAGCGATAGTTCTAAATGGAAGCGAGGGGGAGCTTGGCAGCATCTCTCACAAGAGTTACGGAGTGCATAGCAACAGAGAAGCATGGTGTGAGGTAACCCTTGGTTTTCCGAGAACTTGGCCTGTATCTTTATTTTAAACAAAGAAAAGGCAACATGAGCCTTTTTCATCACAAAATGGATTTCCACTCTCTTCATTGATTTACTAAAAGTCAGGTTTTGATTGTCTTAGCCAGTCAAATAGAAATGGAGTGGGACACTGAAGGAATCAATAACTCCTGGCTCCATAACAGGATTCCAAAGGACAAGAATGTCCAGGGAGTATTTTTATTCCCCTTCATGAATCATGGAAAACTATGGAGGCCTCTGTCATGCCCTTTCCATGTGTCCTTAAGTGGATTTGTAGATATATTCCTAGATTGACATATTTATAAGAGACCATCTAAACTACTCTTTCATTTTATGGTTAGGTGTGGGGCCCAGAGAGATAAGTTTAAAGAAGGACACATATTTAGAATGAGTCTAGACTATCTATCTTTATTCTCATGTTCTGTCCTCCTTATCTTACTTCCTTATGGAGAGATGGTGATTCCTTAGGTTATTGGCTTACATGTTGCAGTATCACACTAGGCCCATCATGCCAGCAGAGACCTTGCATGGTGTAATTCTTAGGACAAAACCTCTGAAATGTGCCACTGTAGTCAATTCTTCAGGCACATGAATAAATATCCTTTCCTTTTCCTGTCTAAAGTAGATAATATTCTCAAGTTCACTCTTTTAAAGATAAATATTTATAAAAGAAATACCAATTCAATTCATTGTTCTTCAGCATGGGCTTTACTAAGTCATTGAATTATAATATAGATGTTAATACTTTTCCTTTGGTCATCAGGGAGGCACCAGCTAGACTTTGAAGTTCCATCCAAACATAGAAATGAATAAAAAAGTAGGTCAAATAAGGAAAGGAATCAATAAATAGATAACATGTTTAGAATAGCACCTGGCACATACTGAGCATTCATTAAATATTTGCTGATAGATGAATGAATTATATTTAATTTCCAAATGAGCATTTATTATAAACAAGTAGCCTTAAGTGTGTGAGCTAGGTTCCCTCCCATCTCTGATTTTCTTTTTCTTATAACCTATTCCTTGTAAAATCACATCACCACCCAAGAGCTATTAAATGTTGACCTATAACAGGTTAAAAATCTGTGGCTCTTCATAAAAATGATATTAAAATATATTTCCTTTCATTTTTATTCAGGTTATAGAAAGTGTTTTAGTCAGCTTTTCATAACTGTGACCAAAAGACCTGACTGTCTAAGTACAACTTGGAGGACAAAAAGTTTATTTTGGCTCACAGTTTCAGAGGTTGACTCTGTGGTTGGCTGGACTCCATTGCTCTGGGTCCAAGGTGAGGCAGAACATCTGGAAGGGTGTGGCAGAGGAAAACAGCTCCCCAAAGTACAGCCAGGAGGCAGAGAGATCTTGAGTGTAAGGAAGCAGGGATAATATAATCCCCATCAGGTCACCTCCTCCAGCCATGTTCGCTTGCCTAAAGTTAGTATCCATTAATGCATTCAAATCATTAACCCTTCAAATGGATTAATCCACTGACTAGGTTGCAGCTCTATTAATCTAATCACTTCACCTCTGAATATTCCTGCATTGTCTCACACATGAGCTTTCAGGGGTCGCCGCCTATCCAAATCATAACAGAAAGATTTATCAAACAACCTTCAACATAATTCCTTCAAACAAAATAATGTTGATTTTCATACCAAACTCTCAGGCTTGACTTCCACGGTAGATCTTTTCTGCAAGTTGTGTGGAGCAAAGCAGACAAGGAGCCAGTGAGCTGCTGCTCCCTGAAATGAATGCTGCAAGTAATCATAAAGGGCATCTCAGGGCACCAGGACTGCCAGCCTTTTCTAATGAAATCTTAGCAGCTAGATAATCACTGTCACATATGATGGCCTCCCACTGTCAGAGAGGCTTGAATATTGGTAAAAACAAGGAAAAACACAGGTCCTTTTGCAGAAACATCCCATGACACCAGGGAATACGCCCTCCATTAACAGGGACAACTGACATGGTGTCAGAGGCTCAGAAAGGGCTTACTCAAGCATACACTTTAAACGGAAGAAGAACAATGCAGAGAGCCATCTGTCTATCTCATATACGTCAATTTGGCCAGTGTCCTCATGTGCCAAACACAGGAAAGGCAAACACAGGTCATTTATTTTTTTATATATTCTACGTGAAGTTGGTGTTTATATAAACTTGAAAAACACACAGCAGGCACCTATGGAGGAAGATTCCACTCTGCATCACAGACAAAGCCCATGCTGGAGCTGGAGAAACACATCTCCAAGGGGCTTCGGTCCCCTCAAGCTCTCATATCCTGCAATGGTTGCCTGGCATCAAACAGCATCTACATGTAATCAGACTGGCTCTTGTCTCTCCAGGGTCTGGGCTTCTCAGACAGAGCAGATATGACTATGGTTTCAGAAATCTATGGCTGTGTTCTGTGTTTTGTTGAAGAAAAAAATTCAATTTCCTTTGGCTGAGACTAATCAACTTCTGCTAAACAATTCTTAGTAACTAATTATGCACAATTGAGGCACCTGCTAAGCCAGAAGATTCCTTAACTTCTTGATTAGAAAAAAATAAAAGACATTTTGTGCATTTAAACATTAGGACCATTTTCCAGCAGTGGGGAGACAGGCAGCTCATGACACAGTGCTCATGTCATTACAAATGCAGAAGAAAACTCTCTTCCATAAAGGAACAAAACAAAATCCATTGTGAAGGAAATAATCTGTTCCTTGAATTCAATTTCCTTCCACAAATTTTAGTGCCTACTATGTGCAAAATGAGGATCAAAATGGATAGAAGGTAATGAAACTTTCAGGGGAATGCTGATTGCAGAATTCCTATTACCTCCTAGGAGTGAGTGGGACATGGTGCTTGATTCTCCTGAGCAAGAAGGGGGGATGAGCATGCGCTTAGGGTGCTGGTGGAAGTGGGGCATAGGGAGAGAGAGGGGGATCCATGACAATGACCCATCCAGAGTTCTGCAATCAGGAAAATCAAGAAGCAAGACATTTTGAGCTTTTAACTAACACGAAAATTTTGCATTGGTGGAAACCTTGTTCTTTTCTGAATTCTGGTCCTCTGAGCATCTTATCCCAGTTCAGCATGCACATATTGTGGCTGCTTCTCTCTCTTGTACCCTGACCCTTCAGTTCAGTTTGCTGCCTTGATGATTTGATAGTATACTCTACAATTTAAGCAACGTTTCCTGAAGGATAGCTGTCAAAGGGTTTTAACAACAGAAATGAGTTATGTCCTTCTCTTCTTATTAAAATGATGTGTAACTATGATAACAGTGCTTCACATAAAGGCAAACTCAAAAATATAATCTAGTACACCTTTTCAATCCTAAATCATTCTTCCTTCCAGATTAAAATAATCCTGTTTTTCTAGGGTCAAGCAGAAGTTGTATTCTGGACCCTTCTATAATCAGAAGGCTCAAGCTCCTATGCAGGCTGTGGCAATACAGCTTTGGCATTCCAGGCTATAACATGAAAAGCTGCAGACAATTTATCATAAAGAATAAGTTAATTTCATCTCCTTCCCTAACCTGATAAAATAGTCCATACAGCTGTGTTTGAACCAGAGGGAATAAGACTTATCTGAGCTTGATGGCAGAGGCAGAGGGTTTCTCTCCCATTAAGATATGAGCTTTCCCTCACTCCATCCATCTACATTCCCTCCCCTATTTTGTGACTTGTTTTGCATCTGCATGGTATTAATGTCTATCCTGACTCTGCAGGTTTCCTTACAGTTTTATAATTCAGACACAGATGTGCTTTATATTCTTAAAGGGACCAGGTCTTTTGCTTTTAAACATTAAAAAAAAAATCATATGAATAGAGCACAACTTCATTTTAAAAACAAAGGTGCCTGGATGAACTCAAGACCATTATGTACTGCAAAATAAACCAAACTCAGAAGGTCAAGAGTTGTATGTTTTCTCTCAAATGTGGATGCTAGAGAGGAGAAAGGAAATGAATAGTGTGTGTGTGTGAGGCGGGCAGAGAGGATCTCATGAAAAGCAAAGGGAAATCAATAGCGGAGAGGGATCAGGGGATGGGAGGAGGGAAGGGAAAGGAAGGGGAGGAAGGGATAATAGTCAAATTATAGTTTTGAATTATGTGAATGTATGAATATGTAACAACAAATTCCATAATCATGTATAACTATAATGCACCAATAAAAATGTGGAAAGAAAAAAATTTTTAAAAATCACCAAGGACCTTAAGAAGTTTTTATTTTTGTAGATCATATCTGTCACTATTTATCATATTGGAAATTAAAACTTATAAGATGCAAACAAAAATTTAAAAGTTAAAAAAACCCAAAGGTACAAATAATGGTTTCTTCACAATTATAGGATGTCCTCTAAATTATATTAATCATAATTGCATAGCCACTTCAAGCATTAAATATTAAATATTAAGTATTAAATATTATAGCTAAAAAGAACACCAATTATGCTTCTTGCATTATTTTAGGCCTGTCTTACAAAACCATTGTCTTCCATTATTATCTAAGTCTTTGCTTTTCCAAATGTGGTCCACAATCTGCATTAACATCAGTTGGGAGCTTATCATAAATGCTGAACCTCAAGTCCCACCGAACTATGAATTAAAAGTGTGAATCTACAGGTGATTCAAATGCAACTTAATGCTTAGAAAGCCCTGCTCCAATCAACATGACCTACAGCAAGCAATTGTACAAGTAGTGAGGTGACAGCTGTCCTAATGTCTCATCTGGTTGTGTCAGTGGCAACCTACAAAGGATTTGCCAGAATTCCAGTAGTATCAGTGAACTCCAAAAGAATCTGCAGGCCTCAGACTGCAAACATCAAGTTGCATATGGAAGGATTTCCTCACATAGAAATAAAACTTTGCAATGTTATGGTTTGGGGTAAATTGTACCATCTCTTGATCGACCTTAAACCTTTCAACAGTCCTAAAATGGCTGAATTATGGTGGCTATATCTAAGGTCAGACTCTCTGGGACAAATGATGGGTCATAATAATCTCTAAATTTTAAGGTGGAAGAGGAAGTAGTATTGAGTTACTACTCCATAGCTAGTAAAGAACAATAAAAAAATGAAAAGATATGTCCTGTCTTATGACAGGGACATGGGAGAAGAATCTTCTTTGGCATTATCTCCTTAAATTCTTTCCCTCTGATGCAGAGTCACTTCCTTGAATCTGCACAGTTGTCTTGGAGCCAAGATCTCCAGCACAGAACCTGACCCCTGATCTACACACAGAGACTAGGACTGCAGTGGCCCTGAACATCTGGTCAACCTTGTGGAAGTGGTCCATGGAAACCATGGTGCTTGGTGATGTCTGCAGGCCTTTTGGAAAAGTAATATCTCCAGCCAGGTTAATTTGTAAATCCTCTTTGAAAGTAATGAGCATGAAATTGCACTTTTCCTGCCTCTGGCATTCTTATTGCTAATGTGTCTGAATCACAAAAGATAACTCCTCTGCTTCTTAATGTTTCCAGCAAGGATGGTTGAACCAGAGTCATGGTAGTAGCAGAACTGCCTCATCATCAAAGAATCAACAATTCTAGAGGACTGTACTCTACCCAGGAGGCCCATTTTCATTACCCCATCAGATCCTACTTTAACACCTTAAAATCTTAATTTCAGTATAGTCTCCACATTCTCTGTATATAAGGAGGGCTATAAGCTTAAGCCTTTAATTTATCTATTAGATTATGATAGCTGATAACTTCAGTATATTACACTGTTAAATACTCATAGATTAAATAATCGTTAGCATTAGAATGACAGAGACAAATAAGTATGACCTCAGGGTAGCTAGGATGGGCTATTTAAAACCACCTTTTATATTTATGTTTAAAGACTACATCAAACTTTAGGGGAGAAGAATACAGTTTATATGGGTATCATCAGACTTGACCATATCTGAGTATTCTTGGAGGATCATAGAATCAGTATTTGATTTTATGTAGAAAGAAATAAAGCTGTGTAGTAGGAATTATAGACACAAGTAAGACATTTGAAGAAATTAAGTCTTCCTCAATTTTTCTGACCAACATTTACAAAGTTAAGAGTTCATTTTCTTATATATTGATCACAGTTTTACGTGGAATAAATTTGGGAGAAAAATTTAAAATAAGACATAAATTTTCTTGAGATAATTCATGAAACGATTAAAGATGTCTTCATGGAAAAAAGTTCCAGTGTTTTCCAAACATTCCAACAATGATAATAACAATCCCTTCAAACCGGATTATTCAAATTATAATATTTCTTCATCTCTTGATTACTTAAATCAAATTTTTTTCTTCTTCTGTGTGTGTGTGTGTGTGTGTGTGTGTGTGTGTGTGTGTTGCTGGGGATTCAATCCAGGGCCTCAAGCATGGTAGGCAAGTGCTCTACCACCAAGTTATATCTCCAACCCATCTGGGGCTTTTTTTTTCCTTTCTGATATAAATTGTAGATAAAACAATGGAGCTCTTGTTAAATCAGGGTTTTTCCAAGAGTATTTATTTTCCATGCTATTAGTGGAAATTTTCCATGACATTAGCAAAGGTTTCTATATTTAGAAATTCTCACTGTGATAGTTCCTCAGATGAGGTCAAGATTGACGGAAAAATAAGAGGAAGTAAGGAGCTACCAGGACGACTTCATTATGGAGGACTAAATATGGTGCCAGTGAGCCAGATGTCACTAGAAAAAAGAGTGATCCAACTGTATCTATGGGGTGGGTGTATTCATACCTTGGTTTGATTACTGAGAAAATAGCCTTTAAGACTCCCACTTGTTGCTCCGAAGAGCAATGATAATTAGGGGCATGATCAAATTTCATAACAATGTAACTTTAAAACCTAGTTTAGTGACTTGGTATTGTTTTTTTCTTTTTCGATGTTTCTCTAATGATCAGCATAAACCAAAACAAATGTCATCTGCAGGTGACTTATAGACTACAAATAAATGGTTAAACAGTCATTATTGCTAACAAATTTCTACAAGAAATGGAAAAAAAAAAAGAAGCATTACTACCCCTACTTAAGTTCAACTTTGAATATACAAGTTGGACATCTGTCTCTATATCTAGCATTCTGGAATAATAAAAAGAGAGACATATATAATGTATATTCATAATCTTGAGTAACATTTTGGAGGTAGGAGCCCTCACTATTCTCCTCAGGGTCACTGACTTGACTGAAGAATAGGGCTGCAAGTGACTTCCAATTCCTACCTCATATCTGAAGTTTATAGTGGCCTCGGAAACAGTGATCCAAAGGGTGTGTCCAATATGAAGACAAAGCACACCCAAAAAAGATTTTTCCAGGCATATACTTTCATTAATTCTCAAAACAGTGGAACAAAGAGATAGGACTTTGTGGTAACAGAAAAAAGGAACCAAGTCAGAAGTTATCAGTCAATGAAAGGAAAAGTGAGCTGCAGGTTGAAGCTCCTGATTGTAAGTTATATGAAGAAAAAAGGGGTGGATTATAATTATATAACTAAAAATATATGGTTCTTTCATTATACATGTCATTGGCTTCCTTAACAAGTAATCTAAATAATTTCTTACAAAAATTTTCTTACTTCTGAGTTTGTGTTTACTGTAATAAGTAGTTTAAGCATACCTCAGTCAACCAAAAGCTTTTAATGTCAATAATACTAGTAATACTGCAAATAATTATAGCTAATATTTATTGAACACTCGCTATACGCCAGCATGAGTTTCATCCTTTACATGCATAATCTTATTTCTTCTCACAAGGACTCCATGCAACTTAAAGTTGCATAGAATCTATTCTTAACCACCACGATATACTGTTTACAAAAATTTGATTCACATACTTTTTTATGATTCTTTTTTGCATGTGTAAAAAGAGGTACACCTTCACATAGTTATCACATTGGGTGTATTCTTTGTCACTATCATTGGTATAGGGATTTGGGGCAGCATCATCTCACCAATTTTTAGATCTTGCTTCTTTGTAATGAATTTCTGGTTTCATTTATAATGTAAGATTTAAGGTTTTTTCCAGCACATAAAAGAATCCCTTGAAAGAATGCCTTTTAGCCAAGAAACTCCAAGCCTTAGGAGATGAAATCTGGCTAGGTTTCTCCCTCTGACTCCCACTCTGTGCCAGCCATTCTCTACTGACACAGCATTTATAAATTGGTTACCATAAGTGGTTTGTCGTCTTAAAATGAATAAACAATGGGACACTCTTTTTTCCTTTAGTATTCTACGCAGTATGCTCATAGCCTGCTTCTTACAATATTTCAAACATTTCATTAGTGTTTGTGCAGCCAGAGGTGGGAACAGATCTTGGACCTGGTAATATCAGCAATGCAGTGAAGACAATGGTGGGATGGCTTCTGTGAGGGTGAGGAGGTCAAGCCTGTTGTTCCTTGCCTTGTGACTCTCCACACCCATCTCTACATACAGCCAGGACCCTAGAGCAGGAGGGACTGCAATTGAGCCTCAGACTCAGGAGTGAGTGGTTCATGCAACTGAGCCACTGGGTGGACAGGCCCAGACCCTGCTAGACAAGACTTTCATAGGGAGCTTTTGAAAACAAGGTGATGACACATCTACTAACCATTCTTCCAAAAACTGTCATCTCTCCTAGTCCTGGATCACTTCAGAATCTATCTCTGAATTCACTTTTTTTTTTCTTTTGGAAATTCCTATATTTAAGCCCAATTTGTGATTGTGGGTGGATGGTGTCCTTACATGCCATTTTGGAACCAATACTTTCTTGCCCAGATGAGGGAAGGGGGCGGAAATCACATTTGGATGCCTTGGGAGTAACATATTTCACACATGTCTGGAATTGTCACATATTTTGCTTTATTAATTCATTGCTAGGTCAAGCAATAGCAGATGACTGCTTATCAAACAGATGACATGTGTTTTTAATGCATGATTAAAGCAGGATTTATCATGGTTGTCAGAATCCAGGGAGTCTGTGGTTTTTCTTATTTAAAGCCATATTTTGGACATGCTGGTTTTACAGTAAGAGGTAGTGATTACATGAACAAAGCCTCACTAACATGTTAGGACAGATATAATTTTTGTATGGAAAATACAAAACCAACTTTTACTTCACTAGGATTTCAATGGGATGCCATGGTTCATATTGGTCTACCACTTACTAGTTTTGTGACTTTGGATAAATTATTCTTCCTGAGCCTCAATTTCCTTTCTTGTAAAATGGAAATAATTCCACCCTCACAGGATTCTTATGAGAAGTGAATAAAATAGCATTAAGTAAAACACCAGGACTTGAACCAGCACTGTTCAAAAGGTGCCGGTTCAATTCTCTCCAGTAGAAGAGGAAGCTGAGTGACAGACAAGGAGCAGTGGAGATCCTGCAGCAGCAAATTTCTTTGCTAGCACTTATCCTGGTACCTTATAATATGGATGCTTCTGAGCAGGGATTTAATGTTAGGGTCACAAATATTATTCCAATGATGACAGATGAGAAAACTGAATCCTATAGAAGTTAAAAACTGTCTAAAGCTAAACGTTGCTAATAAGAAGGAGACAGGATTCTTACTCAGGTCTGCCTGACACCAAAGATATTCTTTCCCCAGTGTTGCCACAGTGCCTCAACACAGAGGCTGGTGTGACAAATAGCCCTGAAGCATTCCCCAACCTATACCTCCACCTCCTATCATAAAAAAGATGCAGACACTTGACGATTTTTTTTTTTAAGTTATGGGCTACCGTTTGGTAAGTTTTTAGTTGGAGAAATTCATTTGTATTAAATGGTATGTTACAGATTAGTTTGTCAGTGGCAAAGTAAAAATGAAAACTGGTACCTGGATCTAATAGTCACACATTATCAAAAATATCTTGGTTTGCTTCAGAGACAAGTTATTCAGATATACAGTTTCCTCACGAAATCCTCGCTTGTCTAACTCTCTTTGGGTTATGTCTACTTCATCAGCTTCCCTACTTTTTCCAAAAATATTGCCTGAACAAAGATTCAGCTTTTACACTTAATTAGGATAAATGAGGAAAATGCAATTCAACTCCACAAAATGCGAATGTTTAATTTAAAACTGATTTTGTAGCATCATACTCAGTAAGACTCTTTTGATTTTCCAATTAACAAGTTACTGACATTTACAAACATCTAGAATAAAAGAAACCTTTCCCTCCATCATTGTTTGTCAGTTTCATTATTGAATTTTGGGCTTGCTTTGGGACACTTCAATCATGAAAGTAATCATGTAAAACTATATTGAATTCTATTAGCAATAATACCTTAGGGGAGGTTCATTTAGGAACACTGAAGCTTTCTCTAAGTCTTATCTGCTATGTCATTTGCCTTAAGGCATTTTCAAATCACAAAGTCAAACCTTTCGAAGGGTACTCTGAACCACAGTAGATTTTGAAACAGAGAGTTTTTTTTTTTTTTAAATATAATACCTACAGGCAAGCCAGTAGGTACTTTAAATATAAACATGGTTTAAATGTCTAGATCAATTGTAAATAAATACTATATGAAAAAATCCTAAAGGAATACACACACCCGAATACTCATAGATGCATATACATACATAAGCATATGCATACATACATATTTAATGGATACAGTAGTCTATTTATGAGCACTACTAAGAAAGAGTACATATGTGAATAGGAGTTTCAAAAGGATTCTTCAACCCTAAGACATCCTTTCCTATCCTACAGGGTAAAAACCAATGGGCAGAAGTTGGAAATCACCACCCTTGTCCCAGGGACTTCTTGTGGAGACATGAAGTAGAGTGACCAGGAGTTTAAAATCAATAGCAAGAACCAAAAAGGCACAGAACTTCTATAATATTCCTGGAACTTCAAAATTTCAGAAAAGGTTTGCCAGATTTAATTTATGTAATCCATAGACTTTGAAATTTTATATTTAGTATTGCCATGAGATATCAAGACATGATTTAAGAGAAATTGTAATTAAGCTTTGAGGTGTCCCACAAATATGAATATATATGCAATGTAAGTCCACAGCTTGTAGAAGAAGAGTTATGTGAGAAATTGGTTTATCTCAGTGGTCCAAAGAGAGTAACTGAAGCACAACACAGCAGACATTGTAGGAGTGGGCATGAATAAAAGCCGATGTGTGTTAGGCATACATTCACTGCATAAAGAAGTAGCTAGAAACCTACTGAACAATTTGGATACTGATTTTAAGTGTATAGTCTGCCTTTGCTTTCCTCCAATGTATAACTGCAGCCTTCATTTGCTTGTATTTTGCTTAAGACAAACTTAACGAAACATTCGATATTTATTGTGATAGAAAGAGTAAACACATAATGGCTAGTCTGGGTACAATAAAGCTCAGATATTTGTTTCTTTCACAATTAGGAATGTATTGCTTGAAATAAGGAAAAGCATTTGTGTATTTATCTGAGAACTGTCTCATTTACATAAACGAGATCATAAAATGGAGACATGTAAGCACCTCTAGTGCTACTCTATCAGCATCTTCCCCCAAGGACATGATTTCAAGGGATTTTTTTAAAAAATTCCAATTATGAGAAATTTGAACTAAAAATCTATTTGGTCAAAAAATTCTTTGTGAAACTAATTAGAAAACTTTGCCACCTTTGTTAAATATCTACAAAACTTAATTGAAAAGATGTTGAATTTGGTGAAGAAATACCAGAAAGCCTCAAGCAGCTTGCATAATTAAACCATCTTTTCCCATTTCCTTTATCTTTTCTACTTTCAACCCTAGAACTTTTTTCTTGCATTGCATATTTGTATATAATTGAGACAAAGTATAGTGCAAAGGTTGAATGCTCATTCTATGAGCCCTTAGAATCATTTGAGAGCTAGCTGTCCAGTGCATAATGTCTATCAAACTTAAGGATCAGTTGTACATCCACAAAATGATCTCTTTTCAGTAAGACTGTGAATCATGCACACCTATTACAAATTTTATTAGTACAAAAAGGGAAAGCATTTATCACATTTATTTTTTTCTGCTATCAGCAAAGATAAGCCAATTGGAAATAAGCAAGAAATGCAGTTTTTTATTTTTCATATAGATCTTTTCTTCCTGGAATTTATACCAATGGAGTGCACATGTGTATTATATCATTTGAATGCAATGCCTAGCAATTCTCAGTTTATCTTAATCTGGTCTCATGGCAAACAATTTGAAATATGAATGGAGATTCTTCTGAAGAGAGTTAATACAGAATTGGGGAAAGTATATGTACTGCATGTTCACAAAATATTTGCAACTTGTTTCCCATTTACTTCAAGCAAGTTATGTAAATCCTGTAAGCCTCAATTTTTCTCATTTCTCAAATGGGGTAATATAATTTTTAAAACTTGTGAGAGTTAATCAGAATAATGCATGTAAATACCATGGTATTTAGCATAGACTCAATAAATACTAGCTTCTCTGTGCAACCTGAGTCTCATGATTTTCTGAACCCCTTGGGCATTTGATAAATGTGAATTAATCATATTTGGCAGAAATAGGAATCATACCAATGGAGACTTTTAAAAGCATGGAATTTTCTTTTTCATATTTTTATTTTATTATGAGGGCAAGACAGAACCTAAACAGGAGAGAACAAAAGCATTACTGTCCACATAATAATTTGAATGAATTAGAGATGAGTTTTGAGAGGACCAAAAATGATTCCTTAAAATGTATTTAAATAATCCCCCCAATACACAAGAAACCCATTATGTATAAAATATATCTTTAAAACATAATATGGTAAATCTTCCCAGAGGCATAAGTTAGTTCCTTAAACCAGGCACATCAGGTGGGCAAATGCCATCTCTTTCATGGTACTAGGAGATCGTTTATTAAATTACCACTTTAATCGGACCCTGGTGGCCCTAAAACTAATGCTCCTTGCAAAGGTTTAAGTTAGAACGAGGCAGAAATTTGCTCACCTAGTCCTTTATGCATAATTATCACTAATTACACAAATCTGGCTTGTAGTTGTTCCATTAAGTACTTCCAAATACATCGTTCTGTATACAGGCCACTCTGAGCTTCACACTGCCTACACGCAGAAAGTTCACTACACATTACAATCCATTTCATTATTAATTACATAAAATGTGAGCAAGGCAGCTACAACCTTTACATAATGAGAGTGCTCCAGTCTTCTTGCTTTACATCATAATTGATGACAAAGGACAGGGTGCTATCATTACCCAGTTTGGAAACAACTATAAAAAAATAAGAACTTCCTAATTTTGTCATATAAAATTTTATTTTAAAAAGTGAAATATGGCAAAAGGCAACTACTCTTGGGTATTATAAATCATATCCCAGCTAGGCAGAGAATGTGCTGGAAGGCTGCCCAGGGCACACCCATTTGTTCTCTTTTCCTGAATCTCTATTAGGGTGCAATTACTTTTCATTGAAATTAGGTTTGTTCTGTGAAAGCATAAAATAAGATGCTCTGCATCCTGGAGCTTAAAAGAATAGAAATAGCACACATTTAAAATGCAGTATAGGTAGCATCTGTCTCTAGTCAGAAGATTCTTTTAGAAAGCATGTCAGAAAATGCATCATTAATGTTTATTTAAACATATTCCCCAATCTCTTCATTCTTGACATTTCAGCAATATTAAAGGGTCAATCTCTCTTCCACTTGGCTTTGGACACACACAGTTGCTCTACCTCAGTCACCACACCTTCTTGGCCTCCTTTGGTGACCCCCCAACTTCTTCTCTTCCTTTTGCAGACTTGTAAACAGGGCTATATTATAGCCCTTATCCACTTCCTCTTATCTACACCCCTTCTCTCCTTACTATCTCACCTGTTTTCATGCCAAATGCTAATGACTCCCATATTTATGTCTGCAGCCATGCACTCCCCCAGAGCTCCATACTCAGTATACACACCTATCCATGTGGCATCTCTGGTTGGATGTCTAAGAGAGTCTCAGTCTCAACATTCCAAAACAGAATTGTTGTTTCCCACACCCTAAGGCATTCCCAGTCAACTGGTTACTTCAATCCAAACCCTCTGAGTTGTCTCGGGTCTCCTCTTGCCCTTTTCTTCCACCATGAATCCATAAGCAAGATCTAGAGGTGCTTCCTTGGGATACAAGGGCTCCTCGATGGGGTTACATATTAATAAATTCATAGTGAATTAAAAATATCTTAAGTTGAAAACACCTAGCCTGACACCATCATAGCTTAGCAAACCCGTACATTGTAGACTTGAGCTGCTGACCCCTCAGGCTTACGTGGCTGACTGGGTGCAATTCTGCCGCTGTTCGGCATTAGGAAAGAGGAGTAAATGGCATATCACTAGCCTGGGAAAAGATCAAAATTCAAAATTCAAAGTATGGTTTCTACTGACTGCATATTTCTTTTGTGCATTTTAAAGTTGAAGAATCTTAAGCCCAATCATTGTTGAAGCCAGTGACCATCTGTATATCCCATTCTCTTCTCAACACCTACACTGCTACCCTCTTGGTGCCCACCATTGTCATCTCTCACCTGCACTACAGGGACAGCTCCCAAAACTTGCCCACATATGGCTCATAGGAAAAGGTTACCTTCCAAAACCTAAAAAGAATTGAAAATTTCTCCTCAGCTCCTTGTTCCCCAGAGGCTTCCCATTATACTTTGATAATATGCCAACATCTGACCATGGCCTAGTAATCTGGCCCCTATCCACTCTTCTTCACCTTTCCTATCTGTCTCCTGTCCATTCACCACATTCCAGACACACTGGCTTTCCTTCTGCAACTTCAACATGCCAGTCATTCTCTCCTAAGAGCTTTGAGCCTTGCTATGCATTCTGCATGGAACGCTATTCCCCCAGGTCTTCCTTTGCACAAGCAGCTTCTTCTTGTTATGCTAAAATGTCATCTCTTCACCCTCCTTGAGCTTTCTTTTCCAAACTGTCCCCCTCTCCTCAGGTATCTATCTATTGATATCTTTTTATTTTCTTCTAACAACCTAGAACTATCTGAAATATCTATTTATCTGCTTAGCATCTGTCTCCCCCACTAGAATGTAGACTCCACAAGAGCAGGAGCCTTGTGCATATGGTAGACGTGTCTTGGCATATTGTAGGTATGCAGCAAGTATTTGTTGGTTGAATAGTTTGAATGCATTCCTGATGATCATATACAAGTAATGATTTATAGAGATACTATAAAATAAAGACAAACATGACAAATACAATCCTTTATATAATCATTTAAAACAATGAACTCATGTGCCTAGTTAGAGTTTTTGTCTGGGAGGAGCCTTAGAAAATATTGTGCAATCCCCTTCTTTCATAATGTCCTCAGAGAAGGGAAGTGAGACACTAAAGAGAGAAAGAGGTAGAATCAGGCCTGGCCAGGACCCCAACAGAGCAAGAACACACTCCCTGCTCCTTCTTATATATAATGCATGGGCAATTGTGTAGAACCCATTGACTAGGCAAGAAAACTCAAATTCAGCACCTCTGCATACTAAGCAAAAAATAAGACCTCAGATCATAAATTTGATTCATATTAAATGAATACACTAGTGTTCTTAAAAATAACTTTTTAATTAATAGTATGCCTGCATTAGAATTTACAAGGTCTTTTCAGGGCCACTTAAATGACCTATGTCTCTCTTTTTCCATTTAATTTTTTAATTTTTTCTAATTAGTAAAATGCACTTATGCGCTTTGATACATCATACCTAAAAGGAGTATAATTTCTCATTCTTCTGGTTGTACATGATGTAGAATCACACTGGTGGTGCAGTCATATATGCACATATGATAATAATGTACTCTCCTTCCTACCCCCTACCCTTCCCCTCCCTTCACTCCCCTCTACCTAAAATAACTCTATTCTTCCCTAGTCCTCCCCACTTTATTGTGAATTAGCATCCACATATCAGAGAAAACTTTCAGCCTTTGGTTTGAGGGGATTGGCTTATTTCACTCAGCATGATATTCTCCAGCTCCATCCATTTACTGGCAAATGCAATAATTTCATTCTTCTTTAAGGCTGAGTAATATTCCATCATATATATATAATATATATAATATTCCATCATATATATATATAATATATATATATATGTGCCACATTGTCTTTATTCATTCAGCTGTTGAAGGACACCTAGGTTGGTTCATAGTTTAGCTACTGTGAATTGAGCTGCTATAAACATTGATGTGGCTGTAATATGCTGATTTGAAGTCCTTTGGGTATAAACCGAGGAGTGGGACTATAACCAGCAAAGTCAACTTGTTCTTGCAGTTTCTCTCTATAAATGTCTATGAACATCACTTTCCCAAATCCCCCTAGCTGTATCTCATTATCTGGGTGGTTTTAGTTAAGGGACATACTGATGTATATAACACAGCTCTCTTGAGTACCTGATTATGCAAGGATTGGGGAAATAATGTTCCAGGCAGAAGGGAACAGCAAGGCTAAAAGCTCTAAAATGATGTGTCCTAGAAACTGAAAAAAGCCTAGGCATGTTAAATTTCGGGGACTTCTGGTATTTTTTATTCTTTGTAAATAAGGAAATGTTGAAATGAAGTTACCTAGATTACATAATACTTAAATATTTATATTGAAAAAATTAACATTAACCTTCAAAAGAGTGACTTGTAATTATAGGATTCATTAAAAAAATGTTTATTGTACAAGAGGCAAGGCTCTATGGTCTCCTGCAGGTACATACATTATAAAATTGTTCCCCTGCTCCTTGAAACCCTGTCTATAAATCTCTGGGATCTATCTATCTATCTATCTATCTATCTATCTATCTATCTATCTATCTATCTATCTATCTACAAATGATGGTAAAAGTCTAAGTGTGAAGTTCTTTAGGGAGATGGTTTTTCCTGGCTCAGTGGCCCTCGTAGTACAACAGACCCTTGTACCTGATTCACTTTGCTTTCTAACTCACTCCATCTATGAGCAAGTGGGAGGAGAAAGGATGGGGGAGACATGGGGACAGAAAACCAGCTGTAGTCAAACATATGAAAGGTGAGGGAGAGACAGAACCTTTCCAGTTTTAGAACTTTAAAACCAACCCAAACAAGCACAACCAACAGACAGGACCATCTTCCTCTCTCTCAGTCCACTGACTTTCTGTTCCCTGGGAACTCAAGTAGCTGCCTGAGATTTACAGTGGCCTATTCCAGAATGAGGACGACCATTCTGGCCATGGCCAAATCCTAACATACACATTCCAGGCAGGGACAGAAACCCATTCAATTATCTATGTACTTGCATAAATCCCACCAACCTCACTAGATTTGCAGATGTTTTGGAAACTTCTGTCTGTCCCTGAGAGGAAAGTAGGAGAAGAAAGGAAATCAAACTTCTTTCCTCAAGAATTAGGGAGCAACTTGTCAAGCAACAGAGGTGTGTGTCTCTAGGGGAAGTGAAGGGGTGGATAACGGGAGGTCCCTTTCAACTTCAGAAAACCATCTCTATGTTGAGCCTGCAAGATGACTCAGTTTTAATTATCCATCTCAGGTCTGACTGCTTCCTCTACACAGCCAAAGAGAGAAGAGCTGCTTGTAAATTACTGTGATGGTGGTCCTATTCATCTTTTTTAGTGACACTACCCCTCTAATAAGCTTTAGTTCTTAATTATTTTTACAAGAATGATGTTTAATAGAAGCTAATGACATCAGGGATCTTGAATCACGGCATGAATTAATTTAGCAATATGAATGCTTCATCACATTCTCTCTTCATTTCTCTCAATATTAATTAGAATTGTTTCCAAAAGAAAGTGGAAGTTCCAAGAATGACCAGGATTGCCCATTTTTCTACCCATGGTAGACATATTCCAAGAATTTAGCAGGCCACAGAAAGACTGATTTTGGTGAGAGATCAATTGATGAGATTTACCCAAATCTGGGATGTTTACATAATTTTGATTTTAACACACTATAGATAAAAATCCATAAGAAAATGGGCTTGTGATATTAACAGAAATTTATATAAAAGGAAATAAAATGACTCAAAACTAAGAAAAGATCTTCAATCTCATTCATAGAAAATGCAAATGAAAGTCACATGAAATACTATATTTTTACTTCTAAATTAGCCAAGCCTTCAAGTTGGTCAACATGCATGCTTTTGAGGCGGTGGGGAAATAAATTCTCATACAATGCAGGTGGAAATACGAACTGGTATGCCCTGGAAAGGGCAATCTGGGAATACTCATCAACACTGTAAATACATGAACATGCTGATTCCACTGCCATGGTTTACCTTAAGATACACTCACACGTGTATATATACTAATAATAATGCTGAATGTAAAGGATATTCATCATAGCAACCTCTTAGTAGCACAATATAACAAATAACTCAAATGTTCATAAATGAGGGAGCATTTAAATAAATTAGGGTGTAACAATACAAAACATATCATGCAGATACAAATAATGATGAGCCATTTGTTTTACCAATATGGAAAGGTCTCTGAGACGTATTTTTAGTGAAAAACTAAAGGGTAGAACAAAGCATATAATACTATATTGTATTTTAAAAAAATATATTATAAAAATGAATTTATATTTGCTTACATTTGCATAAAGAACATCTGGAAAAATTGTAAGAAACTAATAAAGTTGGTATACGTAGTGGGAATTGTCTGGCTCGGGGATATGGAAGAGAGAGTGAATCTCCTCACTATATGTTTTTTTAAATATGTTTTGAGTTTTAAATAATATGATTGTACCAGAATCTACTTATTTTAACTTGTTTTAATTAGTTATACATGACAGTAGAACATGCCTATTAAAAAACTATAAAACATAAAGCATGATTAGTTAGTATGTTATAATTTCTGGGTTTACAAAAACATATATTATAAGTATGCATATATACACATGAACATACTTAAAATTTTCTTCAGCAACTTCTTTGCCAAGGAAGTCTAATAACTATAAAATAAAAACATTGAAAGGCATTTCATGAAAGTATGTGCATAATGAAACACTTATAAAGATTCACTGGCACATGTAGTAAATTAAGTTTCCTGAAAATTAACATTGATTAAATGTCATACTTGTAAGACAATTAGGAACTAAAGCTTATTAGACCATCTGCTGAAAAAAGAAAAACACCACCATCATCTGCAGGGAAAGACAAAAACTGGGATGGTCAGTAGGTACATATAGCACCTTAGTAAGATGCATAAGGGATGTGTTCATTTTCCTAGAAGTTCCTAATACCAGGAAATTCACATTCCCATTAGTCCATTGCTGTTCAAAATGATGTCCAGGCAGATATGAACCAAGGGTATTTGAAATACTCAGATAAGTGCACAAGAGAGATTTCCCTCAAGATTTTTTTGTTCTTCTTGCTATTTCAGTTATTTGAGGTCTTTCTTGTGTAATCAGAAATGGAAAAAAGAATCCAAGGGATCCAGAAATAGAGTTAGATTAGATTAGGTAGAGGTGAGTGAAGGAAGGAGAGGGAGTGTGGGGATGGGAAAGATAATAGAGTGAATCAGACATTATTACCTTGTGTACTTATATAAGTCTATGACTGGTGGGATTCTACATCATGTATAGCCAGAAAAATGAGAAACTATACTCTATTATATATGATATATCAAGGTGCATTCTACTGTCATGTATAACTAATTAAAACAAGTTAAAAATTTTAAAAAAGATACAAGACAAAATAAGATCTATTGAAATGTACACAATTAACTTTCGAAAGAAACAGTGTGACTGCAGAAACAGTCAAGGTGCTGTACAGAGGCAAGCAGCACTGCGATGAAGAGTTCTACTTCTCTCCCAACAAGGGAGCCAAACCCTACATGGCGTATTTTTAGATGGGCACCTGGTGTTCACAATTCACAATTTTAAAATGACATATTGAAAACTAGGTCCTAGTCCATAGGGCCTAATGGGTCATCATAGAGCCAGAATAAAGTGGACATAAATATAGTAAGCCACCATGGGTAGCTTTCTCTTGACTCCCTGAATGACCAGCTCACCTTAGGGAAATTTTGCTTTCTTACTGGTGGCATCTTTGCCAAATCAGAAGCACAAAATTCATGCTCAAGGCCCACTTCAAAGAGAACAGAGTGCTAAGCTTCCTGTGTTTGTCACGTACCAGGAGTAAAATAAGGAGTCATAAATGAACACTGAAGGTGAAATCAATGAAGACTACAAAATGGCCAACTTATTAAACTCTTCACATTTTAATCTGCCTTGTATATGAAAAGCAAAAGAAAGAAAGAAAATTCCGAGGGCAATTATAAGGCAAAGGCCTTCCAAACATGGTTACAAAAGCAGGCGATCAGACAACATCCATCTAATTTCATTCTCCAGTGAATGAGAAAACATCCAGAGAGAATTCTGTACGTACAGAGGGTAAAAAAGGATGAGATTAAAAAAAATGATTTACTATTAGACGGTTTTGATTGTTGAAGGAGCAAAAGCAATTGATCATTTGGGGTTGAACTTACCTACACTTATAAGCCTGTAATGAGAACAGTCTTATTTAGAAAGCATTCTGTAGTTTCAATGCAATTCTACTTCCATTATTTCCTTTGACAAGTTGACTTCCTCCACATAATACAGATAACATATAGAAGCCAAACCCCAGATGCACTAAGCTACCTGCTCAAGTTCACATAGGTACAAAGTAGCAGAGCAGAAATTCAAACCCAGTTCACAACTCCACAAATTCTCTGTTCTATGCAGCACAGCTCCTAAAAAATATGAACATGTATAAGTAACAACACCCTAGTGGTCTTGGAAAGATGAGTGATTAGCCAGGGACAGAAGGCACTTTGACTGTCTCTGTCAGTGGTCTGCTGAGGGGCTGTCAGAGAGAGGTCAGTGTTGGTTATGACTACACACAGATACACGGTCCCCATTCTGGACCTTAGATTCCCTGTAGCCTAAAGGTCAGTATAACTTTGAGTCATGAGTTGAGCAACAAGTTGGTTTGTCCTTTGATTCAAATTCTTGAGTAAGCTGCTTTGAAAACCTGGGAAAACTTCCTTCTTCACCTCTGGCCATGCCATTTCAATATCAGATGTTATTTCAATAACGGATGTTACAGATGTTAGCAATCAGAGATGCTCCAAGAACAATAAGCCTAACAACAGAGGAGCAGGATTGATCTTCTACACCAAGTAATAGCTCTCTGAGGATACCATGCCTTTCTAGAGAGTGAGAACAAAAATAAGACTTCACAAAGCTGTAGACAAGTGCCCTTAATCTTTTTTGGTCTTCCTCTAGCTGCCTTCCCCACATCTCCAAAGCCTCTTGACCTGAAGGCCGGGTAGGAATGGTGATGTAAGGGGCTTCTTCCTCATCGTGAACGAAGGGTTGGGCAGGAGAAGTTCTGAAGTCTGGGAGCTGAAGCATGAGATTACTCACTCAGAACACCTGTTCTTGTCCAAACCTCTCTAATTGCCTCGATTGCCACACTCCCAAGTCCCAGCAGTAGCAGATAATGAATGAATTAAACTTTTCAAAGCCATGATTGTATTTAAGAAAGTTTTAACCCATCGTGGGGAGGCATTTTATAAAAGGCATGGGGATTCTATTCTAACAACTTTCATATCATAGTGAAAGATACCGTAAGGTAAGATTTGCCGTGTTACTCATTTGCCAGGTCGGTGGTGTTCGTGTCTTTAATGTAGTGTGGCCACCATCACTCCCCTTCAGGACATTAACAGTAGGTCCTCACCGTCCTCTTTCCCCAAATCCTGGCAGCCTCTTCTATCTTTATGAATTTGCCAGTATTCCTGGTACCTCACATAAGAAAAATCTTACAGTGTCTGTCCTTTGTGCCTGGCTTATTTCACTTAGTACAGCTGAAATATATTTCATCATATGTAGTGATCATATTTTGTTCACCCATCCAATCTGCGCATGGCTGCTGGGGTGGAGCCCACCATTTGGCTATGTGAAGAATGCTGCTGTGGACATTGCTGTGAAAGCATCTGTTTGATTTCCTGCTTTCAACGTTTTGGGTAGATACTCAGGAGTGGAATTACTAGGTCATATAGTAATTCTATGCTTAATTTTATGAGGAACTCCCAAACTGTTTTCTACCGTTTCTGTACCATTTCATATTCCCAACAGTAATGCACAGGTACTAATTTCTTTCTTTGTTAATATTTATTTCTCCTTTTAAAAGAAATGCCATCCTAATGTGTGTGGAGTGCTATTTTATTGTGGTTTTGATTTGCATTTTCCTAAAGACTAGTGCTGTTGAGAATCATTTCTTGGGCTTATGGTCATTTGTATAACATCTTCAGAGAAATGTCTATTCAAGTCCTTAGCAATCTTTGAATTAGGTTATTTATTGTTTTTGTGTTGTAAGAATTCTTTATGTATTTTTGATATTAATCTTTTGCCTGAATAATGATAGGCAAGTCTTTATCTCCTGTCCAACAGTTGCCTTTTCACACTGTCAGTGAAGTCCTTTGTGAAGTACAGAGTTTTTAATTTTGATGCATAGAAGTTTTTAATTTGGATGTCCAATTTATCTTTTTTTTTTTTTCTGCTGGTGCCTGTGCTTTTGGTGTCATATCCAGGAAGTCATTGTAGTGATTCCATTCTGACTGCCCTCTGATACCATTTCTAAGCTGCACAGATCAACTTGGCTCAAATAAACCCCAATGGAGTAGATTGTGACTGGCCGGCATACCAGCATGCTTGGGCAACTGAACGTTGGCTTCTTGTTGACCTTCACTTCAGGCCCCAGTTCTGTGGCCTATTTTTCTTTATGATGTGGTCCCTGCCTACTTTCTGAGATTTTTTCCCTTTGCTCTCTAACTTCAGTTATCTTGAATTTTCTGTGCTTGCAAAAACTTTGCATGTGCCCTTTTTTTATGCTCACCCTTCAAGTCTCCACTCTGCATCACATTTTCCAGGAAGTCTCCCATGATCTGTCCCCATTCCCATCCCGCAAGGGGTTGATGTGCTGGCTTGAGCTGCCATGGCACCCCAGATATTGTTTGTCACAAGATACACAACATGGAATTATTGTTTATTTAGTTGTCTTTCCTTGTTGTTTTTAAATTCTACAAGGACAGAAATTTATAATTATATAATTCTACTTTATAATTTATTTTTATCACTGTATTCTTAGTAACTAGAATAATTTCTGACATACAGTAGATGTTCTGTAAAACATCTCCTGAGTCAATGAATGAATGAACCAGACTGTTCTAATAGTAATTAAAAGAAATGCTTTCATGAGAAGGTATAGAACTTAGAGATCTAGTGTAAATTTCCCTGCTTTTCTCAATATTTTCTCTTCTGTGAAGTTTATTTAACAAACCTTGAATCAAGTAGTGTCCTAAGTCCTTTTTCAATATTAATATATTTAATCTTCACCTTAGCCTGATGAGGCCTACCATTATTATCTGTAGTATTAAGAGAATGAATCAAAAGTACAGGGATGTTAACTAACTTGCCTATAGTCACACACCTACTACATGGGCTTTAGCTTATTAAGAGTCATTCAGCCAGTACGATTCCTTGGTTGTAATGAGTTCCAACTAAAAGTGAAACAATATATGCTTACTAGACTTACAGGAATGGTCAAGTTCATGAAATTTATGATTTTTCCAAACTAGATTTATGTTCCTGCAGATTTATGGTCTGATTTTCCTCCTGGGAGTCCAGTATCCTAATTGGTACTCAAATGCTTTTTATCCCCTAACTCTTTAAGCTTCCTCTCAGAGCCTTAGCTACTGTCTCATTCTTTCTTAGGCTTCCTGCTGGAAGTATCACACAGTGGGGCTACAAATGGATCACATGAATTTTTAGAATTAAAACCAAAACTTTCTACAGGATTTTGGTTTCAATTGATCAAGGTATTCAAATGACCATCCAAAATGACTCTTAGATACTTTCCTCAATTGTAGTTGGTAGTAGCTCAGCTTATCCATTTTACAGGCCTATTTTCAATTTTTCCTTTTAAATTTTGGTTATCTTGAGTTAAAACTGATCTTTTCCCACTTTAGTATTGTTGCACAGCTAAGTATTTAAACTCAGCTTCCTCCTTCCTTATCTTCCTTTTTTTTTCTTTTTTTGCTTCCTTTCAAATTCATTTATTCACTCACTTATCTATCCATGCAAACATGTATTCAGTAATTAAAAGGTGCAAAGAACCTAGAAAATGAGAATACAATTTTACCCTGCAGGAGTCAATGTCTTCCCCATGTAAAAATCTTGCACAATATCATGAAAGTTAAACATTTCTCTGGTTTTGGATAGTTAAAAAACATTTCAAAAGACAGTAAATTATTTGAGTTGGTGCCTCTTTTCCCATACTTTTATTTGCCCTCTGAAAGGGTTAGGTTATGTTGCATAGTGGTCAGTACTATTCCTTTGACTTGAATGATTAAACAAAATGTCTCTTTCAAAAAGTACAAAAATATATAAAAAGATAATTTACAATTTTAAGACAAAATATGTAATAGGTTGCTATAGTTGTGAATTAATCCCTGAAGAAAGAAAGAAAAAAAAGAAGTAAAGTTACATTTTAAAGCAAAATGGATATATTAGAAATTCACCATTGGATAGACTGCAAAATGCCTCTTGCCTCTGCATAATAAATATAATTTATTGATTCTCTCTGAATATATTAGAGAGATAAGGCATGTACAATAATCATTTGTGCTAAGGACATACAACAAAGAATCAAAATTACTCTCTGCAGCAAGTACTAGGCTGATGGTTAATAGCATACACATTCATTTTCATACCTCTTGCCCTTTTAAATATATCTCTAAGGAAAGACAGTGGTTATTATTTGGTTTTCCCCATGTGAAATTTCTCATACAATGTAGCAAATCTTTAAAAGTTATGTGAAGAGTACATTTCTCTTTTAAGATTCTCATTCATAGTTAAGCAGGCTTATGGGTATATTTCATTTAGCAGGGACAACATTTCCAATTTAACTTGTTCCCAAGAATGTAACATTTGCAGCTAATTTCCAACGTAACATTTAGATATAGTTCAAAGTGAAAGCCCATGATTGGTTTTTGTCATATATAAAAGCAAATGAAAACCAAGGCAAAACTACATTTTACTTTTAGATTGTGTATTTAAGTTCCATTTATAGAAAAATAGGTTTGGCGTAGGTGGTGAGCTTGTAATGTCATTTTTTATTTAACACTCAAGGTAGAAAGGTCTCAGAAAGGAAAGGACACATGTTTAAATCTTTCATGACCCTGTACTCATACATCTGCCATTTGCCAACAGGTCTTTAAACGAGCAGATAGGCTGCCATGTTCTCTAAGTTATACATACTATAATAGCTTCATTTTTTTGTTAACCACATATAACTTAAATCTTGTCTTTTATATCCTGTAAGCTTTTATTATGGGTGACTTATATTATGTTTTCCCCAAACTGAACAGACTACCTAATCTGGGTTATCATCTTACTTGCAAATGGACAGATTTTCACATATGACCTAAAAACCAGTAGGTCTCGTAACATTCTTTTCTGAGAATTTTATAATGCTACAATTAGGACATCAAACTTTAAACAGACTCCATTAAACAATAAAACATCCAGAACTTAGATTGAAATATGCTATCGAATTTATACTATTATAGGGAAAATTATCTCTATTATTTATTTTTATCATAATTATCTCTGAAAATCTTTACACAATGGAAAGTTCAAAGCTATGGGATTTGAGCCAATATACATAGTTTTTAAAATGTTAGAGCTTAATGGAAAATGTCACTGAAAAACAATTTTGCAAATGTAAATTTTAAATGGAGCTTCCTAACAAGGAATAATTTTAAGATGATCTAACAAATTTGGGGGTTATTTAGATAAGGAATTTGCCAAAAATATAAATAGTATAAAGAATAGAGACATTTGAAAATGTGTTCTATATAGGATTCAATTAAATATTTATTTCATGCCAACTAAAATGTGGAGAATTCCTGAGCAGAAGGAAAGAGGTACTTTGAAAGGAGCAAGGCCTCCCTGTGGAGGTCGAGACCCAAGTGAAGAGAAGGAGCCAGTCCTACTCTAAGAGGGAATGTCATAGGCAAACGTGAGAACTAGTAGATGGGTCTCAAAAGCACCTTAAAAGTATATTTGTTTTTAAAACTAAATGCTGAAAGAATCAAAGGGAAGTTTAATTACAAATTAATATATGTATAACTAAGGTGTATGTGCATATGTGTATGTATGTATATGTGTGTTCAGAATATGAATACTGAATAATGGGTGTATGAATAAGTGGAATTTCTGTGGAGAAGACTGAAGAGAAATTTCTTAAGCTTTGAGTAGAATCAGCAGTAGCTAGGAGTATCCATATAACCTATATCCTGGAAATATGTGCTTACAATTTATGCTAATAAGTGTACCGACCTTATTTTCTCTTGTCCCCTCTTTCTGCCAGTATCTCATATTCTGTACCCTTCCCTGGGGAGCTGGTGAAGGTGAGAGGACCTTACTCTTTCAATTAGAAAGAGGAACATCACAACTCCACACTGCCTAGTTCTGGAAATGAGCATAGAATCCTGATGAAAAAGAGGCCTGCTTTTTCCTACAGAGGTGACCCTGCAGGTGCTAAGAAGAAAGGGCACTGAGCTAGGACACCTGGAGACTTGGTGCTCATGATATTCTGCCAGGATTTGTGCTCTTGTGCTCTCTGACCAGCTCTGCCTGGTTCAACTAATTTATTTGCATGCACATTAAACTCCAAATGTCATCACACACTATGCCTTCCCATTTTCTAACCACAGGTGCTTACAGATCAGGCTCTTGCTTAACCTGCCACTGGCTGCTGGGTCATTATCTGTCCTTCAGAGCATCAGGACACCTGGACTCTACTTTGATCAAGAACACTACGTGCACTCAAGAAAGCTTACCTCACCTTAGGAAGACAGGGCTGCTACTGGCTTTTCTTTAGACAAGTTTTTTGGGGCAGACCCTGCAGTCTATCCTAACCATGGTATGCTTCTGTTCTAGGAAGGAGTCTGTGGTCCTGAAATTCACCACAACGAGCAAGTTTACCAACTTTCTATCCTGGACTACTAAAGAGGCTGCTAACTGGTTTTTCCAACTCTTCTTCAATTTATCAGAGCTCTATCCAGAAAACAAATGAAAATGTCAGTTCACTTGCTCTTTTACTCTAATTTAACAAGTATCTACAATATTATCTTCCCTGTGTCAAGCACACATCTGACAAGGGTCTAAGTTCATGGTAGCAGGGCTGACAGTACAGTTGGGATGAAAAGGATATCTCACTGTGGAGGACAAGTGGTGGTCTTGTCCAATTGGCTGCCATTGCTTCCTTTTCTCCTCATATCTCTGGGTCTAGCTGGGGAAGTAGCTTTCCCCCATTCCGATTCCATGCCATTGGAGTGGAGCTGATCTAACTGCAGATTTGGAGAGGAGGTTGCTGAAACTTTCATCCTGGCCAATCAGAACTGTTTTATCTTGATCACGGTGACTGGTTCAGGGATCTATTAGACAGAGCACCATTCCAAATAGTGCCTTTCATTGGAGATGTAAAGAGAAAATCTCCTGCTGACTGCAGAGCTAAGAGGATGTGAGGACTCTACGGTGGGAATTCAGCTGCCTGGGAACGAGGATAAGAGGGAGGCCGGCAGAGAAAGGAAGAGGGGAGAGACGAATATGTGTACAAATTCCAGCACTTGAGAGTTTAGGTTCAATTGTGGCCAAAGCTCTAAGGTCAAGGGTAGTAGCCTTGCCAAGTCCCAAAATGAGGGCAGCGAAGAAGCAACAAACTCCACCTGGAGCAACTAGGCTACCCATGTTCACCTGGAACCTGCCTGTCCTTCACTAGAATAATGACTCACTTCCTTTACTTGTTCTAGGAACTCTGAGCCAGACTTGGCTTGGTTATATTTATATCTCCAAGTGCTTGGCACTGTGCTTGTTAGATTAAATATATATTATGATTTCAACAAAAATTCCTTGAGTGCCTCTAGGTAGCCAGCCCTGCACTGAATGCAGGATATTTTGACAGGATCTAAACACTGCCCTTCCCTTGAGGGATTCTCCATCAGTCAATATGTACACAGGACTGGCCTTCAGAGAGAGACCTGAAATAACTAGTTCCTTTCCTCATTTCCCCTCCCCCGGCCCCAATCCTTTTATTCCTGTTAACCCACTATCAGAGCTTACTACAAAAGTCACATGCCACTATGAGAACGCTCTGTAAATTTAGGTTTGGTTTCCCTGTGACACGTTCTCAAAATACCTTGCAGTTTTCCTTCATATAAATCAGTACTTCTCAACAAGGGGTGATTTTGCTCCCCTTACTTGGGGACATTTGACAACATCTGGAGACATTTTGATTGTCATAACTGGGAGAGAGGATGGTGTGGCATCTTGTGGGTGAAGGCCAGAGATGCTGTTAAGCTTTCTACAATGTACAGGACAGCCTCCCTACAACCAAGAATTATCTGACCCCATATGTCAATAATGCAGAAGTCAATAAACTTATATAAATAATCACAGTTTAGATCAATCATTGTCAGTTTTCATTAATGTCTTTCCCTCCACTAAACTATAGGTTCCAAAAGGGCAGCCACTGAGTCTATTTGACACCATTACATGGCCAAAGATTCACAACAGTAGTGAGTGGAAACTCAACAATCACTTGCCAAATGTCGCCATTAAAGAAACGTCAAATCTGCTCTCTGAAAAGTAATACAGTATTCAAGTCATTGCTCCTTCTTTATTGCAAGGAGTGTATTAGCAGGGGAAAAAATTCTATGTTTATCATCTTCTAGAAATGATAGTTCTTGGTGCAAGGTTTTGTTTTGATTTAATAGAGGAGGCTTCATTCCAAATGAAAATATTTGCTTTAGTGTATTAGGATATCCTTGGGTGTTAACAAGACCTATTCAAAGGCACAGCTCTGGCTACGGTATTCAGTAGTCCCTCATACTTTGGGCATGTAGTGTTGGCAAGCCTGAGTGACACAAATGGCATGGTGCCTAACACACGTGACGACCAGCATTTCACAGAGTTATTCAGAGTGGCACCATGAAATCTCCCTAAAGCAAGAGATGATAGAGGTAATTATTCTGCATGTTGGCTCCCTGTGCTCAATAAGCCTGGATTCCATGGAGCTGTGTCTTCAGTGAGTGGCTGGTAGTGCTAACACTCCTAATTATAATCTTAAGTCATAACATCCCCTTTAAAGCTTCAACTCAAGGGAAAATGCAGCTGGTATTTTTTACATAGAAGTCAATTTCTGAAACAACTACAGTGCAAAAACTTTGAGAAAAGGTCAGGCTTAATTATTATACTAAAGCCAAAATAATGCACTAAAAATACACTACTTTATAAAAATAAAATGTAACTTGCTTATCGATCAGGAGCATATCCTTAAAGGCATGTTGTGAACCCACATTGGAACTATTTTCATCGAGAGATGTTGACCTTCTTCTCTATGAGGCAGTGAATTCTTTAAATATACATGAAGCCTTCATTTGAAAGCATGCTAACTCATTTATCTTTTATATTTCTATGTTGAAAAATTGTGTGAAAAATTGTGTCTGGATTCTGGTTTCTTATAATACAGTTTAACTTTGACCCAAATTTTCTTTTTCCCTAAAAGTCCTTGAGTCTCTGATTCTTGCTTTATCAAACACAGGCGAGGGCTTTGGAATCTTTAGGCACCTTTCTGATTTTTTGTTTGTTTGTTTTTAAAAATCCAACAACACAATATAACAAGCCCTTTCATCTAGGTACTGAAGAGAACATGAAAAATTCATAATTCCTCTCCTCCAGTTCCAACACCAAGACTCTCTGGATTTTTTTCCTCTGGTCTCTTCCCTCAAGGAGCTTAAACTCTCATAGGGAAGAAATACAAGGACTTTAGAGCTTATTTTGTTATTTTGTTTAAAAAATAAAAAACACAAATAAGGGGTGGGGATATAGCTCAGTTGGTAGAGTGCTTGCACAAGGCCCTGGGTTCAATCCCCAGCACCAAAAAAAAAAAAAAAAAAAAAAAAAAAAAAAATTGAGTTAGAGAATGAATCTTGTTTGACAGATGGAAAAACTAAGGCAGAGAGAAGCTAGTTGAAAGCACTATGAAGATACTCTCTTGGGTCTTGTGGTCACACATTACAAATATGGTTGTCCTGCATCATGAGACTCATGCACAGGCCATGAACAGCCATGAGGGCAGAGAGAAGAGCCACAAATGATTGTAAGATAATGAGGAGAGGGAGACTTTCCTTGGACATGGACTTGATTGAGAAGTCATTGGAGCTGGGCTATTTCTTACTTATTTTTCTCCCCATAAAACATCTGGTATATTACAGATGCTTAATAGGTATTTGCTTATTGACTCTACTTTCTGCACTGAGAGGAGTGATATTAAAGGTAGTATTCAAATAGAACCTGAAAATGTATTGACAAGAAAAATAAACACTACTTATTTCCACCCCTTTTGATGACTGTAACAGCACTACTAAAGACATAGATAGTGGATCACTGTTTTTGTTGTTGCTGTTTCCCCCATTTGGTAAACATTAGGAAGATGCAAAATTTTTCTGTTGTTAATACAATGCTCAGCCACTGTGAATATCTGGCTTTCAATGTAACATACAAATGACACTATGGTTGTTTTAATGGGAGACTGGCAACAAATTACAGCAGGTGGTCCCACCATGTGAGCCAGTCGATTCACACATTTCTATCTAACCAGAGGATCGCCAAAAGACGAGTTCTGTAGTGACAAAATGAAAGTAGAACATACGTGACCACTGATGATATGTCTAGGGCTGCTAAGGTTTTTATGTGCCTTGTTTTACTTAATTCTTGTGCAGCCTCACGAGGTAGGTATTCATTCCTACACAAGTTCAATATGGGAAATGAATGTGAAGTTCTGTGAAGGGGAGGTGAGAACCAAGCTCATCACAGAAGCCCATCTCCTACAAGGGCTCCGAGGAGAGCGTTCAACTCCGTGGTGGCTTTATCATGGCTGCACTCTGGCAGTCTGCCTTGAAGGAGTAGGAACTTGCCTTGTCAACATATCGAGAGTGTCTACGTTTACGAAAGGCAAAAAAATGTACCACCAAAGTGAGAAGACAGGTGCATAATGACACTATGTATAAAGAGATTGGTTGTCACAGGTACAAGGACACTCTCTGTAAGCAGAGCTGCATGGGAGACAAAATATAACCAGAAGGTGGCTGGGTGAATAGGAAATGAAAACGACAGGAGCTAAATCTAAAGGGAGGGCATTGTCACAGGAGCCCCTGAAGCCCTCAACAATCACTTTGTGTCAGAGACAATCTAGTGATGGGACTTGAGATGCTTGAAGACTGTTAGCTAAGACGTCCTCTTCTTGCTTGGTAATTTAGTCAGCTTTTTCACTGCTGTGACTAAAAGACCTCACAAGTACAATTTAAGAGGAAAAGTTTATTTGGGGGCTCATGGTTTCCGAGGTCTCAGTCTATAGAAGGCTGGTTTTATTCCTCAGGGCTCAAGGTGAGGCAGAACATCATGGTGAAAGAGTGTGGCAGAGGAAAGCAGATCAGGACATGGTCACCAAGAAGCAGAGAGAGACTAAGTCCAGCTCACCAAATATATACCCCAAAGACATACCCCCAGGGACACACCTCCCCAGCCCCAACCTACCTGCCTACAGTTACCACTCAGTTAATTCCTATCAAGAGATGAACTCAATGATTGGGTGAAGATTCCCATAACTCACCTCTTGCATTGTCTCACACAGGAGCTTTTGGGGGACACCTCACATCTAAACCATAAAACTTAGTGTTGATATTTACTCCTGTGACCCTCTTGTTTCCTATGCTTCTGGTGAGGAACTACCCCCTGTTTTGATGTATACTTTCCTTATAAATTTATATGAATATATTTGGTCAGGTAAGAGTTAAGTCTCTCTTTTAAGAAGTTATTTGGTCTCACATTAAGGTTTTTAACCTTTTGGGGGCCATAAGGTCTTTTAAGAATGTTCTGAGAGTTAAGGATTTTTGGAAAAAGACATATACAAAGACAAACACATAATCTGAAGGATTTCAAGATTCCTAGAAACATATACTTGAAACCCAGGTATAAAACATTAAGATAACTGCCTATTTCTGTTCTAATCTATCGACACAGATAAAGTATAACTTGTAGAGTCTAAGGAAACCTATACTACCTATGAATTAGTATCATTTCATTTTATAAATAAGAAAACTGAAATTCAGGGAGTATAAGAGACTTGTCACTAATGGGCAGAATAAGCAATCTATCAGTCTTCATAACAGGTACAAGAATGTTGTAATTTTTAAGATCACTCTTTAAGAATAAAAAATTTCATCAAAATTCTGGAAGAAGGCCATGGATTTTTTCTTTGATTCTGAAAAGACATGTATTGAGTTACCATTATTCCCATTTTAAAGAAGAGTAAAAAAGTCTCCTGAAGTTAAATAACTTGCGCAAATTTCTTTGTGGCAGAATTAGATCTGAACTAGAAAATCATAAGGCTGTGATCCACAGGCTGTGCTCTTACCCTCCCCGCTATGTGACCTCTGCCACAACCTAAGCAATCTTTGGCTTCACCCACCTTCATTAGCAAACTCTTAACCGAGTTGCCAATGACAGTCCTTTAAGCACACTTGAGGGTATTATTTGAAAGTATGTTTAAACTTCAAGTTCAAAAGCGTGGAAGTCCAGGGTAATCCTCAGATGGGTGAGGCATAACATTCACATACTTTCATTCAGCTTTTCAAAGAAATGTGAAAGTGTTTAGGTGTGACTTAAAAAATGGCCTATCTCTGCATTTTCCTTCTGTGTTGTGTTATATTTCATTAGGCAACAAAGGCTTCTTCCTCTCCTGGTAATATGTAGTGATTAATCACAATCACCTGTCACACTTAATTTAGCATTCATTCCATGAAAAGATTTTCCACATGCTCCAAGGTGAAATTTACATTTTAATATCCACAGATAAAGAAGTATAGCAGTATGTGTTACATTTTTTTCCACTATGAAAACCATTTTCAGGAATTTAGACTGTTAAATAATCATTCCTTTTATGAGACTAGCTCTAAAGACACATATAAATTTTGAAATCTATAGTATTACTTAGCAATTTTAGTGCTTTACTTTTTGCAGCCAATCATGGAAGACTTGCTTTTATAGCTTTCTCTGCAGAGTCATCTTAATTACAGGGAAATCCCGTTACAAATGACTTTCCATTTACAAGCGCTTCAGCTGGAATCTAAAGTTGGTTTTATTGGAAATGATGAAAAATTACACTTTCTGGGACATAGACTTAAGAATCAGGATTGGAAGCAAATTATATTCTTTTAGTTTTAGGAAAATTTAAACGTATCATATTCTTTCCTTCTAAATAGTTTTCCTCAAAAGGTTAAATGTAGCAAAACATTTTAGATGATCAGACTCTTAGAAAAATTTTCAAGGTGAAGGGGTCATGCAGGTTATCTCATTCAATCCACCCATTTTAACTGACAAAGAAGATGAGTTCTACCCAATTTACAGAACTGGGGTGGAGTAGGACTAAACCTTGGTCTGTGGGCTGCCACTTGTACCCTTTCAGCTACACTTGCTTCCAATGCCATCTCCTCCTTTCTTTTTGCATAATTCACATGGAGAGTTCCCTGGTCCCAGCAATCAGGATTTCTTTTGACCTTTCTTGATAGCCTTTAGTCAAGCAGGTATCACACTACATATTCATTTGGTCATTGTCCTTCCCCTTCAAAGAACATAAGCTTCATGAAGACAAAGAATGTATGGTGTCTAATGTGTCTGCCACGTAGCAGGACTCAATAAATACTTGTTAAATGAAGTTTCAAATTTAACCTTAAAGATTTTCATGTAGGTGTTCATTTACATCTTGAAATACCCATATTTGCTTTAACTGGAATTTTAAGAAATTAGGTATCTTAATGTCCTCAAGAAAAATGCCTTCTTAAACAGGCTAAGAAGTCATTAATAAATGATAAACTGTATTACAATAAAATGAAGGGGTTTCTCCTTAACACAAACCCACCAGAAATAAATTATAAATTTACTCTACATTATAAATGTACTCTACATTTGTACTCTACTGTATCCAGACTACATAAATAACTTCTAAAAATCAGTACAGAAAATAAATACTAATTACCCATTCAAAAAATGGTAAAATGTATGAACATATATTTTAAAAAGAAACACACACAAATGGCTAATAATGAGCAATAAAAGCAAGATCAGCTCTTCAATTCAATGAATAATCAGGGAGATGCAAATTAAAAACCATAATGATACATACTCAAAAAAATTTCAAGCAGGAACTCAAGGAGATTTTTGTGTACCATGTTCATAGGAGCATTATTCACAATAGACAAAAGGTGGAAGCAACCAGAGTATTCAGAGGTGAATGAACAGATACACTAAATGTTTTGTTGACAGATGGAACACTTACAATGGAATATTACTGAGCTTTGAAAAGGAAGGGATCCTGTCACATGCTACCTCATGGATGACCCTTGAAGATACTATGCTAATGGAAAAAAAAATAAGCACAAAAGGACAAACACTGTATGATTACACTTTCATTAGACACTTGGTACAGTCAAATTCCTAGAGATGGCAGGAGATCATGGTTGCCAGGTGGGAGGGGAGTGGGGCGTCAGTGCCCAGTGGGTATTGAGTTTCTGCCTGGATGATGCAGATGCCTGGATGTGAACTGTGGGAACAGTGGCACAACAATGTGAATGCTCACGATGGTACTGGACTGTACACTTCAAGAAGGCTGAAATGGCCAATTTTCTTGTACACTGTTAAAAAAAATGAGATATCATTTTACATCCATTATTTTGAAAAAAAATCCTCAATAATAGTACATATTTGTACTTGCTGTCCACTGATTTGTGTCTCCTTACACCCCAATTCATATCCTGGAGCTCTAACAGCACCTGACCCTGCCATGTGATTGTACCGAAGATGGGGCTTTTAAAAACTTGATTAAAGTTAACTGAGGTCAAAAAGGAGGATCCCTGATCTGTGTCCTTCTGAAAGGGGAGGAGACACCAGACATCTCTCTTTCTTTGCCATGTGAGGACACGGTGAGAAGGCGGCCATCTGCAAGCCCCAAAGACAGCCCTCACCAGAAGAACAATCTTAATGGAACATGAACTTGAACTTTTCAGCTTTCAGAACTGTGAGAACACACATTTCTGCCGTTTGAGCCACCCACTCAGTGACATGGTGTTCCCCACATGGTGTGAACACTATAGAAACACCAGCATGTGTGTAACTTGAGAAAAGCGCAGGGAAGTTAACCTGAGCCCCATTTGTATTGGCAAAATCCAGAAACAACAAAAATCTACATAACAAGAGAATAGGAGCTATAAGGAAAAACAGTAAGTAATAAATTTAAAAACACAGGTGACATTACATTTGGGAAGTCCTTGAGAAGTATAGAGGAACTTCACATGATCATTAATATCTGCATAGCAGGCACATGGATGCTTTATTATTCATATATATATATATAAATATATATATATCCATCAGCATATTCTCAGTCTCTCTGTATGTATTTATTAAATAAACTAAATTAAAGACAATATCCATAGCATATGGTTTAATTTTATTTCATTCATGATGAATTTTTTACTAATAATTTTATCTTTCCTCTTGCTATGTTCCTCTTGCTTATGTGTTTTAAAATTTACAATGATAAAGAGATAAGGAAAGTAATTTTATTCAATTTAAAGATCTCAACCTTTTATTTTGTGCATCAAAAGCTGAGGCCCCTGGAAGCCAATTTTCCACAAGGACTGTGGAATGTTCTACTGATCTCACAAGTCCTCCTAGTCTTACTCAGCTGCATTATACAGTTTCCCAGCATAAGTGTCTATCATAGCACAATGCAGGAGAGAGAAAAATGGAAGGTCATAAATAAATAGAGTATAAAACTTCAAGTTTCAGAGCATAACTGGGACAGATAACTAAGCAAGCAAAATTCTATATAATAAATTACTTGAACTGCCTAAAAGAGTGGGCTGCATAAATCACAATTTTACCAGAAGTGCTATGAAATCCATACTGGGAATAAATGCAGTGTGAACAGTAAAAAAAAAAAAAAAAAAAAAAAAAAATTGTACTCTACATCCTGTACATAAAGTCTGAAGGCCATTTAGGTATATGCCACACACTCATATAGATGATCTTCAAGGGCAATTTCCCCCCTTGGGGTAAGACTGCAATTGCCCTATGAAAATATATCATTACATTTGCTATGGCTCGAGGAGAGAACAACAGTGAGATCTTAGAAAGAATGAGAGCAAACAGTTAAAAAGAAATGTCAAGCTCACTAAGAAGTGCCATTTTTACATTTTACTCTATAAGGTAAACAAATTATCTTAGGGGCTCTGAATGTAACCCAAAACTATTTTAGGTGCATTCACATATATCATCTTTTTAATCTTCCATATATCATCTTTGATAGGTATTAGTTTTCTCTTTTATTATGAAAAAAAGAAAAGAAAGATTAAGTAACCTGTCTATGGTTACAGTGCAGGCAAGTCGGCGAGTTGGGACTCGAGACTCATTCTTACTGAGGTACTTTGGCCACAATACTTTTTTCTTGCTGCCTTAAAAATAGTTTTTAGAGTAACAGCCAAAATAATTAACAAGGCAAGAGCTAATCAGCCAGGTTCCATACTTCTCCCCCCAATTTAATGACTTTTCTTAACTTTTTGGCTCAATTCCTGTTCATTAATTAGTTTTTACCAAGATAAACCAAGGAATAAAATATGGAATTGAGTCTATCAATTTAGGACCTTCTTTAAAACTCAGATTATCATGTCTGGTCTGAAATGAGTCACAGAATTCTTTTCCTTTTGTTTTTCTGTTTCAGATTTAAACCCTTAAGCTTTATTTATAAATACACAAAGTGTTTGTGCTGTGGTGCTGGCCCAGAGTAGGAACAGGAGTGCCTGGGTACAAACCAAGGGGAAATATTTATAGCTCTGGGCCCTAGTGCATTTTAAATAGCTTCTTTGTGTCTTCATTTCTTTGTAAAGATGAGGTTAATGCTTCATACTTTTGTTTGTGAGGATGATAAAACATAAATAAAGCAAGTAGTAATTCCCAAACATAATAGGAGTTTAATAAGTGCCAGGCATTGCTATTATATATACACAAGTACGTATCATGTGTATGATGCTTTGTAACACATACCTAAGAATTGTTAGGTATTACTATTAGCATACTTAGAGGACTAAGAACATTACTAATAGTAGCGACACTCCAGTAAGTATACTCAGGAGCCATGGGGCACTGAGTCCAGAGGCAGAAGAAAATTAGGAAGATCTTCTAGAAGAGCTGAATTTAGCTGCATCTCAAGGTGAGTGGGAGTTAGCCACAAGAAGGTGTGTGTGTGTGTGTTGTGTGGAGGGTGTTCCAGGAAGAGGAATGGCATTCTGAAAGCAGAAAGCATGAACAGGATGAAGTACAGGGTGGACTGTTCGGGCCGGATGTCAGCATGGAGGGCCCTGTTACAGTGCAGTAGCCGGAGTGAGGACCCAACTGAGGAGGCCCAGAAGGGCCGGGACAGCAAAACACGACTTTTTCAGATGGGTAGGAGGTGAAGAGATTAAGTAGTTATCCTAGGAGTAAGAAAGAGCCATAGAAAAGACAATCCAGTACAGAATGTCCATTTGAACTATCCTCAAATTCTTAATTTTTAACTTTTTGTATTTTCTTGTTTGAAGCCTAAAATTTCAGAGTTAAATGTTGTAGAAAACATCTACATCAGACATCCTTGTGGTGATTCTTCTATTAAAAAATAACACGATAATGAACAAAAATGATTTTCTCATGAGTACAAGAAACTGGATGGATTTGGTAGGAGCACTGTCATGCTAGTAGAATTGAAACAGAGACTGGGACAAATTTGAAGGAAACAACATTAAGCATCACTCTTTCTACCTATCCTGAATTACCAAGGACCTCTTGAGTGTAGGCGGTGCCTTCCCACATTCCCCCAAGTGGTGTCCTCCCCTCTCCTCTAGCCATGCTCTTCTTAGTCTGAGAAATTCAGGGGTAGGCTTGGATCACCTTGGGAGCCTCCTCCACCCTCCAGTCTTGTGCTTATCTCTCGGCCCCAGGGCAGCCACACACGCTTCCGTGTTAGCATCTTCCACACTAGAGCCTGACCGATGAAGTTATGCAGACTTGAATTTCCCACTAACTGTGAGGTTCTTTTAAGGCAGGGATCACGGCTATTCAGAACAGAGATCACACTCAAATCTGCACCCCTAATCCCAACACATGTAGTTCGTGGTTCGATCTCAAGAGCGCACAACTGAAAAATAAATTTATCATTTTAGAATAATGAGATGACTGTGCATAGATTCCTTACTTCTCTACCTCAAAACTACAAATAGATTATAAGACAAAAATGTCCCAAAGACAGCCAAAGTCGGATGAAGGTTGACTCAAATACTGTCTCTCAAAGCTGATTTTGAGAGTGGTAAGAATTTTTCTCTGTTATGCCCACTGAAGCTCTACTTTGGCTTACAGATCAGTCCACCTTCAAATCGATAGTTTTGATTTTTTATTATTGTGAAAGAAGAATAACTCTCATCCACAAAGTAGGCTGTTATAGCATTGTCGGATCATTTTCTCCATACACACGCATACAAACTGAAAGAGGAACATTGATGCGATTAATGTTTCAAGCAAAAGTCTTTTAGGGCTTTGCCACAATCTTTCAAAAGAATCTTCTCTCTGGATCTCCCAAAGCACATTTTCCATGCAAAGGAAAATCACTTGACTTTTAAGACGAAAAGACAAAATATTGCCTGGAAATAGTTTATCAACCCCATTGGGGGAGAGAAAGTTCTTACACAACAAAAATGGAAGAACATTACATAGAATTAGGAATAAAAAAAGATCCAAGGTAAGAGTGTCTAACATTTCCCGCCCCCTGGGGGATCACTCACATTTCTGTGCAATGCCTAAAATGTTATAATAGGCTGAGTAGTAAGTACACATACTTGATATAATCACATTTTCCTCATTTTAGACAAATACAGCTTTCTTTGTCTGATGCATCAAGAGAGTAATCCTTCAGGGCAATTTGTCAACTTAATTCCTTTCACTTAACCGTACCAGGCTCTGTGGAAGTAGCAGTAACCAGTAGACATTGCTGATGGCTTACGGAACTCACAGAAACATACACATGTAAAAGTGGGGAGCAGGAAAATCTACAGGTGCTCCCAACAGCAATAGCAGTTAGACCAGAACAGCTAGGCCAGGCCTAAAGGATGAGCTTAAATAAAGCAGATCAAGGAAACAAGTAATGGACGTGAGTCTGAGATAGTGATTGAAAGGAAGGCCAGTTTGGATCTGGGAAGTTGGAGATGGCCCTGGGAGATTGGAATGTCAGTGTCTCCAGAGCCCTTTTGATCACCAAGGTTACTTGCCTATACTACCCCTCCCAAAAGGCTGCAGGCAGGGAATTAATTGCTAATTAATGCTCCCTGGGCTGGTACCTGCCTGAGTCACTCCATTTGGCCCTTTCCCCTGCCATCTGCTTCTCATCTTTTAGCCATCTCACCAGCATCTCCTGGGTCTAGTCAAGTAGGCAGGAAGAAGAGAGATAAGAGGGGAGAGAGCAGGAGAACAAAGGAGACTTTAGTCTAGAAGAGGGGCTGGGCATGCTCACTTTTGGGTATACCAGAATATCAACCATGGCCCCTTTTCCCTCCCAGGAAAAGTCTGGGTCACTACCTTTAAGTAAAACCTGCTTTATATGCTTGCTTCGGTGTGTTTCTCTGGTGTTCAAACTTTAACATTTGAGGAAGCAGAACTCGTCACCAATAACCGGCGGTACCATAAACATGATGGATCACTTCTCTGCCTCACTGTGGATGACACCTGACACTGAACAGATTGTGTACATATTGATCAGATGAGAAGTGGAAATACGTATTACTACTTTTTATTCTGAGAAAGTAATTCATAAACCAGATCAACAATTTAGCAAATGCAAAGGAGACCAAGAGATTTTATAACAGTCATACTGTCAACAGAAAGGTAGTCCCCAGTGACGGAAGGAAAATATAGGCCCTGATGTTGAAGACAGACAGCACAGCCATAGAAATGATGGTTTCACTCATTGTTTTGTTCATCAATGGAAGTGACTGTGCACCGTCTGTGCCAGCTTACAAGGTGAATTAGTGTGGTTAGCAAGGCATAGAGCTTAGATGACCTTATCAATCCAGGGAGGAAGACAAGCCAGTGACCAGTTTCTTATGAGACAGTGTTAAATGCTTTCTCAGGGCATGCTGCAGGGTGCTAAGGGAAGACACAATAGGAGCAATAAACCAGACTTTGCAAGGAGGAGGAAGGTGTCAAGAAAGTGACATCTAAATTGAAGCCAGAAAGAAGAGTTTACCAGAAAACAGGGAAGGATGAGGGAGAAGAGAACTCTAGCTAGTGGGAACAGTGTGAGAAAGGCAGAATGGCACCATGTGAGTATTACATTTCAAGGGCTAGAGTCAGGTAGAATGCTAGAACACAGTGCCTGTGTGTGTGTGTGTGTGTGTGTGCGCGCGCGTGCGCGTGCGCACGTGTGTGTGTTACAGCAATAATGAAAAAAAAATTAAGTGGGTTGTTATGTAGAAGCCAGATCACCCATGGCCTTGAAAGCATTTTAAGGAGAGTGAGCCCTATCTTGAGGATAATGGGGAGTCATTATAGTACCTTTAGCATGCCAAGACCACAGCAGACATATACTGTAGGAAGATCCTTGTGGCTGCAGGGTAGAGAATGGGGTTGGCAAAGCCCAAGAGGTCAGTTAGGACTCTAATCTAAGTAACACAAATACTAGCATTTGGAAATTGTGAAGAACGATTCTAAAGTCCATTTGAAAGAACAAGTGAATAGACATGACTCCTTCCAAAACCTCCACCCCTGTCCCAACCAAAGTATCTAATGTACTGCAATTAAAATATAGTGGTAATAGTAGAGAAATGGATCAATGGAAAAAATTCAAGAGATAGCCCAAGTATATATAGGAATTTGGGTTCTGCTAAAGGTGGCCAGCAGAATTAGTTTTTTTTTAAATATCTAAAATTTCATCGTATCAAACAAAGACAAGTTCTAGATGAAATAAAGACTTAAATGTAAAAAATAAAAATCAACACTATCAATAAGCAATTAACAAAAGAAGAAAAGCAGATGCTAAATAAACATGGCATTTTACCCAGGAGATTGGCAAGGATTAAAGAGGTTTGTAATATCTATGGGCAGTAGGTACAGAGGACTAAGGATCTTCTACTCCATTAGTGTGAGTGGATAAAATAGGCACTTCCTTTCTGGAAGGCAGCTTAACAACACGATTCAAAACCTTTAAAATATGCATTCTGTGTGACCTAGAAACTCCATTCCTAGAAATTTTCCCAAGAAAATAATTGGACAACTGCCCAGATGCTTAAGTACAATGATGGCAATAGCAGTATTTTGAAAAATAAAGATATTAATGACAACCAAAATGCCCTGATATAGAAAACGGATTACAATAGAGCCATTTAATGTGAAGATACAGAACTATTTTAAGGACATGAAATGATATTCACAAAATTTTGATATGTGAATAAACAAGGTTATAGAATGATGAAGATAGATAATTCTATATTTGAATAGTAAAAAGGAAATTTATGTAGAACTATTAATAATTTTCTCTGGTACTAGATTCCATTTGGTTTCTGTTTTCTTCTTATGTATTTTCTGCAATTTCCTTGCCATGAATACATATAACTTTTATAATAAAAAAAGTAGGAACTATATTTTTCAGTATAAAGAGGTACCAAATAACATTGATGGGGGAGTTAATAACTCAAGAGAACCCAAGGAAAGAGCAACTGTGTGTATCACATTCCAAGTCATTTACAAGTGCTGGTTACATAGCCTCTTCTCTGTGCATTCAAGGAGAAAAACTGACACAGAAAAACTTTCTACCACCAAACCTCAAAATTAACAAATGAAAATCCTTGTCAGGAAAACCAGCAGTGTTACTGAATAAATTGCATTATATTTTGTGCTTCGATTGCAGAGCTAACATGAATACTTAAATCACCCTTTCACACTCAATCCCCATTTATCAAACCATGTCAAATATCATAAGCAGACAACTTAGCATAAAAATATGACTTTCTCTGTGTAGGACTAAGTCTCATTTGCATGAATCCTCATTTAGCTATATGTTTTCTAATTTGAAAAATAAACTATTTCATCTATTCTAACTTTGCATGTCCAGTATATCATACAATACATGGTTAAAGTTTCCATAATAGTCTAAAATCAATAATAATACATGCCACCTTATTTTTGTAATGTATAGTTTTTCTAACAGTCTTGTGTTTTAAAAATACCGTTTTTAGTGGAATATCAGACATCTTAATTATTAGTAGCACTATTATTTTTTCTATTCATATAGCTGTTACTATCAGAGAAGTTTATTTCCCCAATGGTTTCAAAGTCAATCTACCACAAATTCAGATTTTCACCTAGTGTTGCTTTCATAATGGTAGTTTTTAGCTCCTATAAATGACAATTTTTAAAGGAGAAATATTGAAATAGTGGAGTGAACCAATTTTATTTTTCTGCCAAGTACATAATTCAGAATTTTAAAATTATGGAGTCCACACAGGTCAATCTCTTCATCTTATTGATAAGGAAATTAAAGCCCAGGGAGAGTAAGCAACTCTTCCATATCTCCACTGTCATTAGCAGAGTGGAATCAGACCTTGAGCCACCTTACCTCTGTTACAGTGTTCTTTTCATTGTGCCATAGAAAGCTCCCAAGGTCACTGTAGCTGCAATAATTGACCGTGTTTTCTCATTCATTTATTTCCCATCATAATCTTGTGAATTAGCATTAATACTTATTGCTATTCTCATTTCACAAAGGGTAACTTTGGCTTGAAGAATTTAAGTGACTCCTTAACATTTTCGGTCACAAGGCCCAAGATTTTACCTTTCTAAAACTAATATAGTGATTTGTTTTCTGTAATTCTCAAATCAAAGAAACCCACTGCTAAATAAGTTTTGGAACCATAAAAATTTTGTAACAATCTTAGGAACAGGTTTACAAGTTGCTAGACAATTATTTTCCAAGGGGGGAAAATATCCCTCAGAGCATATACCCTCTCAAAACATCATCTTTCTGCAGATAATTAAAAATTGAACTCAGAGAATAATGAAAGCTTACCACTGTTTGGCTTAGTGAGAAATTCAAGAGGACTCTGATCCAGGCTAACCTTTGTATCATTAATATCAGGAAGCTCACAGCTTAAGAGGAAATCGTCAATGTAAGCATCTAGGGCTTCAGAGGCAGAGAAATAGGGTTTTTCTTTATATTGTATGGACCCATCGGTATTAAAGGAGATGCTGTTCAGAATTAATGTTGCTGGTAGACAAGATGCAGGAGTGATAACCTGATGTTTCTTAAGTGACTTTGCCATGATTTTCTCAAAATGGGCTGGAATGTCCACACATCTTTCAAAAAACTCTAAACACAAAAAAAAAGGTACACAAGATTTCAGTTAAACAGGAATAGATGATAATACACACGGAATCCTTCTAATGTTTCATCATGTGCAATTACTGTTTAGATGTGAAATTATTCTTCGACCCCCTTTGACTCTCAAGAATGCTTGTTGACTAAGAGGTTGACTAATTTTAATGGCATGGCTACAAGTCCAACCTATAGTCTAGAAATAAATCAGGAAACTCAGAAAATAAGGCTTGCTAGGTGGAGCATAAAATAGAGTAGTTATTTTCTATTAATTTCAGCTTTCTAGATTGAATGAATCTTTCTGGAATCTTGAGATACTTTTACTTGCTACTTTACAACAAGGTAAGCATCTAGAATCAGGTTCTGTTTTCTTCCCTGTATCTCCTACTCATTCTACTGATGGGATGGAGAAAGCCATACATAAAGACAAAAGAATGATGGGGTTCCTTGGCATGACACTGATGACAAATAGAGGCCAGGGAGAGGAAAATAAAGGAGAGGTAAATAGTGAAAGGAGAATTTAGTGGAGAGTGATGGGTCCTCTGATCTTCTGCCACTCTGAGCAGCCTCGATGTTTTCATCACCACTGTACATCAATCACTTACTCTTCACAAAATCTATCAAAGGTTGGTACTATTAGTATCTTCATCTCCCAGACGAAAATGCTGTGGTAAGTGGAGATCACCTTGTCCAAAGGTATAGAGTCATAATTAAGCAGTACCTAAGGCTGAACCTCAGCAGTATATCCTGAGTCTGATCTTAACCACTACCTCATCTGCCCACGGGACCTGGGATCTCTAAGGTTTACTACCACAAACAGACTGGTAACATCTGACAAAGGTGGATGGCCAAATTCTGTAGTCTCCGATTTCTCTACACTGCTTGGAGTATTCATTGACATTTTCAGGGGTAAGGTGTGGGGGATGCTGTTCCTTTGATAATAATAAATATGTAAGTGCCAAAGAGCAAGTACTCACTGTTGAAGTCTTGAAATTCAAGTGCATATCTTGTATTTTCAGAATATTACATTATATGACATCATAATACTCAGTTTTGCATCTGTGGAATATTTTATTCAGAGGCCTTTGAGAATTAGACAAAAACTATGATTCACCTTCCCACGAAAATGCACCTTGGCCAACAGACGTTAAAGATTCTAGGACCCTTGAAACTCATTTGTGGTCACCCTGAATCTGAACCCTAGATTACGAATTTTGGTCTTAATCAAAGAAAAATTACTTTCTTTGATTAAGATGTGGAAAGGAAGGAGGAGAAAAAAGACTAGGGAAAGAACAAGAAAATTCTTATTAGGGACAAAACTAACTGGATATCACATATTTGTGGAATACAATGATGAAATATCTCTTGACTTTAAAAGCCCAGTTCAAAAAATACTTTCTTTGTAAATCATGATCATGATCATCTTTTCCTTCTCCTTCTCTGAATTTGTCAATAAGAATTACTTGTCCTTATAGATGAAAGACAATGGACTTTGAAACAAAGGAGACCGGGTAAAATTCAGTATAGTCTTTTCTAGCTTAGTGTCTCAATCCCCTCCCTAATGTGTGATTTCTTCATTTTAAATTCTGCTTAATATTTAGCTGAGAAAGTGACTGTTTGACTCCTGCTGCTTTGCACTAGGAGGGCTAAGATACTAAAATACTTTCAAAACAACTAGTAAAAGCTGCTGTCTTTTGCCTCCTTCCTCACCCTGTCAATGCTTCTCATTGCCCAAGCCTGGCCCACCTCCCCCAGAGGTCCTCAGAACTGCCCATGATCCAGCTATTCACAGAGTACTGTCTGGCTCTGCAGAAATCTGCCCTGGGCTATAGCCAATGCCCATTTTGTCTGGTGTCTGGCTATAGGGATTGTTAAACGTTCTCAATATCATCCCTGACAGGATGTGGTATGCAGTAAGTTGTTGGAGTTTTTCCTTGTCTTGTTTTTTGGTGCTCTGCCATTCTCTATTCTGAGTATTCATCATGGTTTGACCTATAGGACAGCTGGTTATATGTCTTGTTCTCTTTCCAAGCACAAACAAAATAAGGAACGTGTGGGTATCTTCAGATTCCAGTCCATGGCAGTTGCTCGATAAATGTTTGTTGAATTGAGTTTCAGCCAAAATGTTCCTTTCACAATAAAGCGTTCCAGTGTTATTACTGTTGTCATGAAAATGTTCTGAAAGGCACGGTCCTTTGGGTTTATTAGCAGTTGCTGAGAAGCAACAATACAGGTGAATACATCCATGTATTCAAGTCCAGGATTCAAGCAGAGAATGGCTGGATGCACAGAAAACAGGAAGTCAATGAAAGAGTAAGTGAGATTTTCACCTGTTGGTAATATTTTTGAAGTTCACTTATGACAAAATTTTAGCATCAAACTGTCCAAAGTACACCCGAAGTTCAAAGTCCAGTTTTAGCTGGAGATTCTAAGGTGTTCTGTACCCACTCATTTGCATAAATAACACTATTAAGGAAATCCGATAATTAAATGTTTCTAAAACAATCTAGAAAATGAATGTGTAAGATATGTCAGTGATCCTGAAAATTGAACCCTATTTATAAGCTTATTTTTATTTTAAGCTTATTTTATACATATGGCAAAGTACAAATTCAATCTCTTGGTTTTTCACTCTATAGGGTCACAGGGGACTAAGCAAAGAAGGGAATGAACATTCTTATAGTTTGGAAAGCACGAGGAGAGGATCATATGCAATAACTAAGAAAAAAGAATCAATACATTTTCTAACTGTAAATCAAATAAAATGTGAATTGTTTGGATATTGCTCCTTGCAATTTCATGTTTGAAATTGGTCTGACTTGATTTTCTTTGATAGTATTTTAAAAAATGTATTCAATCTATAAAGTCCTCAGGGTGGTCCCATCTACTAGGAGGCAACCTAATTCCTGAAGAATATAGAATACAAATAGGAGGGCTAGAGGAAGCTATTGGCTCTTTGTCCCTTATCCCTTAGGCTAAATTAGACTCTGTCAAATAAACTGAGTGCCTCCAGCCCGCTCGGAGAAGGGTCCAGAGGGCTCCACAGAGTTCGGCCTCCCTCTCACATTCAATTCAATTAAAGACACAATTATGGACCGCCAGTGTGCAAGGAACTATGATAAGCACCATATTGGGAAGCAATGGTGGACCAGAAAATATTTCCTAACAAGGAGCTTGTGGCCCAGGAGGAAAGATGAAAGCAGAGTATAAATGAGTGTAACCCAAAGAGCATATTAAATGCTATCAAGAGCCCCAGGAGTAGCTGGAACACAGCAAAATGAAGATTTACTTCTCTTTGGTAGAATTGGGGAAAGTTTCATTGTACACAGGGTATTTAAACTAGACCTTTAATAAGAAGTAGGTTTCAGACACATGGAAATGAGGGGAAAGGATATTCCAGGAAGAAGGAACAACATTATCAAAAGCATTAAAGAGAAAACACAGGTGTAGAAATATATATGATTTCCTTGAGTCATCAGACAGAGGTTGGAAATACTATGTTATAAGCCAAGGTAGTAAGTTTAATGGCTAAGTATCTTCCAGAAAAGGAAAAGTGCAACCTCAGAAAGCTGTTAACCTAAGAATATTCATCTAGCGAGTGATAGGTTGGAACTTAAAACTTCGAAGATCATAGTCTTTCTACAACCCCATAACATCTGCTCTCATCCTGCCTTTTCCGAAGAAGCGAACAGTCTCTCCTGGCCACCTCCTTCTATGACCATCGTGAGTAGCTCCAAACCCAAGTGAGGGCACCCTACCCCTCCAGTGCAGCTCTCAGAAGTCTGTACCTCACTTGAAGCCACTGATGGAATAATCCTTTTAAAAGTCTACTTGGGTCATCTGACCAATGGATTATTTTACAAGCCAAAGTCCATCTGCACAGTCAGTTTTCTTTTACTATTAACAATACCTGAGATAATCTACTTAAAAAGGGAAAAGGTGTATTCTAGCTCACAGTTTAGAAAGTTGCAGTCCATGAGCCATTGCTGTGGCATTCAGGCCTGTGGGGAGGGGATATATGGTGGGAAGAGTGAGGCAGAGAGAAGCTGCTCGCTTCATGGCTGCCGAAAGTGAAAAAGGGGGAAAAGACAGGTAAAGGTCCCAATAACCCCTTCAAGGGCAAACTCTAATGACCGAGCTTCTTCTACTAGACCCCACCTCCTAAAACCACCACTACCTCTAAACAGCACCACAGGTTGGGGACCCACCCTCCAACACATGGACCTTTGGGGAACCTTCAACAGCCAAACTGCAGTGACCAGCTATATCTCAGGATGTCTGAGGGAAACAAGAAGCAGCAGGACAGATTTCTTAACCTTATGGGGTTTGTCCAAGGAACTTAGTAAGCAAATAAAGCATATTTTATTGGAGATATTATCTTAACTGTTCTGTCTTACTGAGCAATTATGAGCCCTCAAAAATCCAGCCATGAACATACTGTTATGGAATTTGAATTTGGTAGAATAAAGTCAGTGAGATGCCACTTATTTTTTCTCAGGAAAGGACCTAATGGATATACTTTACACATAATCACAATCATCAGTACTGTGACACATAATGCTTTCTTGGAAACATAGCTTATACATACTGGCCACCATTCTCAGTGACTCAGAATTTAGATCACAGGCTGATCTAATTACTGAGAATGAAAAATAGAAGGAAAAAACCCTCAAAATAATGTTTAAACATATAGGGCAATGCAGATCAAAAATGCTCTTGAGATTTTTTTCCGTGAGTAATCAGGGTCATGGTATCCAAAGAGCACATATACTGGTGCTATTTTTGTGTTATCATTTATAGATTGAGGTATGTGATAAACTAGATTAACAAATGATTGCAGTATTGTAGAAATATTTTTACAAACCAGGTGGCAATACACTTGAGGATTAAACTTTTTCCCTCAAACTCCTCATTTATTCAGCAGAACTTTATTGTCAATATAGAATGGCAATACACAGACGAGGTTTTGTTGACCATGTTCAGATTGAGTAGGACCTTTGGCAAACTATTTAATTTCTTCATCTCTAAAGGGGACATGGTTATAATACCCAACTCACAGTACTGTTGTAAGGATTAAAAGGGTTCATACAGGTAAAACTCTTAGAGCAATGACTAACATATGTGGAAAGTGCTCAGTAAACACAGTAGTATGTGCTCGGCCCTCCTGCTAGAACATTCATTCCCATTGGCATGCATAGTTTTTGGTTTTAGGGGATTGTATTCTGCCTAGACAACAAGTGGTATAGCAACTTTGGAATATTAAGCACCAAAAAAAAGAAACATAGAATTTTATTCATTGTATCCATTAATCTCCTTAAATTCACATCCCATAGATGAAAGGATTATCCTAAAGCAGGATCGATACTTGGTTCATTTCACATCCTACAATTTTCTGTCGAGCCTAGGAAAGCCTGAGGCTGAAGAAGAGGCATCAGCAAAATTTAAATTATTTTCTAAATCTTAAGCTTTAAGAGCTATTGTGTTCTGCTCTAGGGACTGCTTTTTCTTCCTATGTCATTTAGCTTTTCCCCCAACATTCTCAATTTCTCTTTATTTCAGATTCAGAATACATACAATTATTGTTCGTTTTAACGTGGAGATGAGCGTTTCAGCAGAAATAGCTGCCAAACGACTTTGAAAGATTTTATTCACTTTAATACACCATGACTAATTGGGGAAAACAGCAAACAAGCACATTAGGATTATGTCTGTGGGTCTATAACCATTCACTGGCACACTGGCAAATGTGTTAAATAGAATTTTACAATATTGGGTAATGAGGGAAAAAAATCCTTTGCTTGCTGGAAATCTCTGTGGACATGATTTTAAGGAAGAAGGAGAACTTTTATTCATTCTTTCTAAACTAGATAATATCATCCATCACTTCTGAATATAATTTTTCATTAAGGTAAAACATTAGAATCAGGAAGGGCGTATATGGGCTGCCTAGACCCATGTCCTACCGAAATGTACTCTATAGTTTAAGGGTTTTCTTGACAGAGGTTGTGGCATCTGGAGAAAAGTTTAAATATCAAGAAGGAAAGAAGGTTCTGGATGCTATGTTTAATTTAGAGAAGAAAAGCCTGCCACTTTTTGGGAGAGGCAATTTTTAGTCCAAAGTTCAATGACATGAAATAAGCATACTCCTTTATGGGAAAGTCCTATAGTGGGAGCTATGGAGGAAAATGAGGAAATATAGAGAATGCTTTGCCTTTGGGGGACTCTAATACATTGGAAGAGAGAAAAAAAAATTGTGTGAAAGTTAGCAGTGAGCACTGGGCAGGTGCTAGGTGGTCAATGAGCAGAGTCAATGACATGCCAGTAAGTGGTCGTTGGTAAGTGGGGGCTTTGCACAGAGAGTGCTGGAAAGTGCCACGGGTGAGCTACTGTGCTTGCCCATATCATTCCATGTGTTTCCCCCTCTAACCAAGTTGATCTGAATAACAAGAAGTCTGTCCTTTCCCCTTAGAATTTGATGGAAGAGTTCTACTCCAGAGACTTGTTTGAGGCTTTCATCAGGGCCTTGCATATGGTGGAAAGACCCAGATGAGCAGTATAAAACAGATTTTCATTTCTAGAGGTTTTGTTTGTTTGTTTGTTTTTATCTGTAAAATGGAAATGCCAATTGCTTTACTTAAAAGATGCCACAGGCAAAACTGGACACGCTAGCATATGCCTGTAATCCCAGCTAGTCAGGAGGCTGAGGCAGGAGGATTCTAAGTTTCAGGTCAGTCTAGCCCACTTAGTGAAACTTTCTCTCAAAATAAAAAGTACAAAAGGGCTGGGGATTAGGTCAGGGGTAGAATGTGCCTGGGTTCAATTCCCAGTACTGAAATTAAAAAAATTTTTTTTTCCAAAGGTAAAGAGGACCCTTGGTTGTTCTGAAATAAAGTTCATTGAGTTCATAATTAAATTGTGCCAGGAAAGTCAAGACTGACTGGTAAGAGCAAAATCCTGGGATTCCTTGGTAGGGTTTCTAGACCCAGGTTCTTCAGTTGCCAAATAAAATTCTCACTGAGTTTCTAAATTTGAAAGGAAATTAAAAGTCTCTTTTGCAACAAGTATTAGCATGTAATCAATCCTTTAACTTTCCATGCATTCATTTTTGGGAAAAATTATAAGAAGCTAAAACCGGGTTCTTCATAAATAATAGGTGCCTCTGTAAGATGAACAGCTCTCATTTTTGCACATCATTTCCTATTAGCCAACCTACCTCCTGAACACATCACCAGAGTGCGTTTTGCATACTAATTTGGTAAATACAACCAGAGAACAGTTTAATACCCTTGGATTAGCAATGCCTCCACTTACTCATCCAACTTGGTGGAAAAGAAGCTTCATCTCCCAATAGCCTTTTCTTTAACTTCTTAAAATATCTAAATTGTCAAGTCAGCATTGACCTCCCTGTGAGAGGATATTGAACCCAAGGGATTATTGATGCACACTAGACCAGGAAGAAACTATTTGCTGTAAGAATTTGGCACATTCACCATAAACCCCATCCAAGAGACTCCTTTGCCTGAACCATCAATGCAATTCAGTGGATAATTCCGATAAAGATTGTGATGAACTTGCTGCTCATGTTAAGTGTACAGCAATGAAATTCATAAGAAAATTAAGGGGACATGACCACTTGTAAAAGCAAGATAAGCATCTTTGTGAATTAATATTTAAAATGAAATGTACATCATTTTAATCATGGGTGGGGATTCTAGCAGCAAACATATAGGGCTCTGGAACAGACAGAGGTTGTAGAGACCTGATGTTCACAGCTTGACAGAGCGGGGACTAAAAGTCCCTCACACGTATAAGTCAAGAGATATAGGATCCTGCATGGGCCAGTGAGCCAGGGTAGGACACTTCTGCCAGCACTGTGAGCACTGATTGGGCTAGAGGGAAGGCACAGAGCTACAAGGCACAAAACCTCGGTAGTAGACTTAACTCTCTCAAAGGGGGCAATTCCTACCAGCCATAAGAAAACCAGTGGTTGACCCTCCTAGGTCAGAAGGAGACAACTAGAAAAAATGTGAACAGAAGATACAACCTTAAGGAAAGAAAAAACAAATCAAACCTCAAAATAACAAAACAAATCTTCTACTCAAGATGACCTTACAAGCCAAAGGCTTAATAAAGTGAAAGCAGTGCCAGTAATATGATTAGGAAAACAAATTTCTCCCAAGTCCTACGGAAGAGGTGGAATTTGAAATAGGCTTGTAGAAGGGAGTCTGGGAAGGCAAAAAAGGAAGGAGTATATGGTGAAGGAGAAAAAAGCAAATCACAGACTGGTGCTTGGATTCTGGGAGGCATTCACTGCAAGGTGAGGAGAGAGGGGTTCAGGCGAGTTGGAGAGTTGAAAACTATGGTGCTGCACAAACGCTAGGAAGGGAAGGTGAATTCGATTTGTGAACACAGAGAACAGTTCAAAGGTGTGAAGAATGAAGTGGCAGAAATGTAAAGGCTAGAGGAGAGGAGAGGAGGAATATGGAGGGAAGGAGTGGTTCAGAGGCTGCATGGGCGTGTCCAGGCCATTACATTCCAATAAGAATGGGAAAGAGAAGCTTCATGCGCAACAGGCTGGGTTAGCCACTGGGAAGATATTTTAAGTCAGCAGGGAAGTTTCAGCCACTAAAGCAATGGCAAAAATTAGAAAATGCATTCCCTTGGGAATAAATAATCTACTTTAGTCCTATGGGTGTTTTCTCATATTACTTTTATTTTCTTTTTTAAATATTCTAAGCAGGAATACAGAGAAGATAAGGGATTCCTAAGCACCCATGGAAGATGCCACCAAAGTTTATATTTTGCACAGCTGTATCTGATATTTTTAAAGAAATGAGATGTTGCAACTCCCATTCTGGATAAGATCCTCATCTCCCATCCCTCCCTCCTCCCCCTACAGGCAACCACTATCTTCAAATGGATGATGCTATTCTCCAGGTGTACAGGGTTTTATACTTTCCCCACATTTGGATGCCCCTATAACATATGGTATTGTCTTGTATGCTTTAAGCTTATATGCTTTTTATGCATATAAATTCACATGGAGGCAGGAAGGGAGGGAAAGAAATGGTACTGGGAAATGAGATTGATCAAATCATGTGCATGCATGAACATGGCATAATGAATCCTGCTGTTGTGTCTAATTATAACATACCAATATTTTTTAAAATTTTAATAAATAAGCATTCATATAAACTCATTTTGCATATCTGCTTTTGAAAAGAATTTTTTTAAAGAGTAGTTTGGGGTTTGCAACAAAGTTGAAAGAAAGGCACAGAGATTTCCCATATACCCAGGCTCCTGAACACAAAGCTTTCCTCATTACTAACATCCCCCATCAATTTCGTACAATTGATGGACATACAGTCACATCATTACCAAACACCACAGTGGACACCAAACTCATTCTTGGTATTGTACATTCTGTAAGTTCAGACAAATGTGTGGTGACATGTATTCACCATGCATGTGTTTTTGTTGCAACTTTTTTTTCTCACAATTTTCTTTGGACATGCATTTATGTTAATATAAAGAGAGCTATTTTATCGATTAAACCATATTTGAGGAAAGTGAGATACACAGAAAGTCAGGTGAGAGACTGGAGTTCTAAGTATTGATTGTAAGCCTGTAAACATATAGGGACAACCGAACAGAGTGCAGATTTGTTCTCCAGAAAAGGATGAAGCTTGCACTAGACTCAGTTCTTTGAAAACAATGAGCCTATATTATTTCTTTCTGAAAGTTCCAAAGTACCACTCATAGCATGATACTAAGTAAATGTTTGTTGAATTAGTGAACGAATAGACAGTTTTTTTTTTCTTGGGTAGACTATGCAACACAGCTTGGAAATTGGCAATGACAGGCAAAATTTGAAGTATAAGCTAATTTTCTTAACCAACAAAGCATTTTTTAATAGAAATGATTGATTTATAATTGGGAGATTTCAATTGGAATTGCATTTCAATTGGAATTGGTATAGCACCTTTGGTAGAATGGTTATTTTGACAATATTAATTCTGCCTATCCAAGAACATGAGAGATCTTTCCATCTTCTAAGGTTTTCTTCAATTTCTTTCTTTAGTGTTCTATAGTTTTCATTGTAGAGGTCTTTCACCTCTTTTGTTAGATTGATTCCCAAGTATTTTTTTTTTTTGAGGCTATTGTGAATGGAGTAGTTTTCCTAATTTCTCTTTCAGAGAATTCATCACTTATGAATAGAAATGCATTAGAGTTATGCGTATTGATTTTATATCCTGCTACTTTGCTGAATTCATTTATTAGTTCTAGAAGTTTTTCTAGTGGAGTTTTTTGGATCCTCTAAATATAGAATCATATCATCAGCAAATAGTGACAGCTTGAGTTCTTCTTTTTCCTATTTGTATCCCTTTAATTTCTTTGGTCTGTCTAATTACTCTGGCTAGTGTTTCAAGGATGATGTTGAATAGAAGTGGTAAAGAGGGCATCCCTGTCTTGTTTGTTTTTAGAGGGAATGCTTTCAGTTTTTGTTCATTAAGAATAATGTTGGGGGGCTGGGGAGATAGCTCAGTTGGTAGAGCACTTGCCTTGCAAGTACAAGGTACTGAGTTCAATCCCCAGCACCACCAAAAAAAAAAAAAAAAAAAAAAAAAAAAGAATGATGTTGGCTGTGGGCTTAGCATAGATAGCCTTTACAATGTTGAGGTATGTTCCTACTATTCCTATTTTTTTCTAGTACTTTAAGCCTAAAGCGGTGCTGTATTTTATTAAACACTTTCTTAGCAACTATTGAAATAATCATACAATTCTGAAGTTGAAGTCTATTGATGTGATGAATAACATTTATTGATTTCTGGATGTTGAACAAACCTAGCATCCCTGGGATAAACCCCACTTGATCATGGTGCACTATCTTTTAAATATATTTTTGTAAGTGATTTGCCAGTATTTTATTAAGGATTTTTGCATATATGTTCATCAGGGATATTGGTCTAAAGTTTTCTTTCCTTGATGACTCTTTGTCTGGTTTTGGTATCAGAGTGATACTAGCCTCATAGAATGAGTTTGGAAGGGTTCCCTTCTTTTCTGTTTCCTGGAATACTTTGAGGAGTATTGTATCAAAACAAGTCATTCTACCAAAGGCACTATACAGATTCAATGCAATTCCAATTAAAATTTCAATGACATTCCTCATAGAAATAGAGAAAGCAATCATAAACTTCATCTGGTTTAAGAGACCATGAATAGCCAAAACAATCCTGAGCAGAACGAGTGAAGCAGGAGGTATCATAATACCTGAACTTAAACTATACTACAGAGCAATAGTAGCAAAAATGGCATCGTATTGGCACCAAAATAGGCAGACCAATGGTACAGAATAGAAGACACAGAGACAAATCCACATAAATACAGTCACTTCATACTAGACAAAGGAGCCAAAAACATACAATGGAGAAAAATAGCCTGTTCAACAAATGGTGCTGGAAACCTGGAAATCCATATGCAGTAAAATGAATTAAACCTCTATCTCTTACCCTGTACAAAACTCAACTCAAAATGGATCAAGGACTTAGGAATTAGACTAGAGACCTGCACCAAATAGAAGGCAAAGTATTCCCGAATTTTCATCATGTTGGCTGAGGATCAGACTTCCTTAAAAAGACTCCCAAAGCACAAGAAATCAAAGCAAGAATCAATAAATGCGATGGACTCAAACTAAAAAGCTTTTTCTCAGCAAAGGATACAATCAATAATGTGAAAAGAGAGCCTACAGAGTGGGAGAAAATCTTTTCCACATACACTTCAGATATAGCACTGATCGCCAAAATTTATAAAGAACTTACAAAACTTTACACCAAAAAATACAAAGAACCCAATCAATAAAGGGCCAAGGAACTGGACAATTTACAGTAGAAGACATACAGGCGATTAATAAATATATGAAAAAGGGTTCAACATCTCTGGTAATTAGAGAAATGCAAATTAAAATAAGATTTCTCTAAGATTTCACCTTACTCCAATTAGAATGGCTATTATCAAGAACACACACAATAATAGATGTTGGCGTGGATGTGGGGAAAAAGGTACAACTTTTACATTGCTGGTGGAGTTGCAAATTGGTGCAGCCACTCTGGAAAGCAGTGTGGAGAATCCTCAGAAAACTTGGAATGGACCCACCTTTTGAACCAGTTTTTGACCCAGGTATCCCACTCCTCAGTTTATACCCAAAGGACTTAAAATTAGCATACTACAGTAAGGCAGCCACATCAGTGTTTATAGCAGCTCAATTCACAATAGCTAGAGTGTGGAACCAAACTAGATGCCCTTCAACAGATGAATGGATAAAGAAACTGTGGTATATATACACCATGGAATATCATTCAGTCATAAAGAAGAATGATATTATGGCATTTGCAAATAAATGGATGGAATTGGAGAATATCATGCTAAGTGAAATAAGCCAATCCCAAAAAACCAAAGACTGAATGTTTTCCCTGATAAGTGGAGGATGATATATAATGGGGGAGGAGGGTGGAGGGTGAGAGAAGAATGGAGGAACTTTAGATTATGTAGAAGGAAATGAGAGGGAGGCGGGGTATGAAAAATGGTGGAATGAGACACATCATTACCCTATGTACATGTATCATTACATGAATGGTATGAATCTACATTGTGCACAACCATAACAATGAAATGATGTACCCCATTTGTGTACAATGAATCAAAATGCAGGTCTGTAAAAAATTTAAAAAAAATAATAAATAATTTAAAAAATAAAATAAAATAAATAATTGGGAGATTTCCTGATAAAAATCAAATTCCTGGGCTACACTGCAAAATCTAAGTATTTGACAACACTGGCTTTGACTTCATCCTCAAACAGGCAATGCGAGCAGCTACGACCATTTCCAAACGGGCCCTGTGTTCCCAGCAAGTCTCCACCACCTGCCCTTGTGGCACCAGCACCAAGACCATTTGTCGGCGAGCACCAACTTCTGTTTGCACAGTAGTTTTTCTTGTGGTAGGACGCATTTCATTGTACCTTAGTTCTAAGGAAGAGGGAAAAAATAAAGGTAGACTGAGAGGGCCCAGTATTTTACGAAACCAGGAGAGAATGAATTTTTTTGCAAAGGTGAAGGCTATACTGATGAATTTTTTTGTCCGCTTTTGCTCTTTTGAACTCAGGGGCATTTTACCACTGAGCCACATGCCTAGCCCTTTTACTTTTTTGTTCTGATACAGAAGTTTGCTAAATTGCTTAGGGTCTTGCTACTAATTTGAGGCTGGCCTCAAATTGCAATCCTCCTGCCTCAGCCTCCCAAGTTGCTGGGATTACAGGCCTGCAACATCCTTGGATTGTTAACATACCATCAGTGTGAATAGGTCAGATAGTACAGTTTTTAGGGATGGTACTACTTATTTATTAAACAAGTATTAAATGTGTGACTCCTCTAGGCTTTTCAGTTTGCAAGCTAACACCTTTTCTCAGATACTTTTAGGAATAAACTTTGAAGAAAGGTATTTCCTCTTTGGCTTTTTATTATTTAATCTCACATGGTTTCCATCCCAATCATAAAACCTCTCTAAAAACCTGAAACCTTCCTAATCTCCATTTTCTCTGTTAGACTGACTCAATAGGACCAGCCATGAGTTTGGGAGAACTTATTATCAGCATACATAATGTTTCCAAAAGTTGTAATAATTTGTTTAAATAAGAAAAATGAGAGTGGTTCCTTTTTTTAATTTTTTTTTTTTATTGGTTGTAGGCAGACAGAATACCTTTATTTTATATTTATGTGGTGCTGAGGATAGAACCTGAGGCCCCTCCCTTGCTGAGCGAGCACTCTACCACTGAGCCACAACCCCAGCCCAGGAGTGGTTCCTTTTAACTCTAACATTTTCACTTATAGGAATTTAATCAAATGTTTTATTTGCTTCATTAACTTGTTGCCAACGTAATGCTCTCTAAATGACAATTCTCAATCAAGGATTCATTACCAGCAAGAAAGAAGAAGAGGAAGGCCATGAGTAGCTGTCTGCCTGCACTATGATCCCTAGGCAGAGAGGCCACCTAGGCGTCAGGAGGACCTCAGGTGCAACTGGATGCCTTCTGTCTTAGGGAGACAAGGCAGAAGCTTTGGTGGCCAACCTCATAGCCTAACAGAAGGGGAACTCAGAAAGTGTGGTGAGGCTGGCTGGCCTCCAAGTGAGTATCCTTGTGTCCAAAAATAAATGTGCATTTGAACTCTACTTCAATGTGCTGCTTAAATGGAAAAGGTCTTTTAAAGTTCTTTACATTAACAGAAGATTATTTTTGATGAGAAAACAAAGGCTTTGATTAGAAAGTACTGCTCATTAGGCTTAAGAGTAGGGAAACCTGCTCCTTGTTGGAGAAGCAGATTCTAACAGTGGCACCATCCCTCATCCCAGGCTTGTGTGTTTAGAGAATTTATTTTCAGCTACAATGAGTTTCCTTCTCACTGCATTTTAAAGACTTTTCTCCACATCCAGCATGTTCCATGAAAATGAGAAAGATCTTTCTACATGGATAAGACAAAGATAGTGTACAAAGCACTATGGCCATAATGCTGCAGGACAAAAGGAACTGCTTTGGGTGATTTTTAATGCTTACACTTAAACATCTAAAAAAGTCATTTGTTTCAGTAATTGAAATTAACTTTCGGTTCTTACAGAAAGATACAAGATATTTTAAATTTTATAAGTGAATAGTTAACAGTGTTTTCTCACCATAAAGAGGTAATTTCTTTCTAATAAATCCCCAAGTGGAAAATTTTTCAAGTTCAACATGTAGTTAGTGGTGAAATTAATGGTGTACAATTATTTCAGGAGTTAATAAACACCACATATGATGAAGAATGTTTATACAATTGACATGTTAATGCAAAAGAAAAGACAAAAGAAATCAATAAGAAAAATGCAGACAATGCACAAGATTATTGCTACTATTAATTAGCAAATTACTTTGAGAACTTAATGCTAACTATGTTAACTCTAGGTCTGGGATAAGGAATCTCTTTACAGCTAGAAAATATCCTTTTAAATGTGGAGAAATGCCTCATAAGTAGAGAAAGCTATTAAGTAAAATTGTAGTTTTGGATTCCATACCTTTTGGGACCATCTCAGGGGTATGGCTGCATATGTATATGATAATCAATCAACTTAAAGTCCCTTATTTACAAAGCATCTCCCAAACTCCTCGCCTTGCTCACTGTGCTCTAACAGTCTTGACCCTGATTCTCTTTATATGCTGAGCTCATTCCTGCCTTGTGGCTCCTGCACTTACTGTTGTCCCTATGGATAACACTCTTCCCTGGATATTCATGTGGCTTTCAGGTCTTAACTCAAACATCATCTCATCAAAGTTTGCTCCTGACTACTCCATCTCAAAGAGTGCTTTTCCCTCAGTCTGCAACCCCAGACCCTCTTTCAAACTTATATGTACTATTCAGAGTGTGCATTTATTTGAATATTTGTTTATTGTCTTACTCTTCCATTGGAATTGAAGTTCCAAGGATGCAGGGACAATGCGGGTTCTGTTCACTGCTGTGTGAACACCCTCACCATGCAGAGCTTTAATTCACACATAGTAGCAGATGCTCAAAAAATATTTGTAAATAAATGACATTCATTGTGCATTCCTTTTTGAAAAAATCTTTGTATTATTTTCTACAAAATAGAATATATAAAAGCCACATTCCTATATGCATGTGGTACAGTATAACACAATCTTTGAGGATATGAATGTTAATATTTTTTCCATTTCATAGGCTACTAGGAAGAACAGATACACTGGTATCTGTATAGATTTTAATTTAATATGCACTGTACATGTACACTAAACTCAATCTAATAGAACAAATCTTTTCTCCTTTCAAAGAGTTTTTCATTCTGACAGTGTGTCTGGTATGCTTTCTCACACGGATATCTAAAAGATATATTTCTTGAAGGACTCAGTTTTGCACCACAGAGCTACTACAGGCTCAATAACTGTTAACTCTTGGTGAATTGTTGTCTTGCAGTTCCTCTATAAACTCTCTCTGGTGGAAAAGGAAAAGAAGTTCTACCTTGCTTTAGACCAGAAAAAATGGCCTCATATAGTATAAACTCTACAAACATCTCTCAAGTTTACACACAGGTTGTACACACAAAACAAACAAAGGAATGTTTTCCTATTAAAATGCTTCTATTTTGCTGTACAAAGATAGCCATCAAAATAAATCAATGTACATGCTTCTCTAGAGATAGAAACTAAACCATCTATTATTTTCTACAATTCTCATGTTGGTGCCTAAAGTGTATAAGATACAACAAATTCAGCCCAAATATTCTCTGGTGAAACTAAGGAATCGATACTTCATTTTCATTAGCATTTTCTTCATCTATCTTCAAACCTTAATTTGGCTATTAAAATAACACTTATTCCCTAAAATGAAAATTCAATATTAAATATTGTGATAAATATCATAATATACCATACCTCCATATGTGCTTCCATAGTCAATAAATGGTCAGATATTAACAATAAAATATTTACCAAATTTTTCCTATATCACAGACAAACATTAAATGCTGTTTAAACAAGGAAAAATGATCAAATCCATGCTTTATCCTTTTATTGATATTTTAAATCAAGAAGTCATCTCTTAACTAATGAGCTCATATTAATTAGCTATTATTAATCAAGCAACTGTTACTAAAATAATACTTGTGCAATTATAACATTTCAAATACTTGTATTTCATGGAACCATACCACTACTAATATTTAAATATCATTTTACAAAGCAAAGTTGTTGTAGTTTCTAAACCCACTCTTCCATAAGACAACACCTATTAAAATATTTCTGTTTTGAGAATGATATGTAAACAGAAGGCCAAGTGAGTACTTTGATGGCCAGTTCAATTTCATTTAGATATTTATATGTTTATCAATTGTCTACTATGGTATGGGACAGGTACTGGAGATACTGAGTGGAGCACCATATGGGCCATGTGCATTGGAGTAGTGTAGTTATTTAGCTATGGCAAAAGTAAATGTATTTTTGCAGAGCATTCAATAAATTTGTGGTTATATGTTTGTGTGCATATATATGTGTGCATTCATTTATAAATACATACATATTAATTATATACATGTCTCATATAAAACATTTATTATATATTGTATGTACATACATTATCTAAAAATTATCTTAAAAATTTGAGTCACAATTCATACTATGAAAACTTGTAAATATTTTTAGAAATATCTTTAGAAAAATAAACACTCAAAGTAATGATTACTAGTGACTTTCCTAGAAACATCAGAAATATGCTCAAATTTCCTGCTGTGATACATGTAGAAATTGAATGGGTTAAATGATTTCTATGCAGTACTATGAAAACAGAATTGTCCTTAAAGGTAGGATGTGACCTTCACTGCTAATTTGAGAAACTCCAGGAAGAACTTTCTATGCTGGATGTCAGCAGGTTAGAGTTTAAAACTCCACCCCTGGAGATTCAAATTTTTATGAGGGGTTTTGCTCATGCAGAATTCCCAATAAAAAGTCCATGTCTTTGGAGGGGAGAAAAAAAACAAAATTCCTAGGAGCTCATTCTCAAAGGAGGGACTATTTCCATGAAAAGATAGATAGTTCTGAGAACAAGGTCCTGTGGAAATCAGGAAACCTTGGTTAGATTCTGTGCAAACAGGGGAGGAGAGAAAGAAACCCTCAAAACCATACCTACTACTATTTTCAATTTGACTTGGGGGAAACCCTGTCTGGTCAGTATAATTTTCACAAAACCTCAGAGGGCCTTTATTTGACTATAAGACAGCTTAAGACATATTTTATATTTCGTTTTGCTTACAGTTTTTCTCAAGTGATAGAGAAGATCAGATAAATTGTACATTTTCTTTTATCCCCAATGAATATTTCTGAGTCTCATCTTCTAGTGAAGCATTGCAAAGGATCATCTCAAGCTTCACAGTGGCCCGCACGCTATTTATAGTTATCTATGCATTCTTGTTCCCATCTCTGTCCTTAAGACAATCTAAGTAAGATTATTAATTTCATCCTAAAAACAGTCTTTGGTACTTGATATAACCATTCCAAGATTTCATCAGTGTATCAGTTGGTTCAGGGAAATTTCAGCTAGATAAGATTCAGATGCAGCAAGGGAGTTTTGCACCCCACTTACAAGGAACATTGCAGCAATCCCACCTGGATGAAGAGAGATAATCAGGCCCTCATGTTCTGTGGTACTCATACTCCAGTGCATGTTGAACGCCACTAATTGTGTCCTTGGAAGAATTAAAAAAATAGTCACTCTAAACATTATCAGATGAGGAACTCAGACTGAAGTTCAGATGAGGAAACTCAGGCTGAGAATGATTGGGATTTGCTTTATTCAAAATATACTTCTTAATTAAATTATGGCATTTGACAGTAAATGGATGGAACTGAAGACTATCATGCTAAGTGAAATAAGCCAGTTCCCCAAAACCAAAGGCTGAATGTTTTCTCTGATAGGTGGATGCCAACACACAATAAGTGGGGGGTTGGGTGGCAGTGCGGGTGGGAAGAATAGAAGTTCAGTGAATTAGACAAAGGGGAATGAAAGGAAGGGAGGGGGTATGGAAATAGAAAAGCAGTAGAGTGAATTGGACATAACTTTTCTCTGTTCATAAGTGAATACACGACCAGTGTAACTCCACATCATGTACAAACTGCAAGAATGGGATCCTAATTAGAATAAGCTACACTCTATGTACGAATAATATGTCAAAATACACTCTACTGTTATGTACATTTAAAATAGAACAAATTAAAAAGTTTTTTAAAAAAGTACATAGTAATGGTACATATGTCATTTAATTTTGCAGTAACCCTATAAGGTTGTTATTATTTAAACAAAATAAAACAAAATATACTTTTTAGGGTTGGGGCTGTAGCTCAGTGGTATAGTGTTTGTCTAGCATAAATGAGGTCCCAGGCTCGATCCCCAGTATTGAGGGGCGGGAAAGTCCTTCTAGAGAGGTTTTCCTCTAACCAAGGTTGACCAGTTGTTAAATTTGATCACCTCCTGTTGCTTTTCAGTTCCCTCTCTGCTATAGGCAAGGGCCCTGCTTCTTCTCTTCCCTCTTCTTAAGGTTCTTCCCATTTCCCCACTCTATGCTCCTGGGTCCCCAAAAGTCTATACAGTTAACACTGTGTGGATGAAATTATGCAAAAACTTGTAAAATTCAAATCTTTGCAGAGTATCATCTTCCTTTGGTGGGGATAAAAGTTCTAATAAACTCCTGTCAAAATTCTTGTGCCCTGCTATCACTTCCCCAGGGAGAAACATAGAAATACATGTTTCTTCAGATAATTGGGCGAATGATTTCATGAGGCTTTATTCACATTTTTGTGGTTTATAGGGCTATACCTTCTCAGCATTTGGTAAGTAATGCCTTAAAATTTTCTACTACTTTCCTAAATGTTGAAAAACATCTCATTAAATTCCTCTTCGTACCAGAATTATTGAGATTCTATCCCACTTTTCTTCATAAAAACAAAACAAAACAAAACAAAAAATGGTAAGCCCAAGTCACTCCATCTCATATGGTGCATTAAGGAGCTTCAGTTGATCATGGCTCTACCCTTCCTTAGCACATTGAGACGAGGTTAGACTTATTCTCTTGTTCATTGATCTTTTTTGCCTTTGATTCCACAAACAGGAACTATCTATGAGTCAAGCTGTACAATCTTGGATTAAAGCCCAGGCTATTAATGCTTTTTCAAAGGGTGCACCATAATACTGCTGTCAAAATCAGTGCGGATAAGAATGCGTGTTTGACAGATCAAATTCTAATTCTAAATGGTGTGGCGTCCCCTTTCTTGTTAACCTTTATCAAGACAACTTGATAGTGTTTTGAGATCAATTGGAATTATGCCCACAGGCTCTGCCAAATTGAAAGATGACTATCATCTTTAATGCCAGTGTTATTTTTATTATCAGGATGCATTAATTATTGCCCTAAAGAACTCTGCACAAGATTTATTACTGAGAAAGTGTTTATATTTGGTAAACCTTCTCTAATATGTAAGTGAAAAATTAAACACCCTCCCCACCCAAGTTTACTCATTTAACTGCATGAAAAAGGTGTGTTGTGTAGAGAACTTAAGAAATTACCTTGCCTGGCTCCTCAAAAGTGGTTCTATGCAAAACTAGACATAGTTTTGATCATCCTGGGCAGTCAATTAGTAATAGCTGCCTTTTAAACATTATGAATTCAGGTCATCGCTTTCATGCTTCATGGCAAAGAAACAAATGTTTGATGCAACTGACTTGAACTGATTTCATAGATTGAAAATGCGGCCAGCTCTGTAGTCGGAGGTGTCGGGGGCGGGCAGGGGAGGAGTCTAATTCAGCTATAAACATTGCTGCAGCTTATTTCTGTGAGGATGTGAGTGGGAAGACTCTGTCCAGGAAAGAATGAGTCAAATTCTTAAATTTTTATATGGGTGTAAACTTCACCTTTTATACGTCTCAACTCCATTGCATACGAGTCTAATTTTATAAACAATTCTAGAGGATACTGGCACTTTGGTCAATTCTTGAAATTCAACTGTGATTTCCCCACCTTCCAGCACTTGTCAAGAGTGCATTTGAAATGACTAGTGTGTGGGAACTACTCTCTGAGGATCTACTAAAGCCTGGTGCCTCAATGCTAGGTGCTCTGACCTGGATGGAGGTAAACTAATGTGTCTCCAAATCTGGTTCTGCAGTGTTAATGTTACCGGAAAAGAAGTCCAACCACCAAATAAATTGGGGAAATACTGGGTTAAACAAAACTAATTAGCTATATTTCCCATTGGACTTCTAAGGGTCTTTAATATGCAAATATGGTTTTGAATCTACAAAGGGAAGATTACAGTGTGTTGCATTTTCCAAGATAATTTAACTTAAGCCCATTTTCCATGGAGTAATGATTAACATCTAGCAGAATTAATTTTCTGAACAACAGAAGTGGGCAATGGTAAGCAAGAGCTCCATCAATCAGTGTACCCAGACTCTACTCTCTGTGACTCTTGAAGAAATTACTTCCCTGGATGGTGATAAAATATCATGTCCTTGGCTTTGAGAATGAGTCAACAAGAGAAAAAGTTTAAAAATAACTTTATTATCTTTTAGCCATATCACAATTATACTATCCAATATATATTAGATAAATACTCATACTCAGCATTTCTTCCAGAATTTATTGCCAGTTACTAATGATCTCTCCAGGCTTTTTAATGAGCAATGAGATTTATTAACACAAATGAGAGTTCCTCACCCAACCCTTCTTGAATGCTGGGAACTCCACTTCTAATGTGCCTAATATAATGAGAAACATATTCTAAGTTGCTGAAATTTTTTTCTTCCTAAATAAAGTTTTATGTTGTTTGTATTTTAAAAGTGTGTCTTGATGTTTAGTTTCCTTTTCATTAAAACTGGGTTAATAAGTTTCATATTAATAAATGTGGTAAAGAATATGAAGTGTGAAGACTTAATTGAGATAAGTTGCATAGAATATCCAATTTAGTATCTCAATAATGGCAAGCATGAAATGAATGGTAGCTATTATTAGTAGTAATATCAATATTACTTTGAATCATTTTGCTTCTTTTTAACATTAATGGTACAGAAAAGTAAAAGATGAAAGTAAAAATTCCTTCTTCTATTCTTTCCTCCCCTCATTCCCATTCGTCAATAGCAAATTTTTTACTGTTTCAGTTTCCAAAGTTATGAAAATGCTAAAAGAAAAGTTACCATTTCTTTACTTATTATTTTAGACAGTTAATTGTCAATGGCCTATGAAACCTATAAATTGGTTTAATTTATATGATTCTCATTTTCCTCACTCCTCTCAATTCTACTAGTTATTGACTCTTCTGTTAGTTATGTTTGTAACATTTAAAGAAGCTTCAAAGGTTATTTTTGAATTGTAGGTCTTAAAAATATTTCTTTTTCTTAAAACATAACACATACACAGAAGGATCTCACAGCAGACATACCTGTGTAAGAAACAGACTCATGCCAGTATCCTGTAAGTCTTCTTCCTGTCTTGTCCCTGAAGTTAGCAACTATTCTGACTTTGATCCTTGTGAAATAGTTTTGCATGTTTCTGAACTTTTTTCAGAAATTAAATCACTTATATTTTTGTGTTTAGCTTCTTTGACACAACATTGTGCTTTGGAGTCATCCCTTTTGGCTCATGTAGTCATGTACTTAAAAAAAAATTCCATACAGTATGACATTAAGAACTGTAATGCATTCATTTATCCATTTTACTAGTAAGGGATATTTGGGTTGTTTATGTCTTTTGCTAGTATGAACAGTGCTGCTAGGGTCACTCTTGATAAGTCTTTTGCATCCTGTTGAGTATAAAACCAGGAGTGGAACTGCTGGATCATAGGATATGTAGATACTACTTCAGTAGGTACTATCTAACAGGTTTCCCAAACTGTAGTAGTAACAATTTATATTCCCCTCTGAAACTTCCCATAACTTCATGTCTAGGCTGACTTTTCTTACTGTCAGTCTCTTTATTGACCTTATATTCTTAATATGTCAACTTCACACAGTACTATATAATAGATTCTACAAAAGTTGAGGAACGCAGCAATCTGTACACTCTTCCCTTCCTTTGTGTTTCCTCCATAATTCTAAGCTTAACAGGTATGCAATTATCCTTATTTTGCAACACTTTGTAACATTTACATTCTATTTCTATGTGTTTTGTGCTTTCTTTGTGTAAACTATAAAAATAAAAAGAACAGCCATTACAAAAGCATAATTATATGAATATTATTCATTGCAGGATCAAATCAGATGATGAGATCCCTAAAAGCAGGAGTTACACGTCTGTTACTAAATCTGTGCCACTCAACAGAGAATTTTCCAAGTCTAAAGGCTAAGTTCATTTGCCAATTATTTAAAAACATGACATACATCATATTGCTTCATATTTGGATTTTCATTTTCTTGGTCCTGATTTTGTACTCCTTAGAGTTTCTAATTGCCTTTCTTTTTCTTATGGACAAAAGAATAATTTTTATCTTCATTTCATAATTATTATCCACTAATGAAAATATATTAGTAATATATATATAGTAGTTAATCAAGTAACTATCATTTATTAATTGCTGTAAGAAATTCATGTTCTTTGGAGGATGTTATTCAGGGACTCTGACTCTGATGATATATTCTACACTTGATTTTAGTCAAAGGGCAGTGAAGTGATGATGATATATTCTAGTTTAGACTACTGTCTTACAACATAACTATCTTTCTGGTTATATCTGGTTATATCACTCTTAAATTAGATCCACTACTTTTTTTTTTTTTTTTTTTTTTTTTTTTTTGGTACCAGGGATTGAACCCAGGGGCACTTTACCACTGAGTTATATCCCCTGTTCTTTTTATTTTTTTAATTTGAAACAGGATCTCACTAAGTTGCTGAGGCTGTCTTGAATTGCTGGGATTAGAGAAGTGTACCACCATTCCCAACAGATTCACTATCCTTGACTTTCATTCTTTTCTCCTTCCTGAAATTTAAGTATACTCTCCAGTAGTTTTTTCTGAAAGTGTGGGTTTGATACAAACTTTCTGATTCACTGCATGTCTAAAAATGTCATCCTTGGTCAATGATTCTAGGCTTCAAAGCTTTTCTTCTCAGAACCTTGAAAGCATCAAAAATATTTTCTGAGGCTCTAGAGTTGATAAAAGTCTAATACCAAGTTGATTCTAATTCCTTTGTAGAAAACCTACTTTTATTTGTCTTGAAAAGCTCTTAGGATCTTCCATCTTTTTTTGATGTCCTGGAATTTCAAGGGAATTTGTCCAGATCTTTTTTCAGTCATATTGCTTAGGGTTCAAAGGGTCCTTCAATCTGAAAATATGTTTTAATCATGGGAGTTTATAGCAATCATTTCTATTGTAATTTCTTTCTTCTTCCCTCCTCTATTCTTTCATTGTCTTTTAGGTTAGAATTTCTATCCAGTTATCTATGTGCCTAATTTTTTTCAAATATCTGCTTTTATCATTAAGAATATTTATTTTATTAGTCATATTTTTATATTTAAAAAATTCTGTATGTTTCTCTTTTGCTGTCCTGATCATTGTAGCTGGTCTTGTTTTGTGGAGGTAATACTTTTTCTTAAATGCTTCTGTGGTTACTGATTTTTAAAAATGTTACTATATTCTAAATTTCTGTTCTCTGCATGGCAGTTGTTTGCTCAAACATCAGTGACCTGGTTATGGATTTATGCTTATTAGAAAAGAGCTAGGTGGTCTAGAGCAGCTAGTGCAAGCTGCATGGTTCTCCTAACCAGCCTTAACCCAGAGTGGCAGGCATAGTACTGCTGGCAGGAGCCCCCAGAAGGCCTCAGACGGCAAGGCAGCTACTCAGCTGCTTAAGCCTCACTGGCTCCAAGTCAAAATGGGGAGGGCTTTCCCCTGGGGGTCACCATCCCTGCAGATTCATGAATTTCCTTAAACACTGGCTTTCTGGTTTCAGTTACGGAATCCTACTATAATGGTAGGTGATGGGGGGTGGTATTGATTTTCCATCTGCTCTTTCCTTCAGTAACTCTCCTGTTCTTTGCCTTCTTCCCCTGCCTGGCCCCCACCAAGTGGCACAACTTGGCAGCCTCTCTGTGGTTCCATTGCCAGGAAGTATGATCCCCCTTTCACCTTTTTTTTGTATTTGCTCTGGACTGCAATGTTTACTTTGTTTTTTCTACTTTTCATCTTCTCAAGTTTATGAAAATCCCTGGTCTCTTGATAGTATTGTGTCCCATTTTTAAACTGCCCCTCTAATTTTCATGCTGCTATTTGAAAGGTAACTGAAGCAACGGTGTGTGGTCAGTGTGCCTTGAGCTGCTAATCTCTGTATAGATTTAGACATATAGGCATACGTTTAAAACAAACAAACAAATAGCATCTATTTAAAATACTATTAGAAATTAATCACTCTTAGAAATTGTTTTCTCAGGCTTCATCGCTGAATAATCACAGTTTATGAACCAAATTTATCAACAAACATTTAGAAAACAAAGGCAGTAAATGAAATTCATTTTTGATCCCTGTGAAGTCACCTTAGCTTGATAGAATAGGAAAGATTCAATTCAATCAGAAACTCTGTGGGGCCCTAAATATTCCCCAGATTAAATTCAAGTGGGAATTCTGTCGTGCAGAATTTAACAATAGTTTGTCCTTCAGCCTGCAGCTCCCTGGTGCTGCTCCTGGCCTCCTGCCAGCACCTTCCTCCAGACAGCTCTGAGCAGGTTTTGAGAGGAGGAGGGACTGGAGGAGGGCAAGGAACACCCCTCTAGTTAAAAGGGAAATTGGGAAATTAGCAGGTGTTAGAGGATGTTCAAGATCCTCAGAATATCCCTGGAGCGTACTTCATTGTGTGATAGGAAAAACTGAAAGAATATTTTCAAATATCAAAAACTCAGGTGAAAAGGAAGGGTATTTCCTGAGACATTCCCAGTCTTAAATGTGTAAGTGTGGTTAATTCAGGAGACGTTTGGAAATGAACACTACCCATTCAACAGATATTTACTTGGGTTATCTTTTTTTTTGGCACCAAATACTTTGTATTTGCTGGTGACAGAAATGATAGGTAAAACATGGAAATGCACAATCTGATGGCTGTATAAGGATAAGCATACAGTCCCCGTTCAATTTAAAATGTGTAATGAAAGACATCTACACAGATTTTTATGAATACACAGAACAACATTACCTATTCACTGAGGTTTTCGTAGATGTCGAACAACTGGTTTTCCGAGGAGTTAAGGGGAGTCCTGATTCACAACATCTGCCAATTTCCCTAGTGTAAATACTCCCACCCTAGTCAATTTCAGGTTTTTAACTTTTGTCATTGAATGTGGAGATGGTAAGAGATGTGCAGCAGCATACCATTGTATAGTACTTTTACTACACAGATACAGATAACTTCAAGACTATAATTAATAAAATGCAGTAAAGTGATAATTAGGAAGTGATGCATTTGGGATATTTATTACTTTGTTTTTAATATAATTCATTAAATTTATATAATTTTTACTAACAGTTATGCTTAACAACTGACTCACAAAATTCTTGAAAATTCAGCTATTGGCTTCATACAAGCTGGCTCCAGGATGTTATCTATCCCTAACTACAGTCTACAGTGACAGACTTGCTGCAGGGTACAAAGAATGGTGAAATCAGCCCTCAGTAGGTCAATACCATTCGAAATTACAAGAAGGAAAGTTACAGGAGGGAAGAGAGAATAAAGAAAAGACCTGATGATTCCCAAGGAGTGTTCTCCATACCACCAAAGCAGCAAAACTGGTAACCCTGCTTTTCAATTATTCTCGTGTTAAACAATAACCTTCTGCATAGGGGGAAATGAACACTACCCATTCAACAGATATTTACTTGGGTTATCTTTTTTTTTGGCACCAAATACTTTGTATTTGCTGGTGACAGAAATGATAGGTAAAACATGGAAATGCACAATCCTTAGTTCTGTAAATAGGAAGGACAGAAAAATCATGTGAAAATGAAATATTCCTTTTCCTTCCTATCTGGGCCTTTCTTCTAGTTCATGCTGAAGTGACTTGACCAGTGGACTGCAAAACTAAATGACCCAGTGGACATGTCTGAAGCAGCAGTGGCCTCCTAACACAGAGCTGGGGGACCAAGATCTGCTGAGGCTGTGCTCCTATTCACACTGTGTCCTGTGGAATGCAGGTGATTCAGGAGTACACTGGACAAAGGCTTGCCAGTTGTCATTTCAAAACTAGATCTTAAACATGCTTATTGAAATGTACACACACAAATGTGTTATAATGCACACCAGGACTCTTTGGATAGCAAATGACACAAGACCTGGCTCTAATTAGCTTAGGTGCTGAAGAAATGCATTGGTTAGCATAACCAAGGAAGTCTAGGAGAGCTGGGAGCTCTCCGATGATAGTCTAACCCTGTGATGACACTCAGGTGACGACACTCAGGTGACGATGCTCAGACATGTTCTCTCTGGCTTTCGGCTCCATTTGCACTTACGGCTCTGCCATCACAGAACACTTGCAGGCTCCAGCCGCTCCAGCCCTTGCATCTGCTCAGCTTCTCCTTCCCAGTGGTTGAATAAAATACTTGCCTCTTGCTGAAATGCCTTTGATTCCAAAGGCTCTTTGTCTTATGAAGGTGTCTCTTTGCAACTACATAAATAGTTAGGTCAGTGACTCTTCAACCTGCACAGTAGAATTGCCTGGGGAATTTGTTAAAATTCTAAAACAGTCCACCACTCCACCCAATTAAATCCTGATCTCTGGAGATGGATCCAGGCATCATTATCTTTTTAAGTTCCCCAGGTGATTTCAGTATAGAGCAAAATTTAGAAACCCCTGAATTAGGAGCTTATAAAAATATGGGATTTTAAAGTCTCCTTCAAATTTATGGAGAAAGTCAAGTTAGGTTAATTTCCTTAATGTCTGCCTGAGGATCTTTGTCCCAAGCTTCCTGTCTTTCAGATAGGAGTGTTCTTCTTGCTTGCCCCAGCTGGCTTCATCTGTATCCTCCCATCCCTCACCCTGACCTGTCTTGTTCAAAGAATCATCCCTCCTCTAGTTTGCATCTTGAAATTTTGCCTCTCAACTGGCTCCTTCCCAAAATAGCCTCCCCTACTCCCTGTGGCCCTGCCTTCCATCCCCTTGCCAACACCCCAGGACACAGCCCATCTGCAGCCTCCTCTTCATTGTCAGCTTTCCTAGGAGAGTGAATGGTCCTCACGGCCTTCAAGTATGCCTAAATTCTTACAGTCTAACTCTGGAAATGGCTACTCTGCTGACATTGTTCTCTCAAAGGTCAGCAATGACCCACTTACAAAACCAAATGACTGCTTCTCTCCTCTCTTTCTCTCTCATCCTCACTTTGCTTTTGGATACTACGGTATCCAAACACTGTTTCTCTCACTGATTTCCTCTTTGCCACCTTGGTTGCTTAAAAAAGCCTTGAATGAAATGTTTGGGATATGTAGCCTAAACACATTTCTTGGGAAACATGTATCAGGAGACTTGAAATAAAAATACACAAGGCAGTGCTTTAAAGCAAAAAAGAAATTCTTTAAAGGCAACACTATCATTTATTGAAGTGAAAATCTGAGAACAAATTAGAGATGTACAATATGGTAATCCACATAACGGTATACTACACAGACAGTAACATCATCCTATGGCAAGTTTGTGCTAAGATGTACAAAGGGGTAGAATATTAGAAAGAAAATGTAAAAATACATACTACATATATAGCATGTTTTCAACTCAAAAAAAGCACCATAAAACAAAACAAAGACAAAAAGTAAAAGGAATCAACTTGTTTCCCTCTGTTGAGTTTCATTATTATTAACCTATCTTTAGTGACATTATTTAACCTTTTCTTCCAATTCGCCTTTGTTTTGGAAATGGGGTAGAAATTTCCTTAGTACAAATTTTACTTATTGTCTTCTTCTTCATATATTCAGCTAGTTAATAACCTAGTTTGAATTATTAATAATAAGCTATTTTCCATTTTTTAATAACCCAAGAAACTCTGCTAGAATTTAGGTGGTCATCACTGACTGGTATAATTTGGATATGACATGTCCCCTGAAAGTTCATGTGTGAAACAATGCAGGACTGTTCACAGGTGAAATGATTAGACAATGAGAGTTGTGATCTAATCAGTGTGTTAGTTCACCCTTTTGATGGATTAACAATTTAAATAGATTAATGGGTGGTAACTGTAGGCAGGTAGGGCATGATGGGAGGAAGTAGGTCCCTGGGAGCATGCCCTTAGGGATCATATTATCCCTGGCTCTTTGCACTCAAGCTATTTCCCCTTTCTAGCTGTCATGAAGTGAGCAGCACTCCTCCACCCTGACCTGCCAATCATGATGTTCCGCCCTACCTTAGGCCCAGAGATAAGGAGTTGGCCGACTATGGACTGAACCTCTGAAATCATGAAACAAAATAAACTTTTGGTCCTCTAAGTTGTTCTTGTCAGGTCTTTTGGTAACAGTGATATGAAACCTGACTAATATGAGACATATGAGATAATTTGTTTTTATTACTTTTTGTAAAGGCAAGACCAAAGTTTCTCTTTGAGCTTTGAAAGGTAAAATAACATTCTTTAAGAAGCTACATGTACTAAACATTAAGGTACATGGTTTTTCTTATGGATATATATGATGTTGAAACCATTTTAATAAAGTAATTATAAAAAACTTTAGCCAATATTATTTTTAGTTGTAGAATATTAATTTCAAGTTTAACATATAATTCTCATATATATGGCAAAATACTGCTAAAAGATTAAATAAAAATGAGAAAAAGAAAAAAGGATGGAATCCAAACACTGGCTGCTTTCCTTTTATTTTTAGAAAAATTCAGAATGTCTTTTTGGTTTTTCAGAAGAAAGCATTATCTTACTTTCTTTCAAATAGTGTGAAATTAACACAGCATATTTATCAGGGATGTGGCTGTAGCTCAGCAGCAGAGCAGTTGCCCAGTATGTGTGAGGCACTGGCATAAAAATAAACATATAAAATAAAGGTATACTGCCCATCCACAACTACAAAGCTTATAAAAAAAAGTATTTGTCAAAAATACAGTGGATTTGCTAAGAAATCCATAGAAAGTTGAAATTACTTGTTAAAGTTAATATGAGCCTAAAACCATGAGAAACAATTTTCCCATGTGATTTTTAATTTCCAGATGAGGAAACTGAGATTCAGAGAATAGGAGCAGTAGGTTTTTGTTTTGTTTTGGTTTTGCACACATGTAAAAATTCACACCTCTAACTTCCAACTCTACACTGTCCCCCTATTATTACATGGAATGCTGAGGGATTTGAGAAGCACTAACTTGGCTGATTTCTCTTTAGTAGTCTATATGGTAGGTCTATGGTTCTATTTTCCTTCTCCTCATATAGAAAAAGTGGTGGCAAAAATGAAACTAGGTTTCAGCTCTACCTTTCCCCTAATCTTGCAATCTTAGAAATGCCCCACATCTCTGAACTTTTTTTCCTTTTTTTCATCTGTATGATGGAGATAATAACAAGGGTATTGCTATGAGAATTAAATGAACTAGTACATGTAAAATATTTAGAATAGTCCCTGGCACATAGTTAGTGCTCAATAAACATGAGCTATCATTATTTTTTATATCTCCTCCCAAATATTTCCTCAAATTGTACTAGTGAATAGATTAGAATACCTTTCCTAAATTAACCTTCCTTTTGCTCATAGCAAATCAGTTTTCTTTTCCTGGTCATCCACAATCATACCAGGAGGGATTGAACTTGCTTTTCTTCCTATAAGGTTATATGAGGTATAGCCAAAATATTTCATCAGAAAGAGAGGTACCTCCTGGAAGAAGGTAATACATCTCTACCATGCAATTCCCATTCAGAAGACAGAGAAATAAACATGCCACTATGATAAGTCTAACCAGTTTTAGAAAGGAAGAGCTTCAGGCCACCAGGGAGTAAAGTGTCTAAGCTACTGTTCAGTCAAAACCCCCTCAAATCCCTGCTCGAGAAACACAGCAAGAAATTCATCACACACAGCCAACACCATCCCCAGCACTTGTGTGAGAACAGCACTGCCCCCCATCCCCTTGCAGAATTCTCTTATTCAAGTGGAGTCTCTCTATTTGTGAGAGAAATATGCCCCATGACCTAGCAATAGATCACACTCCAACAAAATAAGACAACCTTATTTTGTGAAGCATTTTTAAAGTGCATGTTATTTTTAAAAGTTTGTAGGCTGGAATGATAAATCAGTTCAATAAACTAGCTTTGATGGTCTGAAATTAAGGGTAGAGATAAAGGAGAAAGGATAGGTTTTCAGGTGAGATTTGAAAAGGGATGGAAAGTTAATGAGGTGGAGAGACACAGTCAAGCTGTTCCAGATGGCAGGATCTGACAGAGGGGGCCAGGGAGGGTTAGCAGAAGGGATGAGGATGGGGAGACAGGAGAAATGAGATCCAGCAGAGAGACAGCATTCTCCACCCAGATGATAATCAATTCCGAATCATATCACAGAGTGGATGAGGAGCCATTAGAGGAGAGTACTGAAGGAGCCCTGAGACTAGACGCAGACAGATGGGAAAGTGCAGGGGGACCTGAGCAGAAAATTTAAGGCTATCAAAAAAGGAGCAATCATGTTCAAAACAATGACACTGAACTCAATGACCGATGCAGAGTTGCTTGGATTAAAAGATTTTGCAGACAGGAAGAGAGAGGAAATATCTTTCCTCTTCTATTGACAAAAAAAAAAAAAAAAAAAAGTATTGCTGTTTTGATTGAGATTACATAGAATGAATTTCTGATTAGAATTTTTAAACATTAGATGAGTGTCAAAGAATCTCAGAGCTTAAGGGAACTCAGGGGTCACTTGAATAGTCCTTTGGAAGATAACCAGATACACTGTGAGACTCTTCTTGTTGGAGAGAATCGAGAATAAGATTGCTAGCAGGCTAAGATGGTTGAGTTTGTTTTCTCTGGAGACAAGTCCTAGATTAATGTCTTCCTTTTCAAGCGTGATGATTCCACTATGGGGTAAGTATAAGAATGTGGGTGTGACCTCAACACACAGCCTCTTAATTTACTGGATAAAGCAATACCTCTACATGCCCAGGCACAGAAAAGCAAAAAGAATGCTGAGGCTGGGAGTGGAAACCAGGGAAAAGAAAGAGGGAGGGGAAAGAAAGTAGAATACACAGCAGGAAGCAGCGACAGACATCTCAGATGCCCCACTGGGATGAAGGTCAACAGGACTGCTGTAGGAAGTTAATGGGAAAGGGGTGGGATAGTTAATTCTATTCCAGGCCATATTGTTATTTGAGGACAGAGAGGAATTTGAAAATGACACTTTGCTGAAGCAAAAACAGAGATTTGGGACCTGAGTGTTGAGGCCAGTAGGGAGAAGATAGGTACATGGGTAGCATTAATAAATAAAAGGTGACCAGAGCCATGCTCCCTGTGGAATGTCAGTAAATATTAATTGGCTGATGTTGACCTTGGTAGAACAAAGCATGTGAATGGGAAATGCCATGGCCAGCGGAGCATAAAGAGTTCAGCTCTCTGGACTGAAAACAGTAGAGCCTGCGAGAGAGTCATACCAGACAGCACAACAGAAAGGATTCCTTGCACAAGAGGCCAACATGTCTCAAGGAAAAGTAATGACACAATCATTTCAAGAGAGCACGAACAAAGCCTGCAGGAGCCATGATGGAATATTCCCTACTCTGAGAACATAATCACTTCTCCTGAGGTACAGAAGCCCCTGGCTGAGCATGCGGGGTTCTCTGAGGTCAGCAGGTGTGCAGGTAAATGCCAAGAAGCTTGGCCTGGCTGGCTCAAGAAAATTCTTTTGTCAGATGTGTCTGGAAAGCTGAGAAAATGTTATTTTAGGATTTGGTTCCAAGGCAAGGGAATCAGTAGACAGGTCCCGTTCTGGAGGTACAGGGAGGGCACCAGAGGAAGACAGCATCTCCTCTGTTTTTCAGTATTAGGTACAAAAGAATACTTTGGAGAGTGGTTGGTCTTCCAATGACTCAATGTTCCTGTCACAATTATTTTTCCTGTTCTTCATTGGTAGGGGCTGAAAAGGTGAAATAACTCAATCTGATGCTTAAAGCCTTAATAAGAAAAAGACTCAAGTCCCAAGTCTGAGAAATGCTAAGTTCACCTGAAATATGTTCAGCATAATACTGCAGGTCATGCAATCCATGCAGGGTGATCCAAGGATTTGTCTGGAAAATATAGATTTTATACATCTTTTAAAATTTCACCTCAAATAAAGAAAAATTTATTGTTCAAAAATATATTGATTAACAATGCTCAAAAGACCTATTAAATGCCCCCACTTAGGATTCTAGAACAAACATATCAGTGCCTGGCACATGGTCGGTATTGAATAGGTATTTGTTAAATGGTCAACACAGGGATATGGGAGGAATGTAAAAAAAAAAAAAAAAAAACAAGTAAAATACTTTCCTCTGATTGCATCCTGAATCCTAAAGAAATTTAAAAAGATACTGCAATTGCCATCCTGCTTCTCCTTATGGGTGACCACAGCCATGAATAGCAAGGTAGTTTTGAAGACATGAAGCCAACTTTTTTACCCTCTATGATCTAGGTAAGGTTTAGCCACAAGGAGTCTAATAAAGCTCTTGATGCATTTCCCATGAGCTCACAGAAAATCCAAATGTCCTACTACTTTCAGCTAGACATATTCAATTCATTTTAACTGTTTCTAAGCGCCTCCTATGTGAAGGGCACTGTGCTAAATAGCTGAAAGCGAGTAGGAGGCGCAGCCCTCAAGGGTGGTGGAGGCCAGGGTGTGAGAGCTGTGTGAATAGGGAGAATGGGGCAGGAAAGAAACTTCCTCCAAGTTCACATCATCCCCACCCCAAAACACCAAAGAAGGGAAATTTAAGATTCTAATGACAAGTATTTCTTGATTTTATTACTATAGTTTTAAGAAACCACCATCATGGTAGGAGTGGGGTTCTGGAACTCCATGAAGCCACTTTGAAACAACAGGTAGCTGGAACTAACAACAGGTGAGGCTGGAACTTTGACAAGACTGTATGTGGGTAGCAAGGTAACACATTACATTACTTGGCATGTTCTTGCAAACCTCTGAACATTTAGTAAGACACAAAGTGGAACCCAACTATGGCAAATTGATACCAGATAGATTTTAATTTAATCACACATTGGAAATCTTAAGCTAAGTACCAAATATTGGAAAGAACTATGAAGTAGCAACTATAAAGAAATTATGAATACTTTCTGTGGTTTTCTAGATGTTTAATAACTCTTTTAGTAAACTTTAAAATCTTCTTTGGATGTAGGAGATCAAAGCTTCTATAAGACTCAGAAAACTGTAAAAACTTAAAAATATTTATATGAACTAAAAATTGATTGTATATAAGACTTATAAAAGAATTCATGAAGGCTGAGGCAGGAAGATCACAAGTTCAAAGTCAGCCCCAGCAACTTAGCAAGGCCCTAAGCAACTTAGTGAGACCCTGTCTCAAAATTAAAAAAAAAATAAAAATAAAAAGGGACTGGGGATGTGGTTAAGCAGCACTGGGTTCAATCCCTGTTACAAAAAAAAAAAGAAAAAAGGAAGGAAGGAAGGAAGGAAAGAATTTGAGATACACAAGAATATTATTTCATAATTATAATGGAAGCAGACCATCAATTCAACATCAAGATAAATAGATGCTAAAATGAGCTAAAATGAACTTCTTAGAATCAGAAATCTTTCTTCAAAAGTCTTAGCCAAACCCATAACATAAAGGATAGTGTCTTAATTGTGAATAATAAAAAGAAATTGTACATTTGTATCAATACAGTCAATACAGAATTTATAGTCCCATGCTAAGAGCCTAATTTAAAATGAATAGCCTTTCCTACATTTTCCCCAAAGTACCTTTGAAAGAACTCACTCTGCCATCCACACAACTTGCAAATGCATTCGGTAAGTTGGTCTATAGTATTTATTCTCTTTCCTGTTATTGACTCCAGATCTATTTCTTAGTATTTGCTTTGTGCTCATTCTTCTGCCAAATAAAATATTAATTGCATTTTTAGCTGTACTGCTGGTGCTCAAAGAACTCTGATATGTCAAGCTAAACTGATAGAAATAGCATCCATTAACATATTTATAGGTTCAGAGCTTCTAGAACATAATTACATCCATTAATTACTTGACAGTACTCTGTTACAGGCTAGAAGAGAAAGGCTTTTGCAGCTATACTTTTCTCAGAGTGAAGTTTCTTTTTCAATAATAAATTTTCTCTAAAGAAGATTCTAAGGAAAATAAGGTAAGGGGACCTGCAGAGCTCTATGTACACAGGAAAGGGCTTTTAAAGCAGCCATCCACAAACTTTGCAATAGCCAGCCATACAAAGTAAATGATATGACATGGCTAGAGTTGATTTCAAAGAAAAGCATATTTTAAACATCATGGAGAGATTTAATTAATATTTTAGAGTTCTAAGAAAGACCATCTCAAACCAATGATCCTGGATGTTAAGAGGCAGAGCAATGATTTTTACTTTCAAATAAACTTCCTCAAATGTCACACAGGACCACAACATTTTGAATTACCTTCATTTTTGAACATGTAATTCTAACACATAAAAACATTAAAGCTATCCTAGGAAAAAGCTTATGAGATGTTGAAAATTAATAGAATAAACAATTATTCGGTGAATTTGCCAGCTGTGTGAGTCCTGAAGCTGCCAGATGCATTTAAAGCATGCATCATAGCAAGGACAGTAACACATACTTGACTCCTCTTGACCAGTTAATCAGCATGTAAAAATGATGTTTTCCCCATAATAACTTCAGCACCGGACCCAAACACATTTTCTCTTCAGCAAAGAATGAAATCATGTAACATACACACACACACACACACACAAACACACATACACACAGTTTCCTAATTTCAGCACGAACGTAGCTGGGATGGACGGACAGAAAGCAAAGCTGTGCCTACCTGTATGTATGTATCTATACATATTTCTCTGAGTTCTTTGTTGCCTGGCAATAAATTGTAAAAGCAAGCATATTTGAAAGTAAAAACCATTAAACTGTGTTTATAGGCTACTGCAACAGACTCATGGACTGAATAAGAAGGAAAGCACGATACCTTTAGTAAGTCGCCTCAGAATTTGACAACGGCATTTAAAAGAGACAGCTATCATTCTTGCTCGCTGCTTTCTCTGGCAAAGTGTACTCAGAGCTCTGCTCTGGTGGCTGCGGCGGCAGCATATGAATTCCTTGCGCACATACCAGGAGAAAGGTAGTCCCAGTGGGGAGTGACAAAGCTTAATTCCTCTTGGCTGATGCAGAGGTCCGCTACATGTCATCTGGCAAAGCTGTGTCATTCACTACTACTACCACCCCAGCTCGCCATTCTCCTCCCCCTGCACAATCACAATGGCTTAGAAAGTAAGGCTGTTTCGATAGCAACAAAGCACCAAATTGTGAAAAGCAGGGACACGGCTGGGTGAGGAGACACTCCATAAATCTCACACTAAGCACTGTTTCAGCCACAGGGCTGTGGACTCCAGCCAATTCGGCCACCACCACCCCCTTCCTTCTCAGCGTCAAGTGAGTATCCTTTATAGATCTCACTTAACAGGAGATGCAAGTGAAATGCTTGCTGTCTTACTTTAGGAAGAAACACAAGCATCATATAATATATTATTTAAACAACAACAACAACAAAAGGAAGGCAAAGGAGGGAGGCAGTTTATCTTTGGGATTCAGAAGGCAACCACATTTTCTGCTCATAAGGAAGCAGCCCTTTTGATAGTCAGGAAGATCTATTCGTCACTTTACAAACCTATAGGGGTCAGGGCTGTGTAGGTTTACAGATGGAATGCAAGAAGGCAAAGGGAAGATTCAGGCTGGATGGATCAGCAGGCAGATGGAGCCCCAACCCCTTTAATTGCCCTTCCCAAGAAAGGACTTGGCTGGAAAGCAAGAGTTGAGACTGTTTTGAAAGATACCAGGAATAAAAGCAAGCAAGGCCAAGTATTTCTATTTTTAATGTACCTTATTATCGTATTTCCCAAACAGCCCTCCCCCAAACCATTCTTCTCATTATGCTAATAAAATGGTCTTGCGGCATAGCAGATATTCCTGAGTATCTGCTCCAGTGGAGTGAAGAGCAAATTAACAAACCCTTCACAATCCATTCACAAAGTGACAAGAAGGCGGGTGCATTTCTTCATCTGCCAGCTCCAGCCTACTCATGATGTAGTCAATACAAACTGACATTTGGTATGGAATTTTAATCAAAATCTAGAAATCTCCCACAGGAGTTAACACAAACATTCAGGGGGGAAAATCAGACAGTTGGCCAGGATCTTAAAACACAAATCAGTCAATTAGTCAAAATGAAAAGATAGATCACTGTCTAAACTATTTGATTAATATTTCTAGGACTGTATGAATTATTCATACAGTTTTATTCTCTACTCTTCAGGCTATAAAAAAAAAAAAAAACTTTTAAGCTGAGGATTCTAAAATAGCTTCCAATATTCCAAATTTAGTGATAGAGATTTCTCCTCTCCATTCATAAATTCCATATTAACTTGAATAATTGCAATCCACTGATTCTGAAATGTGTATGCTTTCTATTTTGAGTCCAACAGAAAAAATAGTTTATGTGTCAAAAATAGGTGAATATAATAAGCATCTACTTCAAAGGTTTTCATAAAGAACACAATTCTCTTAACAAGCACAGTCTAGCTAAAACAATCAGCCACAACTAAAAAGACAATAAAAAATGGATAGCGATGCACACCAAATTTTTGTAATAATTTCAACTAATGTAAATTTTTAAAAATTTCAATTGATTTAATTTCCAACTCATTTAAATACTGTATCCCTACTTCCATCCCTAGAAATACTGTATATGTACACACATACATGTATATTTATAGTATTTTTTATTTTTTATTTTTTGCTTTAAATAGAAATATAACTCAGTGCTAGAGAATGTGAGATAAATATTTATAGTTAGGTCTTTTCAATATTTCCCCCCAAATCTACCATCTTTCCTAAAATCCAGGCACTCAGAATATGCAGCTGTCAAATAGTATTAGTAAAATCTTGCTCATGGAACATCACTACTCTGGTCCATTTTTATTAATGTCTATTCAAATAAAACTCAAAATCATTCAGGAATCTATTGCCCCTCTGCTATTATGCAGACTCAGATCTAATTTGCTTCTTCCTCAAGGCTAAAATGATCAAATACTTCCCCCTTTTACTAGCATATCCATTTTTTTTTTAAAACTCTGTCCTCTGGTCCCAAGAAAGATTTTTAAAACTATTAAAATGTCCTATTTTTCTGCAAGAGAAATAATCCATCCTAAAGCACTTTGAAAGGTTCCTGAGGGTCCAAACTAGGGGATTTTTGTCCCCCTTTGGATATGATGAAGCCAATTCATAGACATCCGATTATTTAGCTCAGGTTCAACTCTAGAAATGAGCCTCCTGAAAGAGCCCCTTTATAAGAAATAAAGGACTCTTTCAGCTGTCCCACCTCTTTCCATTTTGGCCCGTTTGTGCTCAGAGATTTCCTTGGGAGCCATTCCCAGGTTAGCCTTCTTGTCCTAAACTCTTTGTCTTCTGCCTAATGCAAGCTTAACCTCAGATCCCAAACTCTAGCTCTAGAAACATGCCTCCCAGATGGTGAGGTTCCTATATCACAGTTTTCTGACCTGTCATCCAAAAGTCTCAAGTGACCAAGGATCTGGTGGAACTAGACCTTAGTCTCCTAACATGAGCCCCTTCTGGGAAGAGTGACCTACATATTTGGCCACTTGATTAATATGAGCACCTGTCTTTGGACCCTGTATTCAATCCATGTCAATCATGTTGACTCAGTTTTCTAGATGGCTCAAACTAACAACATCCTCAAGCAGGGGTTACAGAAATGTAAATCAGGTAAAATGCACACACACACACACACACACACACACACACACACACACACAATTAAGTTCCAACTTGACCTTGAAGAAGAGTGAGTGAGCTAATTCCAGATGTTTTCTCTTGTTTAAAAACAAACAAAAAAAACCTCAATATATGAGGACATAGACTTGCTGGATTTGAGGCAAATTAATCCCATAAAATGATCATTGATTTTAGAGTTTCTTTAAAATAATAGCTTTTCTAAGGTATAATACAAATGTACTATGTTTATATAGAATTGAACAGATTACAAAGCACTTTCACACACATTGTATCAATGGAGAAACTCTTAGGGTTTTTTGTTCCAGATAAGGACACTGATTTCTCAGAGAGTTTTTCATCAGGGTTACTTGGTTAGTAAATGGCAAAGAACAAGAATCATAGCACAAGAAATAAAAGCAAGAATCAACAACTGGGATAGACTTGAAACTAAACAGCTTTCTCTTAGCAAAGTAAACTATCAGTAATGTGAAGAGAGAGCCTACAGAGTGGAGAAAATCTTTGCCACTCATACTACAGATTGAGGGCTAATTTCCAGAATCTATAAATAACTCAAAAAACTCTACACCAAGAATACAAATAATCCAATCAACAAATGGGCTAAGGAAATGAACAGACACTTCACAGAAGAAGATCTATAAGCAATCAACAGATATATGAAAAAATGTTCAACATCTCTAGTGATAAGAGAAATGCAAATCAAAACTACCCTAAGATTCCATCTCACCCCAATTATCAAGAACCAAAGCTTCTCACCTTCTGAATGTTTCCATTTTTTGCTTTCTCACTGTTCCCTTTCCACTATAGGGAAGTGTTTATAACAGCTGTCTCTTCTTCTGGTCTTTGTCAGGCCTGTTTTAAAATATTTTGACTATTACCTCCACTGAAAATATGGTACTAATTTCATCGCAGGATTGGGGTGGGGCATGGACAAGAATCACAACAAAACAACCAAAACCAAACCTTCAGATTGGTTCATGTATTGCAATACCTTCTTAAAATCAAAGTGTTCCACAGCTCATCAGAGAGTGGGTACACATGCTCACATCTGCACCCCCACTATCTTTTTCTGCTAATTTTTCTTGAGTCTTTGAATAGCTTCCATTCTATTTATTCTTCTGTTTTATATCTCCACCACCAAAATAAACAGTGTTCTCTACAAGTCTTCTGATTCACAAGGAGGAAACATCTTAAGCCATAATTTTCCTTCAACATAAGCCCCCTGAGAATTTATTTAAAAAAAAAAAATGGAATTAACTCTACAAATAAAACCCCACTAATTTTTTGATATTATTAGAATCAATGTGATTAAAGTGTTTTATAATAATTTGAACTTTCTTCCTCATTTCAACTAATTTCATGATTCTGTTACAAAGCATACACTTGATACATCTCATTTGCTCATATGTTTTTGTATTTGTTTTCTTTGAATATAATTGCTTCAAAATGCTTAACATGCTTAGGTCATTATTTAAATAGCACAGGATATCCTGAATTGGCTAGTATTGAATATACCGTTTTTTTTTTTTTTTTTTCCTCCATGGTTAATAACTGTTAGGCATTTCTTGAATATTTAGGTGATATTTTTAACATAATATTCTGGTTTATTTTTAGTTGTAGATGGACACAATATCTTTATTTTATTTATTTATTTTTATGTGGTACTAAGGATTGAACCCAGTGTCTCACAGGTGCTAGGCAAGTGACCTACCACTGAACTACAAACTCAGCCCAACATAATATTCTTGAAGGTATAAAAATGTGGCCCCCATCCTAACCTTTTCCAGTTCCTTATGGGCAATCTCATCTACTTACATTTAGCTTATTAAAATCATCTGGTTTTAATTTCTTTTTCAAAGAGGCTGGAAGCGACTGTAAGCCTCTAACATGTTATGATTATCATGAGCATTGTCTTCTACTTAATTCATGGAGTGAATCAGTGTGAGACTAGGCATTAAGAATGGTCAAGACATGGGCTCCAAAGGTAAACTGCCTGTAACAGAGGATCACTACAAAAAGCCAGACCCCAATCTGCCAGCAGAGTTCTCAGGCTGTGAAGATTTGGTATAACTGTCCAAGACAGGATTTTATTAGGCATTTCTTTTTAAAACCAATACTTCATGAGAAAACATTTTTATAGAAGCAATGATGCCCTTTAGTAAGTGTTATTAGGACACATTCTTGCAGATCTGAGGTGATTAAAAAGCACTTAGTAGCTCTGAGCCTCTGGTGTGTTGTGATAGACAAGAGCGGGTATAATGCACAGTCCATGTGTTATTTGCTTATCTAGTTGGGGCTCTAATGCCCTTCCCGGTGCCAAGGGAAGAAGCTTGCCTCTGCTTAACAGGAGGAAGCCAGGAAAGCTACAGGAAGTAAAAACCTGTGGTGGGAAGTGTTTAAGAATAGAAAACATAGAAATCGAAAACTGCGGTACAAGAGGAGTCTTAAAAAAATCATCCCCCCAAAAGCCCAGTTAAATCTAACTACTTATGGGGTGCAAGGTGAAGAGAGGATGGAAAGTGGCCAAAAGTACAGGCTTTAGATTCAGATGCCTGGCTTTGTATCCCGCTGTTTCCATTAAATGGCTGTGTAACCTTGGGCAAGTTTTTTAACCTCTTTGTTCTTCATTTGTAAAATGGTGAAAATCATTTCTAGGGTGGTTTCAGTGACCGAGTTTACTTGTGTTCTAGGCACAGAGCAGTAAAAACCTTTATTAATCTCTACACATTTCATGGGAAATGCAATTTTACCATCTGGCTTGGTTACAGAGCCTACGTTCTTCTTTATATTGGCTCCATGTGACCAGCATTGATTATTTTGGTCAGAGAAATCACAAGGAGGTGGGTGTTGGGTTAACAACCAAAATGATTCCTTTTTCATGAAGTCTTTCAGCTCATAATGGCATGAAGTGATCTTTCCCCTTCAACACTCAGAATTTCCTCTCAGGCCTCTTTTTTCTCCTGGCCCCAAACAATAAAATTTCCTTAAGTTCTGTCACAGCCTCTTGACCAGGCTCCAACAATAATGACCTTTCTACTTTGACTGCCACATCTTGATCATCAGTGCAAATTTGCTCTCTGACTCTGAAATTACCATTCCTGATCCTTGATTCCAGGACCTGCGGGCAAGTATCATGACCATCTCAAACTAGATCTGAGCCAAATGGAGCTCCCCATTTTCTCCACAGAATGCTTGCTTCTCTTCCATGACACCACCCTCCTCCTCAACAGTCCATCCCTTTCAAGTTCACCTGTAACACCTCTCTCAATGCACACCCATTCTGATTGCCAGTATCCTAGGTGATACCTGCATGGGCATTGCTCCCAGGAGTTTTACGAATTAATTGATTGCTTTGTTTATGGATGGCTTTGCTCTAAGCTCTGGTACACTAGCCCCACATGAAGATACACCCTCTTTTAATCATTGGCCAACATTCGTTTTAACTTTCAGGGATGTATGAATAGCTCTTTGAGGGAAGCATTACTAGTCACCTCTTGTAGTGCCAGTCAAATATTGTTTTATTCCTTGCTCCCTCCAAGCTAAATTAAAGGGTAGTTCCATATAAATAATCTCATAGATTAAGGGCAAACTCATAACCTGAATTTATTGGATACTTGTGACCAACAATTTTGCAAATCACTTGAAAGATGAGTACATTATTTGAAGAATAAAGAAAAGTGGGAAATCTAATAGGAATAAGATCTGTGGTTATTAAAATAAAATTTTCAAACAGATTCATTATAAGAACATAGATAAAAGCTGGCTTATAGCAACCCGTATTTCCCACACTCCCAGAATGCAGTGGTGGGCTTATGTGCTCCTGAGAAGGCAAGAAACATAACTAATTAAAATGTCTCACCTAGGAGTGGTGCTGGTTGTCCAAGAACCAGGTCAGATCAAGGGAGATTTCTCAAAGAGGGTTAGATGAAGTGAGTTATTTCCAGCACTTTCTTCTGCATCCAACCTGTCATCATTTTCTGCTTTATTTTTTCCATGTCACTAAACACCATATATCACACTTGCTATTTTAACAACTTATTTGTTTATTGTCTGCCTTCCTTCCCCTGACAGATTTTTGTTCTTATTTTAATCAGGGTAAGATTTTTTTATTTTTTTGTTCTGTTCTGTTCATTGCCTAGAACAGCACCTAGCCTATAGCCAACGTTTAGTAAATTTTCATCGAATCATTAAGTTTTGGGGGGTTTCCCTTCTAGGGATTTTTTTTTTTTTAACATGCCACAGTGTTTCAAAAGCTTGTCCACAAAAGCTTTTGTTAATGAAGTTAACCAATTACCTTACAAATCAAAGGCAACACTTTGCCACTTTAAGAGGAACTTCTTCCAAACAACACATTTCTTGAATGTTGTTTGTGGAGGGAAAAAGGGAGAGGGATGTGCTGTGAGCACACCTCAGATTTATTCCTGGTGCTCCTGACAAGATGATTCATAAGGACTCTGTTGTTTTCCAACTGCGAGGGAAGGTACAACCCATCTAGGTTTTCATTCTTTAGAGGCAGCAAAAGGGACCAAGAAAAAGGCAATGTACAAGGTGCTGAAACTGGAAGAATTCTCTTTGGTTTGGCGGTGTGAATGAAGGAAGTAGCAAATACATACTCATCCTGAGAATAGATTCTGGTCTCATATGCATAATTATAGCCTGCCAAGGATGTACTAGAACTCTAGAGTAAGGGATGTGTCTGTTTTTAAAAGTTTCTGTATTCACTGACGCAAGGCTAAAACACCCAGGAATCTCATCTTCAACAGGGAGCTGGACTATAACCACTTCTGTACAGATCTTTGTCTGTTTTTCCTGATACTGTGGTGACCTGCATTTTATGGCACAGGAGATAAGTTTTCCCTAGTCAGAATGAATGCCTTAACAACAAACTACCTCAACAAAGACTCCTCAGTTCTATGTCAGTCCACTCATTCAAGTAAAATTGTACCTATAACACTTGAAGATATCTTACACTAAAATCTAATAAAATTAAACAAAAGGAGGGAAAAGTAAGTCTTAATATAATTATTATTTCTGATACAATGAAATGGAAAACTCCATCACTTTTTCCAAGAAATATATAGTATAGTTCACTAAAACACACACAATTAGGTGATCAATGCCACCAACTACTAGAATAGTTGAATCAAATAACACTGATGGCAAGGGCCATAGACAAAGAGGAAAAATTAAATATGGGAGATAAAATGGCAAAGTTGAAAGGTGTCTAAGGCACCAGAAATCTTGGGTTAAGGTTCTAATGCAGTTACATATTGGTTATTTACTCTTGGATAAAAGTTACTAAATACATCCTTCATGTGCACTGCAATGATGGGGCCTGGTATAAAGATGAAAAAAAAAAAAAAAAAGGAATTGATTTGCTGGCAAGGAACATTAGTGGGGGAAATCCTAACTCAGACCACCATACACATGCATAAGTTCAGAATTCTAATCAATAAACTACGGAGCCACTGTATACAAAATGGCACTTAGTCCATGGAAATTGCTCATGTCTATGCAGCAACAAGGCCCCTCTCCTCTTTGAATAGTAATAATACCTTGATTTTCTTTGTGGATCTAACCTCAGTACATGTGGTGAGTGAGGTGGCACTTTCCCACCCCTCCCCCATCAGACTGGACCAGGTAGAGCATACCATCCCCTTAGCCATCGGGCTTGGTCCAGAAACAAGCAGTCCTGTCCTATAAGGCAGGCTGATGAGATTAAATCTCAAAACTTATGTTAGAACTACTGAAAAGACGATCCTCTCGTTCCACTGGGAATGCTAGGCTATGAGCCTGGAATTGTCATTTTATCTCCATTTTGGAAGAAGTGGACTTTGGTTCATATCATGACTCTGGACAATAGAGTCCAGATAGAGAGTGGGATTATCTGGATCCATCCATCTGTGAAACTAACACATAAGACAATATGGTCTCCCTTCTGCTATTCCAGTTTGAGTTGATCTATCACTTGAGATCAAAAGAGTCTTGACTAATATGGTTCTAAATCTTTCTATTCTTGATTTGTAAAATAAGGAGCTTGATCCTTCATGGGTCTGCAATTCAATTATAATTCAGAATTCACCTACAGGGTTGCAGGGATAATCAAATCAGATAATGAATAGAAAAGAAACTTTTCAACTTTAAAGTGCTTTCGAAGAGTATTCAGGTTTGTATATAAAATATTTGGATCTATAAATGTGTGTATACGTATATGTATGTATGTGTACATGTGTGATATGTATGTATGCATGTACATGTTGTTGTGCATAAAGGTAAGAGGCTCCAGAGTCAACCTATTTGTGATATAGTTATTTAAGAAGCACAGATTAGGAAAACAAGGAAGGGACAGGACTTACTCCTATGCTTCTCTCATAAGAAATCCACATTTTATCAAATCACAAAGGTTTTTTATTAACCATATCCTATCTTCTTAAGTTCATTACCACGAACCAGAAGGTTCCTTTTTTTTTGCCTTAAAATAACATTACCCATTATATTTCACTTTAATTTCCATATAAATAACATAAAAAGATTCCTTGGGGATATATTGCAAACACTTTCAATCACTGATCACTGATTGAAAAAAAAAAAAAAAAAACAAGGTATTTCTTCTATTTTCCTCCAAAGGAGGAAATAACCCTGTAATAATGCCTACAGGGGAAAAAGGCTCTGTAAAGATAGCAGAAGTACAGAAATGAGGAAAAGAGAAAAGAAGCCAGTGTAGAGGGACATTCTGTGCTTTGAATATACCCCTTGCTGCTCTGCCACTGAGACTTTTTTTTAAACACCTTTGTTCTATTTATTTTTATGTGGTGCTGAGGATTGAACCTAGTGCCTCACACGTGCTAGGCAAGCATTCTACCACTGAGCCACAACCCCAGCCCCTAGAGGGACATTCTACATAGGGTCAGGCATCTTAACCAGCAGTTGTGGGAGGCCCTGCAATCAGCAAGCTTGAGGGTTTTTTGTTTTGTTTTGTTTTGTTGTTTTGTGATGTGACTGTGCAGCGGGGTGAGTGGCTACTAGAGGGCAGCAAAGGGTAAGAAATGGGAGGGCGGGGCTCAGGCAAGCTGACTGGAACTGACCAGGTAACCAAAATGAGGCCAGAAGCCTCGGACCTCAGCCCAGTTTCTCATCATAAGGCAGGAAGGTTCGACTTGCAGGGGCCCCTCAAAGTTCTTACATAGCTTATGGCAAAGCCTGTGTCAGCAGCAAGCCAGGGAGTTAGCAGAGTATCCAATGGCCAGAGGCAGATAGTTGCTAAACCGTAAGTGTTGGAGAAAGTTAAAGCAGGGGAGACAAAGTCAGGAAAAGGCAGTGAGAGGTTAGAGACACTGGGTTCTGGCAAGTCCAGTCAATCACGAGGGCTGCTGCCATCATCTCATCAACTCCTTGTCATCATCATCCTCTATAAGACTAGCACTTCCTTGGAGCTCCCTGTGTGCTGGGCATGGTCTAAGCACATACATACATTTCCTCATTTACTTCTCACAAAACACTGTGCAGGAGAACCTATCCCTCACCCCAGCAGTGTTACTGAGGTATAATTGATTAAGAAAATTGTATGTAATCAAAATGTACAACATGATGACTTGATGCACATATCCTTTGTGGAATGATTAGCATAATCCAGTAATTAATACATCCACCACTGCTCTTAGCCATTTTGTGTGTGTGGATACTTAAGATGTACTCTCTCAGCAATTTTCAAATGGGTGATAAGGTAGTATTACTTATAGTCACCATGCTGTTCACAAGCCCCCTGGAACTTATTTCTCTTAAATTTGTACCCTTTGAACAACATCTCTCCGTGTCTCCCACTCACCCAAACTCTGGAAACTACTGTTCTGTGTTCTGCTTCTATTAATTTGCCTTTTTCAATTCCACAGACAAATGAGATCATGCAGTATTTGCCTTTATGTCTGGCTTGTTTTGCTTAGCGCTGTAGTATGGATCTTGAATTTTTTCCAAAGTCTTTTGTGTTGAAGGCTTGTTCTCCAGGATGGTGCCCTGGGAGGTGGTGGAAACTTTAAGAGGTGGGGCCTTGTGGGATGTCATTAGGTCATTGGAGGTGTGACTTTGAAGGAAATTGTGGGACTCCAGTACTTCTTTTCTCTGTCTCTTGACTCTCTGACTTATGATGCTACATGGCGCATTCTTGCCACAGGTCCAAAGCAATGGGTCCAGCTGATCATGGAGTGGAACCTCCAAAACTGTGAGCCAAAAATCTTTTCACTTTATAAGCTTATTATCTCAGGTATTTCCTCACAGTGACAGAAAGCTGACAAACACACTTCCAGATTCACTTGTGTTATGGTAAATGGCAGGATTTTCTCCTTTTATATGACTAATTAACATTCTAGTGTGTATTTGTGTGTGTGTGTGTGTGTGTGTGTGTGCATGCATGCATGTGAATGGATGCTCTATGTTTTCTTTATCAGTTTATCTATCAATGGCATTTAGGTGGTTTCTATATCCTAGTTTTTGTGGATAATGCTGCAATGAACATAGGGAATGCAGATGTCTGATCAAGATGTTGATTTCATTTCCTTTGCATATATACAAAAAAAAAATGTGGAATTACTAGATTGTATGGTACTAATTTAAATTTTTTGAAGAACCTTCATTCTATTTACCATAAAAGCTGTACCAATTTGCATTCCTATCAACAATGCACAAAGGTTCTTTTTTCCTCCACACTCTTGCCAACACTTATCTTTTGTCTTTTTCATAATGGCCATCTTAACAGGCAAGAGGTAATATCTCATTGTGATTTGGATTTGCATTTCCCTAAAGAATAGTGAGGTTGAGCACCTTTCCAAATACCTATTGGCCATGGGTAAGATATTTTGAAAAAAATGTCTGTTGAGATAGGTGGAACTACTGTTATCTTCACTTTGGAGTTGAGAGACTATCTCCTCTTCACCCACTGTGCCTTAGAGCAAGGATATGTAACTTGCACAGTCATCTTCCCAGGGCACTGAAGACTTTTGGAGGATACAGGCAATCTTACCATTCTTGGGGTTTCAGAGACTGAGATTTGGAAAACAGTAGGTTCTTCATACATTTTTTCTTGAATGAAAGAAGGAAGGGAACATTGGAGGTGAGGGCTGGGAAAATAAGAATATAGTATATCTAAGTGTGTCACTAAGAGACACTGGAATATAAAAGACAGGACTAATCACAAAGGAGCTCAAACTCTCAGGAGTGCCAGGAAACCGGACCTAATCTCAGTTCCTCATCTCAGGTAGTGGGGTGGGGGTCCTGCAGCACTTTCACTTGCAGGAGGTTCTTACCTCTACACTTTTCTTTCTGCAGTCCTTTCTAGTACTAAAGAAGCTGAACAAACAGACGCGTTAGAAAGCATTATGTTAACCAACAGCTTGGAATGTCACCTGCCTAGTATAGGGCATTCAGGGACAATCTGTTAGATTTCAGGTGTGAAGTCACCTGAAAGGGTCAGAGCTTCAGGACCATACAGGGACCTGGTTGACAGAATTCTTGTAAACAGTGTCAGGACCAGGGCCTTTCTTCCAATTCTGTTTCCTCTTTGTGGCTTCTTTATCTTTTCTGCCTTTTCCCAAGTGTACTTCTATGCATGGGAGGTATAATTCCAGCTGCTTGGGAGTTTCCTTAGAAAGTTTTAGAAACACCTGCAGCAGAAGTACTTCGAACACTAGAGTTTTGTGGGTTTTTCTTTTTTTTTTTCTTCTCATTTGAGCGGCCGGGGATTCGAACCACGGTCCTTGCGCATGCTAGGCGAGTGCTCTTCAAAAGGAGCTATTCAAAACCTACCCTATGCCACTTTGGCCACAGAGAGCTCTTGAAAATATCTTGAGGCACAAAGATATTTTTGCAAGGTACTGTTTCCAAATCCTTGCTGCCCTTAGACTTTTAAAACATCAATTATATGCTGACATTTAGAGCAATTCTATTCAATGTAAATAGGCAAGCCAATAATGGAAAACCATACTGAAATAAAAATAAACTTGAAAATAATAAAATATTAATGTTTTATTAACTCGATAGACCTAAAATATTATCATTTATCATGTAATGAATATAAAAATTGTTAGATTTTTAAATTTTAACCATTGTTAGTCATTGAAATTCAGTGCTTATTTTATGCCTATGACACTCAGTGTTCATTTTACACTTAAGACATTTCAACTCATAAAAGTACATTTTATACGATCCCTAGCCACGTGTGGGTACCATAGTGAATAACACCCAGGCCTAATATAATCTACATTATAACAATTAGAAAAAGAACTTCCAATAGGATGCAACATTTTGCATGGGACAAATCTGCTTCTCATCTTCTCTAGCATTTCCTATCCCAGTAAGTGACACATCACACATTTAGTCCCCCTCAGCCCAAACTCTGGGATGTCATCCTGGGTTCCTGCACTATCCACTGGCCACCAACTTCTCCACACTCCAATGGCTGCTGCCTTCTTTTACAACATCACGTCTTGCCCTAACTTTCATATTAGCCTTAGCATTAATTTTTCTTAAATCTTCTCTATCCTCATACTTATTTCATCTTTTCTGAGTTTTGCTTCAGAAAGAAAAAAAAAAAAAAAAAAGACTAATTACTCCCAATCTTAAACACTCTCAATCTCCATGGTGTTTCCTTCAAGGATCTTCATGAAGGGGACCTCACCCTGCTTCTAAGCACTGCCTCCCCACTAAGGCTCACAAAGTTCCAGCCATACACGATGACAAGGAACACCCATGACACCCTAGTGCTCTCAAAAATCCTTGACTTTACTTTCTCTATCACCCTTGCCGTGAGTGCTGTGGACTGAGTTCTTATGAGTTTAACAGTTAAACTCTTCTACTGGGCTGAGTTCCCTAAGGAAGATATGGGTCTGGTTTGTCTTTCACTTGGTATGGCAAAGCATATAACTAAACTCTGAAGGCACTTGATAAAGACCTGAGTTTACTGAGATGTACCCTCACTATTTTCTAGCTACCTGGCCTCAGGGATGTCTCTAACACTTTCTAAACCTCAGATTCCTCACCGGTAAGATCTAAATTGTAATACTTGCCCTGCCAACTTCACAGGCTTAAGTATTGTTATATAATGGATCACATATAAATTTATATAAATTTTTACAAACATAAAAATAAATATAAACATATTTTATGATTCATGTATACTTATAGATAAAATATAAAATTATATATACATACGTGTCTGTCTATCTCCAGACAAATCTAATTTCTCAAGTCATTCCCTTCCTCTTTCCCCAACACCAGTTACATGAAGCATTGACAATCTGGAATGTTTATTTGTTTCAGATGCCTTTCTTTTTTTCCTCATATTTTTTATTGATGCATTATTCAGACCACTTTCTTAAGGTCAAAAGATACTCCAGGATAATTTATGAATATAAACTCTGAAATATAAGTTGCTAAGAAGTTTTCGGATACAGAATATAGTCCATGTGAAAAATACTAATTATAGCAACAGATAGGGGGTATCTTACTATACATACCCAAACTAAAGAAGTTTAATAGAAAGCTTTTGAAAAATGATTCATTCAATGATTGATGGACACATCTTATGATAAGCATTTCTAGAAATTGTTAGAGATATAAATGAGAAGGAAGGGATGGGTACCTGTCTTAAGGAGTCTAAGCTCTAGTTGAAAGTGAACCCAAATAGGGAAAAGATACACTTATGCATTGCTGGTGGGAATGTATTGCTGGTGGGACTGCAAATTGGTGTAACCACTATGGAAAGCAGCTTGGAGATTCCTCAGAAAACTTGGAATGGAACCACCATTTGAGCCAGTTATCCCACTCCTAGGTTTATACCCAAAGGACTTAAAATCAGCAACTACAGTGATGCAGCCACATCAATCTTTATAGCAGCTCTATCCCCAATAGCTAAACTATGGAAACAACCTAGATGTCCTTAACAGATGACTAGATAAAGAAAATGTACATATACACAATAGAATATTACTCAGCCCTAAAGAAGAATGAAATTATAGCATTTGCAGGTAAATGGATGGAGCTGAAGAATAACTTGCTAAATGAAATAAGCCAAACCCAAAAAACCAAAGGCCAAATGTTTTTTCTCATAAGCGGATGCTGATCCATAATGGGGGGGTGGGATGAAGGGACTCTGGATTGTGCAGAGGGGAGTGAGGAGAGGGAGTAAGGGGATGGGAAGGACAGTGGAATGAGATAGACATTATTACCCTATATACCTGTATGATTACACTACCATGTATCATGTTCGTCCAGAGGAAATAGCTGTGCTCCATTTGTGTTCAAGGTGTCTAAATGCATTCTATGGTCAGGTATAACTAATTATAACAAATTAAAAAATTAAAAAATTTAATTAAAAAAGTCAAATATCTAACATGAAATATGCCTGTGGGAATAATAATATTAGGAGGTTAGAGAAGAGTTGAGTCTATTTTGAATGAGCATACATATACAAACTGCATAAGAGTTCTCGGTTCTTACCTGACTCTCACAAAGTGAGTATTTCTACACTGAATATAATTCTCTAGTTGAATATGATGTGGTCCCTATATTTTGGCCAGCTGTTCTATTTGCTCAACCCAAGAAATACAAGGATTGGTCAAGGGCCATTTTCACTTTAGGAGATTTTTGCCTCACTTAACTTTAGAACTAATTTCTACTTACCAAACACCAGTGTGATTGCTATTAAATTCACAGATCTTATAAACCAATTCTGATTTGTCATTTCTCAAGGTGAAGACTTTCTTTAAGCAATGTGTCTTCAATCATCTATATTGAGGTCCTGGTTGAGGACAAAAGCACAAACTATATGACATATTAGGTTTGTGCACGTGCTGTTATTTATGCTTAGGCCCAGTAAGAAAAAAGTATCAAATGGATGCACCAGATTTTTCTTCAACAAAACAAGAAATAAAAACCAAAATATTTCAAAAAAGTAAATGGGAAAATTTTGCTTCCAAGCCTTTATAGGGTATTTGAAAAAATATTTATTTTCCGAACAGTAGCTAGATCCATTAACTTTTACCTTTGTTTTTGGATAGATCTCTGAACGGTTTTTCATGATTGTCTGCATTATCAAGCCTGATGTTATACAAATCCCCCAGCATGCCTTTGTCCCCTCATTCTTCCATGTGTTCAGTTTTGAGTTCTATTAATGAAAACGAGTCCCTTTACAGGCATTTTTTATTCTGAAGCTACCTTTTCTCTGGCTTCACATGTACTGTTTTATTTTCATGAATGATATTATAAGTAGTCCCAGGAAGAGAAGCCTTCCACAGGCCTTCTCTCTGAACTAGTTTAAGAGAAGGAAATACAGGAGCTTAACTGATCAAAAGGGAGTCAGAGAAGGATGAACTATTGAACAAAAGCATGTGCTAATGGAAATGAACCCGCCTCCCAGATTCACTGTTTACAGAAAGCATCCTAAAACTGGTGAGCTTATGAATGGCTGCAAAGAAACAGCCAAATTTACTCTTTTTTAAAAAAGAAATAATAAAAGGTATATTCTAGAAATTAGAGACCTACTTGATGTAATTTATGGCATATGACAGCTTTGGAGTACATTTGCACCCTGCCCCTCCCTCACCCCTCCCTCTGTGTTCCATTATCAGTCTCTCAGCAGGGTTTGGATTTCAGCTTTGGCACAGAGGGAACTGGAAATAAGCACATCCCAGTACCTCACTCCTATGTCCATAATGTCATCCTTTTTCATCAGACTTGAGTTCTGTGCTGCAAATGCAAATTGAGGTCGATTCTCTGTCATTGCACCTATCATTTCTCACTCTCTTTAGGAGTTCCTTTTGTGCAAAACTTCAGGAAGTCTCACTCCTTTGAGGAAGTTCACATGAAACAGGAATTTGAGTGAAGAATTAAGCTGTTGCTTTCTTTTTCAGCACAGCAGCTAGGTGTCATCTTACTATAATACAATCCTTCTGACTTCTGTGATGATAGTCAGGGCCAAACTTGCCAGAGACAAAAGATAAGCCCATCTATCAGCATTATTTGGAAATCTCATCTAGCAAAGGATTTATGATCTGCTCATTTCAAAGGAGATTAAAAAAAATAAAATAAAGATTGAATAAAGCATGGCTGATGATGCATAAAAATGAGATGGGGATTTTACAGATGGCTTGGGGCTGATACACTGGGTCAGAAGTACCACACTGCCATGCTAATGAGGAGGGGTGAGTCCAAGACTAACTCCATAGCAGAGAGAATTTGAAGAGTGGTCAGTACAACAGGGAACATGCCAGAGGCAGTCAGGACAGCACAGTGTGCAGTCTGGGATCAAAAAGCCTAGGCTGGAGTCTAGAATATGAGCTAGGACACAAGACTAAATACCCCAGTGCCTCAGTTTCCCTACATATTCAAAAAATTGTTATGAGGATTACAGAAATCAAGACTTGTACCTAGAAATCCCTTCCTAGAGAAGTAACTAACATACAGCCAATGCTGGTTAAGTGTCTGCAAAGCCTTTAGTAACCTAAATTCACAGGGTTATTGAGAAGGTTAAAAAGTTACTATTTAGAATAGTCAGTCCCAGGTATACGGGCAGGGCTATAGTGTTAGCCATCATCATTATGCATGTTGTTATAATGATAACTATAATTACTAATACTCAAATTCCTTAATATGGCCTGTCTTCTCATCCCATCCAAGAGCATCAAATCTTGAACTTTAGTCACAGGCTGACATCTTAACTTGGGTTATCAAACTGGTGGTTCAAGAGCCACACAGGACCTATAGATACATTCATCTCACCTGAGATATGCTTAGAAATAATTTGAGTTAGTTGCACACTTCAGAAACTTACACAATCTATTGGAATTGTGGGTTTGTGGGTTCTTTAAAAAAAAAAAAAAACAAGAACCCATCCACATAGGGTCTACAATCCTGCATGGACAGTCTCAGCTGGGCTGCATAAGGGCTCCCTTTCTCAATATCTGGTGCATACATTTTCCAGGTCACCAGGCTTTCTTCTTTTACTGTTATCTGCCTGGACTTATAGGCACTTGAGTTTGTTGCCCTCTTCCTGAAATCTATTCAAGGCCTCCTTGGTTGATATGCCCTCAAATAGAATGTGCTTTTGTTTTGATTTAAAAATATTCTTTCAGTTTTAGATGGACACAATACCTTTATTTTACTTATTTATCTGTATGTGGTGCTAAAGATGGAACGCAGTGCCTCACATATGCAGGGCAAGCACTCTGCCACTGAGCTACGATCCCAGCCCCCGGAATGTGCTTTTTTAAAGCCCTGGACTCATCTGAATATCTGACAAATGTTAGGGGAGCTCTCCACAGTAAAATGCATACAAGTTCATGTGCTTACAATATACTATAATTCCAGGGTGATCATGGACCCCCTAATTATGACCCATGGCAAAATGTCCTGCTTTAAGGGTTTAATTGTGAACAAGAACATTCCATTACTCCCCAAGTCTTCCGTAGATGACACTGTTGCAAGGTGGAGATCATGACTCAAAAATATGTCATGCTGATGCATACAATAAAGGAGTATGACAGAATAAATGCTTTGAACAGACGATTAATTTAGTTGGTGGATTTGGTTGCAGACAAATTTGTCATCTTTAAAATAAAAGTATCATATGGGATTGCTATTTAATTTCACCTCCCAAGCTCTTCCCAGCTCTCACCTCTTCTTCAGATCTCTTATCACTGAAGGGGTCACTGTTAGCCCAGATGGTACCATCCTGAGTGTAAGAAAAATGTGTCCCCTTCTCAAGACATTCTACTGCCATCTGCTGGGAGAATAGTGCCACACACACATGGATTTCTGGTATGTGAGATGGAAAGGCAGCCCTGGACAGGGTGTGCTGAGTACTGTAACCTGCATGGCACTCTCCAGCAGACAAATTGTAGCATCCCTGCCGTGAACTAACCCTGACTGCAGAAGGCTGTTATCCAGAGGAGGAGCAGAGAGTGGTTGTCACAAGTTTCACTGCTTTGAGTTTCTTAAAACCTTTTAAAAAAACTACTTTTAGACTCTAAAAACTGCAAAGGTAGAAGAGAGTTTCTGCATACCCTTTCCCTCTCCCCCAAGGAGTTTTAGTTCTACAAACATAAAAACCAGGTATGCATTTTATGATTCTGGCAAGATCTTGGCACATGGGCACAGTGCCAGTACATAATAAATGCTCGATATGTCTATGTTGTTATTTTGTCATCTGTTGAAATCAGTTTCCTTAAGTGTAAATGAAGGTACAAAAATAGTGAGGTTTATACTTAATTACAGTAAAGTATTTAGCACAGTATTTGACCTACAGTATTTGATATTGTTGATGAAATCAAATAGTGTTGTTATTTCTGGTTTAATGCTCTCCTCAACTCACAGATATCTAGTGCACTGTCACCCTAGTTTTCTATGTATACAATCATTAAGTAGTGAGCATGACTCAAATGCCCTCATATTGCAGGAGTAGGTAATCGGAACCAGAGACCAGAAACTACCCAGTGACTGAGGGCAGAAACAGCTCCAGGCTGAGGATGTGGCTCAAAGTAATCAAGACCTGCTTATGAAAGCAATCTTAACTGAGGGCTGACACTTCTCTGGAGTATGAAAGTGTTACTGATGGGTGTTGCTGTTATTGCTTTAATTTCACAAAAGAAAGGAAACATCACGCTCCCCATGCAGTCTACAGCCTTAGGCAAGCTAGGCAAGTGCTCTACTGACTGAGCTACACCCCCAGCCCAAGGCAAATCTTTTTAAAATTAAGAAGAAAAGCTTCTTGTTCCAAATCACACTTCTCTCAAAGTTATAAAGACCTTCAAGCTGCCTGTGCAGTGAGCTGGGAGAGATTTCAACAGGAGAAACGAGCATTTTGAAAGACATTGGCTGCCAGGACCAGCTCCCAGTCCTGTGGGCAGAGAAGGAGTCGGGGCGCACTTGGAGAAGAGCAGAAGAGCGTCGCTCCTGGGCAAGACAGTGGCTCCAAGCACTCCTGCACTGCCAACTCGGCACGCAAGCTCAGCTTTTTCTTTCCAGCATCTGTTTATACAAATTCCGACCAGGTGGCAAACTCTTCCCCTCTGCTCTCAGCAACAGGATGCAGGACAGAGAACACCTGTTCTAGAAATGGACCGATTAGCCCGAGGTTGGCAGCCACAGCACGGGCTTGGGGCCACACGTGAGGAGAGGACCCTGCTGCCTTGTCAGCTGTTGGCTCTACTCCTGCTCTTGGCTCCAATCCATGTCTACCGCTAATGGGATTGATCCACAGGCATAAATCTGAAAGACCTTGCTCGGCGTGTGGGAGGTTATCTTACCCAACACCACTGCTGTGTGCGGCTGCTACTCTCAAGCAAAGGTTTCGAGCACTTGGTAGGGTACCAGAAGTGTGCAAATGAGCATGATGGTCTTCATCCTCAAGGAGGGGTTCCAAAGATGACAAAATGGAATGCAAGTAGGATTTAATGAATGCCTTTTCTCCAGAGTAATTCATATATGCAGGATCACGTTTAGTAACAATTTGGCAGGACATATGTTTTTGAAGCGATCAATAGGATGTGCGGAAGCAAAAAGGAAGGGGCAAATTACTGAGGCAAAATGGATAAGTGAAGCAGGAGGGAAACTATGGGAGAGATTGACAGGGGAGGAAGTCCCTAGCTGGATCTTGAAGGATGAGTAGTGGGAGTCTGTCCAGGGGAAGAAACAGCTTGCAACACAGGGGCAATGGGAAGGAAGCTAGAAAGAAATTGAAATAACTAAGTGAAGAGGGGATGGGAAAACCAAATTACAATGTAGCCGTCAATTAAGAAGAAGCTAATGACAAATTTAGTGTTATCTCAAAATCTCATCCTGATTACATCATGACAACTCATCACAGTATGTAGCATCTGTGAGGCTCTTCAGTGAATGCCTATGTCTCAGTCATGGTCTGTCAACCCAGTAAATATACGGAAATACAAGTCAGCCTATTCTGCTCTCTAAATTTACAGAAAATTCTAACCCTGAATCCTGATTGCTGTTTTCAAATTCGTTTTATGGTAAGTATATTGCTGCCTTCAAGTAAAATACTAATCTAAGCATTATTGAGGACAGAGTTACAAAGAAGAAATTCTACAAACTACTCCTTCCTGGTAGTCATAAAGGTCAGAGGTCACAAAGAGCATATTAGAAAACAAGGAGTACACTCAATATGAAAAAGAGATGAAAAATAATTATAGTTAAGGAATTTTAGAGCCAGGAGGGATGTCAGGCAGCCTGTACCTAATACAATTTGGCAGATGCTCAAAAAATAATTGTTGAATGAATGATTGAAGGAATATCTATTTCAGTGGTTTATAAACCGTACTTCCTGAAGGCAGTTCTGGGTTCTACAAAGCACCAAGCAATTTCTGTACAACAATGAAGTTTCAAATTGCTATGAAGACAAATCTGATCCTAGTGCCTAGTTTATTCAGCAGGTGCTTTATAAACATTTGGCAGTGAGTGGACATATATTAATGAATAAAGGAAGACATACTAATGAATAGAGGACAAGTATAGCTTGAACTTCAGCAATCATGAGCCAAAGGGCTAACACAAAGAGGAAAAAAGATAAAGACCAATCTTCCTTCTCAAGCTTCACTGTTGCTGTATCTTACTTTCCTGCAACAGGAAAAGAACAAAAATGACAATGACCTTTTCTTCACTTCACATATTGCATAAATATGTTAATATGTGTGAAGCTGCTGGACTTCCTGGAGAGGCCAACTACAGGTATTAATTTCATTATAATAAGCTTCTTGTGAAAACACAGCTGTTGTACCTTTAAACAAACATTTCTGACAATATCTCAAGTATCTTCAAACAGAAGAGGCAATGGGATATGTCCCCATAGGAAACTGCCAAGAATACAAATCTACCTGGCCCTCAGCCTTCCAATCCCTTGGCACTCACTATGGGGTAAAACCCTATTTTATTTAGGTTGTAAGTTGAGGGGTGGGGAAGTACACTGTCTGCCTGCACTGAGCTGAATGGGGAGGAGACCGATGTCATCTTTCTGTAACTATCAAAAGCCCTGGTTTTGAACTAAATTCCAGGAAAGAAGGTATAAGGGAGATGAAAAGCATTGGATTTGAAGATACTCTAAGTGGGTTATTCTCTTTGTAGGAAGTTCTGGCTCAATGCAAACTACACTTCTCATGGGGACATTGCAAACAAATTGCTCTAATCAGCAATTGCAAATCAAGACACCCTCAATAAAGAGGAGTGGAATAAGAATAAAAGCTTATTGATCCTCTTGTTATTGATCCAGACCATACATCTAGATTTACCAGGATTCTAGAACTAGAAGATCTCCTGGGCACAGAATTAAATACAGAAAATATCAAGAGCAAAGCTTTTTACCATATGTAAAACAATCAAAGATTAGGAATTTGAAAAAGAATGGAACTAATTGCTCTATGGGATTCATGCCACCAGATACGCAGGCTCACACCATCTCTCTCAGTTCCTCTCAATCGTCATACCTTCAACATACACCTGCACGTGAATATTCACCGGGAAGAATTAACACATCAAAAACACAACAAGGGGAGTGAGCAAAGGAAATTTAGATCATGCCTGCAGTGTGTGTGGAAACAGTGTCACCAAGCTACAAGATGAATCTTCATATATGAGGATGTTGGATTTTTTTGAATAATATTTATTAAAGAGTAAAAGCTGTTCTATGCCTGTGCCTTTTTTCATTTGCACAGATGTCAACACTGGGGAGTTCCGCCATCATCTCAAGTTCCCTAGAGCTTAACAAGTTCTTCCCACGAGAGTTCTTTTTCAACTATCTTCATTCTGTCAGTGTGGCCACCAACCTGCTAGTCTTCTGGGCTAGAAATTCGTTCTTTGGTGTTTTCTCTGATTTACATTCTCTAGAACTTTGTCTTCAGTAGAATTGTGGAAAGAAAATATCCAAATTTGCATTAAGGGAACTCATTTAACTTCTGGGTCTTATTTCCTTATTTATTCGGTGAACATAACAACAGTCTTGCTCCCACAGCCCTTCTCCGTTAGCTCCAGGTGGAAGCAGGATACATGCTCTCTCAGGTATAGTAATAATACCTAGTTGTTTCTTTCTTTGACATTTTAAAGCACAGTTTCTAGAAGTAAAACTGCCTGGGTTAAAACTCCAGCACAACAATTGCAACCATGGGCAAGTTCAGATTTTCATAAGTGAGAAAATAGCAGCACCTACCTGGGAGAGTTGCTGGAGGCTTAAGTGAAGCCTGTGGCAGGCTCCATAAATATCGCTGTTAACATTATTGCCACCCACTTGGTCCTCTCTTTCTCAACATAATTCTCACCAGGCCCACATCACACTATAGTACCACATGTGTTCAGCAAGCAAATACTCATAGACTAAGTACCATCTGTCCCTTGGAGTATAGGGTGCTGGACACATAAAGATAAGAGTATTCACTTTTAAGAAGATAAATCTAGAGTCAAAGACGAGCACATAGAGATGATTACAATGCAAGGTCATACTTGAGTGGCTCAATAACTAACATTTCTTTTTCTTCAATCAAGGTCAGAAACAATAGAAATGCATAATGGAATCGAGCAGATAGAAAGTAAAATATTACCTTGGTAACTAATAAAGCTGTTTTTGAAGAAAGTGGCTTAATGTGGGTCCAAGGGGCTGGCTAGCATCCTCTGGGTCAGACAGACTTTGCTGTCAGTGTCACTAGCAGGGCTGAATAATCTCAGCTCCCTGTAGGAGGCCTGTGCCTGTAGGATGTAGGACATGAAGGCGTCAAGGGCACTGGCTCCTAGAGAGGAGAGAGGGAGGTGAGCACAGCAAGCTGGCCAATCAGGACATGTGTCCACCTCTTGAGAGGGGGCAAGTTGAGGCCGGAGTCAAGCAGGAAGTGGGGAAAACTTCCCCTTCTTCTGCCCAGGAACTCAAAGAGATCACAGAGTACAGAACAGCAATGGAAGTGAGAACACAGCCAACCTGTGGGAGGAGAAGGACCCAAGAGGAGTGTCTAAGGATAGGCAGGAGTTAGGAGAAAAGATGTCCTAGGCAGAGGGGTCTGAGGAAGGGCCTAGTGTGAGCAAGGACTATGGGCACTTCGATGTTGCTGGAGTTTAAGTTCAGTCTGGGAGTGCAAGCCCTGAAGCCGGGGAGGTGGGCAGGAAAGGAGATGTGCTGTGGGGTCTCATGTGGCATGTGGAAGAGTATAAACCATCATTTGTGACGGAAACTGTCAATGGTTTTATCTGTGTTTAAATTGTTGTGGTGGCTGTCCAGGAGAGACTGCAGGGGGAATGTTCGGTTATCCTGGGACTTCCTGCAACAGATGCCAGAGGCCCGAACCAGGATACTGGTGTCAGGGACCAACAGAAGAGAACAAGTTTGAGACATATTTTGAAAAATAGGACTGGCAGAACTTAGAAAATACTCATTTGCTGTCTGAGCTTCCAGTCACCAAAGTGTCCACTGAATCCCTGGGGCGGGCCCGAGGTCCTGTGTGCCAGCTCTGAGCTGTATGCTCAAATTACTTGCTTATCCTCTTGAATTACTTATTCAGCCTCAGAGTAACAACATGAGGCCGGTGTGAATAACTTCTGCTTGGCAGAAGAAGAAACTGAGGTTCAGAGAAGTTATGTCTAAGAAGGTCTTGTGAGCAGATAATGGAGTTGGAATTCATATCTAGGCATTCTGACTCCAAAACTGTACAAATAACCAAAACAGACTTGCCTCCACTCTTCAAACTTTCACATGGTCCCACTATTCTACTGCTATTTCTTAATGTTATCTGAGTTCCAAAGTGCTCTCTCTGGGCTTCCTGTCCCACCTTACCATCTCTCCTTTTTCACAGCTGCCTCTCGGTCATTGCTTGCTCTGATACTTTTCTACTGAGTAGTCACTTGAGCTACATACTTTAGTGACACAGCACACGTTTCATTTTGTCAATAGGAAATACATACACAAGGCAGGAAATTTAAAAATCTAGCTGGAAATACAGTAAAATATAAAGCCTTCCTGGATCCTTTTCTCCAGAGGAACCCTTATAGAACAATGTATATAAACACAGGTAGCTGGTTGCTATTTAGTTAGCCCACGGGAAGGTTTCTCTGATTCCTGCCTTCACTGTTCTTTTCCTTCTCTGGATTCCTCCTGTTATCCATAATGCAATGACCCAGAATTTAGCAAAAAGTTAGCTTCAGGTTGTTTCATATGTATCAGTCTTGTTTCATTGCGGGTAATGGTTCATGCATACTCGTGAGGGTGACACAGTACATGTTCAATAAATGCCTGCTGACTGACTAAACTTTGAATTAACTCCACACTAATTTAAATGGTCTATTTCATGCAAACCTTTAGCAGAACTAACACACATCATTCTAGACAGTTGCTTTTGCAGGAGTTCTCTCTTATAGCTATGGATCAACAATTGGCCATCAATATCTTTTTAGAATTTCAAGTGTACAGGCCGTCAAAGAAGTCATTTCAATGGATGTTGATGTTACAGTAATGCTGCCATTAAAAAACATAACACTTAAGATATTCATGTTTCATTGAGTCGGTCATACAACACGAGTTCCAACTCTACTTTGAGAAGTCTGGTTATAAATGATGGAAAAAGGAAGTAAAAATTCCTTCTGTTTTATCCCAACAAGAGTATTATTTCTGTCACTTACGCTAGTTATATATTCAGCTGGGATAAAATTTAAAATTAGCTTTATTATATTCATGATATTAAAAGGTGATCACCAGACACTTTCAATTTATTTCTCAGAGGAATGAATCTAAAATCATCTGTTAGGGAAAGGCCAACTGCTTCTTTCCACTATGACATAACAATGTTCTCATTTAATGATGCTCTAGAATTACATTTTCCTCCCCTAATTTGGCACCTCTTATGCTAGATTCATTTCTTTGTTTTCTTGCCAGTTCTGGTCATGGTTTAAATATCTAGAGCTCTGCTTCCAGGGTAGTAACCTTTGATCTTTATTTTTAATGACAGCAAAAGTTCTATGAGAGAGTTCATAGGTATGGGTTGCTCTGTGCATTTTATAAGCCCAAAGAGAATCACTTCAGTTACTGGCAAATGGGTCACGACAAAGTGGTTGTAGAGGTAGCTTAATAAAGACAACCTTAATTAAAAGTCACCACAACAAAGCAAAAATGAGACACAGTGCAATGCACATTAATAGCTTATTCAGAAGCTAACTACAGAATGAGTGGTAAAATCAGGAAGTTTCCTGCCCAAGCTAAGAAATCTATTTAAGGAGAGGAGGGCAAGGGTCTCTTCTGCAATCAATAAAAAGTGGTAGTGAGAACTCAAGAAAGAAACAATTTAATAAGTTTCCATTGTGAAATATTTCAATTAACTTCCTTCGGTTTTAAAGAAATGCCATGAGATGACTGGCCTGCCAGTGAGGGTATTTACTGTGTCCTGTGCTGTGCTGAGGACACCCCAAGGTCCTGCCTTCGTGGAACCTTTGGAGAGCAGATACTTAATTACATTGCAGCATTGTGGCTTCCAGGGTAGAGTTGGCAACAGTGCTAGCAGGAAAGCAGAGCGCCCCAGCCTGAGGTAGTGGTGGGGATGGGGAGGAAAGGAAGACTGGAGAGAGAAGAGGGTTTTCCAGGCATGAGCAAAGGCAGATCTGGCACCTTGACAAGAACTGGCCCTGCTGGGGTGTGAATGCAATTTAGTGGGGCATACACTTTCTATGTGTCTGTGTGTGTGTGTGTGTGTGTGTGTGTGTGTGTGTGTGTGTGCACGCACACATGTACCAGGACAGAGGATTGGAGGTGAAAGAACAGGAGTGGATTTCTAAGGCCTTGCCAGAGAATCTAAAGTTCACCCTGAAAGTTATGAGGTTCAGAAAGATTTGAAGCCAGAAAAGTGGCATGTAATGTTTGTATTAAAATAATCAGTGGCACCCCACCTGGAGGATGAATGGGAGAAGGCAAAGGGAGAGGAAGGAGAATCTTCCAGGAAGTCAGGGCAATGACTCCTGTGGTTGGTGATGAGGACCTGAACAGTAGGGCCAGTAGTAGATCAAAACAGAATGGCAACCTGAGGAATATGAAAAGCTGAGGTGACTGATGATGACAAGAAAAAGAAAGAAAGAACAGTCCAAGACAATGCCACGCATGGGTGGCTGGAGAGGGAAGAGGCATTCACATGTGGGATACAAGATACGCCAGGGGGAGCAGTTAAGGCAACACTACAGTTCCCAGCATGGAGTGATGGTAAGTGTCAGAGGCGATGGGTACGCCAGTTTCCCGGAGCAAACCATCACACATTACATACACGTATTGAAGTGCCACAATGTACACCACAAATATGCACAATTGCTATGAGTCAGCTAAAAATGAAAACTACATTAAAATAAAAACAGCACTGCATATACATAAAACTACGAATATCAACTTTAGATATGAGTCATGGTTTGGGTGATACTATGCTTAGATATTAAAGTGTACTACAAGTGTATCATAGTTAAAATGGTGTATGTGTGGAATTATTCTTTGATAGGCATAGGGCTTCCATTGGGATGGTGGAAACGAGAAATGGATAGCACTGATGGTTGTTCAACACCAAGAAGGTACGTGGTGCCACTGAATCATACACTTAGAAATGGTTAGAAAAAGAGAGAGAAAGGAAGGAAAGAAGGAAGGAAGGAAGAAGGATGTGAGAAAGGGGTGAGAGGGTACATATGTGCCAGTAATGGAGAACAGATAGACCTAGAGCAGATCCAATTAGAGGGATGTAGTAGATGACAAGTGATATGTCAATCTGAACAAATAGAATGAAATTGACTAACTTCTCCAAAAATAAGTCAAAGTGGATATGTCACACAAGCATCAAACAAACTCTAGTTTAATAAGCATAACATGTAAACCCAGAAAATACAAAATATCTCAAAAAACATCTAGGTGACTCTATAATCTTTGGATGGAGAAGAATTTTCAAAGCATAAAAGCAATAAAAGAAGTTAAAAAGGGAGAAATCAATGAATTTTGATATTCCAAATTATTGTTTAAAAAGTTAAAAGGTAATTGGAACTATACAGAATTTGAAATCAATGTGAAAAAGATTAACATTGTTCTATAAAGAACATGAGGAACAATAAAAATATCACTAAGATGCAAGCAGAAATATGGACAAAAAATGTGAATAAACTGCAGTAAAGAACCAACATGAGTAACCAACAAGTAAATGAAAAAACTCTTTGGCAATTAAAAATAATCACAGAACTTCAAACCAGAACAAGTGGTGATTTTCATCTATGAAATGTAGAGTTCTTTAATGTTTTTACCCAAGCACTCAAGCAATACCACATGCCAGATACCACAGGAAGCTGGGCAGTTGAGGGCTCCTATTCCACAGAACTCCCTGAGACTTTGTATCAAGAGCCTTACAAATGTTTCTGTCCTTCCATGCACTAATTGCATGGGAGGGATCTATCCTAAAGAAAGATTCAGAACTATAGCTAACATTTTTACATGTCATCATAATCTACTTAAAAGTAAAAGACATGTTGATCCATTTGCCAGAAACACTTTTCCCATTCTCCCTCTGGGTAATTCCCCCTTTTCCTGTATGTCTCAGCCTGTCCCTGCTCTATGACCACATTGCTCTCTCTTTTACACATTGCTAATGCATCCTGCAGTCCCCTCCATGACACTCACGGTGCTGAAATTGCCTGCTTGCTCAGATGTCTTGTCTAGCCAGCAAGTTTCCTGAAGGTCTTCATTATATGCCTATTGCCTAGTGGAGTCCTTAATGTGAAGTACTTGTTGAACAAATGCTCGAAAAAAATGAATGAATGTATACTTTCAGAAAAGTAGGATTGCAATCATTTTTACTTTTTTTTTTTCTAAGATTCCATGTTGATTTTATGGGACTTTTAAAATTAAGAATAACTGCCATAGAAGCTATTAAAAAAAAAAAAAAGAAAACTAGCATTGTTTCATCAGATGTCCCTGCTGCACTAAAAGTTGATATTTCCAACTGTGAAATACTTACTATGTAGGATTAGAAACTAATACAAAATATCCATTTAAGATTTATTTTATATTTTTTGGTAGGGGAGAAAAAACAGACTGAACCATCTTGGCTCCCCAAGAATAAAGTTGCTCTCTCTGTAGTCTTCCACTTGGTTCCCTAATCCATATGTTCATGGAAACTTCCAACGACAGAGCCCTTGAACCCTGAACCATGTCATTTAAGCTGTAGCTGCTGTTCCAAGGGTTTCCTGGAATTGGCCCTTAGATTTTGAGACCAAAGGAATTATTTATTATTATTGCTGATTTACATGCTTATTTGGCAGGTTAACAGGTTAAAATATACCATGTAAGTAAGTGTGGAAAAACTAAAATCAAACAGATAAAGGCAGATTGCGGTGATCCAAATTACCAGGCCCAGAAAACAGGAAGGAGCAGACTTCAATCAAGTCTACCTCCAAACAGACTTCTGATCTGGTGCAACATGCTACATCCTGTAGTTCCAGAGGTAAAGCTTTCATTAGGGTGAAATATTCTGATTCTGCACATAGCCACCATGATCCTCCCACCCAGAAACTCTACATCCTTTCTTTTATTTATTTAATGTATTTTTAGTTTAGTTGTTTAGATCTTTTATTTTATTTTTTATTTATTTATATGTGGTGCCGAGGATTGAACCCAGGGCCTCACTGTTTGGTTTTCTCCCCCCTCCACTTTCAGAGAACCTCTTTTTTGCTTATTCTTTCAATTAATCAATCCCTTTATTATAAAAGAGCTTGTTACCTTGCCTGCACCATCTAAATTCTTGACAAACAACTGACATAAGCCCCCTTCTAACTTGTGGGTTTTGCCTTAAAACTTGTTCAAAATCTGTGTAATCCCAAAGTACATTTCGGCCTACCTGAATTTGAGTGTCCTGAATTGCAATTCCAATCAGCCCAAATAAACTCTGTTTCTTGATCAATTTGTATCTCATTTTCTCCTAAAAGGGTCTATGTAAACAACTTGAATAAAAACTTGCTTAAACTCAGTCTCTAAAACCTGATTAAAAACAGGAAACACAATCTTTCTTCTCTGAGTAGCAGTGGTGTGCCTTATACTCCCTGAGCCAATCACTGATTGAAAAGAAAAAGGTTCTAAAAATTGCTCCTGGCCTACTTAGAGACCTATGGTGAATGCTGTTACACCTTCTGAACTCTTCAAATAATACTTTTCTTACAAGGAGGTAAGGGTTTTGTGCAAGTGAGGGAAAAGGCGGTGGCAACCTCCTTCCTCTACCTCTTTCCTGCTTATTTCTCCTTGTCAAAGTTAGAGCCTGGTGTTTGTCTTCATAATTCAATCATTCCTAAAATTCCTTTCAATACCCTGAAAAACTATATATTGAAAATCCACACATTTTTGCAAAAGCAAGTCTCCATCAGTATTAATGTGTTATATATTACTGTTATACTTCAGAATATAAAATAAATTATTGCTGTCATTAAAAGTACACTTGAGCTGGGTTTGGTGGTGTATGGCTATAAACCTAGGCACAGAGGAAGCTGAGGCAGGAGCAACTTAGCAAGACCCCCTTGAGAGAAAGAAATCAGGTAGGGAGGAAGGAAGGAAAGAGATAGAAAGTAAGAGAGAAGGAAAGAAAGAAAGAAAAGAAAAGTTAAAAAGGACTGGGAATGAAGTTTAGTGGTAGAGTATTTGCCTAGCACATTCAAGCCCCAGCCCTAGTACCACAAAAAAAGAGAAAAAAAAAAAAAAAAAATTGAAATGCTATACTATGTTGGATTAAAAAAAAAGACAGGCAAAGAAGGAAGACTAATGGAGCAGAGGAAGGGAGTCAGGGAGAAGAACGGGAAGGAAAGAAAAAGTACTGGGGATTGAAATGGAGCAAACTATATTATATGCATTTATAAATATGTCAAAATGAACCCTATTGTTATGTATAATGTACTAATAAAACATAAAAATTAAATTAAATTAAAAAGAAAATAGAAGAAATGGGTATTTGCATAATAGTCTCTATTCTAATAATGCTGTTAATAGTCTAAAAGGGCATCCTTTCAGAATTCTCTGTTAATGCCTTTTGAATATTTAAAGTGAATTGGTTCATAAAATCTCCATGACCCCCAGCAGAAGTGGAATGTCTCTAGGGACACCCGGCTTATGCACACAGTGGGAAGAGTTTAATGAGGTCACCTGAAGTGCCTTTTTGCATCAAAACATAGCTTCCCAAAGAATCACATGTGGTATGTTAAAGGAAATAAAAGGAAGGAAGGAAGGAAGGAAGGAAGGAAGGAAGGAAGGAAGGAAGGAAGGAAGGAAGGAAGGGAGGGAGGGAGGGAGGGAGGGAGGGAGGGAGGGAGGGAGACTTAGCTCTGCTGAATTTTTTCTTGTTCAAATTTTAGGTATCTAGTCGAAGGAGTGTTTTTTATGGCTATTAATCCAAGGTAATGACAGAATTGTTTTTATTAGTTTATTAGTTTTGTATTACTTTATAATGCCAGAATTATTTTTATTAGTTTATTTTTAAGTTCTATTAGGAAACTTTAATTTGCAATATTCATTTTTTTAGTTCAGGCCAGGTAGATCAATGATAATCCAGTGCATCCCACTAATAATCAAATAAATTATATAGAAAATAGGATGAACCAGTCAGAAATTCTCTCGTATAAATTTCTCAAAGTTTAACCAGCAAGAGAAACCACCAATGACAGCGCTTTGTCAGGTAGAAGAACAGCCTCTGGTTGGGGTGGTTCCACAGAGGACAGAGATGGAGATAGCAGGCACACGGCATTAGGTACTTTATAGCGTTCACTTTGCACAAGCCTATGGAGCACACAGTTTTGTAAGGAATCAGAGATGTGTCCTTTGTCCTTCCTGATCACATATTTACTAATGAAACTGCTCATATACTTCCTCATCATTGCAGCAAATTAGACTAGCTTTGAGGAAGGATGTTCTGCATTAAGGGACAGTGGAGAGGAGCAGAGGGAGTAAGAGAATGTGGCTGAGCTGCTGCTGGTCCCCCTCACAAAGTTGACGGGTGTTTCCTTGAACAGCCTATGGCTGCTGCACTTGGTACTGAAGGAAAACTGACAATATACCTTTCATCTTAATATTTTAGAATCATTTCAAATATTCCTTTGATAATAATTAATCATAGGTACAATTTGATGATTGCATTTTAGGACATAATATTTTACTTCTTTAGAATATTAGGGAAATTATTTTTATACTTCTCTTGAAAATACACGTTTTATGTTCTTATGGCTTCATATCTTTGTTATACTTCATGTTAAGAATATGTCAGGTGAATGAACACAAGAATATAGATACTATTTATGCAACCAAAAAAATACATCTGAGGCCTCTCTACAAATAAAACACATAAAGTTAGGTTATATTTATGGTTAGATAATGTGTATATACTTAAAAATTATATACCTATACACAAATTAAAGTCTATATTTACTTTTTCTTTGAGTAGCTGTGTGAAACTATATTTAGTTGTAGTTGACTCCCTCTACTGGCTAAAAATGACATTTTTTGTGAAAACATTCTGGTCAAGAGTTTGAGATTAAATAAACATAATTTGTTAAACTTCTCATAAGTTAATAACACTATCATGCATCATAATTTTCATAACCAGAGGGAAATTAATATAAAGTAAAAGAGAACATGTCATCATGAATTAGAACAGAATGAAAAAGAAGAAAAAGCTATTTACAGCATGGAAAAGGTAATTCTCAAAGCACTTTGAAATAAATGCTGGTGCTTAGGAAAATGGCAATTATATTCAAGGATAAATATTTTTTCAACTAAATGACAAACATCTCAGAATCAGTTCAGAGATCTATGAGAAGGAAAATGTTCCTGTTTAGTGTATTTTATCAATGATTTGAAAAAAATTTTTCAAGTACGTTTTTAAAAAGTAAATGCTCATATTCTGGTGATAAACAGACTTTTAGGATTCCAAATTATCTGGTGGGTGGTACAATGGATTGGCTAAATTTAATTCCTTGTCCATGGTTCCTTTTAACCCTTTTGATGGCAAGACCTGACCAGAGCTGACAAGAGGTCGTGTTAAGTTTTTATTAGTCCTGATTTGTGTAAAATTGGTATATTCCACTGCATTAATATTAACTGTTTGATTACTGAGCTGCTGTCTTTTAAACACCTATTGTGTTCTCAGTCCTTGGTTAGTCATTTTATATAAACTATCTCAAATCTTTACAGCAATTGCATAAAATAAAAATTCCACTCTATCTTATAGATGAGACAACTGCGGCTCCGTGTGGTCAAATGATGCGTGCTGAGGTCATAGCTACTGCAGGGCGGAGCCAGGCTCTGAGCCCCACACCTCCAGACTTGGTGGAACTCCTCTGCCATCCAAAACAGGATGGGACGGAATCTCAGTCAGGGTGAGAATATCAGGATGAAGGGCAGGGGGTGCTAGAGAACAGCACTTGCTGAGATTAGAGTAGGGCAAGATTCAGAGGCACAACAGCTCTCCTCAAACATGAGAAGACTCCATATAAAAAATTTAATCAACTTTTTCTTTCCTAAGAGGAGCCATAGGGATTCAGTTCAGCTCAAGTTGGGGAGGCATTTTGTTATTTTCAGAGACTGTAAACCTCACATGGGCCGGGGTATTTAGTCTGAGTTTTTCAGTGACAGATCCCAGAGGATAGAACATGGCCAATTATATAGCAAGTCCTTTTTAAATGTTTACTGAGGAATGAATGAGCTGACAAGAAATGAGAGGCTGTGGTCTGTTGTCAGCAGCCCCCCACCCCCACCCGGCCCAGCGCAGGGGCTGTGGTTTCCGTGACTACATTCCAGACACTGGGTTTAACTGCTGGTTTTGTCCCCCTTGACTGGCTGAGCCCCTGAAGCCAGGAATGTGCTATCCTTTTATCCTCAGTGTCTATGCAAACTGGCAGCTCAGAACAGATGCTTAGTAAACTCCAGTTGAATGTAGGAATATGGAAATGTTTCATAATGGTTACTCTGACTCGCTGTTCTACACATTTCATTTTAGTAAAAAAGCTCTTGCCTACAATATACACATAATGCTGTTTCTTCATGTACAATGGAAGAGCTAATACCTGAGATTACACTACAAGTAGATCTGAGCCCAGGATTTCATCTCTGGGTCTAGAAGTATAAATGTGAATAATCCAAGGTTCAAAAACAACATTACCACTTAAAGATGATGCTGGTCATACTATACAGAATACTAATTCTGAGCATCTGGAACTCAGATGTTTCTCTCTAAAAATGAAAGAAAATCCAATAAATCCTATACAAATATGGTTCCTATAGGCATATATTGATTTTAATACAGATATTTCACATATATAACTTTCTAGTGTTTTTTGTATAAAATTTTTATTTTAGAATAGTTTTAGATTTATAACAAAATAACAAAGGTAGTACAGAGAGTTCCAGAACACTTCACACCTAGTTTTCCTTTTTATTAACATCCTATATTTGGAGGGAATATTTGTCATAACTAATTTAAAAAATACTTGTATGTTGCTAGTAACTAAAATTCACACTATATTCACATTTTCTTAGTTTTACCTCTTGTGCTTTTCCTGCTCCAGATTCCCATGCAGGATAGCACATTGCATTTAGTTGTCCTCTCTCCTTGGGCTCCTCTTAGCTGTGACAGTTTCTCAGGCTTTTTTTGGTTTTGATGATTTGAGAGGTATTGGTCAGCTATTTTATGGAATGTTCCTAAGCTGAGATTTGTCTGATTTTTTTTTTTTTCATGGTTAGACTTCAATTCCACATTACTGGGAGTTGGATGGAATAGGTAACATGCCCTCGTGCTCACACCACATCAAGGGCACAGACTAGAAAACCGACTCATGGCTGCCACCAATAACCTGGCCAACTTGTGGGGTTTTTCTGCTGTGGAGTTCCTCCTTCTTTCTCTTCCTTCTTTGGAAGGAAAACATGAGGTGTAACCCAACTCAAGGAGTGGAGATTTATGTTCCCCCTCCCTGAGATTTTTATTTATTTGTTTGTCTGTTTGTTTGTTGTAGATGGATACAACACTTTTATTTAATTGATTTATTTTTATGTGGTGCTGAGGATCGAACCCAGTGCCTCACACGTGCCAGGCAAGTCCTCTACTACTGAGCCACACTCCGAGCCCCCTATGGTGTTTTTAAAAGTACAAGAATAGAGAAAACAGTCTTAAGAAAGAAGAGAAAGAATTTGGTAAAATAAACAAGATGCATCCTGTCCTGTGGAAGATGAAAAACTGGCTGTGGGAACTCGAACAATAACAGTATCTTGGCAATATAAGTGACACTTTACTGTCCAAGATACTTTCAACAGAGATGTACTCTGTAGTTTTCATTTTCATCGGAAATAGGCAGATTATTTCTGATGTTGCTAATCTGTTTTATTTTAGAATAGTTTTAGATTTATAACAAAATAACAAAGGTAGTACATCTGCTGCTAATCTGTCTTATTTTTGAGGGTAGGTTAATATGTATTTGTTAAAAGGTTTGGATGTGGTATTTCTAAACCAGACTGATTTGTTTCAAACCTATATATTAGCTCTCTCACACATGTCTCACTCAAATGCAGAGAACCCAATCCACTTTCCCTGGGAATTTACTGCTGCTGTGACCCCTGAGTTAATGACCTTAAATACACAGAAGAAATTCAACCCTCCCCCTGTCATGCACTTGGCAAGGCCTTTATGATTAAAGAGAATCTTAACATAAATAATGCAAGATCAATAATGTAGTATACCAAATTGCATTTAAAATATTCATGTAATTCTTTTTAAAAATAAAGCCACAAATTGCAATTCAGATGAAGGCTTCTGAAGGGAAAGGGATACAATATATGAATGAGTCTGAATACCTATCTCTGAAATAAATTTATAGAAGAATCTTCCACAGGCTTCTGCCTTTCTGGATTATTTCAGCATAGTTTATGATAGTAGTACAAAGTGCAGCATTTCTGAAAATACTAGATAATATGGTGTGCTTGGCTCAGATATGGTAGATTTGTCTTCAAGCAATCTGTTGTGATTTTATAGAGGGTATCTTTTCCTTCATTCTTCAAATATAGTGATATAATTTACTAAAGCAGTAAAATAGCTTTTGCTATTGATTTAGAGCTCACATGAATAACTTGATTTAGAGCTTGCTTGCTCAGACTCCTGCTTTAAAAAACAAAGTATTTTCAAACGTTCAGTTAAAAATGTGGTTAATAGCAAAATAATGACACTACAGCATTTCAATAAAGGATACTACTGAAAGCATCTTAAAAATGAAAACCAAACTCCCTAAAAATGGATTAGAAATGGATGTGTCTCAGTTGTCATTAGTAAATACATGTCTCAGAAATATAAATTTGTATGTGTACATATAAAAAATTTAGTGATGCCTAAGAATTTATGAGCATAATTAAATCATCAAGAATGTTTTCTGAGTACAGTAAATTTTATCTCACCATAGATCAACAAAAGATTTTGACATCAAGAAAATTAAATTTTATCTTATGCCTTGACATACATCAATAAAACAAAATTCACTGTGCTTTTAGATATTAAAAAGTCTAAAATATGGTAGATATGACACATATTTAAATTCAACTTTGAGATTTTTCTGGTGAAATAATTGCACACTGATCCAAACATTGGTAAATTTAAATTTTATAATTAAATGTAAATCCAGAGCACAAAATGTACAGGTAATGGAAAAAACCAAAAGTCCATCTACTAATAATATTTATTTAGAACACAGAATTGGACTGTCTGGGTCTGCCACATGGGTCATGCATGAGAAAACATGACTAATGGCATTATTAGATTTGGTTTGAGAACACTCAAATGATTATTTGCCTAGCCTCATGAACATTTGGAGTGGAGTCATGGATCCTAAATGGATACATCAAATCTGAATCGTTTCAGTACAATGGAAAGAATCTCAAATGGTTTAGGACAAATCATTTTTTAAAACAAATATCATGCAGAACTATTATATCATACCAGGGAAAAATCAACTGAATTTACCAGTCCAAGAACTCCCATTACTTTTCATGTTAGTGACAAAGTTTTTAAAAAATGATGAGTTCTTTTTATTTAATGTGGGAAATTTCAAACCTTACAATGTAATACAATCCTTTACATATCTTGTTTAACAGGCAATGAGATGTATTGTTTCCATGTAGTTTGATTTACGGCTCCAATTCATACTTTTATGTTTTAAGTTAAACCTGTTACTCTGCAAGTGGACAAAAATTTTATATTAATAAAATAATTAAGAAGAATTATGATACTTTGGTCAAATAAGAGGAATACAATTTGTGATAAAACTCACCAATATTTTGAAGATCCCAGAGAAATTAATAAAATGGCAAAACTCTGATTTTCAACATGAAACAAGTTAGAATGTTATGTATAAGGACAAGGATGGACTTGTGCAGTCAGTTTTTTTGTCATGATACTGATACTCTGTTTCCTCTGGGACAGCCTTCAACTTTGAACTTGAATTTTGATGCAGTCTAAGATATTAGTGCAACTTAATAGGTAAATAACTCAATTATACTGCATGATTATTAGGGAATGAACACATGAAGCCAAACATGAGCAAGATGAGAGTTGAATGATGAAGAAAGGCAGCAAGTTTGTGACCTGGTACATCTCTTTCTTCCGGAAACATGGTTTCATCCCCTGTAAAAATCTGCTTTATAAGGCTGTTGGGATTAAAGGTGATGACTCTCGAGAGTGTGAGGCCCAGCACTGATTCTGAAGTCTGGCACTGACTGTTGCTGTTTGGCTTTACCTCCAGGTGGTGAGCACTCTAAGGAGAGGGCCATTATCTTTTTCATCTCTATATTCCTAGGTCCCTGTCAGCAAATTTTTGAGTCCAGAACAAATGGTGTCTCTATAGAATGATGAGAAAACACTGCCTGTTCAAAAAGCTCAAAGTCCTTTCGTGGCCTTCTTTTCTTACAAACTCTTGAGCCAGAAAGTCTGAAAACAGAGTAGCGATCTACTTCTCTTCTGCTAAAATCATCTATGACCCTTTCATCAAAAATATCCTTCCTTAATTTGTCTTAGGGCTGTCAGTGCTTCTACTTTCTCAAAGTGCCATGGGCAAAGGAAAATCACCGTCTTCGAGCCAAAGCAGAAAGTATACAAATAAGAAATAGAGCAGGAATTGTCTCTCATGATTCAAATGATTATTAGCCAGTGATCTCATTCCCAGACATGCATTTATTGATCACCTACCATTGCGCCAGGTAGTGTGACAGGTTTGGAAAATCGTGAAAAGCAAAACAATCTCTACTCAAAGAATGGCTGCACTAAGCAACTGTAGTCCAAGAGTCACCTGGGGTGCTTTTCAAAAACATAGGTTCTTGGTTTCCTCCCCCTCAGAACAGTAGAACCAGAATCTCTAGTAGTGGGAACAGAGGTTGGCAGGTGTGTCTCCTGAACCCCACAATGTCAGTACCATTTCTTGTCTGAAATATCCTCTGGTAGCCATCACCCTCCCTGCTCATCCTTACAAGTCTTACTTCAAAGCTCCATCTTCTGAGAACCCTTACTGACCCTTCCTTTCCTCACCTAGAGTAAATTCCTTTCTTCTCTGACTGTCTGCCTTGGACCCATTCCTATCCATGACAAGCCTACCAAGTTGTGTAATTGACTGGTCTAAACATCTACTTTCCTTACTAGTTTGGGGGCTCTGTTTTCCTGAGCATCCCAGTACCTAGCACAGAGCTGTATGCAGTGGATAGCCAGGGAACATTCACTGAATTATAAATAAAAAATTATAATAATGGGGGGAGGGGGTAAGGGAAGAATGGAGGAAGGACGAATTGTGTAAAAGGAAATGAGGGGTGGGGAGGGGGATGGGGAAAGGAAAGATAAAAGAAAGAGACAAACATCATTACCCTATGTACATGTATGATTACATAAAGGGTGTGACTCTACTTCATGTACAACCAGAGAAATTAAGATTCTACCCCATTTGTGTACAATGAATCAAAAAATAATAATAAAAAGTTATAATAGTTTACTGATAGAAAAAAATACATATAAATTTCCTTAGTAAGACATAGGCAAAGATAAAAATATTCATTTAAATCCACCCTATTGCTTATTCAGTGACTTGATGTAGTATAATGCTCCACACTAGAGTTGTTTTCACAAGACACAGAATTTTATTATTATTTAAATTTTTCTTACTAGATGTATTCAATTGTCCTTATAAGTCCACTACTTGTAACTTATAAATCCACTACTTGTTCTAAATTAATGTGAAAAATTACCTGTTTAACTTTCTAAATCTACCCATCAGTTCAGTGTGGTTTGATTTAAATCCAATGAGAGCATTTTTTTTTTTAGCAAATAAAGTTAGAATCCAATTCAAAACTAAAGGTTCATGTGTGCTCAGATTGTGAAATCAAATTTTTTCTATTCGTACTGTATTTCATTAAAAGTGATAATTTAACTCTGAAATACTTGTGCTATATTACAAGAATTGAGAGAAATAGGCAAGGCATGGAAGGTTATGAAAAAAAATATGAACTGGATTAATTATCAACTTGATCACCAAATATGTCCACTATATCTCTCACTTTCTATTCAATCACTATGAATGTTTGTGTCAGAATCTATCCAAAATAAATACATCACATAATCTCAATTTTTCTTTGTGAAGGAAATTACCATTTCAAAGGAGATGCTGATGTTTACTCCTTTTAGAGTATTTTAACTATCAAAAGATAATAATCAATGCTATTTTTTCATTTATAGTTTACAATGAACATTACCTTCTTCAATATACTACAGGAAAATTGCATACATTAAATCTTATTTGATGAACACTTATTATGGTGACTTCTTCAGTAGTGTTATCCCTTATATACACTTGGTGTTCCCCATCTTCTGAGTGGTCAAGACAGAAAATGGAAGTCAGCTTTGATTCTTCCCTTATCTTCCTGCCATCCATCCATCCATCCATCCATCCACCCATTAGTCAAATTAAGGTTCAATGGATTGTGCTCCATAAACATCTTTTATGATTCCCTCTTCCTTCTTATGACTTCGTCCAGTGTAGGCTTTCATATCTGCTTCTTCTCCTTCCTCTTCAGGTATGGCCAGTGATCCTTCCAACTTCCCAGCTAAAAATTCTCCTGTTGTTTTCTATTGACAATGGCATAAAAATTCAGAGTCTTCAACAATGTATACCCCATCTTTCATGATCTACTTCTCAGGCTCACTTCGTATTTGGCTCTGGACCCTCAGAAAATACTTGCTCTTCTAGTTGTACTTTCTAGAACTTGTCATGTGGTCTTGCTCCTCTTCAGCTAGTTCTTACGCTGCCCCTGTCCCTAGGATCCTCTCCTCACTTATTGAACTGACAAGCTCCTATTTTATCCACTGGATGTGACTATAAGCATAGGTCCACATTCTTCTATTTATAGTTTGATTTGTGTGGGCGTGTGTGCGTGTGTGTGCCCGCGTGTTTTCTGTCTTTGTCTGCTGTCTCTCCTCTAGATTAAACACCTTGTGGGCAAGAGCACTTCTTTTCATCTTTGTTGCTCCCATGGCAAAAGAATTGCCTGGCATAAGAAAGATAGTAAATACAAGTTGAATAAATGAATGCTTGTCTACTTTACCTATGCCTAAAACTGGTCCTGCTCAGAGCTGAGTCAGGAACTATGCAAACACTGAAACATGTAATAAGTGGCTCCAAAGGTGGAGTTATAAACAAGATGTTGATTAGGATTTGGGAATTGCTGTTGCCTCCCTCCTCACACTCTCTTCTTTCTCCTGTCCTCACTGATTCTGCAGTGAGTTTTCATGAAAATAATCCCTAGCATTCACAACAATTTTTAACATACTTTTATTATTTTCATACAACTTATAAATATATTTAATTATCAATTTTTCTTTAGTCAAGTTTAACTAATTTGAAGAAACAGCGTTTTTATTCAGAAAGGAAGAGATTCTGACGTTGGGATTATTGGTTTTCTCACCTGATCATTTATTAGAGCCTCCTGGGACAGGCAGATGTCCAGTCCCACCACAGACCTGGGAAATCAGAGCTCCAGGAAGACACCTTAGGAATCTGTGTGGGAAAGGTTCCCAGGTAATCAGCCAGCTTGAAAATCCCTGGTTAAGGTGTAATATTCCTTCAGAAAGTGGAAACATGGGATAAGAACATAGATACTTGGTCCCAGACAGACTGAATTATAATCCAGATGCTCAACATGCCCTCCTCACTTTTGGAGACCCTGGAGTGGTGGACTCGGGGCCAGGAGTGATGCCACAGATGAGGGCACTGAGGAGTGGAATGGTCGGCAGGGAAGGAGGTGGGAGGTTCACATTTTACCTCCTGAAACACTTTCACCTTTCTGACACCCTCTTAGGTCCTATGGTCACCAACTCTCAAGACAGGAAACTCAAATCTATTCTGAGAATTCTAGTTTATTTATTTTAATAGTCTCCCCTCCTCAGCCTTGTCACAAACACACAGCCCAGGCAGGAAATTGATAAAATTGTTGAGAACCTGATTACTATTTATATAATTGTTTTTATGACACAATCTGTTTCAGGTTCCAAAAATCCTAGTCATCTTTAGAAACAGAATTTATTCTTAGATTGAAAATGGTCTCTGTTACCCTAAAAAGAAAAGTCCGGTAAGATACAGAACATAAATATTTATAACAGCCTGTTCTTTTTACTAGACAATTTGTGGCAGAAAACTCTTTTTCTTGAATTTTGTAGACAGAGGGCAGTATGCACAAGCCAACTGTATAAGCAAAAGTCTATGTACCAATTTTATGGAAGATGCTTTCTTTAAGACATCTTTGCATAATGACCCTTTTAAAACTCAAAATATTCTTTAGTCATTTATAGTAGCCTGGAATTTTTGCTAACAGTAAAAACAAAACAAGTCACTACATAGCTCAGGGAGGTATTTATTTCTTTGTTTCAGAAAATGTATGTATTTGATATCACTATGGCTTTGGAAAGGGTGCACACACAGATGTGATGACAAGCATGGTGCCAGAAAACTCGGTAGTTAAAAATGATAACTGATCTTGTCATGCTGTCATTATGCAAATCGAAGAAATGTATTGCCAAAGTGATTTATATTAGTGCTGTTGAAAGAGAATTAAAAATGTAATCTTCAGCAAATCATTTTACAATTAACATTCTATGGCTCTCTGTGCCTTAAAATGGTGATTCATATTGAACAGTAACTGTATTGGTCTTTCCTTCAGTTATAAATGATATTGCACTTAAATTCAATGTACCCAATTGACAAAATTAAGTTAGTGGAGTTTAAAAGATATTGATTTTAAATCTTATTAGGTGTTTTTGAAGTCTCTTTCCCATTTGTATGTTTTGATTAATGCTGCTATTCTTAAACTAGAGAACAAATTGGTAGTTCTCCAGTATAGGAGATAACAGGTAAATGGTACACCCTGTGTCCTGGGACAATGTGCTCCTGGACATAGGATCGCTGATCAAATCAGTGCTATGCAGGGTCATCACAACACAGTTTCCATGGAGATCTGTCTCTTGCTGATTGCCCTTCAATTTCCTTTAAATTTCCTAACTAGTTTGCAGCTGTAGACTCTTCCCACTACTATTCACACATAACCTTCTGCTTGTCAGTCCTCCCAGGCTGCAGTGACAGCATGGCATTCATTAATGCTCAAGGAGTCATTCCTACCACTCTTAATGTCCTGCGGATTTGGAGTCATCATTAGTTACCAGCACTGGAGAAATAAGATGAAGGAGCTCCTCCTAAGATGATTACCAAGGCTTTTTGTTCTCCCAGTTTGTTGAACCTAAGAGCCCACTCTAACTCCATCATTTTATAGATGGACTAAGAGAGAGCAGAGATAGTGTGGTTAATATTCAGGGTTCTCTTTCTAACATTTTAGGAAAAATTGTAATTGGAACTAAAGTTAAAATTCTTTTAAACTATTTTTATAAAAGAGAATCCAAACTGTAGAGTTTAGAACAATAGGTATTTCTATGATTAAATAAGTTTGGGAAATGGTGGGCTAAACAACATAGATTTCTTTCCTGAAGAAATTCTTGCTAATGTTCTTTTTGAATCTATAGGAAGGATGATATATATACAAATGTATGCTCTTTTCTTACTTAGCACCCATGAGATCTATGAATCTACAGAAAGAAAATTGGCAGACAGTATTATAGAGATAAGGGATGACTATGTAAGTTATTACTCAATTAGGAAATGTTTGAGAATGAAAGGAGGTGCCACTAATACTTATTACTGGGAAACAGACATGCCAGCACTGTCTTAGATGAGATTATGGTTTCCACACAGGCATAAAACAAAACAAAATATTTGAGGGCTAAAGCAAATAAGTGGGGCAGGCATAATACTGATTTCTGAACTTGAAGGCTATCATGTACAAGAAGCCTGAGTATTATTCTGTGTTGCTTTAGGAAGATAACAAAAATAATAAAAATAATAAGGGGAAATTACAGGAAGGAACACTTTTACCCAAGGTGAAAAAATAACCTTCTACAATTAGATCCACCCAAAATAGGAATGATTTCTGGGGGGAAGAGGTGAGCTCTCCACTCCTTCCCCAGAGATAGATGCTAACCAGCAAAGGATGCTGTATTAGCTGGAATTAAAGACTTCTAAGAATCAGCTAATATTTTTATGATTTGATGATTTGACTAATGGGAACTTATGGCAAGGTACTGAGACATTACTACATTTCAATCCAAAGAAATACAACTGTTTCAAAGGAGGACTCAAAATGTCTTATAATCCAACTTTTCTCAATATACTATTTGACCAAAGGTATATGAAAGAATACACTACTGAACAAAGGAAACACCACTAAGCTTGAGTAACTGAGTTTCACACAAGCTAAACCACCCTGAACACTTTGTCACTTTGGTGTCTGAAGTCACCTCTGCATCTGTGTAAAAATCATTGCTCTGAAAATACCCAGGGGCAGTGATGTGAGAATTAAATAATTAAGTACAATTAATAGATGAACAAAGGGTAAACAACCAGAAGGAACCCTGGATGTCCTTCAAATTAAGTTTGTTCATTCTTTCAAATGACAGTAGTCCATGTATATAAAGTATCTTACTCAATACGACACATTTAGTTAGGAGAAGAATTGAAATCATAACCTAGGTCCGGATCTGATTAGGACAGGTATAAAATGTTAAAATTTTTCTTATTCTCATGTAGGAAAATAGAATATTGACAAATTTGCATTAATTTTCATTAAATAATGAATGCTGGATAGCTAATTTTATCAAAAAAGGTAGTTATATATGTAGTTTTTTGGAAAAAAAATCTCTAATTCTTCTACCTCCTGAAAAGGTAAATTCAAATTAATGATATCACAAAAATAATCTCTTTAGCTTGAATGTTCTTTACTAATGATGTTATATAGTAATATAGGATCAAAATATCCCATTTTGTTGGTGAAATGGCAAATGATCTGACTGTTTTAGTTAGTTTTTTTTTGTTGTTGTTGTTGCTGTGACCAAAAGACCTGACAGGAACAATTTTAGAGGATGAAAAGTTAATTTGGGGTTCACAGTTTCAGAGGTCTCAGTCCATGAATGGCCAACTCCATTGCTTTGGGCCCAAGGTAAGGCAGAACATCATGGTGAAAAGGTGTGGAGGAGGAAAGCATCTCAGGACATGGAACCAGGAGGGAGAGAGAGAGAGAGAGAGAAAGAAAGAGAGAGAAAGAGAAAGAGCTCTGCTCAACAAAGACAAAATATAAGCCCCAAAGGCAGGCCCCAAATATCTACCTCCTCCAGATACACCCTACCTGCCTAGGGTACACCATCCAGTTAATCCATTCACCTGGGTTAATGTACCAATTAGGGAAAGTCTCTCATAACTCAATCATTTCTCCTTGAAATTTGTCTGCATTGTCTATGATATGATTGTTTGGGGATAGCTCATATCTACACTATAATGACAACAAAGATCAAATAGGTACAATAGGAAGAACTGGAATTCTAACCCCATCACGTTATTTGAAAACAAGTACAATAGTATTCCCATTGTGCTTGCCTGTTCCCTGTGAAAACAGTTGCTTTGCCAAAGCAGCTTCTGATATATTTCTTGATATGGAAGCATTTTCGCATAGAAAGTCAAAACAAAAACCTTATATCAATGGATCCATTTGTCCTCAGATCTTTACTCACCCTAAACCAAGATACTGGGACAACAGGCTAAGGGGCCTAATCCTTGGTCAGCTGTCAGTAAATATCTTCTGGGTAGGGGAAAATAACAAATGGAAGAACATAATCAGTTGAGTTTCTACACATGGGAATCCTCTAAAAAAAAGTTTTTCATTTTCCTTTAACTTTGAGAGTGCAAATGAGAAGTTCTTCACACACACCTAGATTTACTGTGGAGTTTTCTGAGGCACTATAAAGCAACACACAATAGCAAGTTGTATATGTACAAAGCGATCTCAGATGTTGAATAAAAAGCATGTTGGTTTGATGAAATGGGCATTTCTTTCATTAAGTCAACATGCTATAAATCCAGTTGCACAGTGGGAGGAGAAAATATGGGCTAGGAAATTAAAATGAAATAAAACACATAAAAGGTACTTTGTACAAATGATAGAGTAGGAGAGCATCATGCCCTGATGTCATAATGCACTGACATCCTTGTAGTCCAAAATAATAGTTTGGGAGTTGGCTTAGTCCACCATTACAGTTAGGAGACTCTGGGGATTCACACTTGAGCAGTGAGAGAAGATGGCTGGTATGTAGATCTGCTAAGTTGGAAATAGCTTTTGGAAAGCCAGCTCTGGCCCTCCCACAGTGAGAAGTTTCTGACATATCTGAACAGCGTACTGGCAGTCATTTTTTTACACATATCCGCACACTTTTTAGCAAACTGCCTGTATAATACTTTCACAGAAGAGGAGCAGATGGGTGTCATTGATACCAATAGGAACAGAGCACTAGTGTGACCTTTGCTGGGTCAAAGCCAGACAGAAAGGCTGAGAGGTGAGGTGACACAGCCTGCTCAATGCACTTACAAGCCAGCATACCACCCTGCAGCTCTCTTTCTCCTTCTGTGTTTATCTCAAAGCCACATGTGGTATACCATAGGTTGAAGTGCCTGGGTCATGGAATTACCACTCAGAGACAGACACCCTGGAGTCTCATACAGTTGCATAGGAATTGGCAAAACAAGAAAGCTTATTTGAAGTTATTCCCTACATTCTTTCCCATGTGAGGCTTAGTCATTTCCATTTTACAGATAAGGAAATTAATCGAAGGTATTTATCCAACCAGTAGAGTGATAATTTCACATATCCGACAGTGCTGTGGCTTAAAGTTATTCTAACTACTGATTTGTGCCTGTAATAATTTGATCCTTATTCACTTGAAGAAATTGCTAGACCTGCTGCCTTAGAAAACTGTAAAACTGTGAGACAATTATCTCATGGATCATAAATTAGCTATTGTGTCAATTTATTTTTCTCATTGAAAATGTTGAACATTTTGTCTAGATCCAATAACTGACTATTCAACTTCAAGAGAACCAGAAATGTAGAGGAGCAGAAGGATACACATGAGCAGTAAATGTCTTCCCCACAGAGAATGATACCAGAATTGCTAGGAACTGGCTAATGATAATGACCTATATTAGTGCGTATTCACTAGTATAAAACTGTAGTGTCCAGCATATCATCATGATTAGTGTCTCTGTTTTCAAACTGTGATCTGGGGGCAAGAACAATAAAATTTTAAAAGCTTAAGCACCTATTTATAATTGATCTGACCTCTAACAACGAATGAAGCAGCCTGTCATGGAGCTGTAATATTTTATGTCCACAGAGGCCCCAAAGTATATTGCAATCGTATATAGAAACTACACTCTGTTGAGCAGGGTATTTTTAGCACAGTTCTCAAAGCCTCACTGAGCTGGAAGAATCTGAAGCAGTAAAGTTAACCACTATCTTCATTTTGTCTATTAAGATCAACTGGACCCCCAAAAAATGACACCAGTTATCAGATGTGAAAGCAAACTTCCACCAGCAACTAAATGTGTCCTGCAGGATATTAACTGATAGCCTTGGCATTTAGAGCTAGTTAAACACACACAGTATGCAATTAGGTTAACTGACCAAACCACTTACATTATAAAAGTATAAAAGGTAAAATCTCTGTTTCTAAGGGCTCTAAAAATAAAGAATTCTCTAACACACCTGAAACCTCTCAAAGTATATAAATTCCTTGTGGATTTTAAAGTCAGGATTAGATGATTCTGTGCATGTGTCTCAAAAGTGCACACAGATGTTTATGATGAGTATCAACACATTCACTCATCATGGCATGGTAGAATGAAGTCCTACTTCAAAAATGTTCAGTTTGGGTTGGGAATATAGCTCAGTAAAAAAAAAAAAGTTCAGTTATCCTGTAATAGGATTATAGGTCTGCACCCTTGGCCACATGGCTTTGCCATGCCTCTCCATGGAATAGGTAGAGTAGATACCCCTGACTCACTGAGTTGGCCAGGGACTCTGTCATGAGTGACAGACAGCAGTGAGGTGAGACTTTAAGAGGCAGCATGTATTTCTACTCAGTTCTCGTGCTCCTCTGCCATCTGCCAGAAGGAACATGAACTGGGTGGCTGCCACCACAGAATGAAAGACACGAGAAGCAGAACTGAAACCAGCCAGCATCTGAAACAAAGCTGGCCATCCCATAGACCCTGGAATGAGGAAATGGGTGAAGGTTATTTTAAGTACTGTACTGAGGTTTTAGGGTTATCTGTTATGGTGCGTAATGGACAGTAAACATCACTGGTTGAAAAAAGAAGGGGGAAAACACAGAAACAAAAATCTCTCTTTTATTTATTTCCAAAGCCACTACAAATTCTGCATTTTTAAAAATTATAACTTCTTCAGAGAATGTAGAAAAAGAATGGAAATACCATGAAAATTAAGGAGGGTAGACTTACAAGTATTTGTGAGATAAACAAAATAGATGGAATGGGTTTGGCAATATGCATATAAATTCTTAGAAGCCACTGGTATTCTTAGAGAAGACTGAACCAATGCTATGTAAAGAGAAGGGTTTAACTTTCATAAGAACATAAGCAAGAAAGAATCTCACTTTTCTTTAATAAGGCTGACCTTGATAATGCTACATCGTGACTTTTTAAGATGATTCCTCTAATTCAGAAAGACTAATTAATACTGTTAGATATTGATATAATTTTACAGAACAAACCAGACACTCGAAAGAGAAAAACACTACAATAGACATACTTCAAAGATAAAAGACTCACCTTGAGGGCTAACATTTGTAAAAATGAAATGGAGAAAAATAATTGGATTGGGTTTCAACAATGAGCAACAGATAATTCAAACAATAGTGGTGTCAACACTACAGGATTTCTTCTTTCTCATGAAAGAGTCTGGAGGCAATAAATGCAGAGTTGGAGGGTTCATCACAGGCCCAGGACTCTAGCTTGTTGCTTCACAATGATTAGCACATGGTTTCTTCTCCTTAAGCTCTACGATGTTTTCCCAGAACCCAGCCAGCGCACCCATAATAAGGAAGAAGAAGAGAGGAAAAGATAACCAGGATCACCATATTTGTATAGGCACTTCCAGACATTCCATGCAATGATCTAGCCAATGTCACATCAGTCAAAATTTAGATCCCCTGGTAGCTTTAAAGTAACATACCCAGGTGAAAGATGGAAGCAAAGAGAAGGGAAGGGAAGGGAAGGGAAGGGAAAGGAAAGGAAGGGAAGGGAAAGGAAAGGAAGGGAAGGGAAAAGGAGGGGAGAGAAAAAGAGGGGAGGAGAGGGGAGGGGAGGGAAGGGAAAGGAAGAAAGGAGAGGGAGAAAGGGGGGAGGAAGGAAGGAAGGAAGGAAGGAAAGAAAGAAAGAAAGAAAGAAAGAAAGAAAGAAAGAAAGAAAGAAAGAAAGAAAGAGGAAAGAAAGAAAAGAAAGAAAGGAGGAAAGACCAACCAGTGGTTTATTTTATTAAAAAAGGAAAAATGGGTATAGGGGACCAGTAGCCTCTGCTTCAATTCTTATTATTTTGAGATTGCAACATACAGGCAAGAAACAAACCTGCCTCAAATCACCACGGTAAGTTAAGATGAGAACTTTACAGAAGTAAAACACTACTAGCATTCCATTTTGAGATCTAAACAAAACATTAATAGCATTAACTCATAGAATGACAGCATACATAAAACACTAAGGTGACATCTGTAAACCCCTCCCTCCCTTCCTTCTTTCCCTCCTTGTTTCCTTTCTTCCTTTCCTTCATTGGTGCTGAATAAAATCCTAAGTCCAGTTATTACTACTGTTATCCAAAACATCTTACTAGTATATTAAAAATGATTTTGGGGTTAACTAGGTTAAGAAAGTTTTCTTCATACAAAATGTTAATCCTGATTGCTAGCATCGATGGTCTAAATTTGATGAGAAGAGGCACATATTATGTTTTGCCCTGTCATATTTAACTTTAGGTATATTAAGAAAAATCATTATTGATATTAATCTTCCCCTAAAGAATATTTTGAATGTACATAATCATGTAGATTATTCATAGTTTTTCCCAAGAAAAGGGTATGACTATTTTATAATAAAAATATGTAGATAGTAAGCAAAAAGTGAATACTTTGTATGTGCCTGGCGCCATGCTGTGCACTTCACATTACTTATTTCATTTTCCTCTTTTTTCAAAAATAAATATGGAAAGAGGGTCAGTTTTATTTTCCAATTTATAAAATAGAAATTTGAAATGGATAATTTGCACATAGTTGAAGGATGGTCATGACAGAAAGTGAACCAGGATACAAGTTGAAACCTCACTGACTTTAAGATTCAAGAATCAACCCCTGCTTTAGTGCACATGTCTTAAGGAAAACATTTTGGAGATAACTAGATACACACTTTCCCTTATTTTTATACTTCTTCTCTATCTTATCAATGTCTTCTAATTCTAATCTAAAGATTATTCAGAAAACTCTGCCTCTGTTAATCACATTTAGAATAGAGCAGACTCATTTATCATAACTACTGGACAGTTATGGAATGAGTGAATGATCTATGAAATTACTGTACTTATTAGTAGTTTCATTTCAATTGACTTTCCAATACTTCATACTGTACTCATGATTTTTTATTTTCTACATACAAATACTTCCCAACATCATACACAATTTCACCACTTAGATTTCCTATTATAAAATATCTATCACTGAAGGCTAGTAGTGCTTTCAAAATAAATATTTGCAAATATTTTGATTAAGTGTATGCAGCTTACTGAAACATTCTAAGAACAAAAGTAATGATTGGAAAGTGCATTATTTTTTAAGATCAAATTATAATTTCTATTACAAACTTAATGATCAATAGTCATCTCCTAAATTTACAAGTCATAATTATCTATCCAAAAGAGCTTGAATTTCAAAACTATGTGAATGACACATTTATTTTTTTCAAACTAGGTCACACAAAGAAGACACAAATTGTTAATCTATAATATTCTTATTCCTATTCTTAACCCAGAGCCTAACTGGAACACTAATCCAAGAATAAGATGCAAGGAGAGTTATCTGCAAAAAAGAGATGTATCTTATATGTGCTATTTCCTGTGCCAGTTACACAGGGCAAGGTGCCAGAAGATAGCATTTAGCTGCACTGGGATGTAGGGATGGTGACCACTTCTCTCTGTCTCTCTATCTCTCTGTCTCTGTCTCTGTCTCTCTCTCTCTCTCTCTCTCTCTCTCTGTGTCTCTCTCTCTGTCTCTGTCTGTCTGTCTCTCTCTCCCTACCTCCTTCCTCCTACTCTCCCTCCACCCTGCCTTTGGTTGCCCTGCCTATCACTGAGAATTTAATGATATTATTTCAAAATAGAATATTGTGTATTCTTGAAAGAAAAGATGCTAAGCAAGTATAGAAAGCATTAAAATTAAAGTGATTTGTATCTTGTTGGTTGAGTAACAGGGCGACTGTGAGACTGCTCTCCCAGCTCTGTAGCCATGTGGAGCCCAGGGCTCTCCTAGACATGTACTTATTCTTGAAGAGCTTTCATTGGATGTTTTCTCTACTGATGGATTTCATTATTTTAAGGGAACCATTGGATAACTAAAGAAGAAAAGAATCAGTTTTGTAGATTAAAACAAAATGAATGAAATAGACTATAAAAAGAAACAAAGTCTTTGTTATAATCACCTTTACAAAGATTAAAATTGAGAAACACTTTTAGACTATCATTAAACTGGTATTATAACACACTGGACTCAAAAGAAATATGAAATTATTTCATACAAGTGATTTTTGCCATTTGGCATTCACATGTCTTAAATTTAGTCTTAAGGACTATGGCATAAAGATGCTGGAACTGCAGAAGATCATTTGTGCACTGTTGTAGGTAGGAGCATGCCCTGATAAGGAATGTCTTGTCCCATTAGACCAGTTTATGATGATTTATAAAATATCTGCCATATTTTAGTCATTGGAATTACAAATAAAAATGGAAAATGACTACTTGATACTGAAATTCCATTTGCAAGAACACATCTTGATGGAGTCCTTCTTGGAGCAAGTACAAAGATGGAGGAGAAAAGAAACAGATCATAATAGATACATTCTAAAACAATGAGGGGTTGCACAACAATGGTGTGTTAGTCAGCTTTTTGCTGTTGTGGCCAAAATACCTAACAAGTACAACTTAGAGGAGGAAAAGTTTATTTAGGCTTATGGCTTCAGAGGTTCAGCCCATAGTTGGCCTGAGATAAGGCAGAACAACATGGCAGAAGGATGTAGCAGAGGAAAGCTCTTCACTTAGTGATGGCCAAGAAGCAGAGAGAGCTTGAGCTCTGCTCACCAAGGACAAAATATAAACCCCAAAGTTATGGCCCCAGTGACCTACTTCCTCCAGTCACACATAACCTACCTATAGTTACCACTCAATTAATCCATTCAAGTGGATTAATGCACCAATTAGGCCACACCTCTCATAATCTAATCAATTTACCTCTGGACATTTTTACATTGTCTCACACAGGAGTTTTTGGGGGACACCTCATATCAATGCATAGAAGATGGGGAAACACAGCACTGAACTGTACATTTAAAATAGTTAAAATGCAAGTTTTAGGGTATATACATCTTACCATAATAAAAAATATGAAAGAATTCTTCATACTGAGTGGATTAAGAGGACTGTCGTGGCCTAATAACAAAGGCAGGATTGATTTGTTTTAGTGTATAGGATGTGTTGAGGACCTGACTTTTAACATTTCAAGTACATCTGTACCAGATTGGAGGTTTATAAGAAATCTGCTTTAATTCAAAAAATTCAGAATTATGTTGATGAGAAACATTCTTTATAGCTGGTATCCAAAGCACTATATTCAAATGAATATCAAATAAGTTAATCACATGAAAATTATACTTTCAAAATGGAATATTTGCTGATTCAGAAGAATCATTAAAGGATTGTGCTGGGCCTAGATCTTATCATGATGAAGAGTAAATTTTTTCCCAACAAGAAAAAAAATACTAGTTTCTGAATCCAAGTACTAAATAAATAAGTACAGTCCTCCCTAGGTATCCACAGGGGTTGGTTCCAGGATCCCAAGATACCAAAATCTTCAGATATTTGAATTCCTTATATAAAATGGCATAGTATTTCATACAACCTACAAGGTCATCCCAACTTGCAGTTGCATACAATTTCTGACCCATCCATCAGATAGAATAGGAGTAATATGGATATGCCATCCCACTGAAATAAGAGAGTCCTCTTCAAATTTTAACGAAAATGTCTGTAGGATTTTAACCTCATTGTGCAACACATGAAAGTTTTATTCCAAGCTAAATCAAAGGAGAAAAAGTAGGTCCTCTTATGACATTTCAGAGGTAAGTCTGCTGAAGGCCATACCACCATCACCATAGGGTATCATTCTAAACACAGATGCTTATTGCTTTCTACCAAGAGAGAGGTGGTTTTCTACATAAGCTGCAACCAGGAGAGGCACAAAGGAAACGTGTGGCCCACACAGCAAGAGCAGCAGAAATCAAAGTTGCTTGCTCTGTAAATCCTGAGATCTGAATGGTATGTATGCTAGGCTCTCAGAGGTCTAGTACAATAAAATTCCTATTTTAATTACAGCAGCATACTTAAAGTGCTATCATTAAGGTTGTGTCAGCAATTACTTTTTTACAACCTTATTTTCCAGAGAATAATAAAAATGCATTTGGGACTGATACCTTGAGCTGAAAGTTGGCATTCAGCTCTCCACCTACATGCTTTTCTTTGCTTCTGACAAATTGGAGGAGAGCCTGCAACCTGCTTCCTTGAAATTGTGGAAGAGAAAATTCTCAACGAACAGACCTCCGAATTGCTTTGCCTTTGATTGTCTGAAATTCAGGTCTGTGAACTATCAGGGTGATCACCGCTGTCATGTTTCAGGATGAGAAAGGTGGTTTCTACGGTAACAACAGCTCGGCATGATTAAGGCTCAGAAATTAAAATCACCTCCTTGAACTGTACTTTAAAGATGGGAACTAGCCTCAAGGTGTAGAAGTATTCACTTTTTTGGTACACAGAGGATGATGTGTGCATTCCTTAAAGAAAGGATAGAGTCAGATCAATGAGAGAAGGTAACTCCTGAAATAGAAGTTTCCATAGATGGATGGGAATAAACACCCAAATTTTATAAATAGTAGAAAGAGAGTTATAAAATCACAGTAAAAAGGCAACATTGGAGGATTCATCATTGGAAAGAAGCATCACTAGAAACATTGATGTTTAAAGAGTGGTAGTAAAAATGATAGTGTTTTAAAGGCTGACCCTTTAGTTCAAGTTTCAACTTTAGTAACAATAATAAGTATAATTGATATAACTAAAATGTATTGAGCATAAACTGTGGGCAGGCCTTTACACAACATTTTTACATGAATGAACTCATTTAACACTGGTGACAATCCTATGAGATAGGTAGTTTTATTCTTCACAGATGTGGAAACTAGGTTAAGGAAAGGTTCCATTGTCCTCAGCACAGGGCTGGGCAGTAAGCAGGGGAGCCTCCTTTGTTCATAGCAATACAACTGAAAGGAGCAAGGTGGCCCTGGGTCTCGTGCAAGTCCTCTGAATAGTAAACTTCATTGTAACAGACTTGCCTGGTTTCATGTAAGAAAGATAACCAGGTTTTAAGATACTCATACAGAGAATAAAAATAATATGCTTGCAATGTTGAAATAAAGGATGAGCAGAATTTTCTTGGGCATAGAAAAATGATTGAAAAGGAAAAAGAATTCTGAAGCAAAGAAAAGTTATATGAACAAAGTCACTAAAAGAGACTGTGAAGTCAGTGACAAACACTCTCAGCCGCCCAGCAGCAGTGGCAGGGGAACCTGGCAGGATAACAAGCCCACAGCCCAGACATCAATTTCTGATTTGCTCCATATTGCCTGGAGTAATTCTAAGACTCCTTTATGACAAAAGTGAAAATCTGATCAAACTTGGTAGGAAGATAAAACGTTTAAGTGGCAGCTGGAGGGAAAAAAAAAAGGAATAGAGGTGACAAGAGAAGAGAGAACTGGAGAACAAAGGTGGCAGGAAGGGAGAAAGGAAGGTGTCAGGGGAAAAATACTGTCAAGAAGTTGTCTGAGAAAATAGGCCAAATAAGCAGGGCAATCGATCATAGGTGGCGGAACTTCCAGATACAACAGCTGCCACTACCAAGACAAATCTTTCCATAATCTGGTTTCATATCATTTCCAGCATGAATCCATCCCAGGGGGAATATGCAACTACATGAGACTGGACCCACAGACTCTCCCCTCCACTCCAGCTTCCTAGTAAGCAAAGATGGTCTGGTGGTGTTACACAATTGAATAAGGAAAGGAATCAAGAAATGGAGATGTGAAGGATGCCGTACCCAGGAAAGAACAGAGGTGAACATATACTCTGAGTATTTGAATTGATGTCTATCTGCTACTAAAAGTCCCTTGGAGGTGAGGGAAGTTATGTGAAAATTTTAAAGAGACACTGCGACAGAGTTTTGCTAAGTAGATAAATTGGTGTCATAAAGGCAGATTGGAATTTGACAAGATCCATTATGACATTTTCCAGAAAAGAAGCCTTCAAGTTGAATATAGATCAGTGTTTGCTTTGACATGAAGTAGCTTTTCAAACCTTTTCATTTATTTATTTATTTTGGAATTGTGTTAAGAAAACTAACATGCTGAAATTCACTAGGCTAGGCAGACTGACAACGATTCCTCAGGGATTTTCAGGTACAGCTGCAAAGCAGCAAAGAGTTTGAAGAGTTAGCCAAGTTCATGTGTGCATCTGGGTAGGTTAAATAAAACATAGGGCTCGACAAGGGTCTGTTTCCTTCCCTTTGGTACAAGAAGGCTACTATGTCATTACTCTAAGCTGCACAAGCTGCTTGATCACAGTAACTGACTGTCTTTTTTCTTTCTAGTTTGGCAAATTGTCCTCTGTTTCACCTCTGGTGATTCCCAGGATACTTTCTGCCTGTCTCCTTTACACAATCACCTCATAAACCTACCTCATTACTCCTTATCTCTCCAGCTTTTTAAGCAAAACCTCTATCTTTATCTTGCTCTCCCTTCAACCCACCATCTCTTGGAGATTATTATTTTTCAAAGAGAACAATATGGCTACATCTCTTTGCTCTATCTTGGACCTATTTCAGTACTCTTTTTTCCATTCTTTCCACAAATATTTAATCATCCTTTAACATGGGCCAGGTGCCATGATGGGCATTCAGGATACCACAAGAAGCAAGGGAGCCTGATATCGTGCCCTTCAGTGATGTTGAGATTCTAATTGAGAAGGCAGACTTTAAACATGTAAATATCTAATGCTCATGCTAATACACTAGAAAAGGAGACAGGCAGAGTGCACAGACAGTATTTAACAGTGGGAGCGGACCAGAGGAAAGAATCAAGTAGGCCTTCACTTAAGATGAAAGGCAGATGAAAGGAAGGGATTGGGGATTTATTTCTGGTGTCCTGCTGAAAGGCTCCAAGGCCAAGAGATCATAGGAGTCAGAGGGCTGGAAATAAGTACAGAGAGGGGCTGAGAGGTAGCAGAGCCCAAGAAGAGTTGGTGAGGCAGGGTGGGGTCGGAACATAAGAACATGGTAAATGATGTTAAAGATTTGTCCTTACCCCATGAACAATGTGAAGGCACTGGAGGATTTTAAGCAGGAAAGAAAGACAAGGTCTACCGCATATTTTGAGAACAGTCATTCCTATGACATGATGAGGATGAATCAAAAGGAATAAGAGGGAACATGGTAGGAGTAGAGAGGAGGCCACAGTGATAGTGCAGGGAAGAGATGATGGACACTTACACAGGTATGGTAGCAGAGAGAATGAACAGAAACGGTGTTAGAGGTGGTAAGCGTGGAGAATAAAGAACAAGGATTCTTGATGTTTCTCCTATTGCAGTAACATGAAGGTGTATACCTGTGGCCGGCAGGAGGCCTCCATGTCCATGTTGCCTCTCTACTCATGCTGGAAACTTCTCTACCCAATTCCTCCTTCACAATATTCAGTGTTCTTTACCTTGTTCAGAGACTTTAGGAACTCAGATCCCGACCAGGAGACTCTTAGGTATTTGCTCACAGATGGACATGATTTTCTAGTGACCAAACACCAGCTTTGCAATTTGCTTTGCTCAAAATAAAAGGATCATGTTACTGAGTTGAAATACCTTGTCAACAGTAATTCCTGCTAATGAGAGAACTAGGATTAGAAAGTAGACGATAATCATTGTTATTGACATATACTGAATACTTACAAATGTACCAGGTATTCTAGTTTGATGATCTAATTTGAATCTCACAGCACTCACAGTTTTACAGATGAGGAGACTGATGCTTGGGAAGACAAAGTACTCACACAAAAGCATAAAGAGGGTCATAGTAGAGCCAGAATTCTGACCCTGTAGCTGACTGACTTGTTTGCCGAGGTACCACACATCTTGCAATAAGCAGCTTCATCTCCTATGGAGATATCTTAGCTCTAAGCCTCATGTACCCATTACAGGTATTACTGAGAATTTCTGATCCCTCAGTGACAGCCATATTTGTCAAACTGACTATTGGGATTATCAAAACTTCACTGCTTCCCTGTCTTCATTTTCTTCTCCTAAGAAGAGGGGCATTTACCCAATCCCCACCTTTCAGTCTGCAAATCCAGCCTCCTTTCAGGACTCAAGCAAGAGAGATTTAAGGAACAATACTGAGTCTGTATTCTTCTTTAAGGAAATGTCAGCATCAAGTTAATCTTGCTGAGAAAGTGTGTTGAGACTCAATTCTCAAATTAGACTTGTTACTGAGATCCCTGTCTTCCTCATATACACATTCTAGTAAATGGATGGGTAAGATGAGCCGCCAGCTTAGGTTACCTAGCACTGTGACCCTACCTTTGCCAGGTATATACCCAGAGACCTTATTTCTACCATTTTTATCCAGGCTCTTCTGGCAAATGCCCTTGCTGTTTACCAAATAGATCTTCAAATAAGGTCATTCAAGAAGCACCATGACTAGTCATGGTCTGGCATTTGGATGCCCTTGTTACTGTGCCACGTATATTGAATCCCAGATGATGAATATGTCTCTTTGCCAAAATCACTGATCTTCTGTCCTGGTTGGATCTCTTACCCCCACCTATACCCTATAATGAGAAAGGCCCATCAGCTTTCATCAGCTGGTTTGGGTTATCTGAATTTAATTGGGTCATCCTCAGCACCGCCAGTGCCTATGAGGCACAGATGACACACACGTCAGTATCAGCAACAATGTGAGGTTCTCAAATTCAACAATGGTATGTGAAGATTATGGTCTCTCCAACTTCTTTCCCAGAAGCTGAAATGTGGCCAGCAATAATTTCTGGCTTCTGGCCCAGGGCATAGAAGGATCAAAGCTTGAGTTCTAATGCCAACAGTGCTTTTAGCTCATTAAAGATGGGGAAAAAAAATCACTTAGCCTTCTGTTCATTCATCCCATTAGAAATATATGGGGTCAAACGATGGGTAGGTAAATGAAGACTGTGCTTTTAGAGTCAGAGTTACAGCCATAAGACTGCTAATATTTATTGACTTTAATGTGCCAGACACTGTGCTAAATGTCATGGATAATTATCTCATTTAATCTTCACAACAATCCAATGAGCAGTTGTTATAATGACCTAAATGTTACTTTAGAGAAAAATTAGGCTTGGAGAGACGAGTAACTTGCCCAAGATAAACAGAGCTAGTACATCATGGAACTCAGAGACAGCAAAACCGTCTTTCTCTTCCCAGTGCCGAAGGGTTCATATTTTCTATCAAGATAGCCAGATGCATATGTACATAGACATATACATTTTAAACACATGCAAACTTAATTTTTCAAAGTTATAAATGCATTTTAAGAAAAAAATGTTCAATTGGATCAAGGCTTCTTAAAACTATGAGGAAGGGCCTTGGTTGTGAAGAATGATGCTCAGAAAAACTGCTCAGCTTTGTTCAAAGTTCTTATTTATTTTTCAAAGAAGATGCAACATTGAATCCTACTGATAAGAACAAAGGAGTAGTATTTGCATCAATTAATTCTCCTAGCTGTTTTTTATGTATATATCTATCAATAATGAAAATTTAATAAGAATTCATACTTAAAAGTACTTAAAAAGACTTTATTTCAGATGATTGTCTCCAAGGTCTGTCCATAAAAATAATTCTCCAATTATGGTGTACATTCTTTTTATTCATATCTACCTCCCATTTTAAAAATAAAATTTCCCAAACAGATATAACAACAACCTAAACAAAATTATTCAACTCAGAAGAGAAAAGGTGAGGAGATAGTTAAATCACTACACAAGGAAGTTTAATTGCCACATAGATAAAAGTTGAAATGCTACAGAGATAGAAGATAGTCATACTTACATGGTACAGGGCTAAACCAGCACTGTTCAATGGCATTATAAGGGGAGCCTCACATGTAGTTTTAAATTTTCTGTACTCACACTTAAAAAAATAAAAAGCTAAGTGCAATTAATTTCAATAACATTGAAGCCAACATAGAAAAAAATTCCTGTGTCAACACAAATATCTGAAAGTTTAATGAAGACATTTTACATGTATATTTTAAAAAATTTTAGTTGTCAATGAACCTTTATTTTATTTATTTATGTATTTATTATTTAAGTATTTATATGTGGTGCTGAGAATCAAACCCAGTGCCTCACACATGCTAGGCAAGCACTCTACCACTGAGCTACGATCCCAGTCCGATATTTTATATTTTGAGGTGATGTGATGACATAGTCATGCATTCTTCTTGTCCAAATAGCACAAATGTATTTAGCACCTCACTTCTTAATTAACCTTTTTTCAAGACAATCTTGGAAATGCTGGGATTGTTTTTACTGACTTTCTAATTACATTCCCGTAAGAATATGTTCTTCTTCCAGAGGTGTCGGTAGTATGTCAGAATGTTCTCTGGGCAGCACAGCACCATTGGCAGCTTCATACTGGTTCCTGGTGATACAGGAAAACATTTCTGTCCAGGGTCAGATTCTTACTTGAACTTGGTTCTCCTTCTCTCTCTTCTTCCTTTTCCTCACCCTGCTTGAGTTACTTACTTCTCTACCTCTCTCTGTTTCTCTCCCTCCCTTTCTTTCTTCTAAAGAAACAATTTTATTAGTAGTCCATTTGTGAGAAATATCCCAAGATTTTTATAAGCAATAAGGAGATCAGGAAGCTTCCAGTAAAAATGCCAATACAACGGGACAGTTAACTTCAGAGAGATCAGGCCTCTCTCATAGAGGAAGCTCTTTATGCAGTTTTCAGCAGTAAACCTCTGAAATCTGGATCTTATGCATTGTCATTGGTGTGGTATGTATTGAAATTCAGATATATTTTGGACCTATAGCACATCTCAATTAGGACTAGCCACATTCCAAGTGCTCCAAAGCTACCTGTGTCTAATGTCTGCAGAATTAGTAAGTACAGAGCTGTAGCATTAGAAATTTGTGACTATTCTCCATCTTTCTAGAACAATATGGCTTTCTATCTTTGGAAAATCGTTAGCTCTTACCTCATTCTTTTTCCTTTTCATTGTTCTAATCCTTTATCCTTTTTACCAATTCTTTACTCAACTAATACTAGAAAATTATTTTTCTGTCAGAAGATCACAATACTGAGGTGTAAAACTATACACCATTATACCTTTTATTCTCTACTTTATATAGTATCTAAGCTATGTCTCAGTTGTTGTATTAGTTTATTGTCATACTGCTGCCTTTGATTTATAAAAGTTGCCACTTTTTCAGAGATTTACTACTGGAAACTTAATAAAGAGCTTCTTCTAGGAGAGTCTTGATCTCTCTGAAGTTCACTGTCCTCTTCTATTTGCATTTTTACTTACTCAAAGCTTCCTAATCTCATTTCTTGCAAAGAAGTTGGGGTATTTCTTATAAATGATCTACTAATAAAATCATTTCTTTAGGAGAAAAAAAAGAGAAGGAGGGAAGGAGGAAGGACAGAAAAGAGACAGAGAGGAAGTCAGTCAGTCAATCCAAAATGGAGGGGAGGGAGGCGGAAGGGAGGGAAGGAGAACCAAACCCAAATAAGATGACTTCGCTTATATCACCAAGGAACCAGTATGAAGCTGCCAATGGTGCTGTGCTGCCCAGAGAACATTCTGACATACTACCGACACCTCTGGAAGAAGAACATATTCTTACAGGAAGGTAATTAGAAAGTCAGTAAAAACAATCCCAGCATTTCCAAGATCATCTTGAAGAAAGGTTAACTGAAAATGAGGTGGTAAATACATTTGCACTGTTTGGACAAGTAGGATCTGTGGCCTTGTTTGGTATATCACACTACACACATTTTACTCAGAAAAATGCCAAGATTGCGTTGTAAAGTTGCTTCAAGTGAGAGGTGGAATGGGAAAACAGAAAACAATAACATTTGAGGAAATGGCTGTTATTTCCCCAGATGATAATATGAAATTGGAGCTGAGAGAAGAAAAGGGCAAATGAAACATGATGAGACAATAACAAAATAGAGAATGTCAGTCAAGTTTATTGCCTCTATTTTGACAATTAAAAATAGCACTTGATTGATGACTAGCAAAACTAAGAGGAAAAATAGTTAATGTAATAATTAAATTCATATTGAGAAAATGGCAGAATATACCTCTGTGAGCAGAAAGTTAACATCTAAATGATACAAGTTGTAATAAAGAACTTTTCAATCTACCACAGTTCCAGCAGATTTCCTGATTGAGCTTGGTAAATAAATAGGCCAACCATAAATATCTACTGCAGGCAAACAAGGTAGTGCTCAAAAATCCACTGTAGCAATGATAATACATAGGAAACAGAGATGAATAAGAGAACCATTCTGAAGCTAGAAAACAAGGACTTCGTTTATTCACCTAATATCCACCTCAGGCATAATAACTTCTGACGTGCAGCAGGTACTCATTAAATATTTGTTGAAAGATTTTTGGCAAACAGCTATATCTGTAGGTTTCTAATGGGCACTTCTACCCCCAAATAAGGTAGGGTAGAAAAAGTATCGACAACCACTGGGTTAGTGGCAAACTCCTCAAAAGGAAGAGTTAAGTATGGGTAGCAACAGGAATCCTGCCATTGTCTGAGCTGGTGGAATGACAAGGGTACTTGGATTATGAATCCCAAACAGAGTAGGGACCATGAGAAGAACCCTATCAGATGCCAAGGTATGACTGATCCAACTAAATTCATGGATCAGGAACCTGGAAAAATTCAAGATATCAGCCAATATAAAAAGTATATTTTTCATGGGACAAGTTGAGTAACAGATATCCATAATAGTTTATGGACCATGTACTTGACCTTTACCAGAATCCTGTCCTGGAGTGTCTAGGATATTGTACAAGCCCCCAAAGTATCAAAATATGGGACAACAAGGACCTGAAGAAAACTTAACATTATGCAATAAAACCAGACAAAATTAATGGTGGTAAAATTAGTATGCCAAGCAATCAATCAATCTTCCATTCGAAATCACGGGTTCCCAAGGGAATACCACATGGGCCACTGCCGTGAAACAACAGAAATCTTCATAAAGGGCCTTTCCTTCAGTACTTGTTGAAGTGAAAAGGTCAATCTGTTATTGACAGTAGCTTCCTATTTCAACTCAGAAATACAATGCTATAAGTGTGCAGAAATCCTTGATAATATCATTATTACCTATGATAAAAATGACTTGTTTTTTAGGTTCTTTAAATGTTTTTCTATTGATTCCTCTGTCATAATTAAAATATTATCTGCATTCCATAGTCACATCTCCCAAGATCTACCTAGCTCTCATCCTTCCAGGTGGTGGCAGTGGAAAGTTCCTAAAGAAAGCAGCAAAAAAATAAATGAGAAATTAACCATTGCCTAATTCTATCCCATTTATGTTTCTTTTTCTACCTTTTCCCTCGCAAATACATTTATCAAGATGATCCTTTATTCCAAAAAGGAGGGGAGCAATTCCTATGAGAACAGGCAGGCCTTCCTTTCTCCTTCATTCCTATTCAAGTCACTACATTCTTTCTGTAATTTTTGGCCTACCACTTTTGGGGACAGATGCTTGCAGGGGGAAAATTTTAAAGAAACATGGTGTGTGGTCATCTTTCTCACAGACATTTTAAAAATATTTTTTCTGAGTTTCTAGTTCCTCTTGCTCTGAGATTCACTACCTCAATTTCTGCAGTCTTCCCTGTCTTTCTGGGTTTCAATCCTACTGTGCATTCTAACCTCCAAGATTCTGAATGAGAGTCCCTGATTGTGAAGCAGTCCACACTTGATGATTAACATTTTGCGGACCTTTAGCTCCACGTCAACCAGGTCTGGCCTATGACCCTATGTTTCTCCAGTCTTTGTACACTAGCCTATCCATGGATGTTTCAGTGTCAGTACCTCATTCTGTGTCTGCAATCCAGTACCATCAGGCCTCTGATACTCTCTCAAAGTTAGCTGTTTGAGAAACTCATCCACCATAATTTAGTTTTATGCACAAAAACTCTACCCAATTATATTATAAACAGTTCTCTAGTACTACTAACATTTACTAAATGCATATGGCTTTTATACATCACCAGCAGGAAATTAATGAATTGGCCTTCCTGTTTAAACAGTCATTCTGGTCCTACAAAAAGCAAAAGTAGGAAGTATTACATTGTAGGGGCTACTTGAATGTCAGGGACAAAACATTTCATGCATCACCTGACAGCTGTAACTGAAAGGATCTCTCCATCACATGAGGTCCATAGATAGCCAGCAACATCAAAAGCTGTATTGCTCCCAGGTGGCAAAGCTGCTACAAATTACCTCTACAGGAAATCTGACTAAAACATACATAAGGTGGTCAATAAAAAGGACTGCAGTTTTACAGAATCAGCATTCAGTAACACTCAGTAAAACCCTGCATAAAATATACAAATGACTTACAGATAATTCATATAGAGAACACTAAAGACCTCGTTGATTTATTCAACATCACAGAAGAATCAAAGCTGAAGAAAGACAAGTTGCAAGGGGTAAATGGTAAATCAGGAACTCAAAGGGAGTAAATAATGAGGAAAACCAGAATAATCAATAAATGTAGTCATTCATTCAACAATTACACTGTGCCCAGTAGGTCCCAGTTCTTGAACTAGGAGTTCTAGAAATAAAAATGAATAAGAAAATGGTTTTGTTCTTGAGCAGCTCACATTGCAGTGAATCAGACAAATACACAAATCAGACAAATGCACTTTACAGAGCAGAGAGAAATGGCCAGTTTCATGGAGCAAGTAGAAGTAACCTTTAAATAATATAAAAAGGAATAAGACACTACAGAGAGAGAGAGAGACAGAGACAGAGACAGAGACCTTTCAAAATGTAAGAAAAGGTCAGAAGCAGCCAGCAAAGGAAATAAAGATGATAAAGTGCACTGGAAAGGACCAGTTAGGAGCAGGACCCAGAGCCACCCTAGAGGCCAGAATATGAGAGTTGTTCAATGATCAGAGTGTTTCCCATACATGGGAAGTGACCCCGAGGGAGAAGGGTCAGTGAAATGCAGGTTCTATCACCCAATACCCATTTGGAGCTAGGTAGTACCCTGTCCACAGAGTACACTGAAAGCTTAAAATTCACAACGGAAGACTACAGATGTAGCCCAGACGTGAGGGTTTGCCTGGCATGCGTGAGGCTCTCGGTTTCATTCCCATCACCACTGAAAATAAGCAAATAGATAAATAAAAAGAAAAAGTGTATTTTCTTGAAGATAGTTCTCAAATAAATGTGCTTAAAATATTTCATAAAATAGACATCATAAGAAGGAACAGAGCGGCCATAAGAAAAGATCAATTTTGCAGTGACAGGAATTGCTGGCTTTTACATCTATTGAGTACAATGAGGGAGGGAGAGAGAGGGAAAGGGAGAGAGCGAGAGCGAGAGTGAGAGAGAGAGAGAGAGAGAGAGAGAGAGGGAGAGAGAGAGACGGAGGAAGAGGGGGGGGGGAGGAAAGAGGGAGAAAGAATAGAAGAAAACAGACCAGAAGCCTTGTTAGTTGAAAAATAAAGCTGCTGACCCTCTTGAGAAGAACTTAGAAGAGAAATGGAATGCTATAAGAACTGCTGAAAAGAACAGACACCTGGACTCCAAGATGGTTTTCGGCTGTATCAGTGGAGAAGAAAAATCTCATGGATGCCAAATGGGGAGCTGCCAAGCTGGATATTGATGTGGGATTACCCCTAAGGTTAAAGGATCCCAAAGAGGTTACTACCAGTATTACAAAAGGTTTACAGCAACATGAAGACAGGGAGTGTGCTGTGGTACACAAGGTGCTCTAAGCTCATGTGTTTTCCACCCGCAGCCTTTTCCAAACATGAGAGGTGACCTAAGAACCACACAAAAGGACCTGAGTGGCGGTCCTCTACTCCACTCCGTAGCCCACACTCCTGGCTATGACATCCTGGACCCAGTAGCCCTCCAGATGAACTCAGTCATTACTAAATACTTTCACAGTCTGACAACTAATGCCCAGTGAAAGGTGGCTGATTAAAAAAAAGAAAAAGAAAAAAAGAGGTAAACAAAAATTTAGAAATGAAAGAACATTAAATTGTTTACTTATTTCCATAACTTGTTCACAGGCACATTGATAATTTATAGTCTCGCTACTCAAAATGTGGTTCTTAGGCCAATATCACTAACATCCCCTGAAAGCTTGTTAGAAATGCAAAACCTTGGGCTGCACCCCGGACCAGTTGAGTTAGATTCTGAAGTTCATTATGATTCCCATAAGAATCACATGCACAGTGACATTGGAGAAGCACTATTTTATAGAGCTAAGGAAATTGCCCACACCACAAAGAGAGCAAGAAGCTATGGCTGAGGCACTAAGCTGGGCTCATCCCTCTCCACCTTTGGTACCCTCAGGTTTTCTCAACTGAAATCCTGCTGGTTGCCAGATATTTCCCTGGAATGCCTCAGAATACCTCCATTACCTACTTTCTTACATCACTGTGACTGAGCCTAATGAGGTACTAAGAGGAAAATAATATGATCTTCTCATTAAATTAATATCTCCTGTACTAAGTGTGAAAAACTGATTGGATTAACATTCCCAGCAAGCACTGACATTTTAAAAGAATTTGTTAACCCAAATGAATTTCTAATGGGTAGTTTACAGGAAAGAGTTATTTTTCAGCTGGGAAGGCTTCCAGGTATCTATTGTCCCTGCTCACTGCAGGCCACTTCTAGCAGAACAATGAATTATTAGAATCCACTTATGGACCAAATCATGTTACAATAAATTAAACCATATTCATCTGAGTTATGGTAACAACGATGATGAGAGGCTAAGTCAAACACCTAAGATTAAATTACATATTACATTAAAAAAAGAACATATGAATAGATAAAACAAGTGGATTAGGATTAGGAAAAAAGTGAAAGAGCATCCTTTTTTGGATGTTGAAAAAAAGTGAACTGAGAGGAAATGAACAAATTGTATATACTAAAAAAAAATCCTTTTAGATGATACCTAGAAAAAATAGAAGGGCTTAAAAATAAGTAAATAACAGTTCTATCTAGGTTGCTTGACTGTATATACAACTTAAAAATTAAAAACTAGGTATATTTAATAATAAAGGTATTTCTAACTTGAATAATAAACACAGCATTACTACCTACACAGTCCAAGAGGTAATTTTATACGTGAAAAGAATACCTTTCAGTAGAAGCTTCTAAAACAAGCAAGCTACACTTTTTTAAAAGAAGTCCCAAATTTAATTCGTCTGATAAATATGAAGTAAAAGAAGCATTTCTTTTGATTTTTCTGATTGGGTGAATAAACAGGTGAAATTTATGGGAAAAATGAAATAGTTTCAAAAAGAAATTTTATTTCAACACAGTGGAGAATGCAAAATTGGTCAGGCTTGCACAAAAAATAAGGAAAGTTACACAGGAATAAGTGTATATCCAGGTTTGAGCAAACACACATGCAAGAGCTAAAGTATTTTAACCTTTTCAAGACACTGTCTCTTAATCTGCAAAATAGGTTTAACAATACCTACCTAGATCTTCCCCCCCAAGCTGTCTTGAGGACTACCTGAAAAGTGCAGCGCGTCTGGCTCAATAATACTCAAGAAATATCTGATTTTTGTTTAACTCCAAAGAGAACAAAAAATGGGCTACAATAATACTTTTAATATAATAAGCTATAATTCACATTTGACAAAAGTTCAAAAATTATAAAATAGAGAGTAAGGGAATAACAAATTCAGGTATACAGTCAGTCCTCTGCATCTGCATTCATAGATTCAATCAATCACAGATTGAAAATATTTGAGAAATAATTGCATCTGCATTGAACATGTGCAGACTTTTTTTCTTGCCATTATTCCTTCCACAATACAGGATATAAACTATTTACCTAGCATTAACACTATATTGAATATTACAAGATCATAGAGCTGATTTAAAGTATTTGTGGTAGTGTACATAAATACATGTAGTTTTAATCCTATATTTTTATCATGTGACTTCACAGTTCTAAGCCCCCAATATTAATTATGTGTGTGAAGACTCTAGAGCTGGAAAGCCTGGGTGCAGTCCTGGCATAACCTAACAGTAGTGTAAACCTCGAAGTCAGATTTAACTCTCTGGGCTCAATTTCCTCATCTGTAAAATAAGGGTCATAGTAATCCCTATATCTCACATCTCCCATGGTATTTGTTCTTGCCTGGATACCTTTTATCTTTCACTAACTGGTAGCCACATATTCCTTCATCTCTTAGTGCAGATAGTACTAATCCCAAAGTTCTATCACTGTAGTGTCTATAGAGTTCTCCATACCACAAGGTGTTTGGAGAACACTATATATATACCTAACAGACTTAGGATGTGTTTTAAAGATTCAGAGAGACTTAGGTCCAATTCCACTTGGTTGAACCGAAAACTTTCCTTTACAATGACAAGTGACCAGCTCCCAGTTCACAATCTGCTATTTCTTGGCTTGAACTTTGCATAAAATTTTTTCTGATTCAGATGTTCCTGAGTCTTTACATACTCTAGACTCTAATTTGTTTGCTATTACCATTTTTAACGTATTCTTTAAAAAAAAAACAAAAAAAAAAAACGAGGATAATACATTCATTCTACAAAAGATCTGTGCTATGAGATATGTATCCATTCCCAAGGATTGACCTCTTTATAAAACTTTTATGTATAAATTTCAGTCTCTTCACTAGGTAGAAGAAAGATAGATAGATAGATAGATAGATAGATAGATAGATAGATAGATAGATAGATAGATGAACTACAGTACCCTAAGCAGGAATAAAACCTACCAGAGAATATGTTGAGTAAATTAATTAACATACCAACTATATCAGAGACTGCCAGTTGTACACCAGTATCTGTTCTTTCTATTCTACTTTTCTTCGATAGAACCCCTAATTTTATCTGATATATTCATTATAATCGTCTCATTACATAATTGTCTACCTTTAGAATATGAGCTACTCCAGAACAAAAACAATATCTGGCATCTACCAGGAATAGAGTAAATGTTGAATAAATGACACCATTTATTGATCCACCTGCTTTTCCTTATGGTTTAATCAATATAATCTATGAAAGCAGCCAACTGAATTCTCCATGACCCTAACTTTATTGCTTACCCACTTGTCTTTTCTCAGCCTGGTGTTAGGCAATGGCTTATCTAAGAGCAAACTCATGAAGTTTTTTGTATTCTCTGATTGAGTTTTCTGCAGGTAATTTATGTATTTTCTGCCATTTTACTGATTGTTTTTAAATGCTGATTTTGTAAAACTGTAATATTTCTTCCAGCCAGTATCTAGTAGTCGGACTTGCTGTGGGGTAATCTGGCACCTTTACCACCTGGGAATAAGCAATAATGACTTCATTTCCCAGCTTCCCCTGCAAAAGGGAATCTGAGCAAAACTGATGTGAATGTCTTCTGAAAGTACCTCCTCCCTTCATTCTTCCCATTGACTGAAATGCAGGTATCATGGTGGTGAGACCTCAGGGGATACAGAGCAACAGGACAGAAGAGGATGGGTCCCTGTCGTGGTGGACTGTATATGTTCACATGGATATCTGAGAAACACATTTCTACCTTAATTAATGTATTAATTAACATAAAAGCAGGTTATTTTAACAGGTTACCCTTCTCATCCTCTTCTTATTTTTTACATCTTAGCCTGTAAGCCAAGAACAAACAGGCGTCTCTCATACTGATTGCACTACCTCTACCAAGTCAGTCCCAACATACTCCAGCCAACACCTTCCACTCTGTACGTTAAGAGTACACACCACAGGATTCACGTGTGCCTTTCCTTCTCTCTAATAGGTGATTAGACTGGCTTCTTTCCTTCACCCAATGCTGTCACACCAGGTGAATTCCACCTATCAAGCACTAGTTAACAACACACCTGGCAAGAGTTAAATAGGCTCCACTAGAAAAACTTACAGAAGCCAAGGGTCCCCAATACTTCTATCATTTCACAGACAAGCTCACTGGACAGGGTCTACTCTGTGAAGTGAGTCTGAGTCACAGCAGAAGGTCTTCCTCTCCAGCACAGGACACAGTTTGTCAGTGCTTAGTGACAGACAGAATCAGGGAGGGGCCAACTGTTCGAGTGAACTGTCAGGGAAAGCCAAGAACCCAGAGCTTTAGATTACCTGTCAAAGGGAGGAAGGCAGGTGCTGCAAGTGCTGAGCTTCAGTGTCATCTCACACACAGAGGAAGGAGGAACTCATTCTCGTCTACCCCATACCCGCTGGTTCCATCCAGTGTACCCAGAGGCAATAGGGCCAACCTAGTTTGACACTCTCTACACAGTTCAAAGGGCACATAGCTGCTTGTGACTAATAACTTAAAACATGTGCATTTGATCAGAACAGAGTGCCAAAATATCTTTACATCATAAAGAAAAAGCAAGTCTAACATCAGACTCAAATGAGGCATTCTGATAGCAGTAGCTGCCTAGAGTAAGCAAAAGGCTAGCACAACAGGAGTTAAGTCATGAAACTGCAGATATCAAAGAGAATTTAAAATAAATCCTTTACATGTGATCATTAAAACAGCATAGAAAATGAACTATAATTTATCTCCTAAAGTAATAGGAAGATTGATTTAAACCAATAAAGACTAAAATATTCTAAGGTTGCTGTAACTTCATTCTCTTTCATCTTCATCTATTTATTATAGTAGTCTGCTTCTGGAAGGGTAGCGTTGATTTTTTTTAAAAAATGTTTTAAGTTAAAATGAAAATACTATTCAAGTGAGAAACTGATAAAGAATTATAGATACAATTTGTGGAACCCTCCAGAGTTCTTATTGTCAGACCTTAAGGTTAGGGACATTGGAGTGGTTGCCTCAACAGCATTTTCTAATCCACCATTGAGCAATTTTGCCTCCATCAGCTCTACACGTAAAAGAGAAGAAAAGAAGAAGAGACAACTGAAAGAACTAAGGCACACAGAGGACTGAGGTGAAACTAAAAGAATACTGAGAGATGATCACAGTGCAGGCAGAAGAGAAGCAACCCACGTAACTGGAAAACTAGTCTCTCTTCTACATTCTGTACCCATCCAATTTAGTGCATACCCTTTAGAAATTAAAGGTAAAAGAATCTGCTAGATTGTTTCTTCAAGAGCAGAACAGAACCCAGGAAGCAACTACTGAAGTCTTAGCTCAGTGTATTTCAATTATAACCTGGGTGAAAGCCACATCCTCCTTAGAGCCTTCTTTGACTTGAGGTGTAAGCTCTTCAAGGACAGACACAGAGCTTCTCCTTGGTATCAATGATAAATTCTTAGGCAGATGCTCCATGATTAAATTAAGTAACAATGTAGATTTAGGATGGTGTTTTCAATAGTCCCAGTGAGAAACATTTCAAGGTTTGTTTGATTAAAATAAATAGATTTAAATTTCACATGAATTTACCTCACTTGTAAACTTGGCAATTTTGCTTTTACATTTCACACGTAATCTGAAAGTGCCGACAACATATATTGCAAGCTTAACATCTATGTTATGATCTATTGGTGCGAAGCGAAATCTAAAGTGACTTCTACAACCCTGCTTCAATTTCAAATAAAAGCAAGGCACAGAGTCATAATGAGTATCTATCAATAATGCAAGAAAGCCACAGATTCAAGAGACCCACCCAAGAGACATGCAGAAAGAATAGTAAATTGTCATTCACAGATAGGCCCTTAATTTTTCAACCAATCACGAATGAAAATGATACTTATTATAGAGGACATAGTTATCCATATTATAATCTGTGGAAAAGTTTGACATACCATTTATTATAGTTATAAGTTTCTGTTTAAGATACAATGAAGGATAAGGATCACCCAAATAAACTGATTTGGGTGTCAAATATTATCAAACACCTGCATATTCCTCCATCTGAAAGTTCCATTAATCTGTTTCCAGGGAGACTAAATTCTTATGTATTTTTAAAATGATTTCTACCTTGAATCATAAAATGACATTTAGTGTTATAATAAATTAAAGCAAACACATTCTCATACAAAAATGAATAGAGTATTCCCCTAAATATCATAGTTTTCCAGGACAGGCATAGATTTTATTTATGTACAATCCTAAACACCTAGAGAAAAAGGACTTGTTCTCACTACAATGTCCAATTCAAAGCCTTGTATGTATAGGTAATTAACATATGTGATTAGAAAATAATCTGAGGTGAATTATCTAGATACAGTTTCATAGGTTAATGGCATTGCTTATATCTATTTTTTCTTTCAAAAAATTTTTAATTAATTTTTTAAAATTTGTTCTAATTAGTTGTACTTGACAGTAGAATGAATTTATACATTTTGATAAATCATACATAAATGAAGTATAATTTCTCTTTTTTCTGATTGTACATATTGTAGGATCATATCAGTCATGCAGCTGTATATGTACATGAGGTAATAATGTCTGTTTCACTCTACTATTCTTCTTACCCCCCTACCCTTCCCCTCCCTTCACTCCCCTCTACCTAATACAAAGTAACTCTATTCTTCCCTATTTAAATAATAGCTTATACCTATTTAAATAATAGCTATTTAGCAGTAATTAAGCTATCAGTTATTAATTAAACATTGAGTATCTCTGTACCTCAACTTTGAGAGAAACTGCAGAGAAATACATAACGTATGAAGGTGATGCATACCTTCGATAAAATTATAATCTTAGCTGGAGGGGGTGCTCACCTGTAATCCCAGTGACTGAGGAGGCTGAGGCAATAGGATCACAGGTTTAAGGCTACCTTCAGCAACTTAGCAAGACCCTGTATCCAAATAAAAAATAAAAAACACCTCTAGGTTCAATTCACAGTACAAAAAAATAAAAAAGAAAGAATAAAGAAATATAATCTTATAATCTTACAGAAAAAAGAGGCTTAAAATTTTAAAAAGGTGTTATCCAAAAATAATGCCTCAAATTTGAGGCATTCAAAAATAAATTAAACTTCAAAAATAAATTGTAGCCAAGTAAATCAGTCAATTAATATTTACTTATGATAGTTAGACAACAGTGAAATACTATAATACTAATAGGAACTTCTCAGTAAGATTTTCAAGGTTTTTTATAATCTATCTCTGAACTACCTTTCTAGTATTATTTCTCATTGACCAGTCACTGTTCACCATGCTGTGCATTCTAGCTAAAAGAGAATACTCCCTCCATTCCAAACTCCTTCATGTTCTTCTTTTCAGTTCATATTCCCATCTAAACCTACTTCCCAATGTAAAATAATCTCATTATAACAAGGTAACTAGTATTTACTAATATCTGTGTTCTCCTTTTCTACTAGTGCACATGGCTAGAATATATTCTCCCACAACTTTTAAAATTAGGTGTAACCATGTTGTCTGGGTCCCAGAACACAGAATGTAATTGGAAGTGATGGGGCTACTTTTGGTCTCACCCAAACAAATTCCCATCCAACAATCTGGAAGAAGGTAAAGTACCAGTGGGAGGAACCCAAGGTCTCTGAATCACTCTGGAAGTCACCTTCCACCACAACTGATCTGCTTTGGCTACTGACCTGTGCAATAAGTAAGAAATAAACCAACCGTTATGCCACTGAGGTTTGGGAGTGCGTCTATTATAGCAGCTAGCATTATTTACCTTAAGGAATAAGTCCACTTATCTTTCAGTTATAGATCAAAGTTTCCTCCTCTGCAATCTTTTCCACCCCCTCAGGCAGAATTAATCACCCTTTTCATTGTGTTCCCAGAGCATTTATTATGTATATTTATTATTTATTGCTGTCTGAATCATTTACTAGCTTGTGAGAGCCCCAAGGGTAGACACTTTTAGTCATCTGTGAATCTTAAACACCTAGTCACAGTAGGCATTCAAAGAACACTTACTGAAAGTTTTTGATTAACAGTATTTGAAGAAGTCATATTAACCTAATAGAAAGCTCACACATGAATTTTACTCAGAACATGAGCAAAAACATTTTTCCTTTCTTTTTAATGGTTGGTGATAAAATACTACTTACTGTTGGTGCAGCAATACATTCAATACACTTGAATACCATGCCTAGACTATTTCCTCAAATAAATATGGCTTGTTTTTTTCTTCCTCTTTCTGATGCTTAAATGAATCATCAAATCCAACCACCATAAATGCATCTCCTCTTACTCTGACTCTTAATAGCTCCTTAGAGCTTAAGTGACAAGTCACTGGTAAATAATTATTGTCTGTTGTGATTCTTCAGAATAGTTTTATTTTTCCTTTGGACAAAGAAAAACTGACTGATAGATGTATACATCTGGTATTCATCCAATGATAATCTGCTGCAAAGATTTTTTTAAAAGATTCTGCAAAATAAATGTTAAAGTAAAATTGAAAATATTCTAAAATTCAAATTATATCTAGAATATAAAAAATTGAAACAAAATCATATACTCACGAGGCATTTATAAGTATCATGTTTCTGCTTCTCTCCCCACGGTGCATTTATCACACTGGAGAGTTTCCTAGGGATTATATATGGAAGGGAATAGCCACACAGGCACACATAGACTACTACTGTATTAAGTCTGGTTTAAATAGTGAGACAAAATGTTCTATCCCAGTGCATTTTTTATGGTCCATTAGAACTCGAGAGAGAGAGAGAGAGAGAGAGAGAGGGAGAGAGAGAGAGAGAGAGAGAGAGAGAGAGAGAGCTGTCACCATACCGTCCATTCAGTGTAGGAACTTGTTATAGTTTGGATATAAGTTATACCCCAAAAGTACCTGTGTTAATGCAGGAATGTTGAGATGAAATGATTAGTTTATAAGAGCCATGACCTAATCAGTGGATTAGTCCATTTGATAGATTAATAATTTGAATGGACTAATTGTGTGGTGATTATAGTTAGGGCATGGCTGTAGGAAGTATGTCACTGGGGCATGTCCTGGAAGGTGTTATCTGCTCTCTGGTTCCTTTTCCTGTGCTCTATGTTGCCTGGATGACATGAGGTAAGAAGCTTTCCTCTGCCATACCCTTCCACCATGATGTTCTGCCTTTTACTCAGACCCAGAGCAGTGAAGCTGGTCAGTCACGGACTGAACCTCTACTACTGTGAGCCAAAATAAACTTTCCTCCTCTCACTCATTAGGTATTTTGATCACAGCAATGAAATGACTAACATATGGCTCAAGAGATCTGAATGCACAATATTTTCTAAACTACTGCCCTTTAATGCCCAGGTTTATATGTCATTATTCCAGAATAAGTAAAATAATGTAGAATTCTCTTGACTCTTCAAACCAAAATCATCCTGAGGTAAGTCTTTTCTTCATGTAGGGGAAATGGGCTCAGAGGATAGAAGGTACTGAGGAAAGAAAGCTCGGCTGTGTCTGGAAGTAATTCTGTTTCCCAGGACTCGGGGAAGTCTTCCTCCCTGGCTCTGTCTGCTTCATTCTGACACCCTTTCATCTACTCAGCTGTCACAAGAATTTGGTCTGAAGGTATGATAAAAAATTTATTTCCCTACATGAAAAACTATGCTACCATTTATGAAGAGGCAAACAAGTATAATTTTCACATTTTCTAAAATGCCATTATGTTTAGTTTTTTTTTTCCCTAAGAAATGTTGACTGAACTGATTTCCCAAACACACTAATGATTCCAGTAAGACAAAAGAAAATATAATGAAATTCATGAACTTTACCAAGATTTCATCCTATAAAAAATCTTAGAGTAGGAATTGAGAACACATTGCAATGATTCTTCCTAGAATATACTGAAAGGCTATGAAAAACCAAGTCTTTAATATTTTTTAGAAATATGGACTCTCTTAGAACTGCTTTCTCTTATTGCATCATGTGAGGAAAATTTAACTAGAGTTCACAAAATTCTCTTTCTAAAGACAAAGAGGGCAAAGAACGTTAAGAACAATTTTAAAATCATGCTCCAACAAGTAATAACCACCCAGTGTTTCCTAACGGAAAGCACCATGATTAACAGCAAGACTTTTATATCAGAAAAAAAAAAAAAAGGTACACTATGATAGTAATGATTCCCTTACCATAAAAAAGAATAGTGGTGTGTATCAAGCAGAAATCTATGTACAAATTCATATTCCCTTGGCCATGCTTCTCCCCACCTGGGGCTAAGTTTCCACCACTAGCATCACATGCTCTGGGAGTGTTGAATGGTTCCTTGCAGCTGCTGCTGGGCAGTTGGACCTATCAGTCACCCACCTGGAGTTTCTGGCTTCCCCTGCCACTCATAGATGTGAGAGCTGGCATCCTACATAACAGCTGGAGAGGCCCAATGCAACTTGGAAATGTGGCAGAATTAACTCCCTGAGGAATAATTCTGACCCAAGAGACAGGAGGGAGACAAGTAGAAATGTTCTCACCCTATCTTAGGCACTGTTCTGAAGCAGTTATTTTTTCCAAACTATCCAGAAATTTTCCACATGGTAAGTGGATGCAGTTGCCAAGAAATTTGCTGTGTTCCTTGGTGCTCCTATGAAGCAGTAACCAGCCCTGGAATTGTCTCTTCCTATTCTTTACTTCTTCCCTTGCCTCCTTCTCCCCACTTTTTAAAAATTGTGGCAAAACACATATAACATGTAACTTACCATGTTAACCATATGTAAGTGTACCTTCCAGAACTGCTGAGTTTATTCACATTGTTGTGCAACAGACCTCTAGAACCTTTTCTTGCAAAACAAGCTCCATGCCCACTGAAAACCAACTATTTCTCCTGCCCCAGTCCCTTGGCAACCACTGTGACCATGAGTTAGATAGCTTTCTTAAGTGAAGTCATGCAATACGTGCCCCTTCCCATTTTCTTCACCTTGTTGACCTGAATTTGTATATTCCAAATAAAGTACTAGTAGTTCAATCCTTGCCTTAGGCTAGTCTCTAGAAAATTCTGGCTAGAACCCAGTGTTTCACTAACTTGGATATTAGAATTACTGTGGAAAGAAAGGTTTCATTTGATAAGTTTTTTTCTGATAAGTGAAGGGTTATGGAAAATAATATTCCTGCAAGATAGCCCCTGAAGAAAAATGGAGAGAGGTGCGGCTAGGGAGGAAGGAGGAGAAACTAGCCAAGGATCAACCTCCCCACGGATCCTTTCCTGATAACAAAAGGGCCCAGGGGAAAGGGGTGGATGCTGAATGCTGGGCCCTAAACCTTGACCTTCCCGCATCGCAAATTAGTCCTACCACGTAAAACTCAAATCCCCTCTGTAACTGATGGCCATTTTTGCATCAGGGAAATAAGCCCCAATGGTGCCCAACTCCGAGAATGAATAAAGCCTTCTCTAAATTCATTGAGGTCTGCATCTTGTCCTTTTGCGCTTACAATAAGTACCTGATTTTTATATCACCACTTTTTAATTGTAGATTTTTAAATTGTAGATATTAAGTCAGCAATTAGAGCCTCAGTAATGGTGGCAATAGTGATGGTAGGGGTGACGGTGCTGGTGACATGGTAGTAATAGAGATGGTTAAGTTTTATTGAGCTCTTAGAGCCAGGCACTATGCATTCTCTCACTTAAGCTTGTATGTAAAGTCTTATCATCACATGATATATCAATTATCACCAGATAACAACTGAGGTTATGAAGGTTAACTAAGAAGTGGACTGAGGCCACAGAGTCAATAAGGGGCAGACCTGGGATTTGAACCCAAGGTTTCTCTCCCCTCAGAGCGTGCCCATTAACCATGTGGTCTATTAAAAAATCAATTCTGAAAGAGTCAAATCAACCCGAGTCCTGTTACATAACATGATCTTTTCTAATCGCTTTACATGCATCTTTTTGTTGTTAAATTCCTAAAACAGTTCTATGAAATGAGAAACCCTCTTTGATGCATAAAATATTCTATTATTTCCCCCAAACAAACCCAGCAACTAAATAAAATTTGCCCATTTATTTTATTATAGGAATAAAATAGAAAACTTATGAGATCTGTGAAAAAATAATACATTTCCAAAATGTACTTAGTGTGGAAGTTAAAAAAAAAGAAAAAAAGAGAAAGAAATATTTCTTAAAACAAAAGAGTTTTGTGAAATTAGTTTGGGATAAAAAATGCAAGAACACTGAAGCTTATACACTAAGTATTCTGTATATTTGTTTGATTTCAAACATATTTCAATGTTTGTGCTATATCCTATTACTTAGTACCCTTTTTGCTCCTAGAGGTAAGCTGGGGCTTCTTTATTACTTTGGCCAAAATGTCAGATAGTGAAATTTAATGAAAACTTTGAGCTCTAAAGATCTCCCAAATAACCACCCAATGTAAGATAAGCATGGAATACCACTTCAGTTTCTTCAGATTTATTAATGTATAGCCCAGAACTGGCAAGATGGTCTCTGTCTTCTTGTCTTGGTACTTCATGAATACAGTCAGTCATTTATATTTAACTCTTCTTTCCTCTTGGTTTGTTTCCACCCTATCCCTGACCCCTTGACAGCCCTATGTTAGATCCTTATTCCAATTTTGTCTTTCCTTCATTCTAAAGCATTTATTTCCCTACTCAAAAAATTCCATGGATTCTCCCTCTGTCTTCTAAATAAAACACACACATCTTTGTCTGGCATCCCAATCCACGTCTAGCATTGCTGAGTACAGACTCCTCCACTAAGCTTTCTGCTCCACCTTGTTTAAACATCTCTGCTGACTTTTTCCTTGTACCTAAAAGGAATCCCCTACTGGTTCATTCTCAGCAGTACCAGTCCTTCAGATTCCTTCTCCAAGGTTCCAGTCTCCACAGTCCAATCTCCCTTCTCATCTCAATGTTAGCTCTGCTTTTCATTGATTCCCACTGCACTGAGATTGAGCCTCTCCTATGACACCAGGTAACTCTGCCCTGCACAATCTCCCTACTCAGTGGAAAACATCTCAGGACAGGTTTGTTGTGTTTACCCTGCCTTTCCTTTGCAGTCTAGTATGTAGCAGAGCTCAATGGAAACAGAGGTTTTGAAACAGTAATCACCAGGACTTTCAGTGTTTATAAGCTTAGTTTTTTTTGTTGTTGTTGTTGTTCTTGTTGTTTTTGCGGTGCTGGGGATTGAACTCAGGGCCTTGTGCTTGCAAGGCAAGCACTTTACCAACTGAGCTATATCCCTGGCCCACATAAGCTTAGTTTTGAAGATATTCTGTGGCTAGAAGTCCTCAAGTCAGCAAACATGGTAGAACAAAAAGGGCATCAATTCTGTAGCCAGATTCCCTGGGCTGATCCTGGCTTCCTACAGGATCTTGACATTGGGCAGGTTATTTCTTGCTCTCTCATTTCATCACCTATAAATTGAACCTCATATTATCTACCTTATAGGGTAGTTAATAAAAATAAGTGAGATTATATTGGTATTGCACTTAGCTTATTACCTGGCATATAAAGAACTAAAATAATGTCAAAACTGGATCTCCATGTTTTTTGCTCTTTCCATGATAATCATACACTACTTTGAGACACAGGTTTTTCTGAACTTGAAAAACTTTTTGCTTGCTCAGTGTGAGCTTTACTTAATATCAAGTGTCAAGGCATAACTGTTAACAAGAAGATTCTGAATGCAGGCAATTTACCTGACCTGGAAGAGGCTTTCTACTACACATCTGTGACAATGATTTCATTTACCCTGGTCAGAAAGTCTATGAGGGCAAAAGCCCTAACCACTCTGTTAAGGAGTTGACAGAGAAGGACAAAGGGCAGGGGTTTGAATTATGTCTGTCGTATTCATTTCCTATTATCTACTTTCATATTTTCCTCTTATTTTTAATTTTACAGTGTGTACTGTACAATTTAAAATTTATCACTAAACATTTGCTTAACTCCTTCAGCATATAGATATGATACTCATTTCAATTCAATTCTCTAAACTCTGCCAGCACCATTCTGTGCTATGCATTATGCTTATGCTGGATTATCAGAGAGAAATGAGGCAAGGTCTCTGCCCTCCAGTACTCACATTTATTTGAAGGACACAGACAGGAAAACACACGACTGTAAAGTAATGTGTTAAAAGCCTTAACAGGAGCATATACAATATGCAGTGGTTTTACAGATTGATTCTGCCCTGGAGACTGGCTTTATTAAAACATCTCACAAATTAATAAACAATACTGGTCGATTTCATTTCATCATCCCCTGTCTTTAATGTGTTTTGTATATGCAGCTGTTACCAGAGCCTGTTGAAGTAAAGTACAAAGAATAGCCCTGATTGTCATCATACGCCAATATTCTGTTTATGGAAACCATGCCCACATAGTTCACTTTGCTACTGCAAAATGCAAATAAAAGTGATTGAAGATATCTTTTTCTTTTAAACTAAAGCTTTAAAATTCTATGATCAGATCTCTACTGCTAAACTAAGCCCTGCTGTCCTTCAAACAGGGCGTGGTGCACTTTTTTCCATTTGTGCTTCAACCATCAGGTTTAGAATTTGACCACCTGAACTACAAAGGCCACCAGCTGCAATTTCAGCAGATTAACCTAGTGATTCACTCTTCCCCTCAACCCCAAGCTTCTCTCAAATCAGTTAGTCATTTGCAGGCGTGAATTAATGTCCGGTTCAGCCTACCCCTGTGCAAGCTACCTAGTCTTTAGAAACAACCTCCACCTTAGAAACGTTTTCTGTCATAAAATTACAAACAACTATCAGTCTGACCGTGGTCAATAATTCCCCAGGACTCAACTTGACAGGAGAAAAGAATGAAGTAGAAGAAAACTAGATGCTTGCCAGCATGACTGTTAAATGTCAGCTATTTTGGAGTTTATCCCCACTTGAGATATTTCTTTTGTGTAAGAATGATCGCTGAGGAAAGAAAAAAAAAAAAAAAAAAAAAAAAAAAAAACAGAACATGACAACATAATAAAGCCATGGAAGACAACCCCATCATTACTGCTGCAGGAAATAAAACACAGATTAATGTCACCAAAGCACATGTCAGGAGGGATAATGATGATGTATACAAATGAATCTTCTCATCCTGGACAAAGAACTTAAGTACCACCTAAACCCGAATAATAATTATATACAAATCACCAATGACAATGCTATCTGCTAAGTATGTATTATGCGCTCACATTTTCAAAGACTTTGTTTTATATTTTTCTCTGAAAATTCGCCTAAAGTCTTCCCACTTGTATTCAAGTGACACAATTACAAAGTGGTATAGCAAGCACTTACATTGCCTAACAAGGCAAAGGCAGCCTGCCACAGACAGCTATGGGACATCATGCCTCCCCAGGACTATTCAACGTGCCAAGAGAACTGTGCAGCTGTGAACAAGAAAGGCAAGAATGATGTGGACCATGCAGAGAGGCCATTTGGCTGTCCAAATCAAAACTGGATATAAACAACCATTTGGGAAAATAGGTTCCATTTGTGTTTCTGCCTCAGAAAAACTGGGCAGGGAGTGAAAAATAAATGAGAAAGAATTAGAGGCCAACAGCTGACCAGTGCAAGGAATGGAGACTCTAGTTTGAATACTAAAGACCAAAGGAGCTAGAATTCCTTTATCTTGGCTCTGAGCTACAGCCATCTCACTATTAATTAGTAATCTTAATATGATTTGGCTATAGCATCATCATATTCCAATCAGCCAACTGAGGCCTCAGGGTAACACAAGGAAGACATAATAAATGACAAAACTCTTTCTCTAACAGTTATTGCTTTATTATACTAAGATCTTTGACAAAAATTTAATTTAAACTCAACTTTTTAGGGATATTCTCTATTTCACATCAAAATGTTTGCCCATAGTTGAGAGCAAATGAATGGGTTACAATTACTGAAACCCCACCTAGGAATTTTTATACCTGGATAAATTCTAAAAGGTTTAGATGTTAAAATTTATTAAAATTCACAGTTATATGAAAGGATGAAGGATGGGGACAGAGTTTGTTTCTTCCCCCTCTTTTCTTTATATTCTTTCCTATTGAAATAAAGCATAACCTGACACCAAGAATATAACTAGAATTTCAGCAAAGTCTTTAGTCTTCTGCCAGCTCTGTAAAGTCACTGCTGAGTTCCCCTACCTATGAGAAGAGTAGTTTAAGTAATCTAAAAAATATAACAATAACACTACTATACCAGCCAATACTTACTTTATGCCTCCTATGTTCCAGATACTATCATGCTTCATGTGAATTAACTCACATAATCCTTAAAAAACTTTATGAAGTCTCTATTATTGTACTTTTTTTTGGTGGCAGGTGGTGATACTGGAAATTGAACCTAAGGGCTCATACATTCTAGACAAGTGTTCTACCACTAAGCTACATTCCCAAACCTTTTTATTTTTCTTTTGAGACAGGGTTTTACTCAGGCTGGCCTCAAAGTTGTATTACTTCTGCCTTAGCCTCCTGAGTAGCTGGGATTACAGGTGTGACCAGGTACCTGTCTCTACTTTTATACCTATTTGATAGAAAAGGAAAATGAAATACATATATATATATATATTTTATATACATATATATAAAACTTATTATAAGCAATACAGGCATTTTCTTGCAATTTCAGTACATGGAGAACTAGAAAGGAGACAGAATTCCATATCAGACTAAGTATGTGCCCTTCACTGAAAGCACATTTGGTCATCCTTGCTGACTGGACAGCCCCCAGTCACAGCCTGTTCATCTATCTGGTAATGATACTTCATCAACTTGAACACTCTTAAAGTTCAAAAAGACCTCAGAGTCATTTAGGGCAATAATCTGTTTTGAATGGGTTTTTTGGTCTTGATCTGAATATCTCCAGTCTTTTATGGAGGAGATCTCTGACTGCCAAGTTGTCATGTTTATTCACATTCATGAAAATCTTTGAAATGACTTATCTTTGGTCCGTCAGGATCTTCCTTTGCAGTGCCATTCCATACAAATCAAAAAATCAAAAGCAATCTCATGGTAGTTTTTTTTTTTTTTTTTTTTTTTTTTTCCCCTCCATAGATCTTTGCTAAAGTAAAAATATAATGTTACAGACTTCCTTTAAGGCAGTGACTGAGGCTGGTCCTCATCTGTGGACTGAGATAGCTAATCTTCCTTCCCAGTGGCCACCATTTCCCTGCATCAAACTCCCCAGGAGCTTCATCTGGCTTCTCCACAGTTGAACACCTGATCCTTCACTCTACCTCAGTGAAAACACATTAGAAACAAATAACATGTAGCATTTGTGTTGAGTGGTTGAGTGGAAGCTCTTGATGAGAGAAGCTGAAGGAATTTCTTTTGTAAATGTGGTGAAAACTCACTATCCCCATTCGATTTTAGTGAAAGAAGTATACATTAGGTTTGAAGAGTCAGGAGGAAGTGGGGAAAGTAAACAAAGAAGAGAAAGTGAACACCATGTTAGGAGGTCCTTAGATGCACAGTGTGGAGGCATAAAAGATCTTCAGAACCTTCAGATCACTCAAGGATCTGATACAGGATGAGTATCATTTACCCAAAATTCCTGGAAACACAAATATTTCCAATTCTGATTTTTTTTTTTTATTTTGGAATAGTTGCACATAAATAATATCTTGGCCATGGCACCCAAGTCAAAACATGAAACTCATCTGTGTTTTTTATACACCTTATACACGTAGCCTGAAAGTAATTTTATGCAATATTTTGGTCTGCCTCTGTTTTGACTACAATCTATCACGTGAGGTCAGGTGCAGAATTTTATTCTTGTTGCGTCCATCACATTGGCATTGAAAAAGTTTTTAAGTTTTGGGGCATTTTGGAGTTTGAAATTTTGGATTCTCAACCTGTACCATCAGCTTTCTTTCTATGACCTATATCCACCCCGATCCAGGATACCCTCCATTGTGACTCTTGTTTTCTTTTCCTTTCACTATGAAAATATGCTCAGAGAAAATATCTGAGGCTTATTCACATGGAGATGTGAATTTTGGAAACTTGAAATATTAGCACCATCAAAAGCATATTTTTAACAGAAATGAAAATCTTACAGGACTAAAAAACAAGGTCTTGAATTTCATCAATAAGAAATTGGCCAAGATATTTTGGGGGTCAGAGATTCTTTCCAAGACCAGTCTGAATTTCTGGGGCCACCCTGAACTTGGTATAAAAACACATGAAGGTTTTTCAGCTCTCTGCACATGTTCTCTTTTCTGAGAAGGGGCTAGTGTTCCAGGTGGGTTGACACTCTTCCTTTCCTTTGACAAGTACTGGTACATGCACCTTCATGAAGGCAGTTACCATATTATACTTTGAGTTCATGTGACTGTGACCCTGCCAGACTGTGAGCCCCTTGCAAGCAGACAGTGAGTCTTGGTCATCTTGGTCAGCACATTTTAGTAGGGCTCCCCTTCCTTTCATATGAATGTCCTGTGAAGAATCCAACACATCAGCCACGATTTGGTTTCCAGGGTCTTTTAAGTGAGACACAATAAGAGTACAGGAAGTTCTCAGGGAATTGGCAAGCCTTTAACTTAAAGATCAACAACTGAGGTCAAGATAGGTTAATCTTTCCATTAAACTATAATTTTTGTTAATGACTTATTTGTGATTTTTATTTAATGAAGTTTCAACTTCAAGGTCTGTGCAAGGACCTTTATAGCAAGTAAAATTTAGAAAAATACCTATATGAGAATTCATTCACCACTAAGCAAATACTCACTATAGATGAATATGGAAGTGAACAAGTAGAAAAGGGAATCACTCTCATTTCCCTTTTTCCACTGGAATTTTAGACTCATTAAAAATAGATTGGGTTTGATTGTTTTTAAATTATAGAAGACTAAAAATTCTATATATCAACATTAAGGCACTTATATAAAAGATGAAATGACTTCAAGGTGAAACAGATAGCATTAACTAAATAAAGAAAAGCCTGATGACTGAGCAGTAGATCAGTTAACTTAATTGTTTAGGCAATAACCTAAGGGGTAGGGGGAGACTGGCTCAAAAAGCAAAAAGTAAGGATTTTCTGTGCTTAGATAACATACAGTGGAAATGGGACCTTTTAAATATTGACTTCTAATTTGACAAAACAGAAAAACAAACAAACAGTATTTTAAAACAAATGCTTGAAACCCATATCAATAACACATAGGAGCCAAAAATATAATTTTATAATTACAGATACAAAACACTAAATATTGCAACATACTTCCCATATCAAAAAAGAATGCTAATTTTAAATTAAATGATATTATAAAAGGTAAATATCCAAAAATCAAAGCTAACTAGTGTGTTTTAAAACTTCCAAATCCCTCAAGGAATAAAACAATGCCAAACAAAATTAAAAATTAGAAATCATAAATCCAAGGGCAGGTCACAACACATTTTTGACTCTGTTTATCCATGAAATAGAGACTACTTTGACAAAATTAATTATGAGCAATGTATATGTAAGCAAGAAACTGCTCACATATACATCCTTTACTAAAACCTTCTTGTGTTTCCAGGGAATATTCATGAGGTTTAAAGAATGCAGCGGTTTAAAGAATGGTCCATAATTTTCTGAATTAATGTCTTTGATTCTCTTTCCAATCTAAGCATTTTCACATCTCAGAAAGCCATTGTGTAGCTTTTGAATATAAATACTTTAACCTGGTTTACTTTGAAAATTCAGTCTAAAATACTTTTTGCCACAGAAGCACCTTTAAATTCTAGATTTTTCAATAAAGTACTTCACATTAACAAACTAGCTCCCAAAACTCTCACAGTCAGAAGAGGCTGATCACCTCTGAGAGATAAGCAGTGAGGAAGAGGGTGGGGAGAGTTCCCAGAAGAAGCATCTTAGGAAAAAAATGAATAAACAAAACTACTTTCATTATCTATACCCTCTATGCTGAGATGTTTAAAGAGCTACTTCAACAGAAAGGTCTGAGACAGGATTAAAGAAACCAGATACATCTAATTAAACAGTAAAATCCGAAGAACAATACTAGACATCATCACTTTTGCCTTCCCAGCAAGAAGCTGACTCCCTGTTAAAAAATAGCTTTAATCAGTATAACTGACCTTTGATGGGATTAATAGGCTACCAGGCATGATTTCTCACCGTAGGCTGAAAAATTGCAACAAACATGAGAGAAAATTGCATAATCACTGAAGTGGAAGACAAGCAAATAATTTATACATGAGTCAATTGAGATGGAGTGGTCCTGCCTGTTGGTTTGTCTCTCCTCGACTTTGTACACCGGAGGTGTAACATGCATGCTTTGGTGCCAGAGTGAGGTAATGCTTTATAATAAGATAATAGCCTTGAGTTTTTCCCCTTCTGAACAATGTTAAGGTACAACAACTCATCTGTGTTGTGCCTTGTTAAAACAACCACAGCCTCCATAACAGGAAGAAAGGAGGGTTAAGAATTGACAGGATTCCTGTCAACCTTGTATATCCTGCAGGCTTATAAAAGGTAGAATCAATTCGCTTCAGCAATGAGTAATAACTTCTATGTCCTTGAAGAAGCACTTTGAGAAATGCTAGTCACAGAACTACACAACCAGCGACACTGATTAAATGCTCTATTTGCCATATACGTTATTGAAGGTGGAGGCGGGGCAGCAAATTAACATTGCTTGCTTGTGCTTCCAGGAGCAGCACTGGAAACTGGTAAGACCATCTTCAATTAGGAAATGCCATTTGCAAATTACTGGTACTTTCTGATGAACTTCACACAAATTAATAATTTATATAACCTCCATTGAGCAGACACTACTCCAAATTGCATTTTTGTTTCTTATGACTGCCCATCGCGAAAGTATTGCTGACAAAGGCACACTCACATACAGTTGCATGCAGCTGGAGATGCTACAGATCTTGTTTTCTGGGATTTGCACCCTTGCCAATTGCTTCCATGACAATAAAAGCTAGGCTTGTCAACACGGGATGATGCACCTGAGGGAACTGATTTTTCCAATAGCTTGGAGGAAGTTATTTACATTTTCCATGCTCATGTTAAAATGTAAAGGTAGATTATGGAAAATAAACATGTCATCTAGATACTGTTTATATATAACATTTATCCTTTACTTCATATACTGCCATTTCATTATTAGTGACTGGGGTAGAATGCATGCCTTAAAGAGTTTTCACATAATAGTGACAAACTGTGGTAACATAACTATAGGCCAATGGTCATCAAATTTTGCTGCACATTAGAGTAGCTGGAAATCCTTTAAAAAAAATTACTGTACTGAGCCTGAATCTAAGATCCTCTCAATCAGAATCTCTGGGTATGTGACACAGATTTTAAACCTTCTCAGATAATTTCAATATGTAGCCATGTTTGAGAACCAATGGTATGGAATTCTACCAGGACACTTTGGTCTGTGAAAATCATCTGGAACCTTTGTGAAGTGGCAGCGTGCTGGTCCCTGCCTGCCCCAGAGTTTGTGACTCAGTGCTCTGGATTGGCATTTGGAACAAGTTCCCAGACGATGTGGATGCTATACAGGGACATCACTTTGACAGCCGATGGCTCCCATCAAATATATTCAGTAGTTGGAGTATTTCTCACATTGGAAATGTTCTTTTACTTTAGTCTTTCTCAGAGCACTGTCATCAGAATCCCCTGTTGTGCTTGTTGAAAGTGCAGATTCTTAGGGTCCACTCCAGATGTTTCAGGTCAGAATCACTACAGATGAAGCCCCTTGAACTTCACATCAATACCCCCTGCTACCCTGTGATTCTGCTCTAAGATGTGATGTTTTATCTCCCCTTCCCGTGTGCACACAAAACAGTTTTCCCCTGCTAACCAAAATGAGGCAGGCAGGCAAAGGCCATCAGATCCCAACCAGAGAAGCAGGAAGTAGTAAGTTCCCTGAGGTGAGACTTTTTTACTGCATTATTTTGGGTCAGAGGTCTAGGTCACAAGTGGCACTTCAGAACACACTTAGAAATTAATTCAGCCACAGAGAAAAGTCTCTAGTGTACTGCATACCACCCTTCATTATCTGTCTTCTTGCTGCAAACCTTCTGAATATAGGGGGGGAAAATTTCTCCCTTTCTAGCAAGCTCACTGTTTAACAACCAATGTTTTTCTTTTTGTTTTCCAATATATTTTATGTTTTCCTGGCTATACCAACTCCCATCTCTGGACTCACAAAAATAAAAAAAAAGAAACAGTGCAGAATTAGAAAAGGCAGATGTTTTCTTTCCCATCCAACCTTTCTGACACTGTCATCTCTAATAAATGGGAAGTGAATAATAGAATATTTTATGTGTTTATAATTTTTAAACTACTTTGGTAACTGAAAGATGGGTATTAGAACAATTAAAAACAAGATACAATATCCCAAATACACCACTCATAAGCTGGTGACCTTGAGAGAAATTACTAAGCCACACTACCTCCATTTCCTCACCTGTATAATGTGGGTAATAATAACGCTTAACTCATGAGATTATGGAAAGGAACTAATGCATAAGAAGCAGTGAGCACAGTGCCTGGTACATAGCATGTATTAAATACATGTGAGGGTTTTCAAAATTATTAGCAAGTAGAGATGGCAAATGCTAAATAAAGAATGGAATAAAAGAATAAACAAACAACTAGCCAAGGAAACAATAGGACAAGCAGTCCTTTATTTCTGTCATACTTCAAAATCTGACAGTTTACTGTTCAGGACATCTAAACTTTAGGAGTGCCTGGATGGATAGTATGAACCATATGAAGTTCATCAATAAAAGTATGACAACTAATTTCCTATAGCTGGGTGATGCCCAAGATTATTCTGTAAAACTCTTGTCAAGAACAAGAAAAGTAGAGGAATACAGATCTTGTATATGATGGAGAAGATAGCTTGTATTTTTTTTTTTTTTTTTTAAGATAATGGTCAATAGGAGGCAGGAGGTAAAGTGCTGAAGCTGACCCACTGGGAAAGTTGAGGCAGGGCAATGGAAGAGGTTCATAAAATTGCCAAAGAAAAGCAGGGGACTACGAAGGACAATGGGCAATGAAATTGGAAAGGAGAGGCTGGGTGGATCAGGGATGTGCCTTCACTTAACTATGATTGATGGGTTTTCTCTCCTTTATGTTTATCAATAAAACAAGGCATACTTCCCACCTCATTCCCCTAGCAGCCCCCACTTTATCTGTAAAGCCTCAGCAGTTGGCCTATGTGGTGTGGTTTATCATTCAGAGACATGCCAAAGACTCAATGCCACAGTCCATTTCATCTTTTGGAGTCTTAATCTCCCACTTAAATTCAGAAAGTGCTTATTTAAAGTAAATCCACTTTTAATGATGATACTTTTATTCTCATTATTACATTTTCCAACCTCATACTGAAATATAATGTGGTAACACACTGCACCATTAAGTCTCAACTATATTTAAATGAATATCTTGGGTCATGAGCATGAAAGATCTTGCACATACACAGAGATGTAGCAACTGTTGTATGAACAAATGATGAAGCCAACGTCAAAGCCTTGAGTTTATCTTAAATTAAGGCCTGTATGTTCTCTGCTGCTACAGATCTATAGAGTATATGTTAAGGCTGAATTAAATTTGGGATTCCTTTTGTTGCAAAGAGATGTGCAAGCAATTTGCTTCTGGACAATCCCAATGCAAAGCATTCTCAAAGAACCAGACAGTTCCTAGGCTCACTCCAAATATGCATAGTTATAGAAGTGACCAGGTTTTTAAAAAAGTCTCCCGCTGTTAGTTTGGACAAATTATTTTCCTAAGTCTCAAGTAAACATGAAAAGTTATTTCAGTGACTCTAGAAAGAGACAAAGTCCTTAGGGTCTGGGCCACATATAGCCAAGAATCCCTGATCTAATACAGAAATTAAATCCATAGAGGCTCACTGCAAGTGCCATAAGTTACAGAAAAATGTCCAACTTATTAAAACAGCACCTGAATATATAAATGACTCCTAAAAAGGGACTAAATGTCAAGAAGAAAAACTATAACAAATATGGTAATGACAGTGATGATAACAAAATAACTAAGGCTTATTGACAATTTGTATTCTAGATATGGAACAGAAATTTTATGTAGTCATCTAACTTATTCTCTAATAGACCCCTGAGGAAGCCTCATTCTACAGCTTAGGGAACAGAGACTTGGTAAGACTGAGTGAGTTGTCCAAGGTCATGAGCTCATAGGTAGCAAAACCAGAATGCAAACCTAAGTCTACACATGCAGAGCTGGAGCATTTCACTGTCACCTCAGCTGACTCTCAGGAGAGAGAGCAACTAAGTAGGGGACTCCTTGGTAAGCTTAGATCTTAAACGAGAAATGGAAAACTGGCACATAATTAAGCAATAATACTGAAGTGTGACCCCCAAAGGACGGTAGAGGGGGCTAAAACCCTGAATAAGTCAGATCCTTTAGAAAATTGCTGAAAACTTCACAAAGGATGTTTTATTGATGGGGTCAAAGATTGAGAGCATCAGTCCTGTTGGCGCCCATCTTAAGTCTCAGCTGGGCAGTCTGGGAGGTTAATGGGGTACATCTTTAACAGAAGGGTGGGAAACAACCAAGGGAACAGCATGTGCCAAGGGAAAAGCCTGCGTTACATAAGGCTCCATCTAAAAGGATAAGGGCGTCAGGTTAGCGGGTGCCTGATGTTGCATTAGCTTCCACTGGAGCTCTGGGGACTGGTGATAGGAAAGCACTGCTGCCTTGGAGCCCTTAGGCTTTGGAAAGCACACAGCAGCCTAGCTCTCAAGCCCTGGTGACAAAGCATAGCACAAAGAGGAGGGAAAGTGCTGTGCCTATTGAGTTTGACTCTTAAAACGCCCCCAGAGACCCAAAGTAGGCCTGAACTCACTGGCAGCCATGCCTCAGAGCACGGGAAACTGCAAGATGAAAGCACCTCCCCCAAACATGGCAGCTAGAAAACCAGAACGTTCCAGACCAAGTAGACAAAGGACTTCTGAAAGGCACTAGAGTGCTGGTGTCTTAAGGGGACTCAACCAGTGATGGGGCACAGCACAGGAATGCCATCTTCATAGTTACTGAGGACTTCCTTTATGCTCAGGTCAGAGGGGCCTTGGAAAGCTGGGGTTATTTATGTTAGGTTTAGTTTTGGCAAGAGCATAGAAAGGGACAATCACTGTTTTTGCTTGAGAAACATTTAATTGCTAAAATGTTAAGAAAATAGCAAAAACAAACAGAAGCCCGGAGCTCCCTTGCCTTCATTTTCTGCATCCAGGAAAACATAATAGGTGAAAAGATAGTCACAAAACAGCCTGGTGCTGCAGTTTAAATGCACTCAAGCCTTCAGACACAAATAGCTTACAGGAGAAGATACAAAAGATGAAGTGTGATCCGAGAACCTCCGTGGTTAATCTCTGCATAGTCACAGGAAACCTGAATGGTGCTACAAGACAGGAGCAGAGTAACATTTGTCAAAGTTCAAAAAACTGAAACTGTATATCTGAGAATAAATTCAGTGAGCTATTGTCATGTAATAGAAAAAGGACAAAGCCAAAGGCTTGAAGAGTGCCATTCAGAGTCACCATGTATTCACTCTGAGATAGGAGCAACCCACTGCTTCTGTTTGCCATCCACAGAAATGGAGACCACATTACCTGGCTCAGTCCATTTCCAAGGTTTGAAGGAGGCTCTACTGAATGTATGCTTGTGAAAATGCTCTGAAAACCGAAGCTCTTCAAGCTGCCACACCTCATAATTCTATTCACAGTTTGTATAAGGACATAGAAATAAAACTAATGCAATGCAAAAGCGACACAACTGAGTTCAAGTGAATGTGCTGGGCAGCAGGTAAAAGGAGACTCCTAAAGCTCTCCACTTGCATGAACAATGAGACACCCGGCAAGGGCGGAATGCCACAGGGATTGGCTTTCATTAATGTAAAACATTTTCATTGTACAGGTATAAAAGAGTGGGGAAAAGTAGCCCTAACCTTGGAGCATTTGATGTAGGAAAATCCTTGGAGATTTCACTTTACCACAAGGTAAGGATGAATTAACAGTATGATCTGGATGCAAACGAAGAATGCAACCACAGAATTCACTAACGGAAACACCCTGCCAGTAGAACAGATGAACGGGATGTATGTACACTTGCATCATTGCTGCCTTGTGTATTAGTTGTTTGTGGCATGCTTTAGATACACTAGGGGCGTGGGGGGTTTTAAGGGGTGCTTGGAATCATAATGACTATAAATATACTTCAGTGGGAGAAAAGAAAATGTTCAAAGTTTCACGTGATTCAAATACATGTTAGAACACCACTCATTAACATGGTTGCGGGGGCATGAGGATATCAGTACTTGGGTCGGTGTCTCTTACAGTCCCTCCCATCTGCAGCAGGAGCCTCTTCACAGGAGGGGCCTGCTCTCTCAAAGATGATTTGAAAAGATGGAGGTAAATTAACATATTGATTTCCCAGCACTCTGAAGGCCAAAAGCAGCACACACTCGGTCATGTTTCAGATGATGGAATGTGAAATTAAATTAAAGGATGCATCTGTGCTCAGTCCCTAATTGCCTGCCTACTGGATGGCTTTAAGGAGCACAGAGAGGGAAGAGAGAAAAATGAAAAGGAAGAAGCAAGGTGAGTGCATTAGAGAGCCTGAAAAACTGCAAGTTACAACACAGGGGAGGGGCAATGAAGAATTTTAATGCACAGATTAAAGTTGAGTATTAAATAAGTCTTCATAACTCGCAATATAAGCAAAAACAGTCACCAATGGCATCTTTGACAAAAAGAAGTTTTAGAAGCATTCCTCTGGAAACATTTTTACATATCTGAAAGTGTTGCACAGTTAGGAGAAATTAATAGTTGGATTAAATTTTTTAATCATCACTTCATTCAGATGCCAATTTTCATGCTTAGGCCTGTTTCTACACTCTCAGGTTAGCTTTAATCTTTCTAATTGGTCCTGGGATGTAGTTTATTAAAAAGCAGATCACTAAATAAAATTGTTCTATTCATCTGTGGCCTATTTTTGTGTTCACCCAGCAACAAACAAACACATAACTTGATAGTGATCTTTCATTGGATGATTAAGTGATAGAAATACAAAAGGCATGTATTTAATGATAATTATTTATAAATTTATATAACTTACCTCCATTGGTACAAAAATGAAACAAAGAAAAAAATGCTCTTGTTTTTCTCCTCTATTTCATGGAAAGCTAATGTTCTGTGACATATTGATAAGTATTACTAGGAAAAAATAGTTTTTTATGGTCAAATCAATTTGAGAAACACAGGGATAAAGAGTTTTCTTCCTACGGGGATTTTCAAAACCCTTACTGTGCATGGAGGAGGGAGACACAGAAAAACATTTCCAAAATGGAACATTTTTTATCATCTCCAGGGATCCAAGTGTGCTGGGAAACAGCCTAAGAAATACTGCACACACTCCTCTGTCTAAATCCATTCTCAAATCACATTTTCAAAATTCTCAAAACCAAGTGACAGTATAGCCACTGGCCTAATGACCTCAGCAGCTGGATGCCTGAGGCTACACACCAGAAATTGCTGCTCAGTTGCAAGATGATAAACCAGATAGAAGCAGATTAAGCTATGGGAATCTGGTTTAAGTATATTTACTGTCACCTACATAAGTGTCCAATTCAGTCCTACTAGGTTTTTGTATATTTCAAAAAAATGCTTACTTTGGAGATCAGAAATGAGATAACCAATTGACCATTTCCATCCCGAGTATTACAGATGGAATACATAATTGTTCTTAGCCAGAAGTCAAGAATATATAATTCAATAAATCAAAGTGTTTCACTGACAGTTATTGCTGTCATTTTAATTACTGATTGATAACATGAGTATAAGATTATACAGCATAATTCAAACAGGATTAAGTCATTGACTTGTCAATGGGCAAAAAATGTAATAACTGCTTATGACTTGTTAAGCAAAGTTCTAGTCACTGGGCAAGGGTGTAACAAATAGGAGATTAACATGGCTAAATCACACTTAAATGCCTGTAAATGTCAAAGATAGATCAAATTTTTGCAGAATTGTACAAAAGAAAGCAAAATGGTCCATTAATGATCTTATCTTGTTGCAGGCTGAAATTATGTTATTTTGATACATTTGTTTAAAACACATATTTAAAGTTAATTTCACTTGGTTCATTTGACTGTTTAAAATGTGACCACTATAAAATAAAAACTCATATATATGTCTATCCCTGCAAAAATAATTTTAAAGAGAAAGAAAGAGAGAGAGAAATGGCCAAGAGATTTTGAAGTTAGGCAGACCTGGGATAGAAGTCAATTTTGCTATTACTTTTCTGAACCTTAGTTTCCTGTGCTAGTAAAATGGGGTTATAATCATCTATTTAATTCCCATCTCCTGCAGGAGTGTGGTAGAAATTAAATGAGATAAATGTAAATAAGGTGCTTGGAACACAAATGTAGAACATAAAATGTCCACTAAAGTTCTGCAATTTTTTTCTGAGGAAACAGTTGATAAAACTGGTGAAAAACTATAAGTGCTACCACTCAGCAGAGGAGTGGTGTCTTCTGCATGCTGTGCGTGTTGTATCACCTATGGGAAAGGAAAAGAAAGACACCCAATAAAGATACAAATCTTGCAAGAAAAACATAAACTGGAGATAAGCAAAGGAATAAAAGGTTGGGGCTTTCAGTGCAGAGTTAGGGGCACTCCAGTCTAGGACACCAAATTTCTATATGTAAATAGTTTTATATAAAGGTACCAAGTTGTTCAGTTGTGAAAACTTTCCTAGAAACAAGAAATCCATAGGAAGAAACATGAGAATCCATAGGAAGCTGTGGAGCTTGTGCCAACATTGTTCAAATGTGACAGGTGATCAAGACAGGAGTGCAGAGACTGAAATAATCTCACCTCCAGCCAGAGTCAGCTCGAGACTGTAAGGAAGAGAGGAGATTGAGGCGGGGGCACATGGGCTGTCCACACAGCTTCAGAAGCATTCTCCCTAAGCAGAGGAACCAGAAAATCTTTTCAACAAAGAAAAAGCACCGTATGTGAAAATTCCTTTGTTAACAGATAATTTTTAGGTGAAAAAGTGAAATCAGATTTAAGATACCCAAGGACAGTTTGTCTTTTCTACTCCAGGTCAATATGGCAAGTGTTCAAATTAAGCTGGACTCTCCTATTTGCCAAACCATAGGGCACTGAGGGGAATAATAAGAACCTCTTGAAAATAAAAATCTTGTGTAATGTACTGTAGCATTTATTTTAGTGGCTGAATGTATTTTAATGGCTTTAGAAATGATTTTAGTTCTGTATTCAAAGAAACATTAAGAGGCCACTTAAATTTTTCAGTTACACTTTACTGCACTTTATGGAGGAAGTGTTACGTTATAGTATTTGTGACTCTGGATAGAAGGCGGCCCCCTAGGCATGTTCCTCATGAATGTCACAGGTTTACTGTATCCAAGAATATTAGAGATAGGAAGGATTTTTAGTAAACTATGGTCCATAAGACAAAGCAGGTTAGAGATCATAATGACAGTAGATATCAGGGCCCCTATGTTGATCATTCACTTCTCAAACACACATTCGCTCAACATCTTCTGACTGCCAGGTACCAGGATCACAGTGTTTATAGAGACAGAGTCCTTACATGTCAGTGTTTGTTGTGGGGAGGGGACCCAATAAACAAACATAAATAATATCATCTAATAATAAGTGCAGTGGTGAAAATAAAATGGGACCATGTGGTAGAGTATGATCGGGGAGCCACTGTCACAGGAAGTCAGGAATCTGAGGATGGGGCAGTTAAAACATTTGAACAGGAAAAGGCAGTCAGGCCTGTGCAAAGTCCTCATGTGAACTTGAGCTAGTCGAGGAAAAGAGAGATTAGTGTGGGGAGCGCCCAGTTGAAGGGGTAGGGAATGGGCAGTGAGGGCAGAGGGGCAGGCTGGAATGCTGGTGTGCCCAGTGCTCAAGGTAAAGTGCTGGGTTTTATTCTGGTTGCTGTGAGATGCCACTCGTAGGTGCAAGTGGCAAGAGCATGAACTGATTCATATTCTTAAAAGGATACTCTGGGTGAATTTGGAAAACATGGTGATGATCGTGGCACCATAATTCTGGGTCTTCCCAATTCCCCACCTAAAAACAGAGCCAAAACCCTGTGGGAGACTGGGGTTGTGGCATAATGGTAGAGCACTTGCCTGGCAGTACCACATATAAATAAAAAAATAAATAAAGGTTCATTGACAACTAAAATAATAAAAAAAAAAACAAAAAACACTATGGGCAACTTTTATGCCAAACTAAGAGACAATGTATCTCACAAACTACTAACTACAAACAGGGTCAAACCACTAACAAAGACAATACCAGTATCTATATGACAGAAAGCAGAGAGAAGTAAGGAGGTGTCTGAGAACAGCAGAATTCTCAAAGAGTCAACACTAGAAAGTACTGCAAGTCAGTTTGATAATGTGGCTACAAATGACCAACCCCAAAAGATGGTGAGGGCTAAGGGCTCCTGGCAAGACCCAAACAGTCAGGAGCTATCCAGCCCCTGTTAACTCTTGAATTTGATCAGCCACAACTCCCATCCAGAACAAAGTAAAGAGAAATGATGGGGAGTAAAATCAATTTGAGCAAGTCAGGAACAACAATCACAAAAGAAAGAGAAAATCCAAAGATACATCTGACAATCCTCCCATTCTTGATGGGTTTCTTATGATGTGATCTTGACGCCTCTCCTATTGAATAATGAGGGTCATGGGCTCTCCCCTTGAATCTAGGTGAAATTTTGTGATTTGGTCAACAGAATATGATGAAAGTAACTCTTTGTGATTTTCAAGTCCAGATTATAAAAACGCCATGCATTTCTGCCTTACCCTCTTGGACTGCTCCCTCCAAAAACCCAGCTGCTGTGCTGTGAGGAAGCCCACACTAGCCCAGGGGAGAAGCCACGTGTAGTTACTCTAGTTGACAGTTGAGTGAGGTCCAAGCCAACAACAAGCTGAGGCCCCAGATAGTGGGGAGCAGATGAGCTACCTCTGCTGCCTTCCATCTGAATTCCTGTCCCACAAAATCTGAAAGTATGATAGAATAGTTACTGTTCATCACTGAGGTCTATAGTAGTATAGTACCCAGTGATAGAAACAGAGCTATCAAAGTTTTAGTTAAAATATTCAGTCTTATGGCAAAATTTATAAGGTGTGTTTATTTTTAAGAGTCATCTTTATTTTTCATAAATTGTAAAACCAATTCAATGTCAGTAGAAGTACCTTAATTATTGGTGTAGCATAATCTGCTTTCCTTTGCTGTGGACAGAATCTCTTGCTAGCAAACACTTCAAAAACCATGCCAAGCAAAGTGTTTTCCCCCAAAATAAGCAGCCAAATTCATTTGTTTCTTTTTGTCTTTTGAAAAAATTTATTTGCAAATGGTAGAAATGGGAGAAGTAGGATGAATGCATAGTCTATCATCCAAACTGGGACCATTTTTCAAAACAGTTTCATTGAGATATAGTTCCCATACCATAAGATTTACCCATGTAAAGTGTACAATTCAGTGTTTACTGGCTTCAGTCAGATGTAAACATCACAATCTAATGTTAGAGAATTTTATTCCCCTCTAACCTAAGAAAAATTGAAAATGAAAGGAGTCTAATAATTATTCAGGGACAACAGGCATAAATTTAGTACATACAGGGTATAAATTCAAAATAGGAGGTGCTTTAGAAAGAGACAGATGATCAGAAACGGTACTCTAGTTCTTTTCTGGGTTAAGGGAAGGTTGTATAAAGGGATAGAGCCAGTTTTGAAAACTCTTTGGCAGTGTCTATTAAAGCAGAACATATGTATGCACTACGGCTCAGTAATTCCATTCCAAATGACTACTTACTAGATGATTTCATTTAAATCAACTTCAAAAACATGCAGAAGTAATCTATGGTGTGACATTAGAGATTAGGATTGTGGTTTACCTCCAGGCGAGTTAGTGACTGGAACAGGCAGGTTGGGAATTGTGAGGTTCTGGTGATGATCTATTTCTTGTTTTACAAAGATGAGTTCCCTTCTTAAAGAGTCATCGAATAGTACATTTAGAATTTGTGCACTTTTCTATATGAACATTAGGTAAATTTGTGTTTGGTAAATGGATATTAAGAACCTGAATTGAGACAAGATTTGTGAGCCCTGAAGACAGAGCTATCTTAAAGAGAGCAATTAAGAGCAGTTAGTGTTCAAATAGTAGCAAATAGGTGCTAATTTTCTCCTTAACACCTTTCCCTGAAACTGGAGACAATGAAATTCCTAGGGAGATAGAGGTGGGGAAAAGCAAAAGGTCTTTCTCACACAAAGGGAATGTTTAAGTAAAGGACAAAATAATTAGCAGTAAGAAATCATGGAATCTTTTTTTTTTTTTTTTTTTGGCAGTGCTGGGGATTTGAACCCAGGGCCTTGTGCTTGGGAGGTAAACACTCTATCAACCGAGCTATATCCCCAGCCCTGAATCTTTCATTTTTAGTTGGAGTTTTTCAACGCTTCTGCTAACCAGGATAGTGTTTTGGAGTTGGAAGTAATATTAAGGATCACTTAATCATTTTTTTTTTTTTCACTTTCAGTTAAGGAACTAAGGTCCAGAGAATTCTGATACAATTAGCCCACAATTATACAGCTAGTTAGTATTAAAGCTGGAATAAGATTCTAGGCATCTTGATATGGAAACCATTTTTTTCCCTATTACTAATGATAGTTAACTGCTTACCAAGTAGCAAACTCTGTGATAAGGGCACTCCTATTGATTTAATCTGATCTCCAGGAGAGACAATAGGTCTAACACTTACCCATATTTTATAGAGGGTGAAACCAGAGATGCCTAGAAAAGTTAATATACTTTGACAAGGTTAAATATTAATTAAGCAGAGGTGCCAGGATTCCAATTAGTTCTTACTCTAGAGTCTAAGAATTTAACCCAGGGGCAATATTGCTTCCTTGAATTAATAGTACTTTTTGCCATGTTTCTAAGTTGAAGAGTAAATGAGCTCATAGATGTGTTATTTCTTGATTGTTAAAATGTCACAGGTAAAAATTCTGAGTTACTTTTTACTAGGTTCTAATTCAGTTGTTTTTACTTATTTATATCCGAGAACAATACATCCATTTGACCAATACGCTCTTCAATAGGCAGGAAACTTTTCCTCTTGACAGCTACCTGTCAGTAAAGTGATTGAGTTTACCGATTAAGGAGTCATTCAACACCCAGAGATAACCTTGCAAACAGCACCTCTTTTAATCACACATCTTTATTTCCTTGGTAATGTTCTTAACAACATATAATAAGTTGGGTTAAAGATTCATGGCCAACACATAAATTTCACAGTTTTCTTCTTAAGTATCCATGGATATTTAAGATCAGGTCCTGCAAGAATCTAAATAACCATTTCTACCCAAAACCTCAAGAATCTAAGTAACCATTTCTACCCAAAGTGCTAGAAAAACACTATTTTGAGTTTGATGCAGATATAAGAAAACTCATTCAGATAAGGCATATTTGACTTGGCAAACAACAGCCTGTTTTAGAGTTTGATTTCCTCACATTTTTTCTAAATATCTAATTCATAGTAGAACTGAGACATTTAAGAAGTGCAGGCTCATTCATTATGCATTGCAAAGTGCACTTTCTTTCAATTCATTCATGCTGTAAGACCATCAAGGTTAACAACAGTAGAACAAAAATGGTATTTACTTCTCTCTTCATTGTCATCATTTTGAACTTACAGGTATGTAGAGATAGAGAGACCAAAGGGGAAAATGGAAAAGAGAAGCCCCTCATTGAAGCCAATATTTCCTCTAATTTATTTTTAAGTAGAAAACTGTTACATGAAAAAGCAGAGGAGTGAGCATAAGTGATCATTTTATTCAACCATCCCCCAAAGATGATGAATACACAGCATACTTCACTCCCATGGCAGACATCACTAACTGATAAAAGCCTGCTTTCCTGCCAAACACAGATTCCCCTGACCTCACGTTCTTTCCCAAAATAACATCGATCATCTACTATGTGCAAGACACTGTACTAACCACTTTAAATGCATCACCATCACCTCATTTTATAGCCTCACAACATCCTAAGAGAGGTCTATTATTATTCTCCTTTTAGAGAATCAGAGGTGAAGTCACACAGTTGCAAGGGGCTGAGCTAGCATTCAAAGCCAGGTTCATTTTCCTCCAGTGTCAATGCTCATAATGATGACACCTAATAACCAGATTCCACCAGCTGGCTGGAGTTAGCACCTAATATATAAGCTACTTGCCATCATGGTTCTCCTTGCAGATGTTCCTTCTCTGGCATCACAACGAGGGGTCACAGGACATTATTGCTTTAAAAAAAAAGAAAAGATCTTTCCTACTCATTAGTCTTAGATTTGCTTCTAAAGGCCACACAAAGCAAATTCTTAGCTTGCATATGGAAGCATCACTGTACCTCCAACCTCCCCTCTGATATTTTCCTGGGAAGGGCCCTCTTGGCTGGGGTAAGGGCCTTCTGTTCTTTCAGTCAGGCCATATGTGCCTTTTATGTGTCCCCCATCCTTCTGTAGCAGTGCTGGTTTGCCTCCGTCTCCCTGAAGAAGAGAACATGTTGCTAGTAAGGCTGGACCAGCTCCGGGGACAGTAGGACTATCCCTACCTGCCAGGTTCTGGTTCTCTTGGTTCTCATGCCTGGTGATTGAGAGCCAAACAAATTTTATAAGTCCATTAACTTACGCTGACCATTTAATATTCTATTAAGTTAGCCTGGGTCTCAAAGTCCAGATAAGAAGGTGGATATAAGAAAGAGAAAGTAGAAGAAAGTTGAGAACTGATTGAGAACAAACATTGAGGAGATGGAAATGTTTCTGACAAAAGAATCTGCCAAGTTTCCCAGTTAAAGTGTCCTCCTATCTAGGTGGAATACCCTTAACAAAATTTAGTAAAAGTGGCCCAGTTCAAAACTCTTTCTGTTTTTCTCTGCCTGAAATCATTTAGAGATTCACTGAGGTTAATAAGCAAAAACAAGCAACAAATGGTGGGTACATTCCAGGTTTTCTGAGGAATCTCCACTGCTTTATAGAGTGGCTGTACCAATTTGCAATCCTACTAGCAATGTATGAGTGTGCCTTTTCCCCCACATCCTCGCCAATACCTATATTGCTTGTATTCTTGATAACAGCCAATCTAATTGGAGTGAGATGAAATCTTAGGGTGGTTTTGATTTACATTTCTCTAATTACTAGAGATATTAAACACTTTTTCATATATTTGTTGATCATTTGTATATCCTCTTCTGTGAAGTGTCTGCCCAGTTCCTTAGCCCATTTATTGATTGGGTTCTTTGTATTTTTGGTATAAAGTTTTTTAAGTTCTTTATAAATTTTAGAGATCATTGCTCTATCTGAAGTGCATGTAGAAAAGATTTTCTTCCACTCTGTAGGCTCTCTCTTCACATTGATTGTTCGCTGAGAAAAAAATTTTTAGTTTGAATCCATCCCATTTCAGCATACTACAATAACGCAGCCACATCAATGTTCATAGCAGCTCAATTTACAATACCTAGATTGTGGAACCAATCTAGATGCCCTTCAATAGATGAATGGATAAAGAAACTGTGAATATATACACAATAGAATATTATTCAACCATAAAGAAAAATAAAATTATGGCATTTGCAGGTAAATGAATGGAGTTGGAGAATATCATGCTAAGTGAAGTAAGCCAATCCCAAACAACCAAATATCAAATGTTTTCTCTGATAAGTGGATAATGATACATTATGGGGATGGGGGGTAAGCGAAGAATGGAGGAACTTTGGATTGTGTAGAGGGAAATGAGGGGAGGGGTGGGGGCTGGGGAAGGAAAGTTTGTGGAATGAGACAACACCATTACCCTATGTACACAAATGGTATGAATCTACATTGTGTACAATCAGAGAAATGAAAAGTTGTACCCCATTTGTGTACAATGAATCAAAATGCAGTCTGTAAAAATAAAAATAATTCTTTTAAAAAAGCAACAAAGCCAAAAGCAAAACAAAACAAAAATTAAACCATAATAACCTGGATTATCAGATAGTCATACACTTTAAGTGAGAAGAAAGTCATTTGGTTAGCAGATGATGTCACATCATTATTAGTACACCTTTTTGATTAGGATAAGGATGGAGAAGGTGAGGAAGGCTGAGAATTTGGGGATGGGGATAAGTATTTTGTTAGAGGGAAGACCTGATGGTATAGCACCATGTGAGCCTGTAGCAACAGGTGGGCAGCAGAACAAGGGACAGTTTCAGTAGGCAAATTCACCTCTGTGGCACTTGACTCAGGACTAGGAAATGTGCTGCTTTCTTCTCCTCCCTGATCCCAGCCCAGGTGTCATTCATCTCATCACATCCTCAGACGTGGCCTGTGTCGGAACGGCCCCGCCACCAAATATCCTGTCTGCAAAGTGCTGCAGCTGGAAAGAGAGTGGCAAGAGCCCAGGGACACACTTACTCCCAGGGGTCCTCCAGGGACAGGGAAGGGGAGGAGCCACGAGGTATCAGGTGACTCTGAGCAGGGACAAGTTGACAAGAGACCGCAGCATAGAAAACTGCACCAAGGTCTGACAAATGATTTGTGGTTTCGCAATTGACCTCATTCAGTTTAATTTAATCACCATAGCAGTTCAAGTGTTCTATTTACTCTCTGGGAAAAAGCTATGGTCAAATCCCTAAGTCTGATTTTTTAGATACTTGAGAATGTAGGGTGGAATGCAACCAACAGCAACACAACAACAACAAAACGATGACAAATAAGCTGCTATAAAGCAGGGACTACAGCTTATTAAGTTCAATTTTACACACAAGTGACCTTGAACACCTAGTATTTGACCCCTAAATGGCCCCAGCTGATCCCAATTACTATCTGTGCACATGCACCTGGGTTTTCTGTAAATCAACACACTAATAAGGCTTTGTTTTCAGGCTGAAACTTTAGTTAGATGACTCTGCTAAAAACTGAAAGGGGTCACAAAAAGGTCTAGGAAGCATTTTGATTCTATAGGACACACTTGTATTGCAAAACTGTGGTTTACCTTTTGTTATTGTTAATTTTAAGCAATTATTTAGCATGAACTCTTATCTTGAGAAGTGTAGTTCTCTTCCTATTCCTCCCAACAAGACGAGGTACATCATCTTGTACACCTACCACTGGTATGGTGTAAATGCCTGTGCCCACACCCCAAACTCATAAGGTGAAATTTAACTTTCAAGGTGAAAGCATTAAAAAATAAGGCTGCTGGGTGTGTGTGTGTGTGTGTGTGTGTGTGTGTGTGTGTACGTGTGATTGGATCATGAGAGTGGAGTTCTCATCAATGATTATTTATAAAAGAGGTCCCAGAGAGCTGCCCTGTTCCTTCTGCCAATGGAAACTGCCCCAGGAAAAGAAGTAGAAGGTGATATCTGTGAGGAATGGGACCTCACCAGATACCGAATCAACTGGCACTTTAGTCTTGGACTTTCCCACCTCCAAAATTGTGAGAAATAAAATTCTTGATGTTTATAAGACACCCTGTCTGTGGTATTTTGTTATAACAGCCTAAATGGAACAAAAAAACAGTAATCAGCATAAAACAGAACAGGCAAAGATACAAAGGGGACAGGCAGGAGTAGTGGTCCTTAGTGATTCGCTTGCCCATCTGCCAAAGCTCCTTAGTGTGGTAACAACAACTCAATTTTTCTTTCCTCTACATTCAATCCATATAACTTATATATCTTAAACCTATCACGTTCTCCCAGAGTCCAGGGGTGAGAAAGTGACCCATATCTGGTCAACTGGGTCATTTCCCTTCCCTCTGACCTTATAGATTACCATGGAGCACAAGACAGGTTGATAGAATCCATTTGAAACTAGTTAGAAAGAAGAATTGAGTGGCAAAAGGACAACAGAACAGAAATTTGCTGGACCTAGTGTCAGGACAACCTTGGGATCTTTTTGTTAAATAATTTTTTCCCTGCTAAAGCCAGTTTAAATTGAGTTTCTGTAACTTTTCCCTTAAAAAAATCTAGACAAGGTAGAGGTCAATCTCTTGGAATTTTGTTTCTTTTGATTTACTTTGTAGTTGAACAATAACATTTAATATGAAGGTAGGTAGCTTTAAGATGACCTGATGATTCTGGCTTCCTAGTGTTCATGATCTGGTGTAACCCTGTCCTTCTGAGTATAGGCTGAACTCTGTGACACTCTTCTATTGAATGGAAGGCAAGAGTGATGGGCTGTCACTTCTAAGATTAAATTTCAAAGAGGCTATGACTTTTGCTGACATGCCCTTTCTTGCCCTCTCTTGGCTCTCTTGCTCTGAGGGAGGCCAGCTGCTATGTCTGAACTGCCCAAAGGAGAGAACCATGGAGGGGGAAAAAAAAAAAAAGCTGAGGCTGCCAACCAATGACCAGCAAGGACCTGAGGACTGCCTGCAGTCACAGAAGTGAGCCTGGATGGGCATTGTCCCCTAGTCCAGCCTAGAGGTAACTACAACTCCAGCCTAGACCTTGATTACAACCTTCTGAGAGACCAGGAACCCAAGGGCCTAGCTAAGCTGATCCACAGAAACTGTGAGATGTGTTTGATATGTTAACTTGCTAAATTTGGGGCTAATTTGTCCTGTAGCAATAGGTGACTAACAGAATGCACTTATCCCAAGTAGATTAACAATAAAACATTCATCCTTTTCCTCTTTGTTATGTTTCCCAAGACAACTCTCAATTACTTTATTTATAGGATTTACAAAGCAGTTTTAATATATCAAAGTTAATAACATGTTGATAGTACTGAATTATATGGTTATGAGAAAATATGGTATTTGAGTAGTAAGATTCTTTAAGAGAAAGACTGACAGGTGAAATTTCAATCTAGCTTAGACCAGTCTGTTTTACAAATATACACAGTGCGCACCTGCTATGTTCCATACATAGAAGACAAATAGTGCAACTGGCCAACTTCAGAGAGCCCAAAAGGGAGGAGAGAAACATAAGAATGAAAACAGATTAATTAAGGGAAGAGTCCCTTCTTACTAGCAATGTGACACTGGATAAGCCATTTAACTTTTCAGTGCTTTGGCTTCCTCATTTATAAAGTGACAAATAACAATAATAATAGCTGATTAATCAGATTGTTTGAAGGACTAAAAAAGAAAATATATATTAAAGCACTATAAAATCTCAAAAGGAAATAAACCATAATAATTATGATGCTTACTAAAAAACCATAATATATAAGCTTTACCATGAAATAGATAAGAATAGTTTGTAATTCATTTGCTGTTTACAGCATGTGGAAAAAAATCCCATTGTATATTTAAATATGTTCTTAAATTTGAAATTTGCACTCTAAAGGTAACTGGTTGGATTACTCCTTTAAAAACCATGCAATCTGAATTACTTCTCTAAATATAAACCTCTCATACTTTCATCTTAATTTATTTTCTATGAGAAGACAGTTACAGTAATTGTTTTAGAAAACCTGAGTAAAAATTATATAGAACATGCAAATTCCAATCATTTTGGTCAAATCAAAACTTTCATGATCAAAAATTTTTCTGCCCTCTGAAAAAGAGACATAATTTTATTTGATATTACTTTTAAATAGTGCTTAAAGTTACTATTTACAATCAATTTAATATTCTCATTGCTTCTATTACCTTCTCCACTAAGGTTCCTCTGATATTTGCTGTGAATCATTAAATCAACATTTTGAGGTCACTGGAAAACACTTTATTTTTCATATTTTCAATTTGCTACTGTACTTCAATTCATTATTCTAGTCCAAATAGCAGATCTGTTAATAAAAATGCCCAGGCAAGAAAAATTGATTTCATTTTAGGGAAAAGATATCAACAGTAAACTGCTTTGGACTGAGCAATCAATGGTTATTGAATTCTAGACTCCAAGCTAATATTTCCAGCTCTACAAGGTCCTTGAGACTCCAGTTGCCCACTTAGATTTTAATGAACAAGGTCAAAATCATGAACTGAAATACTATGACTCTAATAACATATTTTACCTCAGAAAAATTTTGGCCTCTAGGCATCATAAACTGCCAAGTATCTTTCCAGTAAGCCTAAATATTAATATACATATCAAAGTTGAAGATAAATATGTCCCTTGGAATCCAGTTGTACTCTAGTTGTCTACACTTTGGTACAAATAAAATTAAAATAAACATTTATTAAGCTCTAACTATGGGCTAGCCTAGGAGCGAAGGGACTATAAAGTTGATGGAATAGATAAAATGTAATTGAAAAACTTAGAAAATATAGGGAGTAAGGAGTGAATTTTAGGTTCCTAGTTCGTACAAATTTTAACAGGACAATGCCTTTAACTAAAAAAGGGAAGGAAGGTGGAATGAACACGTTTGTGACAGGAGATCAAGGTATTATCTGAGATGATGGAGCACCCAGATGACAGTTGAAAGTAAAGAACCTGAGCTCATCTGTGGTATCTGAACTCTAAAGAGGTACTCAAACTCCAGAAAAGACAAATGGCTAAAGCAGGAAGAAGGACAGAAGGAGAAGGTGATCACAGAAATGGGGAAGAACTATGGAAAAGATGGAGCTCAGATGCCAAGAGAGAGAGAAGACTCCAAGACCAAAGTCATGAGCCACTGCCAACTTGGACAAGAAGATCAACAGAGTGAAGGAAATTTTAAAAAACTCCTGGTGATGCCTAAAATTTCACTGATGATCTTAGCTGTATCGCTTTCAATGGAACAGCAAGAGTGGAATCCAGAGGACCATGAAACATTTTAACTATGTGCCTTCATTTTGCTTTGGGGATAGGAAAGTACATATGAAATTTTTGGTAAAAGATATTTGGGAGGTGGGATAAGAGGGAATCGGAGTCAAGAGAACTTAGAAGTAGCCTAAATCTTTGGTTGAGAGTGTGTATCGGCATGAAGAAGGGAGGTGCAATTTGGGAACAATTTTTGAAGAAAAGGGAAAAAGAGCAACTGGAAATAAAGATAAAAGATTGATGACTGGCATTAAGAGCCCAGCTAAGGCTGGAACTCATAAATCTGTAATGTGGCCAACCACCATGGCAATGTAGGTTTTCCTTCCAGTAATGTCGGTAGCCTGAGAGCAGGAGAGAAGACCACAAGTGGTCTGAAGGAGCCACGGTAGAGTGCTGGCAGACACATGAGGCTGAAGTGTTGAGTGGAGATGAGTTTGTGAGGGGCCTGTTGATTGACCAGGGACCCAGACACCTAATGAAAGAAGAAGTTGACAACATTCTCACAGGGAGAGGGGACAGATAGGGCACTGAAAGGCATATGACTTTAACATTTAGGATTGATGGAGAGTAAGCGGGAGTAACTGGGACATAGGGGATATCTAAGGAGAAAAAAGATATAAAAATAAAGAATTTGATAAAATTAAGAGGTACCAAATGACTTAGCAAAGAACTAGTTATACATTTCAAAAAAAATGATACACTTCACTATGAATTTTCTCTAGACAGTGTAAAATTTGTATTTTAACAGGAAACAGATTGAAGTCATGTCAGGTCATTGCTGAGGTTCACTGTTACATCTCAAACAAAGAGATCCCTGTTGTGTTAAGAAAGTATTACAATTTCTGATTATATGAGACCCTTTCAACCTGAAGAAGGAAAAATCAAAAACCAAAACCCCAAAATCTTCCAAATGAAAAGAATAAACAGCTAGTTGTCTGAGACAATTGTAACACCACAAGTAAGACACCTGGACAAAGCCAAGCTGAAACTGGGTTAGGTAAATGACAGAACCTGACACCAAGTTCATTGACCACTATTGCCAAGAATCAGAGTAATATTCACTTGAAATACTAAAACTTTACTGTAAATATCTTTGCTTTATTTGAGAAATATTCCCCATCAGTAAATCTGATATGTGGGCATTTATTCTATTTGAGGGTGAGAAGAACATGATTCATATGTAACTTAGTAACAGAGAAGGCAAAGAAAGGAAACTAGCTCCTATATCACCCTCCAATTCTCATGAACACAAGAATTTATTGGGGACCCCTAGAGAACTCTGCTGTTATGACATGTTTACACCCATATTCACATTTTTGCTCATGATGCATTGGTTTCATATATATAGCTTTAATAATGTGAGTAAGAACTCTCAGACAGGCACAAAATGCATTCGCAGTCAGATATTCCAATGGCCAGATGTGGCACAGCTCTCCTGCTTTTAGTTCCACGTTGCTGAGGGGTTAGAAACAAGCCTTAATCAGGATCTCCACCCAAGAAGGAATCCACTTGCTCACCTTGGTGATAATAAATCCAAGTATCTTCAGGTCCAAACACACTGTGGATTATGAACATCAGGTTCTAATCTCAGATTCGGTGAGACAACAATAGAGTCATACCAGAAAGTAAGGCAAGTTTTCCTGTTCAAAGCACAATTGAATTCAAAATAATTGAATGAGCAGGACTAAGAAGAAAATTTATCTCATTATACAATAGTTAGTCCTAACTGCAGCCACATTTGCTACTTTTCTTATTCTTAGAGACATGGGATTATATCCAACACAGCTTATAGATTTACCAATTTGTCCAGAGGGTTAAAGTTGGGATCTGGAGGCACCCGTGGGCAGACATAAGGAGAGGGGTCACAGAGTGCAGTGTCTGGGGGTTCACTGCACTGCACACAGCTCTCAGTACAAAGTATGGGCTCAAAGAATATTCACTAATAATACCTAACAGACCAGAAAATTGTGTGACATTGGGAAAGTTAATTGGACTTTTTTGGCTCCAGTGTATCTGGAAAATAGGGATAATAATATCTGTTTTGTAGAGTTATGTGTATTAAATGAAATAAGGCATGAAAAGCGTTTAGCATAGGACCCAATGCATACTAATCTCAGGAACTTTCTAACAAGTGTGGTTGAAAAAGGAAGGCAGACCTAGAAAATCTCATGAAATATAAATGTTTCCTTTCTCCTCCTCCTCCTTCCTCCTCTTCATTCACACATTTCAATTCTCTAACATTGTTGTAAGTGCTGTTTTCTATGTTACATGGAGTAGTAGAAGGAGAGGGCCAGAGTCAGGTTTAGTTTGGATATGGCAAACTAAATCTCTTATGGCCAGAGTATTGTTTTCTAAACTTCCTAATCAACTGGATATGTGAAAATTGACTATGAAGTAATATGGGCAGAAGATGGGAACCAGTGTCCCTCACAGTTTGGCAAGCAAGAAACATCTACCCATGGGCCAGGCACTGCCAGGTGCTGGAACATGAAGATGGTAAAGTGGCCCGCTCAGGAGGCACACACATGGAGGTAGTCACAAGACCAGGCAGTACATGTGCATGCTACTCACACACACAGAGCCCAAGTCTGACCCTTGGGAAAGTGAGTGGAGTGGCAGGGAGCTGTACTTGGTGGCAGTCTTTGAAACCATGAGAAAGGTTTGAGGGAAAATAAGATAAAACTACACCAACTTCACAGACTTACATACTTATGTCAATCCTACTCTTAGTGGACTATGTAATCCTGAGTTAGATAGCCCTAAAAAAAAAAATCACTGAATGTTACTACATTGTTGTGGTTAATATGTAAAATTAGAGGGTTGGACTGGAAGGTTCCAACAGTTCTCAGCTTTAAGTTTCCTTTTATGCCTAGCATCTTCCAAATGGCCCTAAAAACACCATTACCCAAAAACTTAGGGGTTTTTAAAAATAAAAGAGGCTTTGATCCTATAAATCATAAAGCCTTGGTATTGGTAGATAAAACCAGCCATAAACAACAGATTCCAGATGCTGAGAATTCTCCAGTTCTACCAGATAATGAAAGGTCACTGTAAACCAACAAAGGGGAAATTTATAACCAACTGCTGAACACCTGTACATCTCACCCCAAATTTTAGCAGCTACTCACTTAAGGTGACCGTGATTATAGGCCAAGTGAAATGTACTGAGTAAAGTATTTTCAAAATAGAAGTTCACACCCACGTCTTCAAAATACTTGCAAAGATGGGGCTGAGGATGTAGCTCAATGGTAGTGACTTGCCCACCACATACAAGGCCCTGGGTTCAATCCCCATCACTGCAAATTTACATATATACATATAGATGTACTTACAGAGTTAATTTTTCACTTGTAGGCGACAGTTTAAAAAAAATAAGTGCTAACCGCAACTGTGATCATTTGTAAAACTCTCCAGTGAAGCTATTTGTTAACCTACATTCAGTTTTTAGAATCAGCAAGGATGCCACTGTCGGCTTCACATTCTATACTGGCTACATTTGACATGTGCCTGGTTTTATTTCAAAAATGGGGCTTCACAAATCAAATGTTATTTCCTACACCTGAAAATTCATGAACCACATATTGCTGCCAGAAGTGCAACATGAAAACACAAGACCAGCTCAGCAGTAATCAGAAGCACCTGTTTCACAAAAGCTTGCCACTGTCCTGAAATTGATCATAAACTTAAAAGTATGTTGCTTAGCCACTATCATGAAAAACAATTCAATCGTCAGAAAATGAAGATTTTTTTATATTACACTGGAATTATTTCCAAAAATAAAAGATTAATTCCCTGAATCATATTTAATGAATAGTAATGGATCTAGAAAATAGCAATATTCCAACAAGCAAAATAAGATTCCCTGGTCATCCATTGTTAATAAGATAACAACAGTAACTAACATAGGGTTCAATTTTTCATAAAGCAACAGAGGATGGCGATGATGTGGGCTGTAATTAGAAAGACCCTGTGTGAATTTCCTGGCTCTCTGGAAACTGTTTTTGACACGAAATCTTTACTATAACATGCATAAGCCATTAAGAATCTCTACAATGTGGTAAATTTCAAAGACGAGGGACAAGTGTGATATATTCTTGTCCTATTGAAAACAAATGATGAACTATCAAATGATCATACATTTTTGTATCCTCTGATTACATGGTAAGTGCACTTTTAGATTAAAAATTGTGCTCAGTGATGGTCAGAACCCAAACACAAAGATTACCACACACTTACTGACACTGTTCTAAAAGCATAACAAACCATTTTAGCATTCCCCTCCCCTTTAGTTACTCCTAACTTAGCGATATCAAACTTAAAGATGTCTACATGTGATGGTAATAGCAACCCTACCTTTTTGATAAAAAAAAAGTCTTTTTCCAGTAACTGTGTCCCAGTTAGCCACCACAATTTACCTGTTAATGAAATATTACATAGCTGTGATCAAGCTGACTTTAAATCTGTTCTCTCTCTCTCTCTCTCTCTCTCTCTCTCTCTCTCTCTCTCTTTCTCTCTCTCTCTCTCCCTCATTCCTAGGAAGAAATGCATTCTGAATTTCAAACAACTGATATTACAAATGAACATTAAGGAAGTAATACATCAGAAGATGTCAAGGAAGATGCTGTTTTGGAATTGATAAATACAACACTTTCAACTTCTGAGGGTTTATGGCCCTGCCTCCTCCTAACTAGTTCTTCACACAGTGCTTTCATTTCTTCAAACAGGGCCAGTCTAACTTCTTATTCTCAAAGAGGGCCACCTTAACTAAAACACCATTTGACCACCTCCGACACTCTGTTCCAGAGCTTGATCTCATTTTCTTCATTGCACTTCCAGCCAACTTTTGTTCTCTGCTTCCCTGTTAGCTTGCACCTTCTACTAGGGCAAGGGTTTTCTCTGTCCTTTGCTCAACTGTGTCTCTGGCACCCAAGGAGGTCTTCCCCAGGTCCACATTGATTCTCCCTTGTGTAAAATGCTTGATATCCAAAGTGTTCTGGATCTTGTTTTGTTTAATTTTGGAATATTCACATATACATGATGAGATATGTTGGGGAAGGGACTCAAGTCTAAACTCTAAATTTATGCTTCATATACAAATAGGTTAAAGGTAATTTTATACAGTAATTTTTCTGTGAGCGAGCTTTGTGATGTATCACACAAGGTCAGGTGTGGAATTTTCCTCTGGTGGTATCATACTGGCACTCAAAAATTTTCAGATTTCAGAGCATTTAGGATTATAAATGTTCAACTTGCATTTGTTAAATCACTAAAGTATTGGGATACTTACCATAAATTTAATCTTCCTATGCTTGACAGAGTAAGGAATTAAAGAAGAAAATTCAAATATAATACTGTCTTATTTTAAATGTTATTAATTATGAGTAACTTATCCATAATCTTATAATATTTTGGAGTCAGTTCTAACAGTTTAGTACAGAGATCTTCAAAGGTTTGGCATATCAACTGAAACTCAACTGAATTTTATACATCTGTAGACCTAATTGCTTATATTTAGTTTAAAGCCATAGATTCAAATAATTTAATTCTACAGTTGAATGTTTCAGAGAAGCTTTTTGACTATAAGATTATGTAATAGTTGAGACATCAAAATAGAATTCTAACACTTCAAATAAAAAAGGCAGATAATCAATTGCATTATATATTTAAAAATACCACTGGGAGTGTTTCCCTCTAGCATCAGGCTGAATTATCTGGTGAGAGGTACATGGTGAAGTTTTGTGGTCCCCTCTACAGCCAGATTCAACTCTGCACAGAAACTGGGGACAGGAAATGTTAAGTGCATGTAAGTAATGCTAAGGGAAACATCTTTGGCCCAAGTGTGCCCACTCGTCACCCGCTTTCTCTAGCTGTGTGGGCCATGTGCCTCACTGAGATGCAGGCTACTGCCTGTATCACTGGGTGTTTGCTCGTTCTTGGGTCTTTAGTGTTTTACACTGCCAAGTAGCACTCCTATTTTACACCCAAGACACTAAAGCATAGGGACTCAGGTGATTCATCCAAGGTAACACAGTTCCCTCGTTTCAGTAAGAAAATTAAATTATTAGAGTTTAGAAACTCCCATGGAATAAAATCTATATTTTATTTCTGTCAAATGAAAATAACCCAATAGTCATATTTCTCCAATTAAAAAATTACAAACACTACCAGCTTAGAAACTATACATCTGAGTTTCCATCCTGGTTCTGGTCCTTTTCTCACTACAGAATCTTTAATTTGGGCAGCCCTGGAAACCTCATGACCCAGAAGAAGGGACCATATGTGTCTAAGAGCCTTTCTATTTTTCCCTTCCACCTGTGCAGGCTGATTTGACTCCCTCCCACCTCAGAATGGTTTCTCCTCAGGCAGAGGGCATCAGAGTGAATTTGCAAACTCCTGAGGAACTCTCTGACAGCCCCAGCTTGGTTTACATGTCCATTACCAGACCAATCGCCGTGGGCTAGGAAATAGTATACAATAATGATGACAGTTTTGATCAATCAATAATGACAGAATTGGAGTAAAAATGGGGTATTTTTCAATATGGAGGCAGTTTTTCCCAGGGAGGGGAGTGGAGGCAAGTCGGGGCAGAGTTTAAGGGAAGACAAATAGATGTTCACTTCATCATGAAAATGGAAAGCACGAAAATGTATTTTTCATTAAATAAATGGAAGGTTTGGTGATCTTTTAGAAATACACAAAAAAGAAATGAAAATTGCCCACATGGATGTGGGCCCAATACAGAGATCTTCTGGGTTTGTATAGTTAAGACAAAAATAGCAATGAAGGAATTACTCACCTCCACATGCCATATGTTATATTCATGAGAGAATAATATGAGTAGAGAGAAGACATGAAATCTCAGTGCCTATCCAATTCAATATAGTGTATATTTATTTGGATCAGGATTTAGATTTTGAACATGCAATGTATTTGTTAGAGTATGCCCGCAACTTAACATATAATTTAAACATACAGTTCTGAACTTATTTAAAAGAAGCACAGATTTTTTTGTGTCTTGCTCTGCCTGGAAGTGAATGTGTCTACCCTGCAAGGTTTTAACAAATGCTGGATGTCCACATAGTTGGAATACTGGGGTAGGATTTCCTGCAATGGCAGGCCTTGCTAACTCAACTCCAAAGCTAGTCCTAATTCTAATATTCTCAGATAGATTTGATATCTTAAGTTCCCCGAAGAGATACTTATTGGCAAAAGTAGATGTATTTTTAAACCACAGGGCAAATAATAGAAGCAGAAAATACTGTTGCTTGGTCTTTGAGTCATCAGCAATCATTGTCATTAACATCACCCATAAATGAGTTAGTTTGAATTGCAAGATAGACCAAGGAGTTGGTTTTTGTTCAAGAGTTTAGTATAAGAGGATTCAATGTTCAAAACATTAAAGCTACTTATCAAGGAAATCAACCATTGTAATTCATATGTAGATGGATCTCGGGCCTTAAGTATCATTGGAAGGATCAGATCTTAGGAGAGTTAAACATGCATGTAAGATAATGACTGGAGTGTGAACCAGACCCAAAAAGATAATCTAGCTTTTAGACTTAGTTCTGCTGATCAGTGGGCTTGCACATGCATATGTCATTTAATTTGTTGGATAACTTAGTGTTTTCTTTTTTTTTTTTTAATCTAAGAGATACTCAGGTGAGACAAACTAGATTCTAAGGTCCTTTTCAACTTTAATATTCCTTTGCATTATTCCACACAGAATAAAATAAAATTTGGAATAATGAAGTTGATGCTACAAAGTACCCAACAAATGGTACATGCTAGCCAGTCATTGCCCAAAAAAACAAAACAAAACAAAACAAAAAAACAAATGTACTACAGATGGAAAGCAATTCTTAGGAAAGAAAAATAAACAGGATTGTCATAAAATAACAAATTTGCACTGTTTCCTTATAATTGATGCTGCTTCTAATTCTTCTGGGTTTTCTTGAGTCAAACAGCTGAGGCTTGAATCATCCAGGATCTCACATCCAAGACCTGTCAGTTCAATGATCACTGTTTTCAACACAGAAATGAATGGCTGCTAGGCACTGAAGAAGTAAGGATAGCCTATGAACGTGCTTTCCTCTCTTCTTCCCCCTCCTCTCTCCTCTCTCCCTTCATACCCCAAAGGCTGAGAAAGGCAACCGCCTCTTTGATTATATGTCAGCTCTTGTAAGTATTATAGCAAGGATCAGCCATCTTCCCAAAGTATGTCAAAATTCTCACTCAATCCTTTTCGTACATTTATTAAGAGAGAAATGCTGTTCCTTAGATGCCGAGAGGTTATAGTTCCATGAATTTATAAATAAAAAGGTTTAATGTTAAAATTTAGTCAAAGGAACTAGTAAGAAGAAATTAATTGTTTAATCACCCATACCGGTGCCTAAAAATCCTCACACTACAAACACCCACCACTAAATTTTTTTTTTTTTTTTTTTTTTGCTAAGAATAATAATGCACGATATTTTCCAATTAAAGAAAAGAAAGTGAAGCATTCCTCTTAAAACATAATTCAACATGTAAAGTACTTTAAAGCCTGAATTATCTAAGGATTTTAAATGCGTACACTGTTTAATAAAATAACTTAGCTAACAATGTTTTATACACACACACACACACACACACACACACAAACTATTGCTCAGTATCTATTGAAATAGGAAAACAAAAACAAATCAACAAATAAAATAATTCATAAAAACAAATGACCTTTCTCCAAAACATCTATACCATCGTCATGTTCCTCCCCCTCTCTAGTTTCCCTGAAAGGACCTGAAGGAGGAAAAGTCAATGGGTCACTAACAACTACCTTAAGCAACTTTTATGCAGTTTTCCTCCTGCAGAGGTGACTCAGAATGAAATGTGGAAGAGCAGTTACCAGGCAGAAAGCCCATGCCTAATTCAATACCACTGCATACATGCAAAAGGTGCCAGGGTCTTAGGTAAGAGATAAATAAATTTCCCCTTTTCAAGTAGTTGAATTGTAAGAATGGTGTCAGGCAGAATTTTTTATCAGGGATAAGAACAGTCCTAAGAAAATGTAAATATATTATGTGTTTTATTACTTGAATTTGATGTGGCTAAATAAAATATATAAACAATAGAGTAATTTTATTTTTTTGTAAGGTAGTTTAAATAAAATATGACCTGAAAGAGCCTTTAAAGAAATATTGCTATAACACTTGATGGAAAACAAATAAAGCCACCAAACATAATACAATTGAATTTTAGGGTTCTCTTTTAGCTTTTTGTCACATTCAGGATTATGGCAGTTCTATAATCAATGCAAATTTTTCTTAAGGAAAACTGCCAAATGATTCATCTATGTGAGAACCTCAGATAGTAAATGGTGCTCCTTGGTAGATACAATTAAATACAAGATGTGATCTAGGATTTACCAACATATTCAGAATTCTGTAGCTTTATGAAAATTCTTCAAAGTCAATGATACTCAATGATAGAGTATAATCTTCATACTCAATGATAGAGTATAATCTTAAAGTGACAGGAATCCCCCCACTAACAATTCCTACCAGAAAGTCAATTCCTTCAAGATATTCAGGTAAGTTTGTTTGTTTGTTTGTTTGATCCCAGTTAAAATCCTTTAGTCAATACCTTTATGCCAAGAGGGGCACAACGGCATGTGCCTCAAGTCCCAACTGCTCTGGAGGTTGAGAAGGGAGAGTTCAACACAACCATTTCCAAAAAAGAAAGAAAGAAAGAAGAAAGAACCTTTAAGTGAACTGGTAGAAATTATGTAAAATTTAGAATTATATAGTTCTACACCTAGAAAAGTCTTCAGGATAAAGCCGTCTTGTGTCACATTTTAGGAAACTAAATCCCAGAAATGTTTGGTGATTTGCCCAAGGCACCTGTCTAGTTTATTTAAACTCCAGAATTATGAAAGGACAGATGAGTGACAAAAGCAGTTTTTTAAAGAATCAAATATATTCATCTTCATATACATTTGCATACATCAATTCTAAATCAAAATGCATAATAGAAAAGACATTATTTAGGATAAAGTTGAATATCAGTAAGCACTTGAAACTGTACAAGAGAGGGCAGACTTATTGGGGAATTTTCTGGGGAGTTCTTTCTACCTCAGTCTTTCATTATCATATGTATGAAGTTTCTCTGGTAATCTGAACCAACAGAAAAATTCACAAGACAGAGTTAAGTTTCAAGAAACAAACAATACAGGGAAAAAAGAATGCCACTTCTATTTTATCAGTGGTGCCAATAACCAAGATGTGAATGTCATCAGGAAAGTCCACCACATTCTATGCCTTGATGTGAACAGTTTTTAAATCACAAAGAAAACACAGAGGGCATAAACTTTCAAATTATGCCAAGGACTAATTAAAACAGAAAGACAAAAACAAAACAAACAAACAAACAAAAACATATAGATAGCAGATGTCATTGAATTCAACCATAGTACCCCTTTGAGAGGGTTGGCTGTAAGCATTAGTCTCACCCTTTAATACTTATCTATAGCTGTTAAATATAAATGGATGTCTCTCCTACCCAATTCAGAGAAGCCCTGAAACTGTAGCCAAAAGATGCACTAAGAGGACATCATGCCATATGACACATCTTTAAAAGCTCTATTTGATATTTGACAAAATGCCAAATCCCTAGTGCACAAGTCTACTGTGACACATTCTGCTTATTATGTAGCAGTTTGGAGTTGGAGATTCAATACACATCTAACTCCACAGAGTTATAGCCTGTATAATGGGTGCTTCCTGATAAAACACAGGTGAAAGACATGGGTTTCACATAAAAAGCAAATAACTTTATGGTTAACATCTTATCCTTAGCCTGAACTTGACAAACCAGATAAGACATGATTCTTTCTGAGTTATTGTACTTGATGTATAAAGACTACGACCTGACTTATAACATTTTCTTAATAGTTTTGAAGACATTTCTTGGATACCTCCATAACATTTTTCCTTGTAGATACATTTTGTAAACTTAGAGTTCCTCTGTTGTTTTTATAATATTTCACAAACTAGTAGAATGCAGGTATCTAAGGAATTTTGTTTGATTCTACTTGTACAAACATGTCATTATACTAATCTGAGGCATAAACTTGACACAGGATATACTGATTGCAAGAAATGCATACAATAAATGCCAATATAATTAAAAGTACTTAAGCTTCTTTTTTTCCAATTTCTGAATTTTACTATTACTCATAAAAGCTGACAGTATTTTTTTGATATGACACAAATCTTAAATTCTAGAATATATTAGGAAAACTAAATTTAGAAAAAAAGAGACTCACTACATTAGAACAGATTATTCACATACAAGCTTTTTGAGAGAAATATCTTTAAAACTCAGAGATTACAAAATCATAGCCATATTACTCAAGAAAATATCAAATAATTACAATTTTGCTTCATTGTTTTATTGCTACAAAGTGAGTTTTCAAATCTCAGCCTTTATCAATCACAGCAGTATTTCTGGCATTTAGAACTAATTCACATGACTTTCAATGCAAATGAAATTGGGATCTAAATTATTTATCAGTCAATGCTCAGGGGTTGCAAATGGGATATTCATGTTAGAGATCAAAAGGCCAGAGAAAAGTAGGATTGGAGTGCAAATTTACAGACTCCTATTCAAGAAGATCAGAAATAAGTTTTAATTTTTAAAATGTAGATTATACATAGCTGTCATCTACCTCTTTCTCATTTGGCACATAAACTCAGTGATCTCTGCTTCCTCTTTGCACCCTGAGGCATTCCTGGGCATTTTAAATCTATCAGGACCCATCCACACCTCACCAGGAATTAAAACACTGACAGGTACAAGAAAAATTGTAGTTCTCTGCTATTTATTAGCTAATTCATGAATGTCTCAATATGAATATGTTATTTTATTTTATGGTTATTGCTGCTTGTGGCTGACAGCAAATAAGAATTCTCTTAATTTAACAAAATTATGAACAAACATCACAGAAAAGCATTTGAACTCCCTTGTCAAAATAGCATTTCAGATTACAGAAAACTGTCTAGAAGTCTTAATTGGAAGTGTTCATCATCAGTACCAACTTGAACATGAACAATTCTTTCTTCCATGAGCTAGCCTTCCCAATTTTAAAATGTGGAAAAAAAAAAATACACAGCATTATTGAAAAACAAGTACAACAGAACATATTTTGACCAATTACCACATTGGCTTGCAAGATACCTTTTTGAATGACTCATTAAAATAGCAATCAATTAATTACATCTAAAATATTAACGATGTGTCTAGACCTATGGCTGATTATACTGTCTAGACCCTATCTGATAACTATTCTTGCAACAAATCAAGTAAAATGTAGCACTTCAGTACTTACAGACTGCTCACAGAGAACACCATCTGGGGAACCTTTTGCATTTAAGATTAAAGCTGCACACAAGGTTTATTGTTAGTCCCAGGAAGCAAGAAGGAACAGGAGAAGGGTGGAGGGAAGTGCTTACTTCGAAAATGCTCGGAAGCGTAATAATAGACATCCTCATAACCCTCGTGGTAATCCTCTTCTGGTCGGTACTTTTTGCCCTTTCTTCTCCTAGATCTTCGGATCTGCTTGACAAAACCCAGGAAACGGTCCATCTCTTGCTCACCGTGCAGCCAGGCTCAGCCAGCACCAGAGCGCAGAGACAACCCAGCTGCTTGGGAAGCCGGTGGAGCATGAATGACCAACACCAAGCTTGGGGACCAGACGCACTGCCTCGGATCTGCCTCTATGCTACCATCAGAGCGGAGATTTTAGCCATGGAAGAGATAAAAATAAGAGAGCTATGGAGTTTACCTTGACAAGATTTCTCATTTAGTTCAATAAACTGTCAAATCTGCAATTTTAAAAAGGAGAGGGAGAGAAAGTGAAATGATAATGAAAGTCTAGGAGGAAAAAAAAAAAAAAACAGCAAAGCTTTGGACTTCAAACAGTTTCAAAACAAAAGTTCAAGAGATTCAGCTGAGGCAAGAGGAGTCCCAGCACTAGAATGTCACTATCCAACCTCTCCATCACCAGGGGCGGGGGTGTAGGAGAAGAGGGGCGGGGAAACACCAGTAGTCAATGGACTGAACCAAAGAGAGAGACAACTGACTTTTTCCTACCTACTAATCCCACTGCCTGATTTTAGCACCTCTTCTTTCAAAGCACAGCACATGCTTGGGAAAGTTCTTGGAAAGCTATTGTTTTGCAATGGGCAGACTGAATAACTCTGGGCTCTCTCACATATCACATTAATGAGCAGCAAAGTGGTTCCATCCATATGCACAGCCCTCTTGCTGACAAGAGTGTGCTGTATGTGTTAATTGGAGCAGCAGGGAGAAGGCTCAGCAGCTGCTTTCAAATGACACGTTTACCCACTGGGCATTAATGTATTCCAATCGCTGTTTGATCTAAATATTAAAATGCACTTCACAGAGAAGCTTCTCATAGGCTTAGTAACAGCATACCATAATCAGCAAATAAAGGAAACTGCATGGTTTCAGGGAAAGGAAATACAAATAATCTAACTCTGCTAGCACTGAACTCAAATATAAATCTCGGTGAGTTATTACTCTTTAAAAAAATGTGAAAACAAATGGGTTAAAGAGCCTATAAAACATAATTCTTCCTGGTGAAGATGGCAAAGGGAGGAAAGTTTCAAAATATGCTCACACCCTATTCATCCTTTTATCTTTGAGAGTTACAATTTTTTTTTTTTTAATTAAGTAGAACAATCAGAAACACTTCAGACTCGATGAAGGAAGCACTCTAAAGTGTAGACAGGTCAGTGTTAATCATGGATAATCTTTTTCTCTCTAGCTTCTTTCTTCTTTAGGTCTTCAGTGGAATTTTTCACACCAGGAAAAATTTGATTTGTTTACAGTATAATTAATCAAACACAACAGCATATTACCAAATAAACTAATGATATTCTGCAGCACCATGCTCCCAGAAATGTAATTTAAAAAAATGCCTCTTACTGTATATATGTCATTGAATATCCCTGTAATATCAAGATTGTAGGACCATCCCACAGGTAATTGATTATACATGGCTACCTGTTGTTACATTAACAAGCCATTTGTCTCTCTTCTGGGTTTAAACTATTTTCTAATTTTTTAATATAAATTGCTAATGACAAAGCAGGGAGACATTATTTAGAGAAGCAAATATTCATCAGCCAAAAACATTTCAGCTTTGGAATATGTAACATTATTTTCAATAGTTCCATGAATTTCCGCTATTCCTAGAGATTTCACATTTTTTATGCCTTAGGAGGGAAATTTGTGAAGAGAAACACAAACTTAATGATGCTGACAAAGAGATGCTATAAAATGTTTTATGAACATCTTTAAACAAAAAAATCACTTGTCCTTAGGTTCCAAATCCTTCCTTTATTATTCCAACTCCCTCAACCAAAACAAACTAGAACAATTAAAAAATAAAGAAAAATGTGAAGATCTGGAGTCTAGACCTTGAATAAGTCACTAATAAATTATGATAATAATAACCTATAATTTTTAACTTAATCCATCAGCACATCCAACGAAGTGAGCTTCATTATAATTCACTACTCTTCAGTAGAGAGAAGTTAACTCTTTTAAAAAGAACAACTCAAAACATTCCACAAGAGTTTACAGATTTTCTTAAAGATTGGTAAGCAACCATTTTTGCACAAGAACTAATGCAGATAAAGTCAAATTATCTATATGCCTATGTGTTTATTTTCAGAAATAAACAGAAATTGTGCTTCTGTGCCTATTATTTGTTTATTTTTGATGGGCTTTATTTGTGAGGCTAACATTTCAATATCTACTTATAATAATATATTTTTAAACAAAGGAGGTTATGGTGCTGGCAAGGAATTTAGAGGTTAGCTTCATATTTGGAGGGGTACAGTAGAGAGTTTAACAGCTTTATTAAAGCAAACAGATGCTTAGGTAGCTGGAATAAGGGAACCCTTGTCTAGAGGAGGTCTCCCTGGGTCACAAAGAATAAAAGAATGTGGCAGAAAACAAGGTGGGAGTGGGGAGCATGTCTGCATATGTCACAATCTAAAAAACAGAAGACAAGACACTTGGTGCTTTGGCTGAAGGATGATAGAAATGGACAGAATCCTTTTAATCAGTCTTCTTGGGTACATCTCTCTGAATGTGTCCCACCTTCTAGTCCAAACATTTCATGTTAGCAATGGAAGACCGATCTAGAATCTATATGACCTTGTTGTTGTGCAACGGTTGGCTCACATCTCACAATAATGTCAAATTAGCAGAGCACAGTTCAAGTCGTTTCAATAAGGTACTGCCTTTCTGCAGAATCACCCCTGCCCCCTAAAGCATAAGCACTGGTAACTGGTGTTTTTTATCAATTATTGTACTCTACAGTCTAAACAGATGAATAGTGTAGAGGTTGCAAATGGCACTTCACAAAACAAGTATCTCCCTCAAACATGTATTGTTTGGCTCACACAAGTATTTGAAGCTTTGCTGGTATTTGTTTGTGCTTTTAAAATTAGACCAACATCTAAAAGTCAGAAGATTTTATAAGTAAATCAGACATTTGACTTTTTTTTTTTTTTTCTGTAGATCTGAGCTGAGTTGTGGCTGCCACCCATAAATAAACACCTGCTTTCATGGGGCCACAGTACCCTCCTCTGGGCCCAGTTCTTTTTCAGTGACCTCCAGGCCCCTGCTGACATTTATGATTGTGGACCATGGTTGAAGTGCTATTCTAAACAGCCAGTCCCAAGCACTAATTAGAAATGCTAATGCCCCTATATTGTTATGCAAAGAAAGCTGGTTATTCTAACAGATTTCTGGTAGTTGAGCTAAATGTTCACTGAACTATAATATTAAATTTCTTAGAAAAATATGTTCACATGAGAAAATAAAGCAGGTCAAAATATTCAACAAAATGTACTTAAAGCAAGAATAGCAAATATATGTTAATATGTATATACATATATTGGTATGTGTACACACACACACACACACACACACACACACACTAAAAAGCACTAATTATTTTCCTTCTGGGAAGTAGGCAGTTGCCTGTACAACATCTGCTTCCATACTCATCTGAATGAGATTCTCCATCCCCTTTTAGGAAAAGAAAGGATCAACTACCAAGATTAAATCTTTACTTCACATCTTCTCCTAAATTACTGATTAGGGGAGCCCTTCTGTGCATATTCACATTGAATAACAGTTACAAGTATTTTCTGAGTGGCAGCATGAATCATAAAGTCTACTAGTGAAATCTTTAAGACACTAAATAATCAGGTCCTTTTAGATGCCAGTGTATCTGCCTGTAAAGCCAAGAACTGTGGCAGCCTTCCTGTGGCCCCAGGGAACATGCCAGGACACAGTGAAGACAGCAGAATGGGAAAGGGAAAGCATACTGGCCCTTGGCAATGAGGGTTTTTCTTACCCCTTCAGATACAGCACCACTATAATGTAGCAAATAATCTGTAATACCCTTCTTTGCTAAACAAAATTCAAAGATCACGTGGCTCATGCATATGTAATTTAAGCACAAAAATATCTTAACAACAACATGATACATATTTAAAGAAGTGCATCTAGAACAGAAGATGCAGTTAGATCTTTGCAACCATTTCTAGTGGATAATTTTGAATTTAAGAGGTGATCAGAAGCTATTCCATACAAAGGACAGAAAATAAAAAGGTATAGAGGTGAACACCAGAATAGAAGATTATGTTCCCCATATATTAAAACTGTGAAAAATATCTTATACCTCTACACAAGTATTGCATGGATTCAACACTTATAAATAGGTTCACTTACAGAAATATTTATTCATATGAGTTGTTGAGACTGTACAGTACACAAGACAAATTTCTAGTTTGTAGCATTCCTTTCTCTTACTTCAGGATTTGTAGCACCCCAGGCTGCCGCCCACAAAATTCTGGAAACCATCCCACACCTCCTCAACCCACATTCAGTATTGGAACAAATCATCAAAACTAAGACAAAAAAGAAAAAAAAAAAAGTACTCATTAGTTTTAGAAGCATTTTCTCTGAACAACTCCTAAGTGGGTTTCTAATTTGAGTCTGTCCAATCACTAATTATTCATGTGATTTATTAAATAAAGGATAGAGACACCTGCCTAAAAAGTAATAAACATATACATATAGCCTGAGTTGGCTGGTCTATAAATTGAGGAATAAAGTAAGAAAAAGTAATAAACATATACATATAGCCTGAGTTGGCTGGTCTATAAATTGAAGAATAAAGTAAGCCAATTCATCCATCTGTGAAATATTTCAAGGTCGACCCTCCCATGATGACAAGATTTTGAGTTAAAAAGACAGTGGAGGACAGTGCTTAGGGTTTGATAATGTTTGCTTACTGAGCGTGAAATGAAATTTAACTGTGGCATGTCTGCATTTGTAAATTTATTGTGGTTGTTTAGACTTCTTGCAAAATGAAATGTCAGGCAGTCATTCTGAGATCCCAAACATAACTAGGCTTCAAAGTGCTCTGATAACAGAAGTTATTCTTTCAGCTTTCAAAGATAGTTTTTCTCTTTTTTTCTACCATGCAGAATTAATTAATATATTTGTTCAATAGCTAAGTGTGGAATGAGCACAGTAAAAATAAAAGCTTAAAAATAATTTCCTAATTTGAAATGCTAAGTGTGCCATGTGAATATTGTAAGGGTTTGAAAAATGTTCATTGTGCCAGAGTTCATGTTTTCCCTGAAGGTGCAATATGTCTTAAGAGGAAAGATTTAGACTAGAAAGTCTCTTCTAGCTACAAGATGTTATTATTTTTATGCAGCTCGATACTTTCAAGTGATGAAAAATATAGTGCTGATTATGAAGTATTCTAAGGTAATTGTGAAACTTTACAGGATTTATTTAAGCTCCACATGATGGTTCTGAAGAATAAATTACCAAATGGCTTCTATTTCCTGGAAATTTTCTTCTCCCCCCATCTCCCGTCACTCTCTCTCCTTTTTCTTCCACCTTCTTTCTCCCTCCCTGATTTATTCTTTCAGGCTAATTAGAGAACAATAAAAATCTATTTTAAAATGGCATTCGTTTATTTATCTATTTAAGTTTTATTACTTGTTTGGATGGGTGGTTGATTTACCCAAGCAAGGAGTTCCAAAATGCTCAGGTTTTTCATTGATTGATTTGGCTACAGAAACATTTTCTTGGTATTTAAAATATTTTCCTAATAAGTTATGTGTGTCATGAGTAATATAACTTAAATTTCTCCTCTCTTCTTTACATGTTTTGACATTATAACTCATCTTCCCCACTTTCTTGGCCATTTTGTCTTAGAGCTGTCTCTCAGGCCCCCAATCCTAACCATCATTTACAGGCACACTTGTCTAGTTTGGTACAAAATATTTTAAATAGGGTTGAGGACTTTGACCTTTTAGGAGCTCTTGATCCTCTGAACTTTCCTTAGGGAACTTTTTGCTGATTCATCCTTGGTTTGTTTCTTCATTTATTCACTCAAGTGTTCCTCACCCAGTTATTTCAGGTCCGCATTATCACACAGTGAGTATGCAGCGGGAGGTGGAGGCACACTCTAAGCCATGGCTCTCCTTGATAGCTCTCTAAGTTTACAGAAAGTTTCAAAACCATTAACTTAAATGAGGCTTTGGAATGTCTGTGGCTTTAAGGATTCACTTATTCACTCTATCAAATGGATGTAGTGCCTATCATAGGCTAGATGCTTAATGCGTGCCAGCTCTGACTCACCTTTAGAACTGGTCTTATTTTTTATCTTTGCTGGCTGATTTTGGTGTTTGGCTCACTTTTAAGGAAGGAAATTGAAAGCCCTTGTATAATTTACATAGCATGTTTCCCACAAACCATGGATATCATGTGCTCGCCTCACACTCAGTCTGACTCATCCATTTGACAAATGCTCACTGTGTCTGTGGTGCCAGGCTCTGTTCACACTCTGAAGACAGAGCTGTGCACAGGAGGGCAAAGCCCCACTCCCACAAGTATTCTAGAAAAGGGGAGAACAGAGAACACTTAGGTAAGTAAGTCCATCACCTGACCAAGAATTTCTCCAGCAGGGAGAAGTGACAGGGTGGTGATGATTGAAAGTGACCATGGGGACCTTATTAGAACAGAGGGGATCTGGGAAGAACTTACAGGGCAACAGAGTTTGAAGAGAGGTAAACAAGACAAAGAGATACATCATACAATGATCTGGGGGCAGTACCTGTAACACAGAGTAGACAGGAAGGGCAAAGAGCTTGGCATTGTGCCAGGGACAGGAAGAAGGCCACCTTGGAAGGTAATGTGAGAAGAAGCTAAGGAGCTGCAGGGAGCAGATCAGCCTGGCTTTGCAGGCTCCTGAAAGGGACTCTTGAGTTTTATTCTACATTATTAGGAACACACAGAACACACTACAGAGTTTTAGGCAGGAACAGGACATGGTCTGATTTACATTTAATATGGTCCGAGAAACACAGCAAGAATAGAACTATGGTTCTGAGTTAGAAATGAATCAAGAATGACTTGTGATGCGAGGTTTGAACAATTGGAAAGATAATACTGTTTATTAAAATGGGAATGATGACAGAGGTAACGTTTAAGAACTGTACTTGAAAATATTTTGTATATTATACATTCATATTTTATATATAGTTATAAGATATGCATTTCATTTTAGCTGTGTGACTGAGAGCATGTTACTTAATTTGTCTGTTTTGTTTCTTCATCTGCAAATGAGGATCAGCCATAGTATCAAGTTCACAGGATTGCTATAAGGATTGAGTGAGCACACAAAGCTCTTGGAGACTGGCCCACAGCAAGGAATATTTAAATGGTTATTATTGTTGTTATTGATGATTATTACATGAAAAAGAACCCTCTTCTTATTTCCACTTGTTTTAGTCAGCTTTTTCCTAGCTGTGATGGAAAGACGTGACTAGCACAATTAGAGGAGGAAAAGGTTATTTTGGCTCATGAATTCAGAGATCTCAGTACATAAATGACTGATTCTATAGCTCTGGACCCAAGGTGAGGCAGAATATCACAGCAGAGAGGAATGGTGGAGGAAAGCTGATCAGTACATAACAGATAAGTAGAGAGAAGGGGAAAGAGTTTAGCTCACCAGGGCAAAATATAAACCTGAAAGATATAGTCCCAATGACCTACTTCCTCCAGCCACTTCCTACCCGCCATTACCACACAGTTAATCCATGTAAGTGGATTAATCCACTGATTACATTAAAGATCTCATACTGATCATTTCACTTCTGATAGTTCTTGCATTATCTCACACATGAACTTTTGGGGACACCTCATATCTAAACAATAATAACATTTTCACTAACCCTATTATAGCTGCTCTTTACATATCTTTTTAATTATCTGTTTACTTAACTATGAGTTCAATGCAAAACTCTCCTTTTCCATATTTCATGCTGACATGTAGCAGAGTAGTTTAAGTTTTCCCCATTTGACAAAAGTTTTACTGAATACTTACTATGTATCCAGCAGCACAGAATATTAGAAATACCACAAAAACCAAAAAGTAGACATTGAACATGTTTTTATGAAACTTATTTACTAGAGGCAGGAGAATGACAGTTTATAGAAAAAGTAAACAAGGTAAATCAATAAGGGGGCCCTACATGGGACATTATTTATATGCATCTAGTAAGTGTTTTATATGAATTTGTTTAAATAATGAAGTAATTACTATGCAGTACCATCTTCTATTATTAACAAAGAAAAAGTCCACTCTCATCATCAGTGGTTCTCACAGTAGGGAGTCATGAGAAAGGAGTGTCAGAATCACTGGGGGAGATTTTTCCAAGTCACAATGACCCCCAAAACCCAGATCAGGTACCCCCTCTTCCAGGAAGCCTTGACTGCAGCTTACCAACCCTGTCCTTTCCAAGGGACCTGGGTGTGGGAGTTATAGCACCTAGGTTATTCTACTAGTTATCATAGTGGTTCAAGTGCTTTGAAAAATTAGTAAGAGTGCTTAAAGGAGATGAGCTGTTCAGGTCTGAGCTGGTAGATACTGGTTGGGGGTGGGAGGGAAGAGGAGGTGGCACTGCCATATGAAGTCATCCAAGGACCCGGGTTCCTTCTATCTCATACGTTATACCCTGAAAGTTTCTCATCCTCATGAGCATGACTCACCACTACACTGGCCAAGTTCTAGACCAAAGGAAGAGGACAGATAGCAGTTGATATTTAAGAACAGAACCAGTAGGTTGCACCTTACACTTCTGCTCAGATGTTACTGCCCCTTGGCCATCCCTTACTGCACCTGAGGAAGGGAAGTGTGGCTTCCCTTCCACTTGTGCTCATTAAATATAATCACATCATTTGTCTCATAATTAGTAGGGCTTTCACATTTTATAATAGAGAACTAGGGGTCTCTTAACACTTTTATCTATACAAGGCACAAATCTTTAAATAAAAAACAATTAAAGAAGTATTTGCAAAGATTGTTCTGCATAGACATTCCTTCCTCAGAAAAGAAATAGAATTTTCCCCAAGAGTTTGAGAAACATCAAATTAAAAAAAAAAAAATCAACAACAAAAAAATGAATCTAGACAGGCCTCACACCCTTGATAAAAGTTACTCAAACTTGATTGTATACCTAAATATAAAATGCAAAATTGTAAAACAATTAGAAGGTAACAAAAATACAAAGAACCCAATCAATAAATGGGCCAAGGAACTGGGCAGACACTTTATAGAAGAAGATATACAGGCAATTAAGAAATATATGGAAAAGTGTTCAACATCTCTAGTAATTAGAGAAATGCAAATTAAAACCACCCTAAGATTTCATCTCACTCCAATTAGAATGACTATTATCAAGAACACAAACAGTAATAGGTGTTGGTATGAATGTGGGGAAAAGGCACACTCATACATTGCTGGTGGAATTGCAAATTGGTGCAGTCACTCTGGAAAGGAGTATGAAACTCCTTTCAAGTTAGAAAACTTGGAATGGACCCACTTTTTGACACAGTTATTCTACTCCTCGGTTTATACCCAAAGGACTTAAAATAACATACTACAGTGATGCAGTCACATCAATGTTTATAGCAGCTCAATTCACAATAGCTAGATTATGGAACCAACCTAGATGCCCATCAATTGATGAATGGATAAAGAAACTGTGGTATATATACACAATGGAATATTATTCAGCCACAAAGAAGAAAAAATTATGGCATTTGCAGATAAATGGATAGAATTGGAGAATATCATGCTAAGTGAAATAGGCCAATCCAAGAACCCAAAGGCCAAGTGTTTTCTCTGATAAGTGAATGATAATACGTAATGGGGGTGAGGGGATGGGGGATAAGAGAAGAATGTAGGAACTTTATGTAGAGGGAAATGAGAGGCAGGAGGGGCAGGGGTATGAAAGATGGTGGAATGAGATAGACCTCATTAACCTATGTACATGTATGATTACACAAATGGTGTGACTCTACATTGCGTACAACCATAGAAATGAAAAGTTGAACCCCATTTGTGTACAATGAATCAAAATGCAGTCTGTAAAAATAAAAAAATAAAATAAAAAGAAGATAACAGGAGAAAATTTAAATGACCTGGGACATAATGACAATTTTTAGATATAATACCAAAACTCCATCCATGAAAAAAAAATAACTCATAAGCAGAATTTCATTAAAAATCTGCTCAACAGAATGAAATGTCAAGAGAATGAAAAGACAAGCCCCAAACTAGGAGAAAATATTTGCATGACATATTTGGTAAAGGACTATTATCCAATATGTGCAAAGAACACTTAAAACTCAACAATAAGAAAATGGACAACTCAATTTGAAAAATAGGCAAAGGCCTCCACAGGCACCTCACCAAAGAAGACAAACATGGCAAAAGAGCATATGAATGGGTACTCCAAATCACATGTCATCAGGGAAATGCCAAGTAAACATCAATGAGATACTGCTGCAAGCCATTAAAATGACCCAAATCCAGAACACTAACAAGGATGTGGAACACAGAAACCTCCCTTCACGGCTAATAGAAATACTTTGGAAGACAGCTTGGCAATTTCTTATAAAAGTAAACATATCCTTATCATTTGATCCAGCAATCATACTCCTCGGTATTACTGAAAAGAGTTCAAAACATACAAAAACCTGCACATAGATGTTTAAAGCAACTGTATTCATAATTCCCAAAACTTTGAAACATCTAAGATGTACTTAAGTAGGTGAAAAGATAAAGGAATCGTGGCATATTCAGACACTGGAATATTATTCAGCACTACAAAGAAATGAGCCCTGAAGCCCTGAAGGGACACAAAGGAAATTTATATGATACCACTGAGTGAAAGAAGCTAATCTGAAAATGCGCAGGCTATATGATTTCCAATTATATAGTGTTTGAGAAGAATAAAACTAAAAGACAATAATAAAAATTAGTCACTTTCAAAGGTTGGGGGATCAACAGGCAATGCACAGAGGGTTTGGGGGCAATGGAATTATTTTGAATGATACTAGAATTATTTTGAATGATACTATAATATAGGAGTATGGTGGAATTGCAAATTGGTGCAGTCATTCTGGAAAGGAGTATGGAGATACTATAATCTAGGTCATTACATATCTGTCAAAACCTATACAATATACAACATCAGGAGTGAATCAGAAGGTAAACTATGGACTTTGGATGATAACGATGTGCCACTGTAGTTCGTCATTCATAACAAACGTATCACTGTGGTGGGGGATGTTGGTAGGAGGAGTGGGCTCTACCTTTGTGTGTACAGGAGGTATGTATGAACTCTGTGCTTTCTGATCCATGTTGCTATGAATCTAAAGTTGCTACCAAATATAAAGTTTATTTAAAGAAGAAAAATTCAACCTCATCTTTCCCTTGCATTTATGTAAAGTTGGAAGAAACAAGTAAATTTAGCAAGAATTTTTATTTGACATGGCTGTTTAAATTTACCATGGAGGTAATGAGTACAATGAAAATAGGGAAAAGATTCTGCATCTCAGCAAAAATATAAAAAAGCTACAGATGATTAAATATCTTAATAACTGTCATAAACTTATAGATACCACGGATAGTCAATTCAGAACACCACAGCATACATAACTGGGGGTTTTCTGCTGCCTTCTTGCTTTCTGGAATGCAAAAAAATAAATATTTGGTTTCTCTTTGTAATTTTGTAGCTTATGCTGAGAAAAAAGTTAAATGTCAGCCTGCAAAGAAAGACAAAAGTTACCCTTGTCATTAAAATTTAGCCATAGTTATGTCTTAATTTTCAGTGGTGATAACTTGTCTCCCTAGAAAAATTGAGGCAATAGTAATTAGAAATCTTTTACACATTCTTGCTCTTCTCGGTTTTGGAAATAAGAGAACCATTGGGATTATCAGCAACTCTCATCATCTTCAGTTGTCTGATGGAAGGAGGTAGCCCGGAAAGGGGTGGGATTGAATTCTGAAATCTCAATCCCCATTTGAATGAGGGGGCTTCTGTGTACCTCTCATCCAACAACAAAAAGTAGAGATCCTGCTCCAGGCAGGTCAGGATTTAAGGGGTTGTGAATATCAGATCCTTGGTCCACAATGTTCATCCTATGAAAAACACCTGGAGGATGATCCTTTCATACCAGGGACAAGATAGAAGAACAGGAGTTATGTAACACCACCACTTCTATTGTGTGGGTGTGTATCATAACAACCCAATAAATGTGCCTCCTATTCTTTTCAATTATTTGATATTCAGAAAGTATCATGCAGTTGAGTCATGTATATAGACTAGGTATAAATAGAATGGCTGAGTGTAAGTGACTTACAAAAGTCCAAAAGCCAAGTTGCAACTTGCATAGAAGCAGAGTGTCTGGTAGAGGGTGTTTTTATTTTCACCTATGATGTTTTGTGTCTAACAGAAACATACACTTTCTCAGAATATCTGTGAAAGGTTGCAAAGGTCAATATGTCATTTCTTTCAGAAAGTCAAAGCCAGTGATGCAGAAATAGGTCTCTCACTGAAAAAAGATCTGGTAACTAGTTTCAGCAGAACCCACTAACTAACTGCATGATAATGGTTATCTTACTTAACCTTTCTAGACTTATTTTCTCATCTGTAAAATGAGGAGATTGAACAATATGATGGCTTATGTGCTTGGATGACCTAAGTTTGTATGATTTTCTGATTTTATGTCTTAAGACATGTAAACATCTTGAATATCAAAATTTCCTAGGATATTAAGAAAATTGTAAAGAATTTTTTTAATATATAATTCTGTGTTGTTTGGTACATGTTGGTAATGGTTCTCAAGTTGCTGCCTTTGTATTTGGTTTGGGAAATTAAAATTCCTTGAAGATGGAGATCTCTAGATTTCTATTTGGTTAATTACCCAATAATGTCTTGTAAAGTGCTTTGCAAATTAACATTTTCATGATAAAAGTGATCAATGATCATTTAAAGCCTCTCTGCTAAAGCATTGGTTTGTAAGAAGATTACACCCCTATAAAGATTCATCTTTCTCCTCATCAGTATTTAGTACATATCCTGCACTAAGCACACCCCATGTATTTACAACTGACAAATTAAGATTTTTGTACTTTGACAAAAAATAATTAGAAATATTTAATAAAAATGCAATACTGAAAATCAAGTATTTATCTAATAAAAACCACCTATAATAGTAGGAAATCATTTTCCATACCCAGACTCAAAGCCTTCATCTGGGAGAAAGAGAAAAAGGCTTTCAGGGACAGAATATAATCCTCCCCCTTCCTGTCCGGATACTAACATATAACCACATGCTTTTTACTGCCATGTTTCAACTAACTTCCTTATCAAGTGGACCATATGTAAAACATTAAATCTACTGTCATCCTCAAACTCTAAAACAGGAAGCCTGTTGATTCCCAAGTATGACCAGTGCTAATTCTCTTGTCAGTGCTGTCCTCTCCAGGACAGTACAAAGAAACAAGTTCCAGTTGTCCTAAGGACCTAATCTTTCATTCTTTATACAAACCTGACAAGTTTTCGAATGTTAATAGCATTAGCAGTGATATCATGTAACCATGGAAGAGCTTTCTTAAGTCACCAGGATATTTTAAAAGGTGGGTAGGGCATAATTCCTCAACACTAAGAGGTTCAGGATGAGGCATTTTAATCTCAGTCAGAAAAATGAAACATGCTAACAAACCCACACTATCAACATCACATACACCACCTTGGAGAGTAATGCATTGGTTGAAAGTCAGTCTCAGAAAGATTGTTCTTATGAAGTTAAAAGGTAATGCTATGGATGGGGTTAGCTCAGTGGCAGAACAGTTGCATGAGTGAGGCCCTGGGTTCACTCTCCAGCACCATCCAAAAACAAAAAAATAAAAAGAGAGTTTAGGGGAGGAAGGGGTTGCGGTGGTAAATTCTAGATACAGAAATGAAATGGGAATACAAACGAAGCATGTGCTGTTGTAACTCCAAGCCCAGGTCAAGCCTCCCTACCAGGACTGCTCCATCGTCATTCCTTGAATGGCACTCGAAAGATGCTGCATGCCTCAAGGTTTTCGTGGGTCATTTGATAAGACACAGCTGAGACTTCACAGGGCTTTGGCATTGCAAGAGACCTTATAGGTTATTGTCCACATACCAGCTCCTTCCTTGCCAAACTGAAGGCCCTCGGTACAACCAGGACAAGAGGTTGTCCACTTTCTCCTTCAATGTGTCCAGTGATGAGAAGCTCACACATTTAGGATTAGATAACTATGCCTGGTCTACAGGAAGCACAGGGGACTCATTATTCAAGCATAATTATACAAGAAAAGGCCACTTGAAGCAAATCCACTTAAAACAAAAGCTGAATTTCATAGTAGGGAAGAGAAATAAGAAGGCTGGGAAAATGAACAAAAATGAATTGAATATTGACTTTAATCTTTTAGAGAAGGAACATAATTTTTTAAATTACTGGAAATGCACACAATAGCACAAATTGTATGATAGCAAAATTTAACATCTTTCACTTCATATTTGACTTTCATAGCCCAGTCTAAAACAGGTCATTTTTGTAAAAGTTTTCAAGAGCTTAATTAATTTTCACAAAGGCCTCTCTTAATCCCTTGATACAGAAATCATTCTCTTTTGGCATGTCTGTATTACCATTATTCTTGTCTAGTTTGCATCTTCAGTTTTTAACTAGTCCAATTCTGTCCTCAGATTTGAGCAATTTGTCCACCTATCAATCTCATGAAACTCTGAATTTTACACAAAATTTTCATTTCACACTATTCTTCATTGCTAAGGTAAGTAATCAGTAACAGCACATATTTATGGCATCTCTTAACAAGAAAAAGGCTGACTGAAAAAAGACTAGAGACAAGGGTAAAGAATAAATAAAATTTTCCATGCCATAACAAGTTTTGTTTTGTCATTCATTTAACAGGGATTTTTACAGCACTATTATCATTACCTTTCTCTGTGTGATTTATGCACAAGTCATGAGAAGTTATATATAGAATCTGCTCATAATATGCATGACCATGTTATTTAGTACAAAGGGCATCAGCTGCCATTTCTCCTGCTGAAACCAATTTGATGTAGATTTGCCTCCATCATTAGTTTAGGAATAAGACAGTGAGTAGTAACATGTTATATTCTGGTTGGTTGGTATCCAATTCTGCAGATGACTACATTTGAGATTGAAGGCAGGGCTCTAAACTTCTTGAACCAAGATTCCTCTGTAAAATGGGCATAACAACAGTACCTATACCAGCAGCTTCATGTGAGAATTAAATGTCTTTCCACTGCCTGACAAGTAGGCCCCCTAATAAATGTTCGCTGTGACTCTGCTACTATAATACAGTGCCAGGGATGTGCTTTGGGTGACTAATAGCAAATCTTTTCTTCTTTTTCAAGGAATGAAACCAAATTTTCAAATAATAAAAAATTCTACATCTCTGGAATAAAATTTTGATTAAGAATTGTGTAAGCCAGGTGTCATGGCACTTATAATTCCAACTATTCAAAATCTGAGGCAGGAGGATTACAAGTTCAAGGCCAGCCTGGGCAACTTAACAAGATCCAGTCTCAAAATGAAGAAAGAAAATTTAAAAAGGTTGTAGGTAAAGCTACGTGGTAGAGTGCTCTTGGGTTAAATCTCCAGTACCACAAAAATTAATAAATAAAATAAAATAAACCTTCAACTAATACTGAAAGTTTTTTATGATCCCAAGGTACTTGTAAAGCACTAAACAGATTGGCTGAAAGGTGAGCAAAGTGTTATTGCTTGGTAATTGAATCTATGTCCTAAATTCTGTTACTATTTCACTTGCTACAAAAGTTGGAGATTTTAAACCTCATTTTGAGAACTCTCTGCCAATGCATATTAGATGCAAATAAAGTCACAGAAAAGAAAAAAATGATATATTAAATTCTAGCCAAAGGAAAATAATTTAAAAGTGAAATGAGAGTAATTTTCCTCCAAAGTTAAATTTTTATAATACCATTAAACTGAATTAAAATTGAGACAAAGATAAAAAGATTTATTAAATCATATATATATTATAAGTTCAACTATTCTTTTCAAAATATTCACGAGGTACTGTTTTAGTCAGTTTTTTTGCTGCTGTGACTAAAAGACCTGACCAGAACAACTGTAGAAGAGGAAAAGTTTATTTGTGGCTCACGATTTCAGAGGTCTTAGTCTATAGAAAGCCAGCTTCATTCCTCTGAGCTCAAGGTGAGGCTGAACATCATGGCGGAAGAGTGTAGCGGAGGGAAGCAGCTCACAAGGTGATCAGAAAACAGAGACCCCACTCTCCACTCTCCCCAGAGCCACACCCCCAGTGAACCACTTTCTCTAGCCATACCCCACCTGCCTACAGTTACCAGTTAATCCCATTACGGATTAATGCACTGATTAGGTTAAGGATGTAACCCAATCATTTTCTCCTCCAAAACTTCTTGCATTATCTGACACATGAGCTTTTGAGGAAGGGAGGAGAGAGGGAGAGAGGGAGAGAAGGAGAGAAGGAGAGGAGACTCCACTCTCCATATTCAAAATATATACCCCATAGCCATGCCCCAATGAATCACTTCCTCCAGCTACACTCTACCTACCTCCAGTTACCAATCAGATAATCCCATCAGGGATTAAGTCACTGGTTAGGTTAAGGATATAACACAATCATTTCTCCTCCAAACCTTGCATTGTCTCACATATACAGCTGAGGGACACCATGTCTAAACCACAGCAGGTACATTTTGTGTTTGATTTTTAGACATGCATGGAAGAGAGTGTAAGTAGAGGGAAACCAGTACATAAATATTATACATCCCCCAAATGTTTGAATTATCCAATGTGTTTCCCAGCTTGCTTAAATCCTATGGACTAGGCTTCTCTACCTTTTCTCCTTGAGGCAAGTTCCTAGATGGATGTAGGGAGATCAGTTCAAACTCATTGTATCAGCAACTATTGTTACATAACAATATCATTTCAACTCAGTGACTTAGAACTACATGCATTTCTTATCTCCCAGCTCCTGTGGGCCAGGAGTTGAGGCCAGGTTTAGAACTCCACAAGGCTGCAGTGGAGGGGTCACCTGGGTTGAGCTCTTATCTGAAACTCAGCCAGCGAAGGGTCCACTGCTAAGCTTACTCTGATTGTTGGCAGAATTCTGGGCAGCTGTAGAACTGAGAGTTTCCATTTCTTGCTGGCCATCAGGTGCGGGCTGCCCGTAGCTTGTAGAGTTTCCTTGCCTCCTCCAAACCAGAGAAGCACAGACAGAGAGGAGACTCCAGTAGGACAGACACTACAGTCACATAATTATATATGCATAATCATACACACACACTGCCCATTCTATTGGTTGGAAAGAAGCTACAGGTCCCAGCTGCACTCAAGGGGAGGGATCACACTAGGACAGGAACCCCAGGAGGCAGTTGTCAACCAGACCACCTTAAGAATCTATCTGCAACATTCACCCATCTTAATCCTTAGTAGATTTATCTTCAGTAGAAGAGATGAACACATTGATTTAAGAAGTCAGAAAAAGTCTCCATTCTACATTTCCTTTTGTGAAAACTAGATACCCATTTGCTTATAACTGAATGTTAAAAGATTCTCTTTCATAAGAACATGTCTTGATTATTCAGTTGGTACAGAATAAGGGGTCCAGTTCTAGTTTCCTGGGATTTGATTAGTGGTTGGAGGTTGCTGGCATGAGGACAGCATGGTGCTGTCTCACTAGGAACTGTCATGGGGAGACTCCCCAGCCTCCCCCAGGAGGCAGAGACATCACTGTCAAGCCTGAACTTTTCTAAATCTGGGACTCCTATGCCTCCAGGTCAAATGGGCCAAGTATTTGGCCCAAGATGACACCTTGTACCAGCTCTGTAGTGAGGCAATCATTTCATATTAGTGATAACATTCATGAAACACTACTTTTTCTACAGGCTTCACTAAATTATAGAATTATAGTCCTTGTGAACTATAGATGGTATAATCACAACTGGGGATAATACCACATGTGATAACACAAGGTTAAATAGACCGTGAAAAGCTATATGGGTGAAGGGGGACAGTGAAAGGCTATATGAGCGGGGGGAGGGGGGGGCATGAAAGGCTTTATGGGAAGGCAGGGGAAACACTAGTAGTTTATGCAAGTTGCTTGGGATTTTTTTTTTTTTTTTTTTTTTTGATACTACGGATTGAAACCAGGGGTGCTCAACCACTGAGCCACATCTGCATTTCTTTTTTTTTTTTTTTTTAATTTAGAGGCAGGGTCTTGCTAAGTTGCTTAGGGCCTTGCTAAATTGCTGAGGCTGGCTTTGAACTTGCAATCCTCCTGTCTCAGCCCTTTGAGCTGCTGGGATCACAGGCATGTGCCACTGCACCCGACACTTAATATTCTTGACATTGATGTCACTCTTCAAAATGAAGTCCACATCTTCTTATCGGTAGATTTATTTTCTAACCTACAATAAGCAGGATTTAAATAATATGATTTGGCAATTACTGGCATCAATAATACCCAACACTTCACCCCCCCCCAATAGCTTTACATTTTCAGAACACATTCTTTTACTGTTATCTCATGTTAGATAAGTAAAAATAAAATCGAGTATGATCTATTCCCCCATTTTTTAGTCTGACTTTTAGTATAGGTAGTAAGTTTTATTTCTTTTGCAATAGAAATTCATGGCTTCTCTTCTAAACTCCCCTGGAACGGTGTGCTCAGGTGAGGAAGTCAGAGTGCACTCTGCTACCTTGTGCCTCTGCCTTTGCACTTTCCACAGAAGACCTTCATGCTACTTTGTCTCTTATTCTGAAATTTCAATTTTTTTTCAAATGTGTTTTATCTTTCATTTGCTACATGGAAGCCTGTGTTGGTCAACTTTCCATCACTGTGTAAAAATACCTGAGATAAGTTAAAAGGAGGAAAGGTTTATTTTAATTGGGTTTCAGCCCATGGTTTCTTGGCCCCATCACTTAGGACCTATAGTGAAGCAGAACATCATGGTGGCCAGGAGCAAATAAAAAAAGAAAGGAAGGGGCCAGGATCCCCACATCCCCCTGAAGGACACACCCGCAGCGATCTGACTCCCCACTTCCCATGAGGTCCTATTTCCTACATGTCCTGCCACCTCCCAATAGTGCCACAGGCTGAAAACCTAGCTTTCAGCACATGGCCTTTGGGTTATATTTAAGATCCACATCACAATAGAGTCTCATCAAGGGAAGAGATTTTACTTGTTTTTATTATTGTTTGGGATTACTCCTGTAATGTTTCATAAAACTCTTATTCATAGAAGCATTCCAGTGGTGGGTCCTTTAGCTGCTAAAGGAGGAGCTTCATCATCTCAAATAGGCTGTACCTGCTTTCCCCCATATTCCTGGGACAGTCTGAAAAAATGTCTCCCACCCTTCAAGATATATTTGCTTCTTAATCTCCATTATCTGTGACTATCATTTTATATGGCAAAAGGGTAAATACTGCTTCATATGATGTTATGGTTTAGATATGGTGTCCCCAAAAGCTCATGTGAACACAATACAAGAAGTTTTGGAGGAGAAAATGACTAGGTTATATCCTTAACCGAATCAGTGATTAACTGAGCAGTAACTGGAGGCAAGTGGGATGTGACTAGAAGAAGTGGTTCATTGGGAGCGTGGCTATGGGGAGAGTGGAGAGTGGAGTCTCTCTGCTTCCTAATCACCATGTGAGCTGCTTCCCTCTGCCACACTCTTCTGCCATGATTTTCTGCCTCACCTTGAGCCCCAAGGAAGGGAGCCGGTCTTCTATAGACTGAGACCTCTGAAACTGTGAGCCCTCAAATAAACTTCTCCTCTACATTTGTTCTGGTTGGGTCTTTCAGTCACAGCCTTGAAAAAACTGACTAAAACATGTGACTAAGAATGTGATTAGGTTAAAGTTGTGAGAGGATGTGCTTATCCCGAATCATCCAGGTGGACCCTAAATGCCATCACATGTAGCCTTATGAGAGAGAGGAAAGGGGAACGCTGAGACAGAAGGAAAGGAGGAAACATGTACATGGAGGCAGAGACTGGAGTGATGGCCACAAGCAGAATGCCAGTAGCCACCAAGAGCTCTGGGAGAATGAAGGACCAGATTCTCCTCAATGGTCCCCTAGGGAACATGGCCCTTTGCACACTTTGACTTCAGCTCTAGGAAACTGATTCTGAATTTCTGGTCTCCATAAATCTATGAGAAGAAATTCATGTTGTTTTCCACCAAGTTCGTGATAATTTATCATAGCCAGTACAGGAAACTAATAAGAGCCCTCAACTCTAGATCTTTCATTTCTCTAATGAGGAACAGAAAAAAAGTCCTGTTTCTCCCTATACCCCTGCCTCCAAGTCTAATCAAACTCCATCTCCATGATGAATATTTTTGTCCAATGAGGAAAAAAATCCATATCTTTGCAGCATTATTCCCCTTCTTGTGGTGTTAATAATTCAAGCACTTCCCAAACTGTTGGATCCTTTAATCACACTGTGAGGTGAAAGGGTGTTATCACCTCTGAGGTTCAGGTTTCAAAGTCTGCTCAGAGACTTTGAATGTAGTCACCCCCTACTTTCCAGAGAATGAAATCACCCCCACCAAAGCTAGTTAGGCAGGGAAACTCAGATTTCCTGAGGCAACTACCTGCTATGTCTACCTAACCCTCATCACAACACTGTGAGATACAGTTGGTTATATGGAAACTGGCCCTCAGAGAGGTTAAGTTACTTCTCCAAAGTCACATAGGCAGTAAGTAAAGGCATATTCAGGCATATTCATATTCCAAAGCCCATGAGCTCTCCAGGTACTGTGTCACAGACTGGGATAGAGGCATAGGAACATTTTATTGCTATGATCAAAATACACTAGAATTACATTCATAGCTAATATGTGTTCAGCCCTTATTATGTGTGAAGGACCATTTAATCATGTTATACACAATAACCTTTTAGTCCCTGAAGCAACATGAGGTGGTGCTATTGATTACTGTAATCAGCCGAATAACCACACCCAAAGATGTTCACTTCCTCACAATATAACAGTAATCAGTAGCACTCACCTCATGCATTGCTGCAGGGGCTAAAATGTTAATGATCTGTGAATATGTTATCTTGTACAATAAAAGGGAATTTGCAGATGTTCTTAAATCAAAGACTTTAGATGAGGGAAATTTTCTAGGATTATCCAGATGGGCCCAACGTAATCACAAAGGTTTATAATTGAGGGTCCGGAAGGTTGATCAAGGAAGCATGAGGTCAGAGTCAGAGGGAGATTGGAAGATGTTAGATACTGGCTAGTGACAGAGGAGGGGCCTGGGGACAAGGGCTGCAGGCAACCTCCAACAGCTGGAAATGGCAAGGTCTTCCTAGAGCCTTCCAGGGAGCAGGGTCATGCCAATACCTTGGTTTTGGCATAATGAGCTCCATTTCAGACTTCTGGTCTCTAGAATCAAAAGATAGTAAATTTGTGTTGTATAAAATCATTAAGAGATTTGGGGTGATTTGTTGTAGCAGCAATAGGGAACTAAATTTATTACCATCCCATTTTATAGGTGAGAAAACTGAAGCACAGAGAAGTTAAAATAACTTGCCCAAAGGTCACATAGCAAATGTCAGTTGCAGGATTCAAACCAGGTGCCCAACTCCAGAGCCCAGTGTTAGTCTCTCCTCTATCAACTCCACTGAATTTCTTTCCTCCTTCCCACATGTTTTTTTTTTTAAACCACTGGTTATTATTTTACAAAACTATCTGACATACCTTATTCATATTCTGAATAAATAAACCCTGTATATGTTCTGAAGTGTGATTTCTAACCCCTTTCAAAAAACGATTATTTTTTTCATAAAGTTACAAACAATCCCTCAATATATAAAAGAAATCAAGGCACCTTTGATTGAAGGTAGTGGGGTTGAACCTAGCCTACCTTCCCATCTGCCCTCTACCTCCAACCTGGGACACTCTTCAGAGGCCCCAGGAACCACCTGAAACTATTATATCTGGAGGAAACTTCCGAATTTCATTCCTACCAACCACTTTGAAGTGGCCACACAGGTTCGGATATGCACAGCCAGCTGCTATTTTACCTCTACAAAGTGACATTGGCTCTGTTTTTCCAGAAATGTTGATTAGTTCCTGCTGATTTATTCACATTAGCAATATGTTAATGTTATTGATATTTTCAAGGACTTTGAGATATCTTACATTAGCAATTTCTCCCAAGAATGACAAGAGAAAGAATGAGCTGACTCTGTCACCCGTATGTCATATGTCGACCCAATCAGGTTGTCAGGATGTATTTCAAAATTATGGCAGCTAATGAGTATATGATCTATATGTCCTTGGCAGTAATGCTTCAAAGAAGATATCTAATCTCCCATTTATAGTTTTAAAAACCAAGACTCGGAGGTTAAATAACTGATTTCGCTATGGTCACAGAGCTAGAAAATGGCCATGCTGGAGCCTAAACCCAGGTTAGTCCACCTCTGAGACATGGGGTATTTCTAGACTTCACAAGGAGGCATGTGCTGCTCTTGAGAAGAGCACATTTTAAAACCCAAATTTATCTCTTACTTGCCAAGTTATTTAGCTTGAAGCTTTGGTTTCCTTGTGTGTAAAACCAAGAGCACAATAGCACCTACCACACAGGCCACAGTAAAAATGAAATGAACACCACATGCAAGTTTGCTGGAAAAAAGTAAGATATTCAGTGCATGTTTTAGCCATTATTATTATCACAGAGTTAAACATTAAACTCTCCTCTACCATTCGGCATGACTCCTCATTCTATCCAGACTCGTATTCAGAGAAATTTTAGACTGCAAATGATCAAGACAGGTTGCCAATTGAGACAAGTTACTTCTGAGACTCACTTTGGGTACACTTAAGGCCTACACACTGCTGCCAAATTAGTTTCATGCTTAGAAAATACCAAGAGGTCATTTAGTTCATCTTCGAGCTGTGTCCTGGTCCTTTCTGAAATTGTCTACCTTAGTATGAAACACGGCCAGAGAAAGAGATTTTATAGATTCCTATGGTAACTGATTTGAATGCCAGCCTTGGACAGAACCAAAGTCATCAGCACAGAACCCTTTGGGTTCAAGGTCAGAAAGACAAAAAATAATATCAGATCTTCCTATAGAGACTTGGTGTTATGGTTTGGATGTGAGTTGTTCCCCAAAAGCTCATGTGTGACACAACACAAGAGGGTTTAGAGGACAAATGATTGGGTTATGAGAGTCTTAACCCCATCAGTGAATCAATCAATCCTTTGATGAAATTAACTGATAGGTGGGTAGGATGTGGCTGGAGAAGGTGGGTCATTGGGGTGTAGCTTTGGGGTATCTATTTTGTATCCGGAGAATGGAGATTTCTCTCATTGCTTTCTGATGATCATGTGAGATGCTTCCCTCGGCCATATTCTTCTGTCATGATGTTCAGCCTCACCTGGAAGCCTGAGGAATGGAGCCAGTTGCCTATGGACTGAGACCTCTGAAACTGTGAGACTCCAAATTAACTTTTCTCCCTCTAAAGTTGTTCTTGTCAGGTCTTTTGGTCACACTTGTGAAAAACTGACTGTAATATCTGGGCTAGTTCATAAAGTGGCTTCTTCACCTTTAACTAATATTGTTCCTTCTATGTCAATGCTTAATTCTTCCTTCTATCCTTCCTTGGAGCCAATGAATAACTCAGTTTTAAAACCATGTCATCTGCTTATGGAAAAAGATTTCTTTTCAGAATTGCACAACTTCCTAAGGAAGTGATTTACTACAAACTAATTCCTGTTAGTGGAACAAGTTGAGAAAGGAGAGACACTCTACTGGTTGTACTAAGGCATTGAAAAAAACCTATTCTGGAAATACAGAGAAACAGAGTCTACATCAGGCTTCCTCACATACTGTTTATCTGGCCTTAGCAAAACCATGAAAAGGGTATGGTGACAACTAACTTGTTTATTTTATAGGCATGTTGTGATAATCCAGTGAGACAGTGATAAGTAAAGCACTTCAGTGACTGAGACACTGTAAGATGTGGCTCCCCAAGGAAGAACTTTGATGTCATGGTAGTTAAACTCTTGGACTCAACTCATGATCCTGACAGCATGAGAACAGACACCCCAACTTTCTGAGTTCTTTCCACTCCTGAGAATGGGCTTTCTCTGAAATATGCTCTTCCCCTCTTTGTGTGAGTGCCTGGCTTAGAGAAGAAAGGAGAGAACTCTACCAATTAAGGGGCAGAACCCGACTCTTGAGTTCCTATGAAATCAATCTCCTCCTTAAGCTTTCATAACACAGGCAGCTTCTCTGGCTACTGTCACAGTAGTGGCATCAAGGAAGGAGTCTTGTTCTGCCAAGGGTGGTGCTATGATTTAGATATGGTTTCAGTGTGTCCCCCAAAACTTCACGTGTTAAAATTTAATCCCTATTTGTGAGGTGTTGGAGGGGAAAAATTTAATCTGTATTTAGACGTAGGGCCTATGAAAGGTGATTAGGACAGGATAAAATCATTAGGATGGAGTCCCCATGATTGAATTCTGGAGCTTATTAAAAGTAAGGAGAAAGTCAGACGTCACAGATATATATTCACACTCCCTGTCTTGCCTCTGCAGTGCCTCAGGACATAGTCAGCAAGACGACCATTACCGGATGTGGCCCCTCAACCTTAGACCTCCAGAATCAAGAACCAGAACAAACCTCTTTCTTTTTTATAAAGTTACCCATCCTCTGCAATTTCATCACTGTAACAAAAACCAGACTAATATCGGTGGGGCAAAACTAAATGGTTTATAGTGGAGCCCTGATTACCACTCTGAGTAAATTAACTGTATTTAGTCTAGTGGACCTTCTCAGATTTTCGACTTCTGTCCCTCTATTCTGGTATATGGGATTTTCTTTTCTTGTGAAAAATTACTGTATTGATAGCCTCTCTTCCTTGAGTCCCAGGTAGGACCCACAACCCACCCCCCATCTTCCCCTTACAAACGGATCTAGGATCTTCTCATATCGCTCAGGCACTTTGCTTCATTTATCTTTTTATAGCCCTGGGCTTAGGAAACCAAAGTGTACCCATATCACCTTCCTTTCTCCAGGGGAAAAGTGCCTCTCTCCTATGCTAATGGCCCAAACTTGTCCGGGTTCCTCTCCCTTTTTCCTCCTCTAGCTATCTTGAGGGGTCCGACCTTCCCCCTAGTTCACTGGAACATATATGAAGATTTCATGACGAACCTTACCTGGAATTAACACAGATACAAGATTAAGAGCACGAAGGCCTCTAATCCCAAGGAGAAAATGAAACTGAAAATCTTTCTTAGAATTAAAGAAAAATCAAGCTATAATTAAATGGTCATTATTAATATTCAAATCAATAGCCAATATGATAGCTTTTTTTAGTCTTGCTCTCTATTATATTTGTCTCATACTTTAATACATTTGAAATTTGTTGATATTACACATCATGTTAGTGGAAGTATGCTTGGCTGGATTGTATGCACAGGGAAAAATAGCCCTCTGATGATGACTTCTGGATACAACAGCAAAGGCTCAGTTCATAAAAGAAATAATTGATAAACTAAACTTTATTCAATTTGAAATTATCTGCTTTGAAAGACATGGACAAAAAAATAAAAGACAAGGCACAGCCTAGAAGAAAATGATTGCAAAAGACATATCTGATAAAAGACTACTATCAAAATATATAATAACATTCTTAAAACTCAACTATAAGGAAACAACCCAATTAAAAAATGGGTCAAACACACATACATATACATCACTAAAGGAGAAATACAGATGGCAAATATGCATACAAAAGATGCTCCACATCATATGTCATCAGGGACATGCAAATGGAAGCAATATGAGATAATGCCACATGCCTGTCAGAATGGCCAACGAACACGACAGATGCCAAATGCTGACGTGGATGTGAGACAACAGAATTCTCACTCATTGCTGTGCTCTGGAAAATGACTCAGCAGTTCTTTATAAAACTAAACATATTCTTAACCACTGATCCAGCAGTCAATCTTTGATGTTACTCAAAGGAGTTCAAAACTTGTACTCCCCCCACAAAAAAACCTTTTATCAATTTAATGCTTATGTCAACTTTATCCATAATTGCCAAAACTCAGAAGCATCCAAGAGGATCTTTAGTAGGTGAAGGATAAAGGAACAGTGGTATGTTCAGACACTGGGATATTATTCAATACTAAGAAGAAATGAGTTTTCAAGACATAAAGAGACATGAAGGAAACTTAAATAGATCACTATTACTAAGCTATTTTGAAAATGCTACATACTATATGATTCCAACTCCATGACATTTATTTGAGAAGCGGAGAAATGAGAGGAACAGTAAAAGGATCATGATTGTCAAGAGTTAGGGTGCAAATAGGTGGAGCACAGAGAATTTTTATTGTATCTAGTATAATGATGGGTATGGGGAAAAAACCTATGTAACGTACAGTATTGTTATGGTTTGGATATCAGGGATCTCCAAAAACCCCTTTATTGATGCAGGAGTTGAGATGATTAGATTATGAAAGTCATAATCACTTGATGAATTAATAATTTGAATGGACTGCTGGATAATATTGTAGGCAGGTGGGGTGTGGCTGGAGATGGTAGGTCACTGGGGTATGCCCTTAGGGATTGTTTTGTCCCCTTGACTCCGCAACTCCTGTGCTTCCTGGCCACCATAAGGTGAGCAGCTTTCCTCCATCACACCCTCCTGGTATGATGCTCTGCCTTACAGTAGGCCCAGAGCAATGGAGTTGGCCGACCACAGACTGAACCTCTAAAACTATGAGCCCAAAATTAGTCCTTCCTTCTTTAGGTTGTTCCTGTTAGGTATTTTGGTCACAGTGATGTACACAATACCAAGAATTATTCTTAATGTAAACTATAGACATTGGGTGATAATGATGTGTCAATAAGTTTATCAGTTATAAGCAAGTACCACTGTGGTTGAGGATAAAAGGGGAGACTGTGTGTGTGGGACAGGAGACTCTCTGAACCTTCCATTCTAAATGAATCTAAAACTTTAAAAAAAAAAAATAAAGCTTATTTTTAAAATAATAATGCCTTCATGTAAATTTATTACTATTGTTAGTTGGGATTTAAGAGTCTAATTGAATATCAAATATGACTTGATTGTTTTACCATGCTGGTATGATCTATGTCCCCATCTCAGATATAACAAGTAAGCCTTCCTATAGTTAACAATCTCACAGATGACATTTCTAAGTACTTGGAGAAGAGCTGAGGAATCTTATGACCCTCCATCCCCCCAGAAGATGCCTGCCTCTCCCAGGCCTTCTCTGGCTCCCACATTTCCTGGGCCTTCATTCACAGCCCTTTTATACAAGCCTGCTACTAGTTAATGGGAGCTTTCAGGCAGTGACATAGTGGCAATTACATTAGCATGCACTTTTATACGTCTTTTAAAATAGGTCATAGCTCTTGAAGTAGAAATGTCATTAGGAGGACCCCCATAACTGCCTTCCCTCAAATCAGTCTTCCTAAATTTGGAAAGAAAATACAGCAAGGTGGGGAGTGGGGATAGATACCAATGGATGTATATCTCACATATACCTTTTAAGTAAACCTGTAAACAATGAAATAATGAGAAAAGGAGAACCCCCTCCTTCAGGAGGATGCAAGACTGGCATTGATAAAGCTGCCTCCATTAATAACATGGATTAACGGCCAGCAGTAGTGCTTGGGGTCCTCCTCCCCTGTGTTCCCATTTACGGACTTAAAATGAGTGATATCATTAACAGGCCTCATTTGCAGGCTGGCAGCAGGTTGCCCCACCAACAGCATGAGTGATGATTAGTTCACTTGAAGGGGAGGCTATTTAGTGCTCACGGTTGTAAGGCTCAACCATCAAAGAAGCACACTGTCCTTTCAAAGAAAAGAAGGGTACATTCATGTTGTTTATTTTTCCTTCAAAGCTCTTCTTTCAAGAGGAGGTCATAGAAGAGGAAATGCAGGCTTTTAATCCAAATGATAATTGCTGTCAAACAAACCAGTCTGAAATCATTTCCATTGTGCACTGAATCATCAGAATCTGTCACTACCACTTTTTTCCCTAAGTTCACTGCTCATGGCTTTTTTCTATCAAAAAGAAGAAGAAGAAGGCAAAGAAGAAGAGAAAGGAGGAGGAGAAGGAGGAAAATAATTCTTTATCCTCTCACTCAAATTGATTTAACACACATTTATCGAATACCTCCTATGAGTTATAACAGGCCCGCATGATACAAAGGTAAGACATTGTTTCAATCTTCCAAGTTCTCACATTAGAGGAAGGGAGAGAAATCTAAAGAGGAGTTGCATTCACAAACGCATCTAAAACACACAGAGAAAGCAGCAAGGGATTGACCCTGCTTGAGTGGGCCAGGGAAGACTGCAGAGCGGAGAAGGTTCCTGAGCCAATCATTGATGTGCACTTGGTAGACTTTTGGAAAAGGGCATTCCTGCAGCTGCCACAACATAGACCATTATCCAGAGGATGCCTGCAATTAGCTCAATGTGGCATATGTGCAGAAAGAGTGCACTGAGGGGGCTAGGGTTGTGGCTCAGTGGTAGAGTGCCTGCCTAGCATGTGCGAGGCACTGGGTTCAATCCTCAGCACCACATAAAAATGAACAAATAAAAAAAGGTGTTAAAAAAGTTTTAAAAAGTAAACTGAGGCTGGAGAAGGCATCAAGGATCAAGTAACATAAGCACATATTAAGGAGTTTATATTTCATTCCATAAGCAATGAAAGGCCATTGAAAATTTTCTAGAAGAAAAATAACAGAAATGTATTTGAACATTAGAAAAATCATTCCTGAGGTTATATGGAGAGTGGACTGAAGAAGGGTTGTAGGGAGATGTTAGAAGCCCACTGCAATTATTCAGGCACAAGGGAGGGTGTGAACAAGGTGACAGTGGAGGGGTACAGAAGAAAGAGCAAATGTTTAAGACTTAGCAGCAGAATGAAGAAGGCACCCGGAACAAGGCTCCAGTTTTAGGCTTGGTCTCTCTGTGAATGAAGAACCAACCCCTGGGGCGGGAGTGGGGGGTGAGTTTGTCTTTTCCAGAACAGCAACAGGTGAGATACAAAATACCCTTCTTCATGTGTTAACCTATCACTGAGTCCCATTTATGTTTCTATGATTTGAAGAACATCCATCTTAAAAACTTTCTAAAATACTTCGAAGTCAAAAAGAGTAACTGGTGAAAGAGCTAACAGGCGGATGAGGTTGGAGCATAAGGATTACACTAACAAGACAGGACTCTGCTTGCCTAGAGTGAACACAGGAGATGTAAAACTCCAATCAGACAAGAATCCTGCCAGGAGCAGAGGCACGACATACTCACTCATGCGTGCGACAAATCAACTTAGACATAATAAAGCTAAAGAATTTGATTAGGAATGTCCAGGGTCAGTGACTGGGCTAAAATAACTGGAGAGGGAAGTACAAGGACAGAGGCTCACCTGCGCAGAGGGCATGATGGGCTTTGGTTTGGATTAATAAAAAGAGGTGAGTGGGGTCATTCTTTCTGGTTTGGTGATAGTGAGGATTAAGCAAGTGAGAAAATGTAAGAGGTTAAGAAAAGAAAAGTCAGTGAAGAAAAAAGGATGACAGAAGAGGCACAAGGATCAAAGAATTCCTGGAGTAAAATATTGGGTTCGTAGATAAGGGCAGCCTCCTCTGTATAAAAGCCAATTTTAAACTTAGCACCAAGTGAGACATCGTAAAGGGCAAGTCAGAGTGGGAGCAGAAACAATGAGCTGCCTCAGTCAGAAATTCTTCCAGAACTCTACCACTGACTTGAACATTTTATAGCGAACAGCAAGGAAATCAAGACACTAAGTGCTTCTTGCTGCAGTGAGAATTACTGTAATATGACTACTGCTATGAAAGAAAATTAGACTAATTTGGATTTAATCCCCGATAGACTCATATTTGAGGGAAAAACACAAAAGGAAACAGAAAAATGGAAGAACTTTCATTTATGAACAGAAAAATATCCTCCAGTTAGTGCCAGTAAGTAATGGACATTTGGAATAACTTAACAGGCAAAACTGCCAAATCAGTGATCCTAGATTCCCTAATGAACCTATTAGAGACCATTGTGGGAAAGTAATACAAGTGTACAACCTGATGACTCCTGCACTACCTGCAAATGAGATTAGCCTGCAATACACACAACTCTGGGGGTTGAGAATTTTCAAAAGGATTTCATTCTTCAACTTAAATACATGTGATATTCATCTGTGAGTGTTTACATATCAATTTGCATGCATACACTAATGCCTCAGTCTATACATAATATGCATGCTTTGAAGACTCACAATCACATTTTAAAAACCCTGAAAATTACAAATCAGTCAATTCTGCATTTGAGTAGCTAACATAAGAAACAATGAGGGGATACAATCGTAGAAGGGGCAGGCTTGGGCTTCCAAAGTAAAAAACAACAACAACAACAACAACAACAACAAAAAATCCATAACATAGTAGATTCCTGAATCAGCATAGGTAGCAGTCTGCTAAGTGACAGCTTGCTTAGGAGAACAGGTGTCCTACCTGATCAGATTGCAAGGGGGATACAGACAGAGTTCAGCTCAACAATCTGTACTTATTCTGTGCAAGGCACTTAGCTAAGTGCTTCAAGTTAACAGGGAGACAGATGAATTCCCATTCATTAACCCCTCTGTACCAATCTCCTTTCTTATCTCTATATAATCACCACTTATGTTTGATAAATGCATTCAACAGATACCAGAGTTAGAAAATAAATCAATAAGGCTGAAAATTCAATGCAACTTAATCTATGACCAAAATGGGAAATTATTTTTAGATATTTTTATTTCCAGGCTTTGATCTTACATTGCTGTCTCATAGGTTAGGCTTTACTATGGTTGAGATATGAGGTGTCCCCCAAAAGCTCATCTGTGAGACAATGCAAGAAAGTTTAGAAGTGAAATGATTGGGTTATCGGAACCTTAACCAATCAGTGCATTAATCCTCTGATAGGGAAACTGGGTGTGGAGGGAGGAGGTGGTTAATTGTGTGTATGTCTTTGGGGTATATATTTTGTGAGCTGAACTTAGTCTCTCCTTTTCCTTCCTGGAGGCCCTGTCCTGAGCTGCTTTTTTCCTCCATGCCCTTCCACAGTGATGTGCTGAGAGCAATGAAGTCAGCTGTCTATGGACTGAAACTTCTAAAACTGTGAGCCCCCAAATAAATGTTTCCTCCTCTAAAATTATTTGGTCATAGCAGAAAAAAACTAAAACAGGCATATGAATTATTTTGCATTCAAGTTTATGATCACCTCAAGTAGCACTACCCATGTACAGAGAATAAAATGCCCCCTCAATGTATAATCAAAGGAAAATCTATTGCTTGTGAATTTAATAATAATAGGTTCCTGGTATTGACTGACAACTGAAGCAAACCTGAAGAGCTTTCAATCTCCAAAACTGGTATTTGAAGTATAAAGCCATGAAGTTTACTCTTATTAAGGAATAATAAGGAGCTTTGATTTTGGGTGGTGGCTTTTCATTGCTAATGAAATTGTGAAAACTCAAAATTTTTCTAATGTTAATCTACTGAGGAATGACTAGGAAACAATGTAAGAGACTGCTTTAAAGAAAGAATATTTGTCCTAGATAAGAGCAGGGAAGGAACAAGATCATTAGACAATGACAGCAAGGGCTGCACTGTTAATGAGGCATATGTAAAATTTTTTCCTAGCTGATTGGTTGACATTTTTCTTGCCAGTGATGTTATTATTCACCTTGTAAAGTGAATTCATTTCTCATCAGAGCATAGTATTAACTCAGAAATACCTAGGATTTTTCCTGGTGCTGAGCAATCTGTTTATACCAAAATCTACTGAATTCCTACTATGTGCCAGACTGGATAGAATAGGAGTGCTAACCCTCTAACTTCAGGCCTTGTGAGAGGCAGAAAAGAGTAGGCCTTAAGGTAGCCTCTGATTCTTTAGTGTCTGACCAACAAGACTACTGTCAAACATACACAAATTGAACCCAAAAGCCTTTCATTAAAAAGAAAAGAACTGGCTAGACATCGAGTAACTTTTTTGTAGCTACTTAAAATATAGAAAACATTCCTATAAAATTTAAAAGAGTTGCCAAATAAAATATAGGTCGCTCATCTAAATTTAAGTTTCAGGTAACAAGAAATAAAATTCTAGTATAAGCATATTCCAAACATGGCATGGGATATACTGCTATTTTTTTCAAGATAATGTTTTTCTGCAACTCAAATTTAATTTTTATTTGCAAAATCTGGTATAGCTGAGCTCTCACAGATATAAGGAAATCCTCAGGGTGGGCGTGGAAGGCAAAAAGAAATGAAAACTAAAGATCTGGATGCATAATGGATGCCTCCTGTGTGTTTCCTTTTCCCTTCCTCCACTCTTTTCTTGTCTCTCTGCTAAAAGTTTTCTGTTTCTTCATAACCCCAATCATTTTCCTTTGTCAAAGCAGAATCAGTGATGTTTTCTTTATCTTTGCACCTGCGCCCTTCCAGTATGGAGATTAATTTGAAGTGCTTTGATGTAAGTCCCTTCACAGTGAGTAGACATGTAAAATCCTTTTTCTCTAAAAATAAAAATATATGGGCTCATAGAAAAACATTTTAAGTGAATAAAATTAGCCAGAAAAACTTAAACATCTATAATACCTAATAACATTTTCATATTTCCTATTAGTTCTCTTACATATAGTTTAATAATTGAGATCTTATATTTTATACAAAATTTTGTATACGAAAGATATATGTTGTACCATGATTGCATAGGGTGGATATCCCATGGTTTGATGAATCACTTGTCCATCTCCTTAAGAGCTGTTTCAGGGACACTATCCTGTCCCTGAAAATCTGCATTGAATCCTATGCTGTGTGGACTTCGGTATTCCCTGTTTAGGTCTGCTCAGGGTATTCTAAGTCCTAAATGAGTTAACATTAAGCATGACACTTATATAGTACTTGACATTATTTTTTATGATTATAAAATTATTTTATATATTGTTGAAGGATAAGAAGCTAGAAAAGTAAGAAAAAGAATGTAGCTAAAACAAAAATGTCTCAAAGGAACTAACAGGAATTTCCTTGATTCTGTCAGAAATAAAATTTTATATAAATCTTCACTGTTCGGTATATATTGGTATTCAAATGATGCTGTTGACTAAATTAATCCCTGAATGGACAGGTCAGTGACTTTCAGTTTGGGTTCATAGGTCACATTTTCATTTGCTTTGATGTGTAAGATAACTCTGAATACTAAAAATACAAAATACAGAGGATCATCAGCTTCTTGCATTCTTGGGATAAAAGAAAATGGTTCCGTAGGTAGGACCACAAGGTATGATAAAATAAACGTTGTTAAACTGGTTGAACTAACACACAAATGTATTTGGAAAGAGATTAAATTATCTGTTTGAAAGAGTTTTAAATTAAAATTGTAAAGAAAACAATCTGGAAGGACCTGAGAAAATACCCAAGGATAGTAGACGGAAAAAAAAAAAAAAAAAAAACTGGGGACAAAACTTCCTAATCTAATTCCTGAAAATGGGCACTATTCCTGAGTTAGTATCAAAACATTTAAGGATAAAGAAAACAATTGTATTTACAATAACATGAAATAAAATGTAAGGTCAGGAATAATGTAATCACACAGGAATAAATCCAATCATAGGTTTAAGAATAAACTTAATCACTCCGTATACAGTGAACATATAAAATATTGCTGAAAGAAACTAAAGAAGACACAAACAAATGTAAAGATATCCCATATTTAGAAACTGAGAGAATTAATGTTGTTAAGATGTTAAGACTACCCAACATGTTCTATAGATGATTGCAATCCCTATCAAAATCCCAAAGGCATATTTTGCAGAATTAGAAATAAAAATTCCAAAATTTATGTGAACTCTCAAGGAAGCCTGATTAGCCAAAACATTCTCGAAGAAGAAGAACAAATTTGGATAGTTCGCCCTTCCTAATTTCTAAATGTTACCAAACTATAGTAACCAAAACTGTAGACCCTGTGTGGTGGTCCACTCCTGTAATTCCAGCTACTCAGGAGGTTGGGGCAGGAGGATCAAAAATTCCAGGTCAGCGTGGGCAACTTAGTGAGACCTGTCTCAAAACAAAAAATAAGAAGGACTGGGGATGTGGCTCAGGGGTAGAGCACCCTTGGGTTCAATCTCTGATAACCCACCACTCCCCACCACACACACACACACACACACACACAATGTGGCATTGGCATAAATTCAGACATAGAAATCCATGAAATAGAGCAGGGAGTCCCAAAATAAACCCTCAGATATATGGCCAAATGATTTTCAATAAAGGTGCCAAGACCATTCCATGGAGAGAAGACTGTCTTTTCAACAAATTATATTGGGAAATCTGGATATCCACAGCAAAAGAATAAAACTGGGCTATTGCTTTACACCATACACATTTTCACCCGGCACAAAAATCAACTCTAAGTGGGTCAGTGACCCAGGAATTAGACCAAAAACTTTGCAACTGCTAGAAGAAAATATAGGTTCAACTCCCCAACACCTTAGTGTAAGCTCCAACTTCTATAACAAGACTCCTAAAGTTCAAGTAAAACTAAGAATCAATAAGTGGGATGGTATCAAATTAAAAAGCTTCTGTACAGCAAAGGAAATCATTAAGAGTATGAAGAGAGAACCTACTGAAAGGGAGAAGATCTTTGCCAGCTGCTCTTTCCACAGAGAATTACTATCCAGAATATATAAAGAACTAAAAAAACACTCAACACTTAAAAAAAAACACCCAATCAATAAATGGACAAATTGAGAACAAACACTACTCAAAAGAAGAACAACAAATGCCCAACAAATATATGAAAAAATATTCAACATCTTTAGCCATCAAAGAAATGCAAATCAAAACTACACTGAGATTTCATCTCACTTCTATTAGAATGGCAATCATTAAGAATACAAATAATAATAAAAGTTGGTGAGGATGTGAGTAAAAAGGAACATTCACACATTGTTGGTGGGACTGTATACTACAACCACTTTGGAAAGCAGTATGGAGATTCCTTAAAGGCCCAGGAATGGAACCACCATATGACCCAACTATTCTACTCCTTGGTATTAATTCTAAAGAACTAAAATCAGCACTCCATAGTGATACAGTCACATCAATGTTTATAGCAGCACAATTCACAATAGCCAAGTTATTGAACCAGCCCAGATGCCCACCAATAGATAAATGGATAAAGAAAATGTGGCATATATACATAATGGACTTTTATTTAGTCATAGAAAAGAATAAAATTATGGCATTTGCTGGTAAATGGACAGAAATGGAGAACATTATGCTAAGTGAAATAAGTCGGTTGCAGAAAGTCAAGCATGGAATGTTTTCTCTCATATACAAAAGCTAGACAAAATAAGGAGAATGGATAAGGGGGTGAAATCTCATGAAAATGGAAAGAGATCAGTGGAGTTCAGAAAGGGAAAGAAGGGGAGGGAGGAGGGCTGGGAAAAGAGAGGAACAGTGGAATGAATTTGACCAGATTATGCTGTATACATACCTGGATATATCACAGTGAATTTCACCTTTATGTATATCTATAAAGCACCAATTAAAAAGAAAAACTAAACAAATAGAAGGAAGACCAGTAGGGTAGAAGAAGGGGAGGGAGAGGAGGGGAGAGGAGAGGGAAAGAGGAATTATTGGGAACTGAAGTGGAGCAAATTACATGCGTGCATATATGATTATGTCAAAATGAACCTGGATAATATATATAACTATAATGTATTAATAAAAATGAAAATAAAAATGCATCAAACATCTAAATGTTATAGCTAAAACTTATAATAAAACAAAACAAAAATATTAATTAGGGGAAAGCTTCATGAAAGTGCAAGAGTTTGTTGAATATGCCACCAAAAACATAGGCAACAGAAGTAGAAATAAACTGGACTATATAAAAATTAAAAATTTCTATGCATGAAAGAACACAAAAGAATGAAGAGGCAACCCTCGGAATTTGAGAAAATCTTTACAAATCATTGATTGAGTAAAGGGTTAATATTCAGAAATATTAAAAATATCCTACCATTAAACAACATAAAACCAGACAACATGAATTAAAATGGGAAAGGGACTTGAATTTACTTCTTTCCAAAGTTATACAAATGGTCAGTTATCACATGAAGATATTCTCAACATGATTAATCATTAGGGACATGCAAATCGAAACCACAACACCACACTTCTGTTATGATGGCTTCTACCACAATGACAATAAACAAAAAATAAGTGTTGTCAAAGATGCAAAGGAACTGGAACCCTTGTGTGTTGTTGGTAGGAAGGTAAATTGGTATTGCCACATAGAAAACAGTATGATAGTTTTGAAAAATTAAAAAATAATATTACTATATGATCCAGCAATTCTACTTCTGGGTATGTGCCCAAAAGAACTGAAAGGAGGGTCATAAAGCAATATTTCTACACCATGTTGATAGCCGCATTTTTTACAATAGGAAAAAGTTGGAAACATTCCAAGCATCCATCAATAGACGAACAGATAAAATAAGGTATGTAGGTACAAAGGAATATTATTTAGTCCTAAAAAAGAAGTCAATTCTGATGCATGCTACAACATGGATGAATCCTGAGGATAGTACACTAAGTTAAAAAATGTCAGTCTCAAAAATAACAACAATGAAGACTATATGATGCTAATTTTATGAGGTATCTAGAATAGTGAAATTCATAAAGACAGAAAGTAGAGGGGTAGCTGCCAGGGGCTGGAAAGGAAGATGGAAATGAGAACTGGTTTAAAGGGTATAAAGTTACAGTTACGTAAGATGAAAAGAGTTCTGGATATTTGTTACACAGTAATGTGAGTGTACTTAACACTCCTGAACTGTACAGTTAAAAAAGGTTAAGATGATAAATTTTATGTTGTGTACTCTACCTATTTTACCATAACTGAAAATAAATAAAGATATATACCATGAAAATGTTAAAAGGCTAAGTAAGTGTCTTTTTATAATACATGATTTCTGGCATTAATTTTTGGGTTCCCCTTCTTTCTTTTTAAATCATTAAGTTTCTGTCTTTTCAACAAAACTGTAGTTTCCATGGGATCGTGGACTAGGTCCTTTGATTTGAACTCACAGTAGACTTATAATAAATCTTTGATAGTTGGCTGAAATAAAATTAACATAATAATGTTTGGTTAATCTTCTTTCAAGCCTCCGACATTAATACCCTCTAGTCTAGCTGAGCATAATCAGTAGGCAGAGGAAAATCTCTATCCTGCAAAAACATGTACTCTAAAAGACAGAAAAGCCTGAACAAGAGGGACTCTATTTAATTCTCTTAATGAAGTGCCCAGAGGACCACCGACGCTAATAAACTCCTTATCTCGCAAGCCTTCAAGGGCAGAACACCTTGGCACCTAGCTACTCTGAACCTTTGCTGCTGCTCCTACTCCTCTCTCATAGAGGCCATCCAATCACCTCACCTGGGCTGTTCGTCATTAGCAAATGCAAAACACACATTTATTTTCCAAGCCATTGTTCACTCTTTCTCCTGCCCAACCCAACTATGCTCATGTCTCCCTCCCTGCAGAAAGTGTTCCTCATGAATAGTCCTTGAAGACTGCAGCCTTTGGTGATTACTACCATCTGGGATTCTCATTCACATGTTCTCCTCTCTCAATGAGATCTACTCACAAGTTCTAAACTGTCTATCCAACCATCTCCTTGGCATTTCCACTTAAATATCTCAAAGTCACTCCAATATTGACATGCCCCACTTTGAACACAAATCATTATCTCAGCAACGAGGGCCCCTTCCAGTTTTCACAGTCTTGCTGAATAGCCTCCATTAAACAAGCCAAAAACACAGGAGTCATCTCCATCCCCTATGTTTCCATCATCTCCACATTCATCTATCATGGAATTCTGTTGATTGTACCTCCTAAATATCTCTGTATCCATCAACTTCTTGCTGTCTACCAACCAACCTACTCCAGCAATATTTCAAAAATTCTTATTATTTACTTATGATGAGATCAACAGATCTGGAGATGACCAGTGAAAACATAGTTTATTTTGAAGACGAAGGATATGTTTACATCCATTGTGGTGACAGCAGCACAGGTGTGTACATATGTACAAACACATGAAATGGTATAAACAAACAGATACCTTCTATATATCAATTCTACCTCGATAAATCTGTTTTCAAAAACAAAAACCCAATGGTTTATTCTATTCACAATTCTCCAGGTCCTTTGAGACCTTGCGTGGCACAGCATGGGGCAGGAGAACACATGGAAATGACTAGGGTCAGCCTCGAGGCAGAGAGAGAGAAAGAAATGGTACTGTTATGGTTTGATCTTAAATGATCCACCAAACCTCATGTGTTGAAGGTTTGGTCCCAGTATAACAGTATTCCGAGGTGACTTTGGAGGGTGACTGAATCATCAGAGTTCTGATTGCATGAGTAGATAACACATTTATGAATTCATAATTTAATGTACCATTGGGAAGTGGTGGAACTTTTAGAAGGTAGAGGAAGAAGCAGTTCTTGGGGTATGTCCTTGAAGGGTATATTTTGTCCCTAGTCCCTTCCTCTCACTTGTTTTGCTTCCCAGTTACTGAGATGAGCAGCTTTGTTTCACCTGCCATGATGTTCAGTCTTGCCTCAGGCCTAAAGCAATGGGGATCTCTGAAATCATGTGCCAAAATAAACCTCTTCTCCTTTAAACTGATGTAACTCAAATATTTTCTCACAATGTTGGAAAGCTGACTACCACAGGGAGGCAAGAGCCTCGATTGTAGATTCCCGGGGTAAGTATGAAGGAGGTTTGGGATTGGTTAGTTCGAAGGACTTCAGTGAACTTTGGGCATAGGGGCTGCCCTTCCTTGTCTAGTACCTGGCCCTGGCAGGAAGAAAGAGTGAACAGTGATCCAGAGATTTGGAGTCCAATAAGGAAGATGGTGGTGTGGACTTAACCAGAATCAGATGCTCCAGAAGGGGAACTTAGCAGCCTCTAGCTGGGGCTCCAAACCTAGTCAAGAAAACTTTTTAAAAACTGTCACAAGCATCTCAACCTGCACTGTGACTTCAGTAGCCCTCCAGCAGTCTTCTACTTCTAATTCCTCCACTCTGACCTAACCCCTTCAGGAAGTTCCTATGTCCTTACACTGAAGACAAAATGTCCCTATGGGTCTATGAAGCCCCCAGTAACCTGGCCCCTTCCTCCCTTTCTAGGCACAGTTGCATCTTGCTTCCTCTAACCACACACCTTAGGTCTTGTCTATGCATATATTTAACTTGTGATTTGCTTCACAAAGAGGTGCTTCCTGCTGGGAAATATCAGGTGCAAGGGACATGATGAGCAATTCCAGTTATGATTCAATTTTATTTGGCAAATTATATAATGTTACTTAACTTTAATTAATCAAATGTTGCTATCCATTATCCATACTTCTCTGCATCATTAATGAGAATACTATCAGTAAAATGGCTGAATTTATTTCCATATAATTTCCATTTAATGAGTCACTTTCAGGTTGACATCTTAAATTTAATAATTGAGTCTTGCAATAAAAATTTTCTGATCAAAAAATTCTTATTTCTAGAAAATTTAAGAGCTAATATAGCCAAAAATTCTGCTTTAGAGTGTGCCCAACACACACATCAGACTCATAAACACCTTCAATACCCAGTGGTAATATGGGAAAAACTCATTTCAAGATGAAAATTTTCCCAACACATTTAAATTGCAGAAATAGGATATGAGTATGCATTTTAATTTCTTTTTTGTTGGTGCATTATCATTGTTTTAGATAAAGCATTTATTTAAGAGATAGCAGTGAGTTTCTTTGATCCTGGGATTTAACATAATTTTTCACATTAACTTAAAATTTTGATTATTTTACAGGAGAACGAACTAGTCGTAAGAGATATGAAATGTCATGTATGATTTTTCAAAGGCCATGGTGCCAACATCATATTCAATTAATATATGGGTCTTTGCGGAAGGATACATGAAACCATGTTGAAGACAAAGTTCTTTTGTAATAAACCATAGTTCTTTTATTCCTAAATCTTCATTTGTCCTTCCTTCTTTCCTACCTTTCCTGTCTCTGAGTCCTCCCCTGACCCCTTCTTCCTTTCTCCCATCTGCTAATATGAATTCATTCTGTCTTCCAGTCAGTCATTCAGTAATTCAACAAGAAGTTTCTGGGCACATTCTCTACCAATGGTCACTATATCCAGCCCTAAAGCTGAAACACTGAAGAAAACAGAAAGCAGCCCTATTGATGAAATGCCACAGTCCAAAAGAGTGGCCGACCATCAAGCGATTATATCCCAGCATGGGAGATGCTATGGTAGGGAAAGTGCAGGGAGCCAGAAAAGCACAGAGGAAAGAAGATAACCTGAACCCACGGGTCACAGGTTTTCTTAAAACAAACAAACAAACAAACAAAAAATCATTTAAATTATAGCATGAAAGAATTAGCCAGATGGACATTTCCATTTAATTTCAAAGTAATTAACCAAACCTTAAAAGAACAATGAAAGCTAAATCATTACCTTCTATAAACAACTCCCTACGCAACTTCTAAAACACATTTCAATGATACTTTCTCCCCTATGTTCAAAATTTTGATGTTTTTTAGAGACTAAAAGAAAAAAGAAAACCAAGAGTTTGATTATAGGTTAGTAGGTCCACTCAGTTCCTTCACTAAATTCTGTCATATTCAGATATCACCCCAACTTCCTCAGTCCCAAGTCTACAAGGAGGGGACAACCTTGGTGAACTGCTTTCCAGGCTGGGATTCTCATTTTGAATATCTGGATCTTCCTAATCCCTGTCTTCACCCTCTCCTGCCTTTCACCTGTCTACTGTCTCCCAAATCCCATCCATTATGTACACTGTGACCAGATTTGCCTTCCTAACATACTGTTCTAGTCACTCTCTGCCTTCAACATATTTTACAGTCCTTAAGATATACAGTCCTTCAACATATAACAGTCATCTCACTGTGTTACCAGTCCCAACTCCTCTTCCCAGGATTGCCTTTCCCCCTTAGGCAGGCTACCAAGCACAACTCATTGGGGGGATCCCTCATACATGCTTCTTCCTGCTCAGTAACCCTTGCTTTTTGCTCACATCTGGCCATTTCTTATATGTCCTAGAAAGCTATCTTACATCCTAACTCCTTCATGAAGGCTATAATTGCAGGTCAATTTCCTTTCTCTAAACAACCACTGTGACACTTACTTTGAAACCTTCTTTTCATTATCTAAAACTATAATTGCTGTTATTTTTATTCCCTTAATGATATTGAAAATTGGGCTAGATCCTAAAAATTTCTTCATCTCCCTTCCTTACCATCTCTTCTGTAGCAAAGTTAAGCCCATACTCTTTGTTGAATCAAATGAAAAAAGATATATATATATGTATATATATATATGCATATATTTTGTGTGTGTGTGTGTGTGTGTGTGTGTGTATATGCGTGTACAGTTTTCCAAGTTCAATTTCAGCTTGTTAGTCTCCAGTTGGATAAATCTGACCTAGTTTCTCAGTCTTTGGGTCCCATGATATCTCCATCTACAAAATAAAGGAGGCTGGCCCAGAAAAGTCTCCTTTCACCCTCTACCTTATGAAGTTGCCTATATTCAACAACCCAGGACAGTAATGCATAACCAGAGGGTGACTGGTTAAAGAGGAAGGCACAAGTCAAAGCAAGACAGTATCAGATGAAAGGGAGATAAGTTATAGTACAAATCCAAAAGTCAAAAATGAATTTGGAAAGCTACTGTAAGGGTGAGGTAACAGCTCATCTTTTGACACCTCATCCCTTGAGGAAGTTAGCTAAAATCTCTGATCCATCACAGAGCAATTAAGCCTTTCATTCTTTCTTAGAGAAATTTCTTAGGAATCAAGATCTGGGTTGTTGAGGTGGATGCACAGTTTTCAAGATCTTAGATTGTTTTGGGGTTTACAGTTAGAATAACCTTCTATTGAAATAGAAAACTGTAAGATTTAGTAAACCATCACCTTACTGTATTTGCAGGCTGCTGCAAATTTTTGGTTTTGTTTTGTTGTTTGCTATTGTTTTAACATTTTGTAAGAATGGATTCAAACTTTCTATCTTGGAATTCCAGATCTTCTTGTAGCATTGGCCTGAGGTAGGAGAGCAATGTACGAGAAACAAATAAGACATTTTCAGTGAAACTGTAGGGTGTTCTTTGCAAAACCTAGAGGTGCCTCTTAGATTCTGGGAAATCAGAAATGCTCCCACAAAAGGAAATGATTAGAGTTGTAGACCAAGAAATTCAGAGCAAATCTTAAAAATACACTTTTCTGATATACAAAATATGTTTTTATTTACTATTTCCAAATGTGTATCAAAGAGCATGCAATTATATATTTCTAAAATGTATAGATATATATGCATGTCTAGTACATATTATATATGAGTGTTTAATATAAAAATATTTTAACACATATATTAGAAATGTACACACATAGGCTCTCTTTTTACTAACTGAAAAAGGAATGTGTCCTCTCTCTTGGCCAAGTCTTCCTTTTTGGGTTTCTTGAGTTTTTAATTCCTCTCCTTAATTTATTTGACATCTTTTAATCTTTGAGCAATTAAGAATGTAGGTAAGGTAGCTAGTGTGATACCTGGGACCTTTTATTGACTTATTTATTCATACTGACCTCATTTCAAAAGCAATTTAAGGTGAATACTTGGCAAATAGTAGATACTGAATAAAGGTTAGTTTTCTTCCTCTTTATCTTCTGTTGAATTGAGAGTTACAGATAAACTGAAAAGCAAGGGGAATTTGGGAATAGATTCCATGAGATAAAATATTAGCAAGCAATACTATTTCCTTTAAAAGTCTTCACCATTTGAAAGAAGAACTCCCTCCCAAGATCATCATCTCCTACACAGGACATCTGCAAGTGGAAACAGGAGGCTGCACATTAAAAGTAGGAACACTGGCAAGTGCCTCGGTCTGATATAAAAGAGGAAGTTATAGGCAAGAGAATGTTTTCAAGCTAGAGCATCTGTCCATCCAAGAGCTCAGCAGTCCAAAAGCCAAAATATAGGGTTTTATTATAATTATGTTTGCAATTTATATAGCCTTTTATTACTGCAAACAGCTAACCAAATCGTCACCAAGCAAACCTCTTGGCTGATTTATAAGATGTTACCAGTGGGGGCTCTCAGAAGTGAATATGATACAATGGAAAGCAGAAGAGGAGGTTGAAGTGTGGGCATAACCCACTGTGACCTGGAGCCTGTGACCTGGAGCCTGCCAACTTCACTTCTTTACACTCAGTTTCTTCACATGTAACATGGGCTGACATACACTTTCATTCAGCTCTAAAATCCCATGACTCCAATTCTACCCACGGAAACTTGCCCATGACCCCAAGAGTCCATGGCTAAGCAGTGTCCTGGATTGTCATTTCCCCATTCTCTGATATTAGTCTCTTTTTATGTTTTTTCTTCCTCACAGAAAAACAAGCAAAGTGCTAAGAAGACTGAGCCTTCTCTCTTTACTTTCAAATCATTTGTGATTTTTCAGGTCAACTCTGTCTTTATAGACATAAAATAGTAAAACTTTATCAAAAGTCAACATGTTATGATAATTTACATCATTAACAATTCAGACTTTGGCATCATTAATATTCCTTTATTTCATCAAATCATCACACTCCACAGTCATGGTCTATAAATAGATGGGACAAAACTACAAAATAATTCAAATGCATTTTAAACATATTTAAGGTCTTCTATAAATAGAGCTAGTAACTTTATCAAAGAGGACTAGGTCAGGCTGAAAAAGGTTTTCTGTAAAAATACAAATGCATACTTCCATTTTTGGATATCTTTTTGTACCTGATTTCATCATGAAAATTATATCTCACATCAGCTGAGCCAAGTGATTTTTTTAACAGTGATAACTTTGACATCTTTTTCAAAATTGCATATGATTTGCCTTAAGTCAGGAAAAAAGGCCAAAATTTACCTGGTGTGCTCAGTTAGCAGACCTCCCAAGAAGTTAAACTTGAGGTCAAATGAAGAGAAATGTCATTTAGAGCTAGAACACATTAGAGAATAATCTCCTGATACCACCAGAGTGTAGGTAGGATTTTTAATCACCCTAAACAATAAAGAAATAAAAAAGATGACACACACAAATATGATATCATATATAAATGTTGTATCCATTAAAATAAATTGGGATTATTGAAATCAGCATAAATTTACATAAATTTGATAAATGTTTATTTTGATAAATAAAATGTATTTTCCAAATACCAATTAAATAGAGATATCAACTCTAATTATTTTTAAACGTTTACTTGTTACATTATTAATGAGAAATCTGGACCAATTCCCATGTATTTCTCCTAATGCCAAAAGATATAAAATGTTTCCATTTATAATTCAAAGCCTGGAGTCACTGCAAGTAAAACAGTTTTACTTTTAAATATTGCAAATCATTAGTGCTATCAGCATATATGCCTTTGGAGAATAGACTCTCATCCTAACACAGACCAATCTCCATTTATTGCCAGCATAAGAGTAAGTAAAACATGCCAAGCTAGCAGAACACATTGTTAACCCTCTCAGGCAACTGCTCTCCCTGTCAGTGTTCCCTTAATAACCATGGAAGGTAACAGACAACTTAAATGCTGTTGGCTTGGTGTTCATGTCTCAGGTATCAAATACAGGGAATTTTTCTTCTGACTAGGAAAATTCCCAAGCAAGCATGAGAGGATTTTTTAAAGGAATTACAGGAAAAGGAGATTTTAAACCTCTCAGAACCTGTGGAGCTCATGAAATTTGAAGATGCTCAAATAATTCTGTATAAAAATTCCAAGTCTTTCTCACGTGGGGCAAAGTGTGTGTGTGTGTGTATGTGTACGTGCGCGCGCGCATGCGTGCACTGAAATTTTGTCATTACTTATCAACAGTCAGTGACACATTTGATATTTGGTTTGTTCCTAGAACAAATGTAAAAGTCATACCCAAAATGAATTATAGAGTAACTAGCAGTACAAACTGTTTGACTGAACTTCAGTTTTAAAATTTATCTTTTCCTTTCTTCTCACATAATCCAAAGCTCAAGGATGGAGAGAGCCACTTTAACAACCCTGTTTTTAAGTAATAATTAAAGCTGCTGCTACACAGGAGTTTTATATGTATACAAATGTCCACTCAGATCCAAAGAATCTGAGCCTGTCCTCAGCAGCTCTAGCATCACACCCATGAAAAAATAAAAATCCAAAATGTCCTTTTTGTCATTTACACATTCAAAAATCATGGGCCAAAGTTAAATCTCAAGTCAAGTACTGTTCATTACTTCTTGTACCAGTGATTACTCGCATGCATTCAAAAATTAAAGCTCTTATCATATTTGTAAGTAAACACCATGTCGAGGCTGTAGAAAACTTTCAAATATCTGAAGTTCAATTATATTTAATTCTATGAGGATTATTTGAGAATGCATGAATATGCTTGGTTCCTGTCAATTAATGTTCTTAAACCTGCACACAATCGTCTGTTTTTGAAATACACTAAAAATAGTAGGTGAGTTTCTGAGTCACAAAATTACTAAAATATGTCTATTAGGATTAATGATGAATATTTTTGCTCACTTTGACAGGCAAAAGGAAAAAATTAAGGCAAGAGAGAATTCATGGATCAATGGTTTATTAAACATGATATATGAAAATGCTGAACACTGGGAATATAAATGCAAATAATATTAGTATAAATATAAATAAAATAAATATAAAGAATATGTGATCTTGTAAGGGGGCAGACCAATGAACAGGTTGTATTAAAATAAAAAAGTGCAACAAGATAACGCAGAAAAAAAATCACTCATGCTAGACTGGGGTGGAGCAAGGAGCAGGCAGGGCAGTCCTCCTGGGGAGTAAGGGAAGCACAGGACAGATGAGCAAAGACATAAAGGTCAGAGGACAGCAGAGACATTCAGGGTGACTGGTTGTAAAGCATGAAAAGAGGATGGGAGGGATGGAGCCAGAAATAAGCCAGTTCCTGGGAAGCCCTTCTTAACTCAGTAAATGTCCAGTAGATCCTGCAAGCACTGAGAGCCAGTGGAGGATTTTCAGCAGAATTCATTTTGGTATTTTATATTAAGTACTCCAGATGTGAGGAGGACTTTGTGGGAACTAGCACTTGCTAACCAGCTGTTATATATCAGGCTTATATTATCTCATTGAATCCTCGTAACAATCTTAGACTTTTTATCACCATTTCATAGCTAAGCAATGGAGATTAAGAGAGAGAGAGCAAGATTATATAGCTGGTAAACCTGGGATTAAAGCGCTGCCTGGTCTACAGGCCCTGATTTTTCCAAATGTGTCGACATATTTCCAAAAGTGCAAAATTAAATGTGAACTGATGTATGTGCAAGCCAAGTTTCATGACTAATTTATGAATGTGCTTATAAATTAAAACAGGAGTCACAGCATTGATATAAGAGGAACATCTGTGAAATGGGATCAAGGACAGGAACATTACTATTCATCTACTCAATAAGGCAGAAAGGATGGAGAAACTACAAAATATTCACTGTAGACTAATATCCCATGGCTCTCTGTTATAAGAAATTGCTTACTCTGAAATTACAGTACCATCTGATCTTTGCATCACATCATCATCATCTCTGTTTGGAGTAATGTGTTCAGGCTCTTCTTCCTTTTCCTTTTCTTTCTTATTTTTGGGTGGGGATGGTGCATGTAGGGAGTATGAAGAGGGTCTAACCCACACTAGAAATCTTATGTCTCAAACTTAATGGCTCTGTTACTAAGTCATTAAAAGTGACTTGGAAGCATTGGGTTTTACTGGCTGCTATTGTACTCACCTATATATGGTTAGATGCTGTTAGATGCCTTCAAGGACATACCTACTAAAAATAAACCTACTCTTGAAGCAAGTTGGTTAAAAAATATTTGCAATTATAATCAAGGGTTGCAATTATAATCAAGTAGGGCAAATATATAACTTTTCATTGTTCTGTGTCTGTATCCCCACTTCAGGGATTCAATATTCCCATTTTATAAGTGAAAAAACTAAGGGTCACGAGGAGAAATGACAAAGACACATTCACAACTTTTGGGCTCCCTGAATCCAAGCTGGATGATTCCTATCACTTAATGCTTTAGAAAGATAAAAAATAATAAAAAATATAATTTGAAAGATGAAAGCACTTACAAATAAAGGGAATTAGAGGAAGCCATTATCTCCACACTTCTAAAAAATATTGTAGATGATATTATATCCTTCTAAGCAAAATGAAAAGCCTGTGATTCTTATCATTCCTAATACTAATAACCAACCATTAATATACTAATAACATAGTGTATTGGAGACATGAACAGAAGTTCCCAGAATCTACTACAGCAGCATTCCCCAAAGTGGGTCCCCGGGAACACTAATCCACTAAGATATTCATTATTTTAATAAGTTTGTAAAACACTAAATATTTTATTCTCTTCATGAAGGCTCCTAATACACTCTGGTGTATAAAGGATTTGATACTTTTTATAATGTAAAAGAACCTGTTTAAACTTACTTAATTCTGAATTTTTCAAAATAACAAAAAAGTAGACAGGCAGATGTAGTTAAATCTCAGAGACTGAGATCAGAGAAAATTTTACATATTCAGAGTCAACTCCAACAGGATATATGAATCAAAAGTCAAACTATGTCACCAACTATGAAAAAAAAAAAAAAAAAAGTCAAACTAATGCATGGATTTTAATGTGATTTTCATATGAAGTAAAATATTAAAATCACAATTCACATTAAAATCAGTAATGATTGCTTACTATGATGCAGGTGTTTTGCTAGGCAGTGAAAACATTGAAACCAGTGTGTCAATCACAATGGATCTGTAGTGACGAGTGGAAGCATGGTATTCAGAAACACCGTGGGGTTATGCTAGTTACAGAAAGAAAAAATGCTATGACTGATTTGCAAGATCTGCCATAAATGCAGAATTGAAAAGTGGAGGCAAATATGTCATATTTTCCATCTATGAACTAGGCACTGAGGATACATAAATGAATAAAATATGATTCCTGTTTTCAAGAAGCTCATTTGGGGGGAGGTAGAAGTGAGGCATATCATCACATAAATTCAACATAGCAAGACAAGAATAAGAACAGGAAGTTATCGCAGATGCTATCATAGAAAGAGGGGAGCAGTGATCCGCCAGCTTCAGGGATTAGTAGGTACTTGTGCTGGTCTTGAAGGATTAGTGTGAGCTCATTCACTGCAGAGATGAGTATCAATGGTTTAGTACAGGTAGAGGCAACATCAATGTCAGGCCCGGAAGTGGGAAAAACAGAGCACATTTATGGGCTCAGTATCTCAGTTTCACTGGACCATGGGGTTTACAGAGAAAACACTTTCCATGCTTTCTTTGATTGTATTTTCTAGGGCAATCCGCTCAAAAATCTTCATGCGTTTCTCTTTGTTGGTGAGGGATGTGGTTAATGTATTTGGCTCTTTCAGTACCATGAAGTTATCCAGCATGGTAAAGGGATAGATGTTCTGTGTAATTAAGTGATATGATTAGGAGATTGCTATATGTATGAGAGATAATTTTTGTTATAATTTAAAAAATGGTCCATATGCTCTTATCTAAAACAAAGATCAACATATTTTATAATACATCTGGCACTCTTACTGAATCTTTGTGATAATTTACTTTTATCACCAAGAGTAAGTTTCAAAACTCTGAAATATGTATGTTTAAGAAATTAAGATGAAAATGAATCTATAATACATCTCAAAACTACTCTTAAGAACATGAGTCACTCAAAATGACTCAAACTGACTTATTTTTCTTGTCATTTTTGTCTCCTTTGCAGACTGTTGCTACTAAAGCTTTCCCCTGGATGGAATGCCAGGTAAGGGTGTCAATTGTTTTTCTGGCAAACATGTTGTTTTCTTATGCAGAAGACAATGACAAGATTAAATGATCAAGAGTCCACTTTTGAAAGCATCTTGAGACAATAACCAAACACAATTCATTATAGACTTTTTTCATATTTGCTATAATTTCAACTCTATCCTCTTTATATTTAAAGTAAAATCCTCTACTCCAAAGAGGCATGGAGCTGGAGCGAAACCATCAATAAAAGATGAGCTGATGGTATTAGGGGGTGTAGGAGAGAAGTTCCAATTGGTTAGGGAAAAGATCTAGTATTTGTGGCATTAATTTCATATCTTTTTGATGTTTTGTTACTCCAGGGAAATTTTGGTGCATCAGAGTCATTCCTTCAGACGATGAGACAACAGTGCTCACCCACAAATTATCACTAAGATCACTTTGACGAACCACCTTGACATAGTTTTTCTATCTATTACCTAATGCTTGTGAATTTGTGTAGGCATTTTTTCCTAACAATTTCTACTATGCCCTATCTTATCTGGCACATTTGGGAATATGAGTCATATTTGAAATGTGCAGTCACCACAGATATTAGCCAAATTAGAAGCAAAACCATTTTTGACTCTGGAGTATGCAATGCAACAAATTCTCTGGAATATCAAAATGAGGACTTAAAGACTATATATTATAAATATCATAATAAAATATACATCATTAAAAGCTATATATTATAAATATCTTCTGCAATTGCTACCACTGAGATTTAGGCCATTTAGTTCTTTAGCACTGGTGTATTATCCACGGGTTCTTCACAAAAAGTAAGACATTTTTTGCCAACTATGTGATCCTGCTTGTGAATCAATATTCAAACTATAATATTCAGTTTTCAGACATGTATAATACATGACTTAACAAATACAACACAAATGGAAGAGGCTCTGAATAAAATAATTTCTCCACCTGAACAATAATCCTACAAAGAGGAACAAAAAATAATTGCAATCTTCCTTATCTTATTGAGATGTCCAGTTCCCTTCTCTGTGGGAGATTCCTCAGTGAACTAAAGTAAACCAGTCAGGATCTTATGTATGTAGGTAATTACAAGTGTTTTAACCTCTGAAAATGGTTTCAAAGAAATCAGCATTCAGTCTGGGCATGTCCTAAAAATCAGGCTCTGTGGGCAACGCAGGGCCCAGCATTTCTCTAGGTCCTGGTCAGTGGTGATTTATAGGGACACCTCATTGGATTTAGGAGAGAATGTTTGGATTCTTAGCATTCCTAAGCCTGGCATTAATATAATATTATTCTATTACAAATTCTCCATGCAAAGGTCCTCTATCCTCAGCCTGTTTCTAAATCCTTAAGATGCCAGGGCTTCATGAGCTTTCCAGGAGTCCTAGTGGAGAAACTGAGGACCCACATGGCCCTCATTTGGGAAGGTGCCCTTCAGTGCTTAACCCACAAGCTTTCCAAAATTTACATTATAATGGGAGGTCCTCAGACCTTGGGTCTAGAAATCAACCTTTGTTATCTGCAACAGGGGTTTTAAGGAGATATACTTGTTGAAAAGGCCTGGGCAGCAGGAGGCTTAGTGAGAAAGCTTGGGCTTCAGAGTCTGCCACAGCTGGATTTAAGCTCTGAGTCATCATTTACTGGTTGTGTGAATGACTTTACAGTTTCCCCTTCCGGGACAGTAATATCAATCAGAGCTGTTATAAAGATTAAGTGTGAACCTCAATCAATGCCTACTAACCATGTAAATACACGTTGTACATACCTTTTTTTGCATCAACCTTGTTGAGTGTGTTTTTGTTAACAGGCTGTCCATCCCTCACTATTGGCTCCCTGATGGCTGCTATTCTGCCTTGGACCTCTCTGCAACCCCAGTCCTGAGTACCCTGCTTAACACCTGGTAGGGGCTCAACCCCAGATTTACATGAAAGGAAGAGAAGGCCTTAATAGTCAGTACTTCTCAAACTTTAATATGCATGGAAATTACTTCAGAATCTTTTTAAAACGCATCTGCTGATACATAAAGTCTGGTGTGTGCCCCAAGATATTAAAATTTTGCTAAGCACCAAGCAGACCCATGAGTCCAGAACCACACTGTGAGTAATTGGGTGCTGGTTTCTTTTACTAACTTTTAGCTACCACTGTATTCCGTGAAATCACAATAAATAGCAAGCCGTTCATTCGTGAGTGGCTCTTTGAGGATTTTTATATCTTGTCAACCATGTCCCTTTCTTGACACATACAGGACAGGGGTATCGAGAATAATATCATGTGAAGATTATTTGCTGATATGTCTGCATTATTAAGACAAGCTAGTAAGTGAACTCCAACATTAACAGTTACAGAAATAAAACTATCCTTAAGGAACCATCATTAGTTTCATTATACTCCTAGAGAGTAAGGACACAAAATTACTTTCTAGTATAAGATACAGATATATAAATCACTGACATTAAATACTTTGTATTTACAAATAAAAGTATCAAACCTTCCACTGCAATATCAACAGAAAGGTTATTTATTAATGTATGTGCTAGAATTGCACACAGCCACTTTTGCAAAAGAAAGCTGTCATCCAGTTGCCACGCAGCGCCATCTGCTGGACAGCTGCCAATGTGCAGAAAAAAAAAATCCAAGATGGCCTCTGGAAAAACAATGTGAAAAGTTTCTGCAGCTTTCCAGATTTACACAAACTGAGGCAACTTACTACAGCTCTGCACCAGCTGGTTTGGAAAGAAGAGGATTTTATAGCCTTTATGTTCTTTTGCCTTTAAAGGTAGAACAGTTTTATAGAGATGTGCTTTGACCAGAGCTAAAAGCTGAACACAAATAACCCACGTGGCTCTGAGGAACAAAGAATTGTTTCTTTCTCCAAAAGAAAAATCTGCTTTTTTTCTGGGCACCCTGGAGTTTATATGAGTCTGCAGCAGTAAAATACTAGTGTACACTATTTTGCACAAAGTGAAATTAATATAATCAATTACCAATTTCTAATCTAGTTCACTTCTGAATAAAAGTTTCTTTTCAATCCTGAAATTGGTAAAATTTTTTAGTATAAGTGGCAAGGAAAAAATAAGTGAGAAAAATACGTGTTTTACGTAAATCCTTCTTACTGACATCTTTCAAGTAAAATCCCAGTGATGTCTATCCTAATAATGGCACAATTTTGAAATAATTTTATCAATATCCTACCTGAATTAGCACTTAGTCTAGTATCATTCAGGTCTTAATCAGGCTTCAGTTTTAAAAATTAAGCAGATGTGTGGACCTAACTGGATGTATTAAAGAATAATGATTAGTGTCATAAAATATCTGCTTTTGGATGCTAGAAAAAAATATATGTAATCAAGTCCTTTTAAGCAATTTTCTATAGAAGATCTCAAAAGGCTTTACCCTTTGCTCAGTGACTCCAGAGGGGCTTTACTGAGGCTTTCCTAAGATTTAGAAGTGGAAAGTATGAATAAAATATAGATCAATAAAGTGTCTTACAGGTACTTTAAAGGAATATTAAGTAAATTGCTTTAGGTCACAAAGTCCTCATGGTGAGGAAAGAAAGAACCTGGGACTCCCAAACCAGAGCTTAAAATACCCAAAGCACTTCCTCCCATGGAATCCTTTTGGGGGGCCAGTTTCATCATTAATTTAAGCAGCTTGATGGAGCACATGAATTATGTAAGTTATCCATACACCAGTCCACTTCAGAAGAAGCAAAAGGCTTCCCTCTAATCATAGCCGGGACTCTTCCTCTTAGTGAAGAAAGTCCCTTGGAAGGAAATAGCAACAGTGCCAAGAGAAATGGCAGCAAGGGGGCTGGAGTGTGAAAGAGATGGGGAGGAGCAAAAATTTCTCCTCCTGCTGTCTTATCTCATCTTGCAGGACCTCCTCAGTGGTCCTGGGAAAACTGACCTTTCTTTCCAATTGTCAAGTCCCCTCACCACTCAGAGGCATGAGATCTCTCTTCAAATCTGCACTGAGTGCAGCTGCCTGAGGGCCAGGCTGTACTGGTGGAGAGACTGCAGCCTGGACTTCATCTCTAGGAACCATTCAGACAGCATGGCTCTTCTCTTTCCACATCCCTAAGAATTCCCCATGTGCTGGTTTCAGAAGAATTGAACCAGAACGTTCTAAGCAAACTCTTAAAGGGTGTGATGATTAAAACTAAAATATGAAATAGGGTACTAAGCGTGAAATAGTAAAATGAAGCAAGCACATTGTGAAGCTGGTTAGAAGGCGTCACAATGGCAGCAGGGCATCTGGTCAGACTCAGAAAAAGTGGCAAGTTCTTTTATTTTATGTTCTAAAGTCTAAAATTGAAATTTGGCTCTACCCAATCTAACTGAAACTCCAGCTGACTTTTTTTCTCTTATCCCCTTTTCTAGTGAAATTAAATTACTTTCTGCATTTTGAACCTCGCTGAAATTGATCCTGACATTCATTCATGCATGAGTACACTAAGCAAATATTTATGAAGATCCACTATGTTCACATAGAGCTCTGGAAGCTAAGAATGTTGCAGTATACAAGATAAACGAGTCCCTGTTCTTGTGAATTGATTTCTAGAAGGATGAGATAATTGATCAATCAGTCAATCAATCAATATCAGGGATTAATAATTTATAAGAGGAAAGATAAAGAAAGGTAAGGAGACAGTGCTGAGGCAGGTGTGTTTAAGTCATCATCAGGGAAGGCATTTCTGATGAGATAACATCTGAACAGAGATTTGGAGGGAGGAAGGGAGTGGGGAGCTGGGGAGAAGAGAGGTACACTGTATGGAGGAAATGCATCCCAAGCAGAGAAGCAGAAAGAAAAGCAAGTGCAGATGTGGTGAGAAGTGCCTGCTGGCTGTGCTCAAGAAATTGCTAGGAGGCTGGGTGGCACTGGCAGGATTAAGGGGAGACGATAGGATGGAGAGCAGAAGACACAGTGGGAACCACGGGCCAGGGCAGTGTTCCTCAGACACTGTGGTAAAGAACTGGTTGTCTCTTTTTTCCTGATCCACTTCAGATCAGTAAAACGTTTTATAAAACTGCGTTTTATAAAACGCAGTTGAAATGTCACAGCAACATCTACTGATAGACAAGCTTCTTAGCCTATCTCCTCACCGTAACAACTCTTAGATCAGCAGAGATTCAGAATCCCCATAGAACAGCACCGAAAAGACCTGGTGAAGCAGGGTAAGCCCTTTGAATTTTCTTCTGAGGAAGCAGCACCACTACTAGAAGGTTCTGAGCAGGGAGAAGGCAGTTTTTCCATGCCTGGTGAGCACTGGCTCAACTGCCTGAATCATACCACCATTGACAGAGTAGCTTCAGCCAGGAGCCCCCAAGCAGGCTGCATTTATGTTCACCAACCTGTTCCCATGGCCTCTCCTCTCCTCCCGGGCCCAAAGGGATTGATTTTAGCTAACTCCCTTCCTACCTTCATCTGTCTACTCTTCATGGCATTTATCTTTGCTATATAATGATTTCTGAGTACGTGCTTGATCACTCTGGACAGTCTGTAAACTCCTACCTATCAGGTATTGTTTTATAAATATTTATACCTATTATATAAACCTAATACTCAATGACTGTTTTGAATTCTAAACTAGATCCATAGCAATCAGTTATCAATAGCATGATGTGACTATATAGAGCAAGTTTTAAAGGCCTAAATAGCATTTTGGAAGGCAGTGACCTTTATCAAGCTCCTTATTTCCCAAATCTAGAGAATTCTAGCTGCTTCCAAAACTTGTGGTTCTAATCTTGCATCTGTAGCATATTTCCTGAAACAGACAGTCTGTTTGCTGGAACTTTTACCATCTTAGTGTCATGTATATCTCTTTCCTAATGAAATGTGCTAAAACGCAACTTGATCTTAAGTGCTGAAGAATTTAAATGCTCCCTTAAAACTTCAGTGACCAAGTAATTGTATTGTTTGTAGATGTCCCAGACCAACAGTTAATTTTCAAATGAAAAGTAATGGTCTGCTATGTTCAATGAGTAAGAGAATAATTAAACATCTGGATTAGGGAACTAAAAGATTAAAACCCAGTAGCAAGTTGAAAATTTGACTCTCAACATTTTAGAACCATGGCAAGAAGATTATTGTTCTAACATCCAATACGAAAAGTTCATGTGAAGTCTAACTTTATTTTTACTAGCAGAAAGAGTTGGTTGCACATTCTTGAGTATTTGTGTCTTTCAACCAAATCAAGATTTATTATAATGAAATTTCTGATTGAAAAAAGAATATCATGCTAAGTGAAATAAGCCAATCCCAAAAAACCAAAGGTTGAATGCTTTCTCTGCTATGCTGATGCTAATTCACAATAAGGATAGTGGGGGAGCAAGGAAGAATAGTTACTCTAGATTAGGTAAAGAGGAGTGAAGGGGGAGGAATGGGTAGGGATAGTAGAGTGAAGCACATTATTACCTCATGTACATGTACGATTGCATGACCGAAGTGATCCTACAATATGTACGATCAGAAAAATGAGAAATCATACTCCATTTATGTATGATTTATCAAAAGGCATAAATGCATTCTCATCATGTATAACTAATTAGAACAAATTAAAAATTTTAAAAAATTAAAAATTAAAAAAGATTCCTAATCACAGAATGTTATTCTTTTCCTCAAAATTATAACCTTCACCTTGATAAAAAAAAAAAAGTAAAAATATCTTAAAAATAGAAAGAGTTAAATGGAGCAGCAGATCTTTGCTGTAGCTTTTTTGCATAGATAGAAATAGGTTCATTTCTGGCTGCAGAAGAACATCCTTAGTATGACACAAAGAGTTTTAAAAGGTCAGCACCATATTCTATTCATTACTGCATCCTACCATCCAACCATCCAGATACATCCTCTCTCTCTCTCTCTCTCTCTCTCTCTCTCTCTCTCTCTTTGTAATCCTCAGAATGAAAAAATAATCTTTTCTCTCAGACACTGAAAATTTTTAAAGCAAATCATTATGCATCATCATCCTTTTCTTCCTGTACTCCTGGATGACCATCTTTCTTCAGCAATTTTATTTCCTTCTTTTTACCCAATCCACTCTCATTCTCTCCTTTCCCTAAATTTAATCTTTTCTTTCTACGTGTAACTCTTCTTTTCTTAACATCAAGTCATAGAAAGAAATTTAAATGAATCATGTAACTTGTACACAGGAATCTGTGAAAAGCAACAAGTGAACAAGAAAGACTTCCTTTGCCAGGTCTTCTTTCTGAGCCTCTCCTGGGACTGATTTTCACAGATGTCCCTAATTTGGTGGCTTTTGTGCCAGCATTTTGTTCAGGAAAACAAAAACCAGAAACCAAAACCAAAACAAACAAACAAAAAGGATGATGTGATCTATAAGCCTATGGGGGGAAAAATCTATAAGAAGTAAGAGGATGACCTCCTAATTTTTTTTTTTAATGCAGTGTTCTCATATTGTGCATTAAAAAATAAATAAATAAATAAATAAAAGTTGTGCTTCCTGGACTGAAACTAGTGACCCTTGACTGTAATCATTCAATACCAGAAAAGCTTTAAACTTTGAATTAGCATCATTGTTTTCACTATAAATTAAAATATATATAAAGTTTAAGCCTTTAGAGAATATCTCTGCCAAGGCTGGGTAGGCAAAGGGAAGGAAAGGGACCACAGGAGCTTTTGAATGCACTTGTTTTGCATATTGCTTAAGCTGGTTGATTGGTAGACTATGCTATTTTATTCTTTAAATCTTAAACATATGTTATAATTATCTTGTCTACATTCAATATATAATAAAAAGTATTAAAGCTCATTCTTTAAAAAATTATAATTGATAATGTCATCTATTTAGAAAACAGAAGTAAAAAAATAAAAAATCACCCATTTTCTTTAGGCACTTTTAATTAAAAATAAATCCACCAGAAAAACACATCTGGTCTTAAAAAAATTTTGTGCGTGATAAAGACAATACATAACTTTTGTAGGGTTGTGAGTTAGTGACTGTAAAAGCCCCTCATACATTGCTGCTTGTATAGCAGGTACTCAATGAAGTTCATGGAGTCAAATACAGAGCTGAATAGGAAACAATCTCCTATAGAGGCACATGCAGAAAAAAGTTTGGCTTTAAACAATACTAAGTTTTCAACATTCTACATGAAAGGAAAAATAGGATACTTAATTCTAATGTAAATATAGGAACAGGAATTAGGAATTAGAATTGGTAAAAGGTGGGATCACAATAGGTTCAGATAATCTCCATGTATAGGCTATAACAGGAAGACTGTAAAATTTCAATGTGGAGTTCACTTTATTTAAGCAAAGGAAACTGGTAAAATATGGGGCTAATTAAAATTTTAAATTAACTATACCTCATCAGAGAATCAAGAGGAAACTGGTGCTATTGATCAGAAAGAGGAGGGTTTAAAGGGGGGAAACTTCCTACTTATGAAGAGAAGCCACAGAAGCCACCACTGAGACAGAGGAAGGAGCCAGCTCCTTTTAGAAACATCCTCTAAGTAATGGAGATTAAACGAGTAAGCAGAGGACTCACTGAGGCACCGTTTGGCAAGGATTTTATGTCATTCAACCATCCTCTCAAAACTACAAGTTGTAGATGTTATTATCCCATCTGTCCATAAGAGGAAATCATAGTTCCATGAAGTTAGAAATGTTCCTCAAGGAGAAAAAAGTTATAACTGGGATTCAAATACAGGTATATTTAACTCCAAAGCCTGTAATCTTTCTACAATGCCACCCCAAGAACAGAAAAAAATTCCAAATATAGTTGTGGTGTAAGGAAGAGAGGAAAATAATCTGCACATACACCCCCAACAAATGGTAAGGCCAAAGAATACAAAAATTTAAAATACTTCATTTGAATCCTTAACTGCAGTAGTTATTAGGAAATTCCAAGAACTAAAATCACCTTTTGAAGCCAAGAGGTCCAAATAACGGTAAGAATGCATGCTGTTCTGCAGCAACTTAACAAACTAGACATACATAAATCACCAGGAGGGGGTGTAATACACTTTGGAGTCTCAAGAAACTTTAGAGTGAAACAGCGGAACATGGACAGCTTGTCATTTACAAAGTTATCCTTATGCAAGGATTTTGAAAGACTGACAGCATGACTCTGATCCTGAATATGGGCTCCAGAGGTTTAGATCAGCAGCCTGAACCTTCATGCATGGCTCACAGGCTTGGCAAGAACAGTGATCCAGGTACACCATCAAAACTCTGCATCTCTCTGACATCTCTTTCTATAGTGTTTTGCAGTTCTATATGTACATATCTCACCACTCTAACTAGATTTTAAGCTGTTTAGTGGGGGCTATTTCTTTTTGAACTGTGTTTGATCTTTTTGACCTACAGTCTGGCATACTGACCTGTGCTTAAGAGTTATTGATATTTCTTGAATTTCATCAACCTGCGATCACATAAGTAAGCTCTACTAATGGGTAAAAAAGCACCTGTGGTTTCTGCTGGGGGAAATACTGCTTCGTTTTTCTACTAGAATTCTTTAAGAGGTTGAAATCTGTAGCCAAGAGAAACTTGTGAGTATACCTTCCTGAGTAATTTGCATTTGTCAAGGAAAGAAAATTGCTATAAACGAATGTAAAGAAGGAAAGATAAATGTATAATTTCTCTAAATAAAAAGAAGTTAACAACAAGGTCTCTGTGGCTGACATTAATTAACATTTTTTTTTTTAAATGTAAACCATCTGGTTGATGAAGCCATAAAGTATTCCAGATTGCAGATAAGAAAGTGTCAAGTTGATGAGCATAAATGGCAAAGAAAATGGCAAAGAGTTGAGTGGAATGAAAAGTGACAGATGTGTGTTGTTGAAGACAAGTACAAACTAACAATTAAGATACAAAAGTATCACACAGGACCAGGGAATCTGGGCCATTAGTAACAACTTAAGGAAGGGAAGAAGGCACTTAAGCTCAGGCATCTTCCACATATCCAGGCCAAAAACTTCTAAGTATCATTAGGCAGGGCTTGAAAAAAACAAAGGGTATTATTTTCCCTTTTGCACCAAATCCAGATTCTGTAACTGTGCCTAACTACAGACACAGAGAGCAAGAAAAGATCCAGAGAAACCCATCTAAAGCACTACTGACATCATGGGGTGGGTAATTCTTTGTCGTTGGGGACTGCCTGGTACACTGTAGAATGTGCAGCATTATTCCCAACTTCTCCCCACTAGATGCCAGTAGCACCCATCCAGTGTGACAACAAAAAATATTTCCAGATGTTGCCAAACATCCCCCGTGGGGCAGAATTGTCTGGCTTGCAAACCATTGCTTTAAAGTGATCATGAGACTGCAACTGGAGATGGAATCTGATCAATCTGTCACAGAAATAAACATTTCATGGAAGAGTCAGGGCAAATACGAATCTATTTGCCAAATTCCAGGACTAAGAGTGTAGCTAAAAGGAGGCATTTTTAAGGCAAAAATCATAGGGGTATTACTAAGTAGGATGTTACCTTGGGATTTTAATTTCATCTCTGGCAGTGAACCAAGACAGAAAAAAATAGACTGAAGAAATGTCTTTGAAGACAGTGCAGTTCCTCCACAGAGCATCTAGTCTGATACAGTATGAAAGTTTAAAATTTTAAGCTGAGATTAGTTGTATTCTTTGGTTCTAAGGTAAAAGTGCTATTTCTATTCATTCTGGATTTTCCAGGTGCACCTAGCCTAACTGCAGAAATTATATCTTTTATGAGGTTAGCCAAATGTGAGCAGGACAGGGAGATAGAAAAAAGATAGAAATTGGGTTCTGATAAAATTATTGGCATTAAGTACCTTTAGACCAATAAAACTGGTGTATGACCAAAAGGATGTAAGCTGTTTACAAATGCTAGAATCTATAGTCATGGCCTATGTATGTTACCACTCTACAAACAATTACTCCATTTCCAAAGGCTGCATGGCAATTGGGTCTCCCCGAGGCTAACACTTTGTGGCCTTGTCCCATGGTGCTGAACTGTTGCATTTCTCTGGGAACCTTAATATCATAGCTTACACAGTGGTTGAGAATGTGGGATCTGCATTCAAAACCTGCTCATAACACATAACCCTTCTGAGACTCATCTTTTCCCCCCACATATAAAATGCAGGTAATTAATGGTAAATTTCTTGACTAACATGGGGATTAAATAAGGTAACCAGGTTTGAAAGCTGCTACTGGAATTGTTGTAGGTTGTAGGGAAAAGGGTATCTGAGCCTTCTTAGGCATTGGGGTCTGGAGCATGAATTGTCCAAAGATTAGGCAATGCTACTGCTTCCTTGTCTGTTTTCCTTTCTTGAACAGGACCACCTTATGAAAACCTTTGAAAATTGTTTTGGAATATGCTTCCTTTTCTCCTGGCTAACACATAAGTGCAATGTGTTCCTGGCATTCACTGAGGCATAGGGAGGAAGCATGAACAGCAAGAAACTTATTAAAATCCCTATCAGTGCTTAAGAAAGAAAACCAAGTGTCAGACCACATGGGTGCAACCTCCAGTACTACCTATTATCAGTTGTGTGACCAGTTTGTGCCTCAGTTTCCCCACCAGTGAAATGAGATAATAATAGGTACACACCTCATAGGGTTGCTGTAAGGACTTAAAAGAATCCCTACAAAGTGCTTCGAAGAGTACCTGGCACAAAATAAGTATTCAATGAATGTTGGTCTCATCTCCATGGTCATCATCATTGCCATCATTGGTTCATCATGTGCCAGGAGGCAGGAACTGATGGGCAAGAAGTACCTCCACCCTAGTGTAAAAGGTAAAGACTGCAGAGTTAAGTTGATTTAGTTCATCTCTTTTGATAAGATTCTCCTCATTTCCAAATTGTGACAGAGAACCTTTTCAATGAGACTTAAAATTAAAATAAGATTAACCAATGTCATACTGGAATAAGGGATTTTTCTTGCCCCATATAAGTTGGTAGGAAATCTAATATCTTAGCCTGGAGGTGGATCTCAGTACTCCATCAGCTGTCTCCAGTTTTGCATTCTGGCACCTCCAGTATAATATGATCCTTTTAGTTAAGGCCAGCTAGACCCTGCTTTTTCTTACTGTGTCCCATCTCATACAGAACTCTCATGTTTCCAACCTACCTAGCAGCTTTCAAACACCTTAATCATGTTGAGAAAATTTGCTGTCTTATTCATCAGGCTTCATCAGAATCCAGAAAATACAAGTTTCAGACTCTTTTGCACCTAAATACAGGCACGTGGAGTAGGTCTTGTTAGTGAGCCACATGCTTCTGAAACTTTGGTTTGGTAACAAGCGACTTGGAAAGAAGAAGCTTTGAGAGAAGCCAGTTTTGCTAACACTGATAACAGCAAATCAGAGGCCTCCAGCTTAACGGTGTCTTCCAGTATCCGTTGGGCCACAGCAGCAGACACGGTTTCCTCAGCAGGCCAATTCTGATGTGTGGTTCTAGGGTTGTTCTTATCAACTTAGACTCTACCATTCTTAAAGGTTTAGTCTCCAGCCCTCCCCACAATTCTGTGCTCTACCCAGTATCCTTACAATAAAATCATTTTCTGATTAATTAGTCCAATGATGATTTTGGTTTCTTCCAGTTAATAGTCTAAACTGATAAATTCCAGGAAACCCAAGAGCTGTATGTACTAATAAAGGATGTCTAGGCACCAACCAATACCAGATACACACACACACACACACACACACACAAACATAAAATATCTGATGCAAAATTATGACTGTTGCTATAATGATGCCTCCCCTAAACATGCAAATTTCTTCTCTAATATTTTCAATAAATATTGCTTCTACCCACAAGGAAAACTGTTCAGGCATACAGTGCAGCTGACAAAATGCTTTGCCATTATAATGTTGTTTGTCCTATTGATCTTTTCAGTTAATGATGCTACAAAATAAGCTACCCCAAAACTTGTGACTTAAAATAATAATAGGTCAAGAAATTGAACAGGGCACAGAGGAAACCTCTCTCTGTTCCAAGAGATGACTTCTTAGGGAAGAGTAAAGGTTGTCTTAATTGATGAGGGCTGGATGAGGGCGGTGATCTCTTGTTCCTTTATCTTCTACATTGCCAGGGTTGATAAAACTCAAAAACTAGGCCAACAGACTAGAGCACCTATAGGTGGCCTCCATATGTAGCATGGCTTCCTACAATAGGGTGGCTTCAGGACAATCAGACTGTTACTTGTAAGCTCAAGGCCCAAAGCAAGTATTCAAAAATATAGAGAGGAAAAAAAAAACAACAAACGGGCATTACCCTTTATGACCCATCTTGGAAGCCACACAGTTATAACACCAGTATATCCTATTGGTCAAAACAGTCACAAGTGGGGGAGGGACTAAGAGGAGGTGAATCAAACTCTACCTACAATTTACCTTCTAGAGAGGAAGTGGCATAGTCACATTGTAGAAGAGCATGTGGGATAGAGATACTGCTGCATTCATTTCTAGAAAATGAAATCTACCACAGTGATGCTGGCAAAATGGATTTCAAACCCAAATATTATCCTACAAATGTTTAGACATTACAGTCAGAAGTTTACACTGCTGGAGTACTTTGAGTCTTGACTCCATTATAACACTCTGCATCTGGTATAGACAAAAGAATATACTGAAATTCTCAATTTTACTTTTCATTTTTCATCCATCAGTACATGATATGGAATATCTACCTACAAGAATCTACTAAAATCTCCCAGTTATGATCCAAATTAATATATAGTTCATATTTTGTTACACTTTATTATAAATCCTTGGTAGTGTGATTCCTCGGCAAAATAGTTAAAGATCTCTTGAAAAAGCTTGTGTTTGCTTTCAGACACTGTCATGAATATAAAATCCTTTCGATAAAAGGGTTTTTATGATGTTCCTGTATTTCCTCTGTTTTATAGATGGAAGATGGCGTTGATAATGGCATGAAAATTTATATCATACTCACAGAGCAGAGCATTGTAGCTGAGTTTTCTATTGAAAACTTCAATTATATTCCTCTACATTTTAAAACCACTGCCAAAAGATGCACTGAGATCTTTCCTGATTCGCTTGTAGGCAAAAACAAGTTCTGCTACAAAGAATCTCTTAAGATTCTTGAAGGACATTCCTCCTTCTCAGTATGTGTTCTGGAGGAAATATTGACTGTTTCAAGATACAGGCTCATCAGTTATTCTTTTGGAAATTTAAAAGCTTTGATTATCTGATTGCAAAGGTAACACCTGAGAGCTATTACTCTTAAAGTAACAGTCCTTTCCAGGAAAAAAAAAATACATATATATATTTTAATGGAATACGAATTCTTCCTCAAGGCCAGGCTTGTCTCTTATCCTCTGATCTACAGTCCAGTACATTTACATAGGTACTGTTCGGTAAAGGTCTGTGGACAAGAATTGTATGATTACATGTTGCTTCCTTGAATGTGTAATTTATGTACACAATGCTGATCCTTTTATATTTGCCTAAGATTTTAGACTTTTAAACTTTTGGTGTTTATGCTCCACGAAGTGTTCACTACATTCACATTTGAAGACACATTATATTTCATTCATACCTTGTTTGTGTGCTTCAAAAGTCAATCTTGCTGGGCATGGTGGTGCACACCTGTAATCCTAGTGGCTCAGGAGGCTAAGGCAAGAGGATCTGGAGTTCAAAGCCAGCCTCAGTAATGGTGAGGTGCTAAGCAACTCAGTGAGATTCTGTCTCTACATAAAACACAAAATAGGGCTGGAGATATGGTGCAGTGATTCAGTGCTACCAAAAAAATAGGGGGGGGGGGCAATCCTATCAGAATTGGCAATAAGATGTATGAAAGTAGGAACTGTAACTATCTCATATTTCCTACACCTAGTACAGTGCCCCTTAGTAGATATTCAATAAACATTATAATAATTAAATAAATAAGGGGCTGGGGTCATGGCTCAGTGGCAGAGTGCTTGCCTAGCATGTGTGGGGCACAGGGTTCAATCCTCAGCACCACATTAAAAAATAAATAAATAAATAAATAAAGGCATTGTGTTCATCTATAACTAAAAAAGCTTTTTAAAATAGTTAGATAAATAAAAGAATGATAAAATATCATTCTTAGCTCACCTTGTCTTGTTCGTTCATTAACTTGACCAGTCTCATCCAAAACTAAAGTTGATAATATTGACTTGTTACAAAATGAGACTTTGGCATTTTTAGGAAATAATTGACTCACCTTCTGCAAAGTCATCATAAGATAGGACTTAATTCCCACCATCAAAATACAAATTTGAGCTAGGTTTCCAGGAATGACTTAACTTCATTGAATAACTGGATGTACTCCCCTGAATTTCCCTGTTAACTGAGTAGGAAGTGGTCCAGATGTGGCTACCTGGCTATAAAATCCCATCTTCATGCAAGTTCCTCTGTGGTTGCTAGGGCACATGCATTCCACTGGCTGCTTCACAAACATTACACATCCACCATAAAAATAAAAAACTTGGCATCATTGCTACTTAGTCAGTAATTAAATTCCATGCACATCCAGAATTTTGCTTGTATGTATGTTTTAATAATGAGGTTGTCTTAAAGGTTGTTGAAAGGTAGTAGAAGACTTCATTGCTTAACCACAGTCTGCCAATTATCCCTTAACTTTGCAATTTTGCAGTTTTTCTTGGATCAATCATCCATCATATTGTGGTGCTTTAACTGGTTACAAAATAAACGGGAAAAGTAATAAGAAAAGAAAACTAATTTTCCTAGACTACCCTAATCCTGCCAAGCATAAAAATGCACTTAACTCAGAAAACTGCTGAGAGATTAATTCAGAATTTGTGTGCTACTAAAGAAATCATTACAACAGCTAAGTGCTGGGAATTCAGCCTCTGCAAAAGTAAAAGGAAGTATTTCATTCAAAAATAGTGGTGCAATAAAATGTAGATATTTATTCTCTACTGATGAAAAAAAAGGCTTTTATTAGTATATCTTCATTTAAAGTCACGTATGCAAATCTCCAGTGTATTCATGAAGAAAAGATTTCAACTGTCAGGCAATTTAAATTTTAGTATTAGTTAACTGGAAAAGTATGAGCACTTAAAAGAATCTGCAAGAGTGATAATGAGATTCAACCTGGAATAAAATTGAGGAGATTTTGCAGCTTAAAGGGGAAAAAATTCTAGCTAAGAAAGAAATAAAATCAAAGATAAAAACTTGAATAATTCCCTATCAATGCCAGGGCCACCGCCACCACCACCACCGCCGCCACCATCATCATCATCATCATCATCATCAGAGTTATCCTTTAAAAAAGCTAACTCTACTTCAAGCACTTTATATATCTTTTCTAAGTAATCCTCATAACAACTATGAGTTAGGTTCTATCGTGATATGTGGTTTACTGGTGAAAAAACTGAGACTGAGACAGGTTAATTAGCACAAGTATTTGTCTAAGGCTATCAAGTGATGGGTTCAAGACCAAGACTATCTGATTCCACATTTTCTCATAATTATGTCCAGATATTTCTGATGGGCAGAGTAGCTACAGCCATAGAAAAGCCATCAAGCAAGTCAAGAGCTCCATGAACCTCAAGTAGGTTTATGAGTAGCTTCAGGTATCTCCAACTCTTCTGATTTTCAAATTCGATAAGGAAATGGTACAAATAGGACATAGATTCAAAAACTGGGACACCAATCAATAGCAATCAGGACATTCACAGGGAAGTGGAATCACAATGATTGTGGACCGATATTGTGAGCATTTGGTGGACAGAGCCACTCACAGAGGTGGAAATGAATGGGACAATTCCATTAAAGAAAAAATGGCTCCACATAGCACAAATCACCAAATGTCCCACAGACACTCCAATAGTCAATAGATCATTTGTAGAATTATTTAAGTCCACACTTTAACACCTTTTTCACAATGTAAATTCAAAGTATTATTTGGGTTTTGTGCTATTTTATTTAGGGGCTTACTAGGGATTGAACCCAGGGGCCATTAACCACTATAAGCCACATCCTCAGCCCTTTTCTGTATTTTATTTGACATGGTCTTGCTGAGTTGCTTAGGGCCTCACTAAGTTGCTAAGGCTGGCTTTGAACTCATGATCCTCCTGCCTCAGCCTCCTGAGCCTCTGGGATTACAGGAATGTGCCACTACACCCAGCATTGTGCTAGTTTAATATATACTGTTTTCTTTAAGAATGCAGCTTCAACATCTTTGTATGTGTGTGACTGTGCTTGTGCGAGCAAACTTGCCTCATTTGGAATTTAATCAATGATGGTTTTAATGATATGATGGGGAAAAAAAACAAATCATTGATACAGATCAGTTCTGGCAATGAAATTTGCCAATAAATATACTTGTGTCCAACAGTATGTGTGGTTGTCCTGTGTGGACAGACAGCATTGTGTGGTTGTGATTCTACATACATAGGTAAGTACTTGACTCCACTGTGTCTTCCAGAAGAGTCATACTTAAGTATTTATATGCTGACAATAATAAATATGTACATATACATATATATGAGATATAATTTTATATACTGCATATAACTTTATTTACACATAAATATAGTTTTACCACTCTTGGTTTACTGATTATACACATTTAGTTTATTTTTTAGTGGTTACTCTAGGCCTTCAATATACATATTTAATCTACCTAACAATAATAAAAATAAAAAAATAAATTTATAAAATATATATATATAGTTTTATTATAGATTACTCTATTGTTATTTTGCCTTTGTTTTTTAGTCAGGGTGTTATGTTTTTTTTTTTTTTTTTAAATCCATGCATGATAATTATATTATTGCTAATATTCATTATTAAGGTGGTATTATTAAATATTTATCACAAAAGGGTGCAGTGGTTCTGATAAAATAGAAAACGTTGGACTAAGTCATATCTAAGGTCACATACAATTTTAAACTTCTATTCCATCTTACGAAATAAAGCCACAATCAATGGTTTTCTCTAGAAAGTGGCTGTAGCCAAAAATCAAAATAAATTACACACCACCTTTTATTTAAGATTATTGTTCACAGAACATACACTTAATTTTCTGCAAATTCCCTAATTTGCATATTTTTTATAATGGAAAATGCCTTTCCTAGTCTGTGAGGCAGAAAATGGCATTCCACATGCACACCACATATTTATTCTTCTCTCTTACCCCACACATAAAACATACCTGGCAGAAAGTTGGTCAGACTAGAAAATGGAGAGAAATTATGCTTATAAATTTATCTTAGATGAAAATATGTATATAGAAAATAAGCGAAGGAGTCAGAAAAGAAATAATGGATAAAAAATGAGAAAATGATGTGGAATTAAAATAATTAGATCACTTTACATTGTGAACCATTATAGACATATTCAGATATTCAGAGAATTACAACAAAGGATTGTAATTCTATCTAAAGCAGAGCTTAAAGTTTCTAAGGTACTTTGCCATCTGCAAGAGTCACTTAGTCTACAGTTAGGAAGCAGGTGTTCAGAACTCTAAAGGAACCAGGAGTGACCTTGGTGAAGTCCCTTCTCAGGTTCAGATTGAACTGGCTATAAAAGGTGCCCTGAGCAGGTCCTGGGGGGTGAGCTATGGAGTAGGGAGGGAATGAGCCCTACACTCTAGGCTCCTGAGGACAGAAACAGGGTATGAGGGAGAAACAAAGCACTGGAAAACCCTGGAAGAGTGCCTTTCAACTGGGGGATCTGAGGAGGCTTCTGGAGGAGGTAGGATTTGAGCTGAGCTTGAAGGAAAAGTTTCAGTGAGCAGAAATGAGTAGACAAAGGGAGGAACCAGGCAGGGAAACAAGCTGAACCACTGTGGCCTGGAAGGGGGAAAAAAATGTAGGATAAATTGGAAAAGTGATGTTAGTGAAGTAAGATTGGAGAGGCAGGAGTCAGGTAGGGGAGAAAATAAAGATAAATGTGAGAGCCATTTGAGGAGTTGGGACTAGGTTCTGTATATTCACCATGCAGTAAACAAACATGACAGACTACCTATTGTGTATCAGACTTTGTCTTAGGCAGTAGAGATGCAGAAAAAACAAAGCAGACAAAAATCCCTCATGGTTCATGTTCAGTTGGAGAAACAGACAGTGAAGAGTGAAGAGGATAGACAAATACAGCAGAGTGCTGGGGCAGTGGCCAGGCAGAATGGACTGAATGGCAAGTTCTGAGATTCTTTCATTCACTATTCATTCACCACTTTTTCAAGGTTGAACTTTCAATGCACTTTTTTGAAGCTCGCACAGCAAGCACTAAGCTAGGTGCAGCAGTCTGAACAGTACATGAGGCAAAGGGAACCCAGTGCGATTAGTGCTATAATAAAGGGATGCATGCAGGGTCTGAGAGGCTGGGGGAGGCACATCTAAGACCTGGACTTGAGAGCCAGCTTCAGGGTGAGGAACAGTGAAACCAATTAAGCAGAGGTTGAAGTGTTCATGGTAGGTAGAGTTCACCATGTTGATATCAAGACTCACTTGAAGGAATGCAATAATATGGTGGGGGAGAAAGAAGGAAACGAGAGTAGCTGAATGATAAGGGACAGAGACTAGCTAATAAGGACAAAGCCACACAGTGTGAGACAAAGCAAAGGTTAGCTCATGAAGGGAAGAGGTAGGATGGTCAGGACATGCAAAGGAGGGAAAAAGCTAAGGACGCCAACCCGTTCCCCCAACCCCCTGCCGCAGATGGATGCCGGAGACCATGCTGTGGCTCCCCAGCTTCTTTGGAGGCTGGTGCAGACATTTTGAATTACTCCTGAGGGCATGGTCACTATCACTGGAGGGGGAGCTCCCTTCCTGAGACACCTACAGTAGACTGGAAACCCTTTGGCACGTACCGCACTCAAATCAAAATACTGAGGACTAGGAGGTTTGAGTAGTGAATGACTGTGAACCATACTTTTTTTTGTTGCTTTTAATTTTTAATTTTTTATTTCCTTTTTTCTCTCTCTTACTCTATTTTCCTCTTATTTATCCATTCCCTTGGAGTTTCTTTCTCCCTTTTCTCTTGCTAAAGATCAACTTCTTTTGACCATGCTCTCTCTCTTCCCTTGATCAGGAACCTCTATTTACTCACTCACATCCGACACCGCCCCCCATCCTCTTCATCCACCACTAGAAATACTGTAGATAGTAATCGAACTCATCCAGTTTATTACAATAATGTTAAAGTCTTTATAGGGGTTATCTGGTTTAGGGTAGCATATTGTTTCTATTGGGTGCTGCTAATATTGATCTCCCCCTCAAAGGAGAGGTACTGGAAACCTCCAGGGTCACAATAAACCTGCAGGGGGGAAGCTGCAGTGCCTCAGATTTTCAATGCTAGAGGGGAAGCTACAGAAACAATATAAAAAAAAAAAAAAAAAAAAAATAGGGAAAGAAAGTGTCCCTAACAAACCAAGATGCTATTTTCATAGAATCCAATGACAGCAGGGCAGTATAAATGGCAGAAAAGGAGTTTAGAATCTACATAATTAAAATCATCTGTGAAGCAAATGATGAGATAAGAGAGCAAATGCAAGCAATGCATGATCACTCCAATTAACAGTTAAAACAGCAAATGCAGGAAACAAAAGAGTACTTCAATAAAGAGATAGAGATTCTGAAGAAAAAAAAACAGACAAAAATAAAAACACTAGAAATAAAGGAAACAATAAACGAAATAAAAAACTCAATAGAAAGCATCAGCAACAGAATAACTCTCATGGAAGACAGAATCTCAGAAAATGAAGACAAAATATTTAATCTTAAAAAAAAGCTGACCAAACTGAGAAGATGGTAAAAAATCATGAATGGAATGTCCAAGAATTATGGGATATCATGAAAAGACCAAATTTAAGAATTATTGGGATTGAGGAAGACACAGAGATACAAACCAAAAGAATGCACAACCTGTTCAACGAAATAATATCAGAAAATTTCCCAAATCTGAAGAATGAAATGGAAAATAAAATACAAGAGGCTTACAGAACACCAGGTACACAAAATTACAACAGATTCACAGCAAGGTACATTATAATGAAGATAACCACATACAAAATAAAGATAGGATTTTAAAGTCTGAGAGAGAAAAACAACAGATTACTTAAAAGGGGAAAACAATATAAATATCAGAAGATTTCTCAGCCCAGACCCTAAAAGTAAGAAGGACCTAGAACAATATATTTTAAGCTCTGAAAGAACATGGATGCCAACCAAGAATCCTATACTCTGCAAAACTAACCTTCAGATTTGATGATGAAATAAAATCTTCCCAAGATAAACAAAAGTTAAAAGAATTTACAAATAGAAAGGCTGCACTACAGAACATTCTCAGCAAAATATTTCATGAGGAGGAAGTGAAAAACAACAATAAAAGTCAGAAAAGGGAGGAACTACCCTAAAGGAAAAGCCAATCAAAGGAGAAACCAAGTCAAGTTAAACACCAAAAATAAGTCAAATGACCAGAAATAGAAACCATATCATAATAATAACCCTGAATGTTAATGCCCTAAACTCATTAATCAAAAGACATACACTGGAAGATTAGATTAAAAAGAAACCTCAACAAAATGCTGCCTTCAAGAGACTCATCTCACAGAAAAAGACACCCACAGACTAAAGGTGAAAGCATGGGGAAAAACATACCATGCACATGAACTCAGTAAAAAAGCAGGGGTCTCCATCCTCATATCAGATAAAGTGGACTTCAAACCCAAGTTAGTCAGAAGGGATAACAAAGGAAATTTCATACTACTCCAGGGAACCATAAAACAGCAAGACATAACAATTTTAAATATTTATGCCCAAAACAAGGAAGCATCTATGTACATCAAATAAATCCTTCTCGATTTTAAGAATCAAATAAATGAAAACACAATAATAGTGGGTGACTTTAACACACTGCTCTCACCACTGGATAGATCCTCCACACATGAACTGAACAAAGCAGCTATAGAACTAAATAATACAATCAATGATATAGACTTAACAGACAAGGACAGAGTATTTCATCCATCATCAAGAAAATATACTTTCTTCTTAGCATTTCATGGATCCTTCTCCAAAATAGATCATATGCTATGCCAAAAGAAGCCACTAGTAATATGAAAAAATAAAGATACTACCTTGTATTCTATCAGACCATAAGAAGATGCAATTAGAAATCAACAATAAAATAAAAAACAAAAACTACTCCTACACCAGGAGACTGAATAATATGCTATTGAATGATACAATGATAATAGAAGACATCAGGGAAGAGATAAAAAAAAAATTCTTAGAGGTAAACGAAAACAAGGACACAACATATCAAAATCTCTGGGACATTCAGAAAGCCCTACTAAGAGGAAGTTCATTACACTGAGCTCATACATTAAAAAAATAAAAAGTCAACAACTAAATGACCTAACATTACATCTTGAAGCCCTAGAAAAAGAACAGAGCAACACCAAAAATAGTAGAAGACAGGAAATAATTAAAATCAGAGCTGAAATCAATGAAATTGAAACAAGTAAACAAAATTGATAAACCCTTAGCCACACTAATGAAGAGGAGAGAGAAAACTCAAATTACTAGAATTTGTGATGAAAAAGGAAAGTTCATGACAGACACCATTGAAATACATAACATAATTAGAAGCTACTTTGAAAATCTATACTCTAAAAAATAGAAAATGTCAAAGACATTGACAAATTTTTAGAGACATATGATCCTCCTAAACTGAATCAGGAATGTACACAATTTAAACAGATCAATTTCAAGCACTGAAATAGAATAAGCCATCAAAACCCTACCAACCAAGAAAAGCCCAGGACCAGATGGATTCTCAGTCAAATTCTACAAGACATTTAAAGAAGAACTAATAGCAATACTCCTCAAAGTATTCCAGGAAATTGAAAAGGATGGAACCCTTCTGAACTCATTCTATAAGGCTAGTATCACTCTGATACCAAAACCAGACAAAGATTTAGCAAGGAAAGAAAACTTTACATCAATATCCCTGATAAACATAGGTGCAAAAATCCTTAACAAAATACTGGCAAATTGCATACAAAACTATATATTAAAAAGATAGTGCCATGATAAACCATGATCAAGTGGGGTTTATCCCAGGGATTCAAGGTTGGTCCAACATCCGGAAATCAATAAATGTAATTCATCACATCAATGGACTAAAAGTTAAGAATCATATAATTATTTCAATAGATGCTGAGAAAGCATTTGATAAAATACAGCACCCCTTCATGCTTAAAACACTAGAAAAAATAGAAATAGGAGGAACATAATTCAACATGATAAAGGCTATCTATGCTAAGCCCATGGCCAACATCATTCTGAACAGAGAAAAACTGAAAACATTCCCTCTAAAACCTGGAACAAGACAAGGATGCCCTCTTTCACCACTTCTATTCAATATTGTCCTTGAAACAGTAGCCAGAGCATTTAGACAGACCAAAGAAATTAAAGGGATACAAAAAGGAAAAGAAGAAGTCAAGCTGTCACTATTTGCTGATGACATGATTCTATATTTAGAGGATCCAAAAAATTCCACTAGAAAACTTCTAGAACTAATAATTGAATTCAGCAAAGTAGCAGGATATAAAATCAATACACATAAATCTAATGCATTTCTATTCATAAGTAATGAATCCTCTGAAAGAGAAATTAGGAAAACGACTCCATTCACAATAGCCTCAAAAAATATAAAATACTTGGGAATCAATCTAACAAAAGAGATGAAAGACCTCTACAATTAAAACTATAAAACACTAAAGACAGAAATTCAAGAAAACCTTAGAAGATGGTAAGATCCCATGTTCTTGGATAGGCAGAATTAATATTGTCAAAATGGTCATTATACCAAAGGCACTATACAGAGTCAGTGCAATTCCAAATAAAATCCCATGGCATTCCTCATAGAAATAGTGAAAGCAATCATGAATTTCATCTGGAAGAATAAGAACCTCAAATAGCCAAAACAAATGAAAAGGGCAGGAAAAGTGAAGCAGAAGGTGTCACAATACCAAACCTTAAACTATACTACAGAGCAATGGTAACAAAAACGGCATGGTACTAGCACCAAAACAGATAGGCAGACTAATGGTACAGAATAGAAGACACAGAGACAAATCCACATAAATACAGTTAACTCACACTAGACAAAGGAGCCAAAAACATACAATGGAGAAAAGATAGCCTGTTCAACAAATGGTCCTGGGAAAACTGGAAATTCATATGCAGTAAAATTAAATTAAACCTCTATCTCTCACCCTGCACAAAACTCAATCAAAATGAATCAAGGAGTAGGAATTAGACCAGAGACCCTGCACCAAATAGAAGACAAAGTAGGCATGAATCTTCATCATGTTGGCTGAGGATCAGACTTCCTTAACAAGAGTCCCAAAACAGAAGAAATCAAAGCAAGAATCAATAAATGGGATGAACTCAAACTAAAAAGCTTTTTCTCAGCAAAGGATACAATCAATAATGTGAAAAGAGAGCCTACACAGTAGGAGAAAATCTTTTCCACATGTACTTCAGATATAATGCTAATCTCCAAAATTTATAAAGAACTTACAAAACTTTACACCAAAAATACAAAGAACCAAATCAATAAATGGACCAAGGAACTGGACCAGACACTTTACAGAAGAAGATACACAGGTGATTAATAAATATATGAAAATGTGCTCAACATGTCTAGAAATTAGAGAAATGCAAATTAGAACACTTTAAGATTTCGTCTTACTCCAATTATAATGGCTATTATCAAGAACACAAATAATAATAAATATTGGCGTGGATGTGGGGAAAAAGGCACACTTTTACATTGCTGATGGAATTGCAAATTTGTGCAGCCACTCTGGAAAGCAGTGTGGAGAATCCTCAAAAAACTTGGAATGGACCCACCTTTTGACCCAGTTATCCCACTCCTCAGTTTATATCCAAGGACTTAAAATTAGCACACTACAGTAACACAGCCACATCAATGTTTATAGCAGCTCAATTCACAATAGCTAGATTGTGGAACCAACCTAGATGCCCTTCAACAGATGAATGGATAAAGAAACTGTGGTATATATACACAATGAAATATTTTTCATCTTATGACTGAATAATAATAAGAATAATATGGCATTTGCAGATAAATTGATGGAATTGGAGAATATCATGCTAAGTGAAATAAGCCAGTCCCAAAAAAACCAAAGATGGAATGTTTTCCCTCATAAGTGGAGGATGATATATACTGAGGGTGGGGGGATGGGGAGTGAGAGAAGAATGGAGGAACTTTAGATTACGTAGAGGGAAATGAGAAGGAAATGAGAGGAAGGGGGGTATGAAAAATGGTGAAATGAGACAGATATCATTGCCCTATGTACATGTTGATTACACAAATGGTATGAATCTACATCATGCACAGCCATAGAAAGGAAATGATGTACCCCATTTGTGTACAATGAATCAAAATGTAGTCTGTAAAAATAAAAAATAAATAAATAAAAAAGATTAATACAATAAAATGACAGTGTTATACTCATTTTTGCTACATTTGTAATTCATACATTGTATCCTACAGACCTCATTTACTGATTGTGCAAAATAAACGATGTGTGTGTTTGAATATTAAAAAAAATAAAAGAGGTGAGGGTGAGTGAAAACTTTACAATACCTAGGTCAGAAATAGCCATGTTTAATTAAGTAGACATAAAATTAACATTCAAAAGAAATACATCATGACAAACTGAGGATATACTGGGGGTGAAGTACCTTGGCTTGGCATTCATTGGTCAGAACTCACATGGGTCAACATCATGGTTGGCTGATCCCCCTATCCATTCTCCACATTGTGAGCAACCCCTTAGAAATTAAATAAATAAATTAAACAAATTGTCCATGTTTCTTAATTTCATCTGTGTGTTCTCTATAAGCATCCTCTCCCAGTCAATGGTGGAGTTCTCACCAGGGACTCAACCCACGAAGCCAGGTTTTCAAGCAGAACTTGTGTTCCCCTTCTGTTCTTTTCCTCTCCTACAAATAAATGTGTTTCAGGTAAGCAGGAAAAGGAGGACTAAAGGGAATTCTCACCTTTTTTCTTTCACTTATTAATTCCTGCAGCTAGTACGCCACATGGACTATCTAATGAATGGTAGAATTCCTTTAAAGAAAAAGGTCCCCCATGGAAAGAACTACAACAGAAAAAGAGGGGAAAAGGAAAAAAGATATCGTGTATGATAGTGGGGTGGGGTTAGAGTAGAACTTCCTTTTTTCTGGACACTATTACTAGAGGTCAATTGCAAGCACAACTCTGTAAAGATGTGACATGGGAAATAAAGGGTAAAAGGCTTTAAAGCATAGCTGGAGAAGCTGAAGCTGCTAATTGGCTCTAATGATCTGAATGCAAATTAATAAATCTCTGTGCTAAAAATTACATGCATATATAATTGTGACTTTCATAACTGAAGAGCTTTATTTAACCCATTATTTACGCTGTTTCTTTCCTGAGATCTGGTAGGAATGGAAACATTTTCTTAACTACCTTACCTGTCTTACATGCACCATTGAGCTTTACGGCCTTGGCAAATCTTGTTAAAAGATTAAAAGCATTGCAAAAATGAAGTCCACAGATATTATATCAGGAAGGAGATCGGGTAAACCACAAGGCTATGGAGAGCTGACCAGCTCGAAAATTCCCAGCAAAGTTATTGATGTAAGAACCCTTGGATTAAGCAAGAAGAAAAATTTGAAATCGCAATGTGTGGGCTGTCAGATATAAAAGGCATATAAGAACACAGCTGTAACAAAATGGTCACACTGCATTTTCTTCAGCAAAGTCTGGAGTCATTGTCAGGACTAACTGAGACAACTGGTATTAAAAGGCCTAAGAGAATGACAGGCACACAGCACGTACTTAAGTGTCGTCCTTTCATTCATCCAGACAGACAGGTGGCAGCTGATTCCTATTCTAGTTCCTATTATTTCACTTTTACCTCACTTTTCTCTTTATGCTTCTCTATGCTACAGAGATCTTAAATGTTCCTCAAAGGCCTATGTGTCAAAGCCTTGGTTCCCAGAGTGGTGATAGTGGAAAGTGGTGGAACATTTAAGAGGAGGGACCTACTGGAAGGTCTTCAGGTGATTGAGAATATGTCCTTGAAGGGGAGAGTGTGATCACAGTCCCTACTCTTCTTCCTCTCTTTCACTTTAGGCCCATGAAATGAGCAGATTGCTACCCCACCCGCTTCCACCAGGATATGCTGCGCGTCCACTCTGCCCTACCCCAGGGGCCAAAAACCATCAGGCCCACCAAATTATGGAATGGATAGAGCCTACCCAACTGTGAACAAAAATAAACCTTTCTTCTTATTAAATTGATTACCTCAGGTGTTCGTTATAGTGACAGACATCCACCCCCTTCTTATTTTTATGCTAGCTTTCACTGTACAGGCAACCACTTAGTTCTTCCGTGGCCACAAAGAAGAACAGGCACTGAGCCTTGTCATTAAACAATCAGCAGAGACCTGGACCTTTGGGTCCCTATTTGCCTTCGCCCCCTTTGTAAACATAGTCTACTACTGATTAAAAAAAAAAAAAAAAAAAAAAAAAACTTCCATCAATACAGATCTTAGTGCATCTGAGTTATAAGTTACAAAGGGGACTTTGCCTGAGAAGCTGGTAGACAGGAAATTACACACAGGCAGGATGCTTCCATAAGCACCGGAAAAAACTGAACACAAACTACTGACTATATTGTACTATGTAGAGATCTAACAAGGGTGTCAGAAGGAAAAAAGAAAGCTAAGAAGAGTCAGAAGACCTGGACAAAAAGCCCATTTTCACCCATTAAATATCTGTGACCTTGAATAACCGTCTAACTTCTTTATGTCTCAGCTGCAAAATGAGGCTACTGTGAGAATCATATTAGTGAATACATCTGAAACATGGAAAACAGGGTTGATTACATTAAGTACCAAATAAAGTATCATCTGTTACTACTACCACGATCATCATCACCATCTTTTAATTTCAAGACCGTCTCGACTGAGTATTATCATCACTTTAACATAACAACAGCATCCTGCTCCTGTCCTCTTTTGCTTTTTAGTTCAGGAAGCACCTTCTTCATGCTGTCCTCCTGGTGTCCCAACAGCTCTGTGGGTCAGGAGGGTTATTATCTCTACTTCACAGATAAAGAAATCGAGGCTGCTAGAAGTACTTGCTCTGCTCTGCCATTCTCTGTGAGCTTCAAAACTAGAGAGACACCTTTACTGAATTTGACTCCAGAAATAGGGAAGAAAAACATGCAAGAAAAGTATGAAAAAACTTGGAAGAAAGGACTTTCCCTCTTGCCCTGCGCCCCCTCATTCCATCAATTACCAAATTATGCATATTCTTCCCCCTGCACATCACTCATTTCAGCTCACTCCACTCCATCCTCACTGCCACAGCCTTTATCATTTCTTACTTGGACAACTACCAGTTAATGTTCATCCTGTCTCTGGTCTATGACCTTCAGGACCATTCTCCACATAAAAACCCCTCATGTCACTCTCCTCACCTCAGCTGGCCCTGGGACTCCTCCAGTCCTGACCCCATTCCATCTGTGCACTCCCTTCCCTTTAGAGCACTGTCCATCCTAATCTTCAATTGTTCACTTTAGTCTTCACACTGGATGGTAAATTCCTTGAGGGCATGGATAATGTCTTTTCATCTTCATTCTCCCGGTACCCATCAAAAGTACCCAAGTACTCAAATTGCTCAACTAATATATACTAAAAAACAAACTAAAATTCCGTAATGTAAACAGAGAGGGGCGGGGGTGCAGTCCTGCCCAGGTTTACACAGTGCAGCATGAGGGGACACATTCCTGGATGGTGGCCTTCTGTAGTGAAAGCAATCCAATTGGAGATGAAGAATTTCCCAACTTTGAAGAAAGCGAATTGAGAAAGACCTCCAGCATCTTTTTCAGTGTTTTTGTGATTGAAATCTTATACTGGGAGGATGTACAGTTAGGGTGAACATGTGCCCTTGTTTGCCCAGAAAAGCCCTGGTTTATAATTGTCATTTCAGTGTTAACCGCAATAGTATCCTGTCTAAATCTAAAGGACATCTCAGTTTGGATACCACATTACATGGTAAGAAAGAGAGTAAACTGGGTTTGAGCTCTTTTGCCTTCCAGTTGTATGTCCTTGGATAACTTATTCAATTTCTCTAAATTCCTATTTTTTTCCTTCTGGAAAGTGGGTATCCACCTCATGGAATTGTGAAGATTAAATGAGATAGTGCATGCAAGGTTAGCATAATATCTGGTACATTGTTCAAAAACACTAACTACTGCATTTTGTATTGATTTAAAGAAGTTCCAGAGAGCACACAAATATGAACAGCAAAACTGCAACTATAAAATATTAGTTCTGCAACACATTCCAGCAATAAATTGATCAGGTTTTTAATCCAAACCATGTGTCAATGCCTTTTTCACACAAAAGGTATTTTTAAGGACCAAGAAATGGGGAAAAGCAGGCCAAGAGGCTGCATGCTTGGTGTGTGTATTTTGTTAATAATTTAAGCGAGACCACTTAGTGCTTTTTCTCACAACGGGGAGCTGCGATCTGCACCTCCCACTGCTGTATTAGAACTCTTGTCAGTCACAAGGGAATAGAGAGCTATTTGAGAAATTGCCTCTCTCCAGTCTCTAATAATTATATAAAGCATATCATTGAGGATCTATAATTGGTACTGAAGGCTAAAACTAGAAAATGAGACTATTACTCAGAAGACTCTTCTTAGGATAAATGATACATTGCTTTTAGAATAATAAGAACAAAAACACAGGACTTTGAAAGTAAAGAAACTAACTTGAACAGGTAATTCAACTTAAAATATTCCCTTCTGGCAGAACTGATGACAATTGGAAATGTGTGGTCATTAAATGTAGAAGTTACAAGAGGAAATCTTTAAGAGAAAGAATGTAAATGGATCATAAAGAGTTTGCAAGCTGTATAGAGTTGACTTAATTTTGAATACAAGACCTACCCAGTGAATACCCCATGTATATTAACTTGAACAGAATGGCAAGTAAAAAGAAAAGAAATGCAAAATAGAAAATAAAAGAACAAACAGTAAAATACTATACTTGTGCAGGTCATAGAATGGTATTTTAAAATATCATCTGAAATATATATCATTTCTGGAAATTGTTGTCTCAAAGACCGTTAGTGTTTCAAGTTGTGGCATCCATTGCCTAAAGGAGAGGGCAGGGTCGGGCAAGAAAAATGAAGCCATTGCTTCATTGGGTTTCAAAGTGGACCTATTTCTAAAAAAGATCATGAAAACATTGATTTTTCCCTGTAAGAGATGGGTACTCTAAATTTTAAATATCAAAACCAACCCGAAGCATTAACTATAAAATTCTATCATTATCCTGGTCAGCTGAGATGAAAACCCCAGAGGGGGATCCAGGAGCTCTGAGAGACCTAGGTTCCCAAAACTGAAGAGAACTCAGGGTCCCTTTCCAAGGTAAACTCTCAGTGATGCTGCTCAGAAACTCGAGGAGGCTGTGACAGTGTGGCCAGTTCACAGTTTCAATACCTGTTCCACCTGGCACCAGCAAAGCAGGGAGGACCGCCCCGGGGCTTGGATCGTGACTGAGAGGAGCAATCCAGCGCACTGTCCTCTCAGGGTGATCTAAGTCAAAGAACCTGTAGCAAACACTGACTTGAAAAGAGTCAGGACTAGATGGAGGATGTGCCTGAATTTCAGAGGGAAAACATCATTAGACAAAGACCAAAGTGATGTCCAAGTCTGCAGAGATAGATCTGTGCCAATATCAGATCACAGACGTTTAAATAGCAGATGCACCAAAGGCAAGGGCTGTGGCCCAAAGGACAGGTAGCATGAGATCTCAGAGAAGGCAGAACAAACCAGACAGCAGGTGAGTCTAAGCTGCCTCCTCCCCAAATCCTCCCCAGCCCACTCTGCCCCCAATGGCAGGGGTGCTCTAAAAGACTATGCCTTTACAAAAAAGGACTGGATCAGCATGGAACTGACCTTGTTACCTTGTGTGTGCAAAATTATGAGGGAAAGAGGAAATAAAGACTCAAGAGCTACATGAAATTCAGTTACAGAAAAATAGTAAATGTATGTGACTCAAGATTTGAAATTCTCCAATATATTTTATATCCAACTGTGGACAATCAAATGAATAGCATCTTTGTTATCAAAGTTTACAAAATACTAGATGTGATGGTTTGGATATAAGGTGTTCCCTAAAAGCTCATGTGTGAGACAATGTAAAAACATTCAGAGGTAAAATAGTTAGATTATGAGAGGTGTAACCTAATTGGTGGATTAATTCACTTGAGTGGATTAACTGGGTGGTAACTGTATGTTATGTTGGGTATGACTAGAGGAAGTAGGTCACTGGGAGCTTCCCATGGGGTTAATATTTTGTCCATAGAACCTGGTTCCCCACTCCTCCCTCTCTCTTTCTCTGCTTCCTGGTTAATATATCCTGAGCTGCTTTCTTCCTCCACGACCTTCTGTCATGATGTTTTGCCTCACCTCAGGTTCAAAGCTGTGGAGTCAGCTGACCACAGACTGAAATTTGGAAATTGGAAAACAAAATAAATTTTTTCTCCTCTAAGATGTCAGGTCTTTCAGTCACAGTGACACAAAGCTGACTAAAATATAAATTGATACCAGAGTGAGGTCATTGATGAGACTAACTTTACCATGTGGTTCAGAAGCATTTGGAACTGGTTTATGAGAAGTTTGGAAAAATTTGGAGATGCATGCTGAAGATGCATGTTGTAAGGAGAATTTAATGAGTGATTCTGATGGAGTTCAGAAGACCAGAATGCCTACAGGACTGTGGGCAGTAAAGATTGGTCTCACAAGTTTTCTGAGGAGAAGAAGGACTCTGTTGGAAATTGGTTTAGGTGCCATTTGGGTTACATTCTGGTAAAGAAGCTGTCTACATTTTGCCAATGTCCTGCAACCTTCTATGAGGCTGAATTTAAAGGTGGTGGACTAATTAATCTGGTGGAAGCAATTTTAAGATAGTACAGCATTCAGGCTGTGGCATGGATATTGCTAATGGCTTTTAGACAAGGTTACTATGATAATTAGGAGCAAAAAGCACAGCAGAAAGATCTGAAAAGCTTACAGTTTTGCTAGAAAAGTGCAGGTAAAACTGGGGCCAAGGAAGTTGTGGTTATTAAAGGGATTTCAGCCACAAAAGATATGCTAGGTACTTTGCACAAAGACGCTAGGAAAAATGGCTTGAGGGCATCTCAGAAATGATAAAACAACACCCATTGCAGGTTTAAGGAAGTAAAAGTAAAAATCCTTTGAGAAGACACCATGGGGGCCACCATCTTGCACAAAAGTGCCTAGGAAGTTGTTTTACCATGATGTGCTGCCCAACCATTCAGAGGCTGCTGCAGCCAGGGTACAAGGAGGCCTGGATATTGCTCAAGATGATGGAAGACCTTGGTGATGTTGACATGGTGGTGGTTCTGCAGAAATGAAGTATACTGGAGTGAGGGGTCATGGAGGCTTCCACTGAGATTTGAGGACTTGGAGGTCATGCAAAGTGTAGCAGGGTCAGAATTTCTGAAGCAAGCCCCTGAGAGGGTCATGTGTGAAGTAGTGAGAAGGAAACCAAAGCTACATGGAGACCCTGGAACTAACAGATACTAGTAAATGTGGAATGTTTGCTGAAGAAAGCTGTAGGAATCAAGAAGAATCAAGCCAAGAGAGAGGCCATGTGAGCAGCAACCAGCAAGGTCACTGGAGAAGAGATACACAGACCTTTGAAGAAAACATCATGATGCCATGTGCTCCAGATGCTGCATATGGAGCTACAAGACTTGTTTGTGCAGCTGGATTTGGGTCTTACTTTGGCCCTATTCCTTCCTTCTATGCCCTTATTTCTCCCTTTTGGAATGCAAACGTTTACTTTATGCCATTATATATTGGATATATGTAATTTACTTTTAATCTTTACAGGGGTTAACAAGTCAAGTGTTTTCCTTGAGTGTTAGATGATATATGGACTTGAACTTTTGGCAATTCTGGAACTGTTAAGACGATGGGATTCTTGGAAATGCATTAAACATATTTTGCATTGTGAAATGGGTATGTGCTTTTGGGTACCAGGGTGGAATCTTATGGTTTGGATATAAGGTATTCCCCAAAAGCTCACATGTGAGATAATGCAAGAATGTTCAAAGGTGAGATGTGGTTATGAGAGCTGTAACATGAGCAGTGAATTAATGCACTTGAATAGAGTAACTGATTGGTAACTGTAGTCAGTTAGGGTGTGATTGGAGGAAGTAGGTCATTGGGGAGTATATGCCCTTGGGGTTTCTATTTTGTCCCTGCCCCCCCCCTTCTCCTTCTTGGTTGCCAAGTCCTGAACTGCTTTCTCTGTCATGCCCTTCTGCCATAGTGTTCTGCCTCACATTGGACCCACAGCTGTGGAGTTTGATGAACCAAACCTCTGATGAAACAATGAACCAAAATAAACTCTTCCTCTAAGTGGTTCTCGTTGGGTCTTTTGGTCATGGTGTTGAAGATGACTAAAGCACTAACATATTAGTACTAGAAAGATGCTTCAAGGTTCAACACAGAGCAAAATTTTCTTCCTCTTACCTTCATAGGAAAACTATATAAGAAATTACAAGACAGAATATGGGGTAGGGGTGTAAAACGTACTGAGGATTTTCTACGACCCAGTTAGGCCAACATTTTCATTATTCAGTCCTAAAAATAACTTCATGACAATTCATATTATACCCATTTTATGAAGGAATCCCAGGCTCACAGAGGTAAATGAACTTACCCAAGGTGGCAAAATCCAGATTCAAACCCAGCTTGACCTGACTCTCCAAAGCCCTGGCTCTCTTTCTATTGAAGCAAAGTCTAACTTACTGATGTCAATCCCTGAAAATTAGAGGGGCAAATGCTTAGGAAGAAAAATCAGGTATGAGCATTGCTATGTGTGCTATGAACATGACTGCCACTGATTTATAATTCTAAATAACTGAAAACCACAATTTCTGACACATAACGAAGTATAGAAGATTATTTGTATTTGCAAGGTTTAGAGTTTGTTTGCCACCTCCTTTATACAAATATTTACCTTGTATAACTGTAAGACAAAGTATTATTAACATTTTGTCATGAATTCCTTCAAACTCAAGTGAAAATATGCACTTATAATTAATAAGCTGAGAGTTTTCATAATTGAATATGAACTTTATGATAAGAGTAATTTTGAAGAGAAAAGATTATCCTCAAATCTTACATAATAAAGGCTTTTAAGGTAAAGAGCTCATAACAAACAAAATAAAATGACTAGTTTTAAAAGTGAAAAACTGGGCATTAGAATCGATAAATCAACATTGACCTATATTTTAGAAGCTTTCTGTTTTTCAGTTTCTGCTTATAGACCTGAGCCAATTAAAATCTCCCTACTTCTTGCAAACTTCTGTGAATGCAAATCTAAGAGGTTTCCCTTTAGAAAATACTTTAATGTCCCCCAATTTAAAATCTTCTGATTTAAAAATCTTATGGGCATGTCCTGAGCTTGGCACCTGTCTCCAGTACTCATTCATCACATTTTCCATCTGCTCTAGATATCTGAGACCAACTTTTGATCAGTGGCAATCATGAGCAAAAATAATAATAGCAACAACAATTACAAAGTTAAGAGTAGAACAAAAGTGATTATCTATATATCATACCACAAAATGTACTCTCTTAACAAATATCTGATCATGAAAATACTATGAAGAAGCAAAGGCAGATGTTGTTGTCATTGCTGTAGTTCATTACTATTATCATTACTATTATCACTATTTTATCGCACTTCCACACAGAGCCTAAAAACTGGGGGATTTTTGCAAGAGCACACTCCCAAGTGAGAACTCAACTAGAAGCAAAAGTCTCCCAGTGCTCTCTGCACTGTGCCTCACTATCTCTCAGTACCACTCTCCAGATATTAAATGAATTTCAAATCTTCAAAGTTGTGGAATTGAGAAAGTAAAGCAATTAACACCATGGCATATGAACCAGATGATCTTGTCCTTTGTTTTTCTGACTTTGTTAACTATGTCAGCACAGTAGATTCAATTGTTTGAAGACTGCCTTCTGGCTTTGCCTTGGGAGTAAGACGTATTCTAATGAAAGTTACCATTTCAAATTCTGGTAGTATGTTGAAATAACAAATACTGCTGAAGCATAGAAATTTTTGAGGAAAAAAAGGCTTTTAGAGTTAAGAAAAATCATGACTGGTTCTTTTTTTTGGGGGGGGCGGGGTACCAGGGATTGAACTTCAGGGGCACTCAACCACTGAGCCACATCTCAAGCCCTATTTTGTATTTTATTTAGAGACAGGGTCTCACTGAGTTGCTTAGTACCTCACTTTTGCTGAGGCTGGCTTTGAACTTTCAATCCTCCTGTCTCAGCCTCCCAAGCTGCTGGGATTACAGGCCTGAGTCACCATGCCCAGTTAACTAGTTCTAATATTTACAGAACATTCATGGAGCCAAAATTTCTCCCTGTGCCTTAAGGTGTTCATGGGTAAAATGGGTTAGTACAGTACCCACCTAACAGGTTGTTGCAAAGATAATGAGCTTCTACCCTAAGGCACTTAAAATACCACCTGGTACACCTGGAGCTCATTAATGTTGGCCACAAGCATTACCATTCTAATGATAGAATAATAAGCTATAGATATCTTCATTTGGTCTTTTGGGGTTTCTTTCCTTTGTTCATCTATTTGGAATGACTAAAGATATTTACTTGAAATATTTGTTTGCCTTTTAAGTAACCTGAAATTCTATACATGTGTTGACGATGTGTTTTGAGTTGTTATATATTATGTATTGCTATTTCAAAGGTACAAAATCACTTCAGAAACTGATGACTAATAAAAGATTATAAGTTTATAGTTTTAAAATGATTATTAAGCTTACAGTTTTAAAAATAAACTCTAAAGCTAATATTATCAAAGGAAACAGAAATGTGGCTTCCCTGCTAATGTGCTCCTTCTTTGTCAAGGAAGGTATTTATTCCCAGATGTCCTCCTCCACCAGAAAAGAAAAAAAAAAAAATGCTACTTTAATTAAAAGTAAATTTAATTTAGATAAGGATAGGCCCAAATCAACAATTGTCTGTCCGCTGTGTACATCCGAATCATCCAGGGTGCAAGAAATTTTAACAAACAGAAAGACCAAGTTCCAGCCCTGGAAATTCTGATTCAGCTGGCTCAGGGGTGGACACGCTAGAACTGACATTTTTAAAGCCTATTTAAATTATGTGAATATGTAGTCCAATTTACTTACTAAATGGGTTCTTAAGAACCTATTTTTTGCCATTAGTTCCTATTTTGCTAATAGGAGCTAAAATTCTGTAGTTTATGACACGGCTTTCTACTAAACCACACAGTTGTTGTCATTTTGAAAGCCATATTTAAATAAATCAAATACTATTGATTAAATAAATCAAAATTTAAAAACTTTATTTTGAGGGAGCTGACCTAGAAATATCTAAAGACTACATTTGAATGGACAATCTGGTCTTCTGTAATCACAATGGGACATTAATGTAGAAGTAATGCTAGAAAACTCAGTTGGTCGGAACAAAACTGAAGCTCTAAGAAACGACATGATTTGTAGGGAATAGAGCCAGTGACTGTCTGTTCTTAAACCTGCTTTTTCCTGTCCTGCTACATTTCCTCTCCTTCAGTCTATTTGTCTGTGCATGGGTGCGGTACACAAATTATTGTGTTTTGTTATTGTAAAGATTTGGAGAACTGTGATCCAACACCTTGTATTTGTAAAATATGTGAAAATATGTTCACAAAAATCAAAGTATTATGCTCAGTGGTAAATATGCTAAGATGTATCCTTTCCTTCTGACCCAGAATGAATACAGTTAATTGTCTTTCCAATTGTAATAAAAGTTAGGTAATAGTAATTTTCTTAAGCTTAGAATTTATTCTATTTGCATAATTTTTAAGGCTTAAATGTATAACCCAAATGTCTTCAAGTGTTACAAGATACTGTATTTCACAACATTCAATTTTGGATTGCATAGTTTTTATTTATTTATTTATTTATTTATTTTACAAACTGCATTTTGAATCATTGTACACAAATGGGGTACAACTTTTTGTTTCTATGGTGGTACTCGATGTAGATTCACACCATTCATGTAATCATACATGCACATAGGGTAATGAAGTCTGTCTCATTCCACCATCTTTTCTCCCCCTGCCCCCTCCTCCTCTCATTTCCCTTTACACAATCCGAAGTTCCTCCATTCTTCTCTTCCTCCCCACCCCCAACCCTGTTATGTAGCATCATCCACTTAACAGGGAAAACATTTGGCCTTTGTTTTTTGGGGATTGGCTTATTTCACTTAGCATGATATTCTCCAACTCCATCCATTTACCTGCAAATGTCATAATTTTATTCTTCTTTATGGCTGAATAATATTGCACTTATGACAATAATAATGAGCACCCCATAAGTACCCGTCACATGGCATACATTTCACTTACATATACAGCCTGTGCATTTATTATGTAAATTTCATAGATTGGTAAACCAAGGTTCAGAGAATTTAAAATGTTCATGAACACAGCCATCTGGTAGCAAAGCAAGGATTCCAATTCGGATCAGTTCTGTTCAAAGGCACAAACGTATTCTATCTTACAATAATTGATTTTGAGAACTGTTTGATTTTATTGAATGAAAAATAAATTACAATTTTTAGGTGAAACTAAATTTCTTTATAATTTAGGTTATCAAACAAACAATTGTGAAAACAATGATGCTGTTAATATGGGTAAAGATTAATAGTCACATACAGTGGATGTAGTGCCATTGAAGAATCTCTTTGCTATCCTGAGTGGCAGAGAAAGATGACAGCCTTCAGAAGTAATAACCCAGGAACTAAATACTATGCTCTGTGTCTAAAAGTAAGTACCATGAAATATAAATTTTTTTAAAAGCATAAGAAGATTTTAACAAATGCAAATAATTCAGAAGATTGTAACTAGAATACAAATGAGTTTATTATACACGTTAATGCATCAACTGTCTTCAAATCTAAAAAGAAATTATCTGACTTAAGATAAATTTTACGGGGAGGGCAGAGAATGTGACAGAGTAATAGAAAGAACTGTATCCATGCTGGAGTGAGCACAAAGGCTGGGGATCCTTCACCTACCAGACCACAGTGGATGCTCGAGACTTCACAATGTGTTTCCCAGAGTCAACACCACAGAAGCCATATGGGGTTGCAAGGTTCAGAAACAAGGAAAGTGTTCATATATTTTAATGTTGCTCAAAAATTATATAATTGGTTTTCTAATAGCAATTTTATGATTGTTATAAAGTGCCTACAAGTCATAAATGCTAATAAAGAATTTGTTTTGATGAAATAAAAGTGAAAGAATCTCAAATCAAGCTGAAGTTTTTTATATTTCTACATACAGGTTTTAGTCTATATTTAGAAAGCAACTAGCTGAAGTCCCCCACCATTTTCTGAGATAATGCCAATGATGATTCAAAATTCATACAAGGCTTTGCATAACCTTACCAAGAAATAGGCTGCCGTTGTGACTCAATGGTCCAGAACTGCTCAAGGGCTTAATGTAAATTATTTGTATCAAGGACCTAGCAGTGCTTGCCAGTCCTGGAAATGTGTTCACGTCTGAATGGTCACAAAGTCATCAGCATATCCCTCCAGAAGGAGGGGACAGTGGAGAGCCTGGCTGCAATCAGGAATCAACAGGAGGGATCTGTTTTCACCTGAAAGATGCACTGGATGCGTAGGGGAGGGTGCACTGGTCTTAGAAAGACAACTGAAGGATGGAATGCCAAAAATAAGGGTGAAGTAGCTACATCCTCCACACCACAGGGAATAGAAATTGGGGAGACTGAGTCTCTGCTTGGTACTTCCCACACAGATCACTGAGCTAGACATACTCCTGCAGAAGAGTGAAGATAAATACCATAAAATTGGATTGGTAGTCAGGAAAATGCTTAGACACTGGTATTTTCCTTTCTTCTCTCAAATGTGAATGTGTCTTGGGGAAAGGGCTGAGAGATGAAGAGTCACACTGGAAAACATCCCTGTAGTGAATTTCCCCCTGTGAGTGCAGAAGAGGAATGGCACCGATGGCACCACCACAGTAAGTAGTGCCACACTTACCATGAGAGAGTCACCATGGCAGAAAGTGGCACCGAGGTCAGCACTAAGTAAAAGACAGGATTCAGAGATGGTGATGCTGGCTGGGGAGTCGGGCCCTTCTGAAAAATGCTCCATTGCCTGGCCCAGAAAGGGCAGGGGGTACTCCACCACCAACCCACCCTGCTCCCAGCCTCCATCGTCTCTTATTTAGATACCCATAAGAGCTTTTCATTTGGTCTCTCAGCCTCCCCTCTTGCCCCACAATGTAGATTCAGCATAACTGCTGGAGAGAACCTTCATTTAAAAGAAAAACAAAAACAAAACTTTGAGCAACCATAAAGAGGAATTCTGTGTATCCTTTATGTAGCTCCCACCAATGCAAACATTATAAAATCACAATACATGGTCAAATGAAGAAATGGACATTGGCACAATACTTATTAACTAAACTACAAATGTTATTAAGTCTGAGAAAATCATGACCATGATAAGAATTAGAACAGAAGAGCAGGACTGTCCCCCAGTGCAGACCTAGGAAGTGAGTAAGGCTCTCAATCAGACCCTGCAATGGACGAGTAGGCATCCTTGAGGCTGTACACTGGCAAGTTTTCCAGTTACTGTGTGGAAACAATTTTTTCCATTGTCTTCCTGGATATCCTGATTAATAATCTGGGCTCCCTCTAAGACTAGCAACTTAGACACTGGGCTTAGGTCTTATAACTTATTGAGCCCCCTCCCTTAGAGAACCACCCTCCAGGAAGTGGTTGTCATTCTTCTGTGACAGACAAGTTCTTCTGTTGTGTCTCAGCTGTGCCTGACTTTGTCCTCTGGGCTCTACCTGGGGCCCCCAGTGCACTGCACCTTCCAGACTGTCACCTCCAACACCATGAACTGCCCCTAACTGCTCAGATACCCTTGCAGCAATCCACTGTTCCATCCTCCCATGGAATCTCTTCTCTCTCTTTGTCTCTGCCTGAGTCCAAAAATCTTCAGCTCATTGCCATGCTCTATTGAGCACCAATAATCAGCAAAAATGAGATATGATTACCAAACATTGCCTTATTCAAGGATTTGTCCCCAAAGGTAAAGGCAGCTCCAAACCTGCCACTCCCTCCTACAGTAGCTGTAAGTGTACTACTGGTTTACTTTCATATCCATGTTCATTTGTCAGAAGAAAGGGAAATTATAACATTTTATAGTACCCTATTCTTTCTACTATGTCGTAATTATAAGATTAACATTTTTTTCTACTTGTTGAACCTAAATTATTCTCAAACTAACCATGGCCACTTTTAAGGAGAATGTCTAAATTCATCTCCATGAGAATAAATATGCTTTTTCCTGTCATTTTTTTCACCTTCATAACCTAAACAGAGATGAAGAGATGGGACAGAGAAACCAAAGAAAGATTGAAACTTCAAAGCCACTACCTGTTCTGCTATTCTGATGAAGAATTATTGGCCATTTCGTTTAGTGAAATAATAATCCTTAGATAAAGGCAAGCCTGGAGTCAAACAGGGGGTTGTCAGACAGACAACTCTGCATAGAAGGTAAGAAAACCCAAACCTGAAGTGTGTGGAGAACGGGTAGGGGTGGGGCTGAGCAAGAGACCGGAGCTTCCTACACAGGTGATGTAAGAACACTGAGATGGGATGGCAGAAGGGCATTTAGGAACAGGAAGGTCTAAATTCACTAGGAGATTGTTTGGGTTATGATAATATAACTGCCCTCTTGGCTCAAACATGAAGTAAAGACTGTGACACTTAAAAATGCCTCATATGAATAACCTTGCTGGGAAGTCTAGATATAAGGAGAAACCAGGTTTCATCTAAATGGAGCAGAGGAAAGAAAATGGCAAGAGGGATCAACACTACAGGGAGATTTAAAACCCAAAATCTGAAGTGACTGTGAGAACATTACTTCCAAGGAATTTTCCAGAAAAACTTTAGTGGGCCTGGGTTCCCTACTACGTGTAGAATAGAGGTTTTAAGTCAGTGGTTTATGAATTCAGACAAAGAAGGGCTCCTAAGATATCATCTGTGACATACTTTGCGTGTGAATGGACACACACCCCCCTTTGAAGTGGGGAAGCAATGTAATTTAATGCACTAGTGACATGAAGAAAGATGTGAAGGAGTTAAAAGACTACCACAAAGAACAGCTCTGGCAGACTGAAGAGTAAGTCAGGAAGCTGTTTTTAGAATCAAGAGAGTTCCAGGGTAACCAGCCATAATAAATTCTGTATTCCAAGTTAAGTGTCACGAAACAAGGATTAAGAAGGTAGCGTGACAGTTTTCTGGTTCCAGAATTTCAAAAACATTCCCTCAATAAAGGAACAAATAATTAGAATGTGTCAAAGCATTTTCAGACACTCTTCTTTCAAGGCCCTGCTTCAACAGCAACAGGATGCTGCTCAAAATGAAGAGCAGAGTGCCACAGTGATCACGAGGGCAGGTTCTGGAGCTGTCGTGCCTGGGTCCAGATGCTAACTCAGCCACCTGCCTACCAAGTGGTACTGGGCGTGCTTCCTATAACTTCTATGACTTTTTTTTTCCCTATGTTATTGGGGATCAGTCCCAGGGTCTCATGCATGCTAGGAAAGCACTCCACCACCTAGCCCTACAACTCTATTTTCTTACCTATAAAAGTGAACAATGATATGTAGTGACAGACCTGCAGCACTGGTGGGAAGATGGCATGAAGCACTTAGATTGGCATCTTGCCCCCAGGAGGGGTTCAGCATATGATAGCTTTCTTTTAGTCACAGGGCTCTAACAGTACTGGGAAAGTGCTCTGAAGTTCTGCCCTGAGAGCAAAGAATTCAGATTCTCTTGCTTCGGCGAGAAAGCTTGGGTCTTAGACTAAGATTTTTTGGAGCGTTCCATGGAGATGAGGATCAAAGCACAGACAACTCTTAGAGTTTCTGCCTCTTCCTTATCAGCCCCTGTCAACACAGAAAACTGACACTAGCTTAACAACTGTGCTTGCTTATATACTATTCCAGTAAGAAAAATACACCAGAGGTGAATTAAGACCCAGATATCACAGGCAAGTCAGGCCAGCAGTCCCTTCAGAATGTGTTCCTCAAGGAGCACCACAGGCATGCATGGGAGGGCCTGTGTTGGGTGGCGTATGAGACCAGAGCAGGGGTTTTCTCTATCCAGAGGTTTCACAAACAGAGGCCTGGGATGTGAACAGATCCTCTTAGAGCAAAACAGGGCAAATGAATGCATGACTTAGATATATGGTATTCAGACTACTGATTTATTTTTCTGAACTGTAATACTTTATTTTCTTGACTTTGATTTTGAAATACCTGTCTTGTGTTACTTTGTGGTATGAGTGTGAATCCACATACATCAGTTAGGGCTTTATCAAACCAAGAAAAAATAATTATCTGCCATAAAATGCTTGAATTCCGTTTTTCTATAAAACTCAAATCCTTGCCAAAAACAAAAAACAAAAAAAACAAAAACTGAGAGGAATACATTGCTTACCTTGAATGCTGTACAATCTCAAACAAATAGCAGTTCGGCAGTTAAGGTGAAAAACAACATCTTCACCTTGATCTCCTAAATACTTGTTCAATACTATGTTCTAAAACAATACAAAGTGGGAGAAATTTAAAGATAATTTTGCTCTCATTGGCTAAGGCAATAACTGAGGTTCAAAGCCAGTTCCCTGTATGTTCAGAGCTTGTGTTATGCCCAGGACACTAATATCTCGAAACTCAGGGTGATCAAGCTTCCTCAGGAACCAGTCAAAGTTGATAGCATTTTTCCCTTTAAATGTTGCTCACTTTCAAGAGATGCTTCCCAACAAGTAATCTAAGTCCCTCTCTTCTCTTCCAGATTAAACAATTCGTTCACGTCCCTTCTGAGAAGGGAGAACACTGGGCAGTGTGCTCCTTAATAGCATCTCTTTAACAGTTATTAAATCACATCTACTACAGGCTAAAAGCATCCAACTCCTTTAACCTTTTGTTGAAGGCCTGATTTCTCAACCTATCAATAATTGCATTTTCTCTTGTCTGGAGCTCTTCCAGGATCTTGATGTTGCCTTCAAAATGCACATATATATTACATATGTATGCCCCTCTTATCAGGAAAAGGCTATGTCAAATGAAGCTGAAATAATCCCCTCCTGGTTCTTTTATATGAGAGAGAGATTCATAGTTTAATAATAGCTTATCTTGTTAGGATGTTCATTCTCAACCTATAACACATTATCATTACAAATTTCTTTTTACAGCACTCTTTCCTAGTCCAGCTTGTGCCCAATGTAGTGTGTTTATTATCAACAATTATACTCTACCTTGAAATTACTCTCTAAAAGCACGCCAAGTGCCGGCATGCCTAGAGGGGTAGCAGACTGTGCTGGTAGAGATTGGGTTGCAGAGCAGGAAAGTTTATGTAAGACCTCAACACCAAAAATCCAGACAGTCACTGTGAGCAAGGTGACACAGCGTCAGTGTCTTCTCCTTCAGTAAGGACAGGTGGCATAAACAGAGTCCCGGTTGTCTTGCTTCTGTGACATGTTGTATCTCTGTACCTCTCTTCAAGTTTGTGCATGAATAACCTGCCCCACCTCCTCAATGTATGTGCATGTTGCTGCTTTGAGGTTTTTTGTTTTCACTTGGATCACTCCTTTAATTTTCTTCAGGCTGAATTTGACCTCTATCTTCTTTGACATTAGCAATTCCCTGGAAAGATTCTGGAAGGCAGGAAAGAATCCCTACATCCAACAAAGGCTTAAAGTGAGCTTTCTCATTTGCTAGCCAATGAAATATTCATTAGGGAAATGCTGCTGGTAAGAATGAGCCTACTTCCTGTAGACATCATTGGACAGGAATTATGTTCCTAACCCATGTGACATTCTAATCCTCTCCACTCTACTTTGCTACAGGGTAGATTCTAGACTTCAGTTCTAGAATGTGTGCAAAAAAAAGTTCCTTGTCTGACAACCTCCACCCCATAAGTACTATAATGAGTGCTTCTGTGAAAAGTCTCTGGGCTTCTTTGAAATTCTGTGTTTAAAGAAGAACAAAAGAAACAGCAGAAAGAGCTATGAATACATCCTCCATTCTTGGACATGGATCAGTCTACATATGTCATGTTCAGGCGGACACTTCCTACCTGAAAATGTCCTCTTCAGTGCCAGCAATAAATAGAAAAGGAGGAAAGTAGGATTGCCAGAGTAAAGAGGCTGTGAAGTAGGATGGATGGTTTTGCATTTTAACCATGGAAAACTAAAGAAAACTAAATCAGGTATGATTAGGGTTTTTTTTTTTTTTTTTTTTTTTTTTTTTTTTTTCTTTTTGCATATAAATAACAGAAACCTGAAATACGTGGCTTAAACAAGCCTGTAAACATTTTTTATAGATCAAATGTTTGAGACCCCTCAATTTCCAATGTTGAAATCTTAACCACACGATGTGGTGGTATTAAGAGGTGGGACCTTCAGGAGATAATTAGGTTCTGAGGGCAGAGTCCTCACTAATGGGATCAAAACTGCCATGTATGAATGAGGAAATGGGCCTCAACAGACATTGCATCTGTTGGCACCTCGACTTTGAACTTCCCAGCCTCCAATGTCCAAGCTTTAACTCTGTCTCAACTTAAACTAAGACAGAAATATATGCTGCCAAGGTAGCACCAAAACCATCAGAAACACCCAATTGTATCTTTCTACATGGCTTCTATCTCCAAGGCCCAAGGTGGCTGTGGAGCTTCAAACATTATATTTCAAGCAAAAATAGGAGAAAGAAGGGAAGGATCAAAAAGGTAGGCTTCTCAGCTGAGTCAGCCTGCTTTGCATAACCTTCCTGAAAGACCACCCAAGGACTTCAGCTTAATCTTATTGACTGCCCAAGGGAAGCCAGGAAGGAAGAGTGTTTATCTGGGCACATTGCCAGTTGGTAAGAAAATCAGATTTCTGTGAGTAAAGGGAGAATGAATATCAGGTAGGTAACGAGCAGTTTCTATGCTAAAAACCAAGATACAATACTTTTCATCTTGGCTCTTAATCCTGCAGGTTTGAAAGCAGGGAGGGAAGGAATGCATCACCATCTCCCTGATGCTCCACCTCTCCCAGGGGAGAACGGGGAAAGGGATGAAAATGGACCTGCTATTTAAATCAGATGCATGGGAATTTATCACTCACATCTCCTAGATAATTTTTAAGTTAAAATGAAAGGAAATCTTGATTACATGAGAAAACTAACAACTTTATCATATCACAGTGAGCTATTCAAGTTGAAATGTACAGCTTTGTTTTCAAAACAAAAACCATCCATTAGAGGGGGAGTTAGTTCAACAAAAGAAAGAATGAAACCAGTAAATGTCTGCAATTTCATATGATGAGGGAAAAGAAAATATAAAGCTCAGTTGTTTCAAGCAATAGACAAAAGAAAAAGTGAAAGCAGAATCAGGCCTAAGACTTTTCACTCTTGCTGATGCAGAGGATGGTTTCATTCAACTATGTGACATAATTGCAGAAAGGGAGGACCCTAAACATGTTACTCAGTTGTTACTGTGCTTCCTGAGACCTTGTGACTAGGTAAATACAATCTCTGAATGACAAAAATCAGCTTACAGGGTTTGACAAGGGATTTTCTTTTTGCAAAATGATGTTCTTCCTTGCCATACACCCCCAAACAATGGGAGCCTGCTCAGGTGACCTAAACTTTAAAGCTTGTCTTTTGCATATCCCCGTACCTTCCCAGAGTCATGATTTTAGGGCCTTGCCATAGGCCCCAAAACAGAGGAGCTAAAGGACCATGGACTGAGGCCTCTGAATCCATGAGCCAAAACAAGCCTTTCCTCTTTTTTAAGTTGTTTATTTCAGCTGTTTTGTCACAGTGATGAAAAACTAGCTCATGAGAATGGTTTAGTTATCTCAAGAACACATTGTTGAGTTTGGCTTCTTTGGCTCATCCTCATACTTTCTCTCTTGCCACATGATCACTCTGAATGCACCAGCTAGCTCTTCTGCTTTTTTTCCATGCATAGAGCAGCACATGGCCTGCGCCAGAACCAAGCAGGTGCCAGTGCCATGCTAATGAACCTCTAGAACTGTGAGTTAAATAAATCTCTTTTCTTTATAAATTATCCAGTCTCTGGTATTTTGTTATAGCAACACAAAACAGACTAAGAGAGATTCCTTACCTAGGAATTACTGCCCTGAAATGATGCGAAAACCACAAGACCAAGTTTTATTGCTGGTCTAAAGAATACTTAGTATCAAGGCAAGAGACAAGGAGTAATAGGAAAGGCAAACACATGCTTGTCTTATGTCATTGCTACCTTTGTGCTACAATAATGAACTAATGGTCTATTTAAAGCTCCACAACTTCATTGTAATGTTTAGGGACCACTGCCATACATAAAGACTTCAGAATGTTGTAATGCATTCAACAACAAAAATATCTGTTTCTTTATGAGCCAATCTTCCTGCGTCTGTGCATGTGCAAAAAGCATAAACTTTGGAGACGTAAGTACCTACTGGGGAATTCAAGATCTATGATTCACTGGACAAGGATAACACTGGGAAAGCAATTAACATTTTTCACATGCAAAACTGGGAAACCAGGTCCTTGTAGTGATGTTGCAATGATTCACTGAGATAATACACATCAAGCACCTGGTACTTAGTAGCTATTCAACAAACATTAAAGTCTCTCCCATTCTCTCAACTCCCTACCCCATACTCCTTCCCACTTGCATAGCTTATTCTTTTAAATTTAAGTTCACACATTGGGCATAATATGATCACACCAGTGCACTGTGGAGTTATATGAGAATGCCAATAAGAGCACAGATAGAAACCTCTGCTCCTTCAGAATGTGACATTAGCACAGACCTGTAGGAAACAGCTCGACTGCAGCATGATTTCAGGCAAAGACACTAGGAAGGTGAAAGGGTATGTGAAGACCTCAGATCACCTGAGCATGCCCCCAGATGTTTGGTGATCTCCATTCTATACCCACGGCTTTGCTCTAGGGACTAGGAGAAAACTAGTAAAAGCTGCCAGTTTCCATTCAACAGTTCCAAACTGAAGGCACCATGGTTGGGTTATAGCTCAGTGGTAGAGTGCTTACCTCACACAGATGAGACACTGGGTTTGATCCTCAGCACTACATAAATAAATAAAAATAAATAAACAGTATATAAATAAAATGAAGGTACCAGGTAAGGCCATTTTGAAACACTGCAGAAGAGAAACAAGGAGAGATTGAAAACAAACTGGAATACACCAATAACTCATCAATGACCTAATACAGGAAATAGTGAACAATCTTTAGGGAAAATCACTTCGAAATCACTTAATATATTTAGATAGAGACACAGAAATATTGATGTTGTTAATGTTTTAAGAGCTTATATTTCAAAGTGAAATATAGCCCCTTAAATGTATAGTGTTGCTACTGCTTTTAAACTATTTAACAATAATGATACATGTTTTATCTGAAATATCTCTTCAATACTCAGAAGTAAGCACTAGGAAAAGTTTCATATCTATGTGAAAAATTAATTGCCAAATTTTATTTTTCAGACCATGGAGTTCTCATCTGTTAACCTTCAAACACTTATTGATACAAATACTTAAGTTTGTTTTTTCTCAGAGTAAATATAAGAAAAGAGTGTAGAATTAAATAACTTACCAAATTCTGAAAGACCAAAATGTTCATTAAAATACAAACTTGTTAATTCACATTTAATGTCTGGGAATCTTTTGCCTATTATTGTGCTATGCAAATCAAAGCAAAAAAAGAACAAAAAATTCAGAGCACTGTACTACAATCCATAGTTATCATTTATTTTGACAATTTCAGTTCCGCTTTAATTATTCACTATAGTATTTTATGGCTGCATATAAATGTCTTGTAGAACATTTTTAAGTTAAAAATCGATGTACTCCAATATCACAGGAATAATTTTTTCCATGAAATGTTTTTAATAATCAGGGAAAAACCTGCCTTTTAAGAAAGCTCCCAAGGTTATTTATTGACAGAACAGAATAAATTGTGTTCTAATATTCACCAACTTTTACAATTTGGAGATTTTTAAAGAAAAAGACTCTTTAATTAAAAAAAAATCTGAAAAATCATATCGTGGGTTTTGTTTAATGAAATTCTCGGGGTTAAAGTTTGAGTCTTTCAAGGTTTCTCTCCAAAGGGGAGGTAAAGAAAAACCAGATATCAATTAATTGTGGAAAGATTCTAGGTATACTAATTTTCTTTTAAAAGTCTATTTATTGAACTTAACACAGCCAGGAAGGTTTAAATATATAGATCTTTTTCTTTCCCAAAATTATACATAGGGAGAGAATGTGAGTAATAGATAATTAAGAGTTTGGGATCAATGATAATTGGATAACACCAAGGACACCTGTCTTTGTCATAGGACAGGGTTTGTGGACTGCTGCTTTTTGATAGGTAATGGGGAGGAGAGGTAGGAAGCTGAGCTTTTCTCTACCATCTGTCAATCAAGCAAAGGCTTCAATGACAGCTCCAGATACAGCAGTGCAGTGCTTCTGCATTTGTTGACACTTTAGATACTGGATATTTCTTCTGCAAGAAGGTACTGACTCTTCAAAAAAGCAACTTTATGTCTGCTATAAGGAAAAAAAAAAATCTTTTAGAGAGAATTAAATAGAAGATGAACACCTTTTACATAACAAATAATATAGCACTAGGAATGAACAGCAGGGAGGGGAAGAATTTTCCTTCCTGTTATATAGGCTAGAGGGCACTGCAGTATAATCTTAGTGGAAATATCCACAACCTTTCCATAACCAGACCTTTGCACATCAGCCACTGAACATATATTTCAGAACTCTACATGGTGCTGTCCCTCCCACTGGCCAGCACTGAAGTAAGCAGTAGTACTTATTTGAGTGTCCATATAACCTCTGGTTTGTTTGGTTGTTTTTTGTTTTGTTTGTTTTTTCATTTTGGTTTTAATAATATTACATGGGGAAGTGGAAATCATGAAAGTTAGTCCTCTTGATAAGAAGCAAGGACCACCAATGGAGAATCAGTCAATATGAGAGCTGGATAATGGTGTACTCAATTATGAATTAAAACAATCAAAGTAAGGAACTTAGAAATGCTGGGAATTTAAAGATATATCTATTAGGAATTTTATCATCTATTTAGTTCTTTACATATGGATACCCTATCCCTTTAAACGTACAAAGCTTGTTAGGATTTTTTTTTTAATCTTTTTAATGAAAGAACAAAAGGGTTTAGAAGACAGGTTACTTCTGCAGTGTACTCAAAAAAGATGAACTCACCATCTTCCTGATATTCTACAGATGTTATTGAGTCTGTACACATGTTGGCTCTGCAAAGGCATCTGCAATGCCTCACAGTGTAGGTAGCATTCAGGCACTCAGTAAATGTTTCCTAAAATTGCAATATATATGAACACCGGGAGCTCTTGGTTTTCTTTGGAAAACTCAAGTAGAAATTGCCCCATGCAGTAACCTGTATTTCATGCTAAAAAGCTCTCAGAGTGTGGCAAGGGGCCTTCTTCCTGCACTGTACAAATGTTCACTGTGGGAAGCTTCTGCTTCAGGCTCCACACTTCCCATGTGTGGCTGTTTGTGTTTGTGAGGTGTGAGTGCCTAGATACAAAGATGATAGATGCCGTAGAAATACATGGGTAGGTAGCTGTGCACAGCAGAAAGCCCAAGGGAAGGATGAGAGAAGCAGACAAAAGGGACTTTTCTTTGCTAAGACAACCTTAACTCTTGTTTGTAGTACATGGTTTATAAGAGCAAATGACAGTTTGGTTATGACTGAAATGGAAACTGTGTTTTAAACAAAAAACAACTGCAAACCAGGGGTTTGTAACAAGGAAAATAACTACATGCTGACCCTAAATTTCTATAAAAGATTCAACTTCTAGAAAGCCTTCTTTAAATTTTTAGTCTCATTATAGCTTTTATTAACCACATATATTATTATACAGTCATTTTTAAGTGAGAGATTAAGTTTAGAAATGCTAAGTTTAGAAATGCTCCTGGAAATGCTCAGGGAGGTTTTACAAGAATTTCCTGAGATTTTAAACTTGCTTTTCAACTTTTATAAATTATTTAATAAAAGTTAGAGTGTTTTAGATTTCTATTATAATGTATTAGGATAAAGATATCCTTTAACCTGTTTAACATTTTAAAGGGACATTTTCTATAGAAGTTTGAGATGAGATGCTATTATGGAAAAGGTGCTCAATGTGTAAAGCAAAATAATATGTATTAAATTGTTTTAAACATTGAAAAAGATGCCCACTTGGAAACCTGACTGGAAAATCTCAACAGCAAATATTAATGAAAAATTTAAATACAAAGGTAGAATATGTACTATCTAAAATCAAGATAGAAAGAGACCATACTCCTCCTTGTTAGTTCATTTTTCTCTAGCACATCTCTTTATTACCCTGAGTCCCAATGAAAGCAAATTACCAATACACAGGATGAGTGTAGTACCACATATCATTGCCACCAAAAGGCGGGATGCTGTCCTCTCCAGCACACCCACTCTGGGACTAGGTCCTCCCTACAGGAGCTAAACTGTTGCTAGGTAAGGCAGGAAGGGAGAGGAGACAACACAGCCTACAAATACCAGAATGGAAGCAAGCAAGGGCAAATTAATTTGGTGTTTATTGAATACCTACTAGACTGGACAGTGTTAAGGGATAGGAATCTAAATTTGAAGACATATTCTTTGTCTGTGGTAACTGACTTTTCTTCTTAATATTTTATTTTATTTGGTTCTGGGGGTTAAGCCCAGGGGTACTTTACCACTGAGCCACATCTCAGATCTTTTTATTTTTTATTTTGAGAAAAGGTCTCACTAAGTTGCTTAGGACCTCACCAAATTGCTGAGGCTTGCTTTGAACTCATGATCCTCCTACCTCAGCCACCTGAGCTGCTCGGATTATAGGTATGCACCATCACACCGGATTTTAATCTTTTATTTCGAAATAATTTTAGAACACAGAGAAAAGTTTCAAAAATTGTACAAAAATCTTTCCATATACCTTTCAAACTAATTATCAAAACTAAGAAATTGACCTTGGTAGAATTCTATTAACTCCATTACACACTTTACTTCATCAGTTTTCCATTAATATCCTTCCATCCTGGGATTCACTCCAGGAATTCACATTGCACTTAGTCATCAGTTCCTTTAATCTCTTCCATTCTGTGACAGTTCCTCAATCTTTCCTTGTCTTTCATGATCTTGCCATTTCCACTAATTGACTTTTAAATAATCCTAATAGAATCAGTAGGCTCTATGAAGGAAGTATATTTTTGTTGGATGGATGGGCTTTGTAGAAAGGTGACATTTGAACTAGGTTGGGGGAAAAAGTAGGATTTTGCCAATTTTTGTCTCACCAATTCAACATACATTTATAGTAGTGGAAAGAATGTTAGGCATTGGGAATAGAGCCTTGATTCAAGGCGTACAAGGCCTCTGCTCTGACGTATTTTATGAGATATTAAACAAACTGACATGAGCACTGAGAATTACAAAGAGAAGGTAAGGGGGACGAGGTAACGGTCAATGAATGAATTTCACCCTTTGTGAGCTATCAGGGGAGGTTTCCTGGAGGAAATTGCAGGAAGTCAGGATCCAAGTGTTGACCTGGGGCCAGTCAAGTTCAGGCAGGAGCATCTATCATCTTCCAGTAATTTCAAATGCCAATATCCATGAAGCATTAGAAAGGAGCAAGTAGTACAGAGAAGAGAGACTGAATGGGATTGGGAAGAGAGAAACTGCTAGCTGCATATAAGATGAGTGTTATGGTTTGGATGTGAGGTGTCCCCCAAAAGCTCATGTGTGAAACAATACAAGAAGGTTTGAAGGAGAAATGATTGGGCTATAGTCTTAACCTAATCAGTAAATTAATCCCCAATGGGATTAACTGAGTGGTAACTGGAGGTGAGTGGGGTATGGTTGCAGGAAGTGGTTCATTGGGGGTGTGGCTATGGGATACATAGTTTGTATCTGGAGAGTGGATATTTTGTATATCTGCTTCCTGATCACCATGTGAGCTGCTTCCCTCTGCCACACCCTTCCACCATCATGTTCAGCCTAACCTCAAGCCTCGAGGAATGGAGTCAGCCTTCTATGGACTAAGACCTCTGAAATCATGAGCCCTCAAGTAAACTTTTCCTCCTCTACAGTTGTTCTGGTCAGGTCTTTTAGTCGCAGCAGCGACTAAATGAGAAACTTCAAACAAAAACCAAAAAAGAAGAGAAAAGATGAGTAGAAAAGCAATACACTGAGATTCCTAAATCAAGTGCTTAACAATAAGTTCCATTCAGTTTCTGAGTTATTCAGGAGGAAGATGGCTGGAGCAAGGACTAGAAGCCACACCAACCTAAATACAGGATACAAAGAGGATCAGAGATACAGGATGACAAGAGCAGTACTGAATTATTCTTCAAGATCAAGATCAGGGCATCAGCAAAATTGGGGTGCCAAAAGTAAGAAAAAATACTTTGAAAAATAGAGATTTAGTATTTGACCCCAAAAGCCTCAGGGTCACAGAAATTGTAAGAACTTTGTTAAAACTTCCTTAAACTTATTTTCAATGGCTCTGCATTATCTTTATTTTCAATTATATCACATGGGATATACAATTTCAAAGTTTATGGCTTCTAAATGTCCTAGTCTTGGGTGAAAATACAGATGCTAATGACAATAAGTCTCAAAACCCACAAGAATACCAGACAGGACAAGACAAATAAGAGTGCAGAGCACAGTGAGGCAGCAGGCAGTGAAGGCCCACGTGTCAGGCTGGAGAGGTCACTGGACGTCAAGAAGATTTAAAGCATGCCCAGGCAGAGAACAGGGAAATCTCCTGGAAAAACTCAGTCCCAAGAATCAGGGAAGGAAAGAATTTCAAGGAGGGGCTCCTTCCCCTAGAGAAGTGAACCAGGGTGAATACTGAAAACACTTCATGCAATCCGGCCCTGAGCAGGCTGGCTGTCATGGGTGACCTTTGTGAGAATCACTTCAGAAAGGTAACGGGAAAGACACTATAATAAAACAAATTGAGGAACAAATGCAATCTGAAGAAACAGGTTTACCTACTGAAAACCCTCCTCCAGAATTACTCCATGAGGCAAAGGAGCCAGATCAGTGTGTCGCCTGCAGGGTGCAGGGTATATCTTTAGGGAGGACGTTGTGTTCCAAGGGGAAGGAGTGAGATGGAGCCTTTGCTGAGAGAGGTCTGCACAGTGGCAGGGAGCCTCCAGTGATAATAGTAGCTGCAGTAATTTTTAGTCATGAAAATGTCTCCATTGCAAGTCTAGGACAAATAGATAAAAGATCTCTGCCTGGGAACAGACCATCGCGAACTTCTGCCCTAAGAACAACACCCCAATTGAAGAAGACCCAGGGGAAGCCAGAAGTGTCAGCGCCAAGACTTCCTCAGGCAGTAACTGCCCCTTGACACGCTGCACCAACACGAATCACCTTGTTCTCCTTCTCAGCATGTTCTTCAGTATTTTTATTTTATTCGGTATTTCATTTTCCATTCTCTTATTTTGTTTTGTGCCCATACAATTTACTGGCTTATTGTAATTTTTTTTCTTGCTAACTTCCTTTGTTTGTAATCTTCTGATCTCATTCCTTCTCTCTGCCCTTGTTATCACTTCCTTTGTTGCTCCTCACCTCTCCCTCAGACGGCCTCTAGAACTGCACTTGCCATACCCTTCCAATGCTCTCTGTGAGGTCTGAGCAAAGGTCATGTGCTGAGAGTCAGGGAGAGAGAGGTGAATGCTAAATTCAGGATGGTTCAGACCAATGGGTTATTCATCTGTTTGAGACTGATAAGGATTTTGAAAATCATTCCACATGCAAAACAGTTTTGACCTAAAATCTGGTTGTAGAACATTTCAGTGAGAGGTTTTTATCAAAAGCTCACATGGTCCATTTAAGGCTTCTTTTCTTCCCCAACTTTGTTGCCAGTAGTCACACAGTTCTGCTGCCACATTTTGCTCTTTCACTTATTTCCTCGTTACTCCCAATTGGATTCAGAGTGTCTACTAAATGTCATCCAAGAAGCTATGAAAGCTGTACAGTGGAGGTGGATGCAGGGTCTGTGGAAACAAAGGTTTTGATGGTCTTCTCCAACATCTTTTGGCTCCCTTACTTTTATTTTAGCTCCTCTTTCACCTTCTCTTTTCTCTTTACCCCAAAATATTTCTTTTCTAATACTTCTCAAATACTATGTCTCAATAACCAACTGAACACAATAAAATGGTCCCATTTTACTTCCATAATAATATCAAATCTCCCAGAAATGGAATCAAAGACCTTTTGTAAACTAATAACATCCAAAATATCTCACACCCATAGCTTCACTGTTTCATCTCATCTCATCTGAGCAGATCATAATCAATCACAACATTCTCCTATCTTTGACCAATGAATTTAATTAAGGTCTCCCCTTAATGGACTCTCAAGGCTGAAGAGCACTGTTAAGTAGGATGCGTGTATAAAGTAATGAATGCAGCTGCAGACAGAAACCCGCCTGGATCATGAATATCCATCGTTTGGAAATAACATTGTTCACACCAGGGACCCATCTCTTCCCTCTCTTCCTGCCATCCATGTTCTCCTTTCCTCTGTCTTTCTGGCCCATTTGCTGATATTCCCTTATTGACATTAGACCCCAATCCTCACTGTCTCACTGTCTCTCCCTGCCTAAAAGCAGAAGATGAAGCAGGGCTGAGGCCACTTAGAAACCTATTTCCATCTTCAGGGTTGGGCCTTGCCTTTGCATATTTAAGTGGCAACCATGAATAGAACAGAGAGGCCATATTATTACCACCCAAAATCTATTAAAACAAAAAGCTGAGGCAAAACTGTAAATGAACTAAGGAATGTATGGGTCATACAACCTTACTGCCTAAAAACTTTTGACACTGGGTCTGGGTTCAAATCCAGTATAGGCTCTTCCTATTTAGCATCTGATTCTGAGACTTAGAAAACATTTCAAGAACAAGAAAAGAGAGAGTAAGTTTGGAAATAAAATACAGAAAACTTTACAAACACAGAGATGAAGCATCGAAAAATTAGAAGCCAGAAGATAACTAAAATCTTCAAAGTTCAATTTTGTGAACCAGTGATTTTTGAAACTGTCCCCTAGGTCCCTCAAAGATGTGTCAAGGACTGAATGGTTAGGTCTCCAGACCCTAGAACTCCACTTAACCAGGGTTGTTCCATTTTTATTCTTTTTACATAGTGAACCTCCATGTCAAACTTTAATTTGAAGGACAGGTTCTACAGTGTATAGAAAAAAATGTTTAAAATCCAGTTTTTCAACTACAGCCATTCATGCATTTGTCTATTCAACAAACAGTTACTGCACATCTATTATATGTCACACACTCTGCTAAGGCATACAGATGCAAAAATAAGGAGTACATAGTTGCTGTCCTCACGGGTCCTTCCTGGAGATGATTCAAAACTTGGAGCCAGTGATTTATTAGATGCCACAAGCAGGGAGAAACATGAAGTTTGAGGTCCCATAAAGTAGATGCTTTAACATCGGGAAACTGCTTCGAACTTTTAAAAATATACATAGTGGTGGGAAATTCTATAAGGTAGTTGGTTCTATTTTTAACCCTACAATTATTGAAACTTTTTCTGTTGGGGGCTCAAATCTATGTTCTCAAAGTTTCTGCCCATTGGCTCCTGTTCTGTTGCTAAGGGTACATTGAGTAGGTCCATTAGCATTTTCTAAAAGATTGTCTTTTAAGACCTGAATTCAGGCATTGTTCCCTTGGAAGCTTTCTTTCCTCTAGACACACAGCCTTCATTTACACTAACTACATCATGGTTTTCACGTAAGTAAGGCAAAAGGAAGAACTTGGGGAGAAAGAAAGCTTGATGAAATGACTTTCTGTGTGAGAACTTTATTTGGAATAATTATAAAAGGAGTCCCGGATATATCCTGGAATCAAGAAAAATATGTAAGTGAAATGAGATATAATAAAATGTTTCTACAGACCGTTAAAACTCATTTTTCTTCATTTTAACATTCAAAATTATTGAAATCTAGGATATGGCTGAAAACATACCAGAACATACATAAAAATGTTTTATTGATATTAATTGCAATATATGACAGGTCTAATGTGTCAGCTCTCATTAGCAATACACAGTTCCATGTACTGCGCACAACGGGAAAGAACCCCAGGTGCTAGCAACTTCCCCCCGGAGCAAGCATCGGACTTGACTCTGGTTTTCACAGAATAAACCAGCATCTTCAGTGTCCTCTAGAAGTAATACAGCTTTTAGAAAACAAGGATACTTAAGTAACATTCCATAATGATTTAATATCTTGTTTTATAAAACATTGCAGTATTTCTTTCTTTTAACCATAATTTCTAGAGATAAAAATTTAGCTCTATAAAGGGTTAAGTATCTGTGAAGCCCAGTGTGAAATCTAACACACATAGAACACTGAAAAAAAAAATCATCAGTTAAAATGTTTTGAACATGAATTTTCTGAACACAAGCTTTGCATATGAAATGTCTTTCACTTTTAGCATAAAATTTAAGTACCACCTGCTCTTCCAAGGGAATTGAAATAATATATAAGCCTGTTTTAAAAAAAAAGAGAGAGAGAGAAAAAAAAGCATGAATAGGTATTACAATGATGTTCTTTAAATTTAACTTTGATCTTCCTGGCAGCCTAGACAAAAAGAAAAACATGAAAGGATACTTAATTATACTTGATTCATCTACGGAGATAAAATATTTATGTTTTTCTAAGAAAAACATACACATTTTTACTACTAAATTTCAAACAGAATTTATCAGCTACTAACCAAAGAAACTTAAACAAGGGACATTTAGCAATATTAAATTTACCAAAGTATGCAATATTAACAGAAAATTAATCCTAATAATGTTACATATTACTTAAATTTTCAGTAAAATTTGAGGGAACAGCATGCATGTCATTTTAGTAAGGGTATTTTCAAGGGGGACTTTCCTGAAGAAGCCAAGGACTACAGCTCTTTTGTGAACAATCAACTTGGGAGCAGAACTTAAATTAAAAGAAGATATGGTTACAATTTTCTTTATTTCTCTCCTCAGCTGTGGCAATTACAGGATATACATGGTAGTTTAAACTCCAAGCACATAGCCTATAGTGCAGGATACTTGTGTTCATGTCCTAAGAAAGAAACCTCCATACCAACGCAAAAGTGCAAAATTAACACTCCATTATAGAAGCTGAAAAACTAGATAAGATACCAGATACCACATAAGTCAGTCAGCCACAGCAGCACCTAGGACCAAAATTGGTCTCAGGAAGCAGCTTTGAATCTTCTCTAGTACTTGAAAAAAACTGCTTGTTTGAAACTCAAAAACACCTAAGAATATTGTTCCTCGAAATATATTTTTACTCCAAAACCTCTCAGAAATCTCAGTTAACTATTATGAGGTGTAGAAATCCCAAAGCAAGCACAAGACGTGCAATAATCTCATCTAACCACAATGTCCCCATTTCTTGGAGCATCCTGTAAGACCAATGTCCCATGGAAAACAGTTTGAAAAATACCACCAGAGGTGATATAAACCTAATGCCTCTGCCAAAAACTTCATAAAAACAAACTTCAGCGCTATTCCAGTGAAGTATTTTCAGCAACACTAACTCCACAAAGATCTTCCAGGGGAAGTTAACCTTAAAACATGCCTCTACAACAGACCAAAGCAGGCTTCAGGATGGCTTTGCTGGCCATCACTGAAGAATCATTAGCAAAATAACAATAGCTGTGGCATACTTTATGCTAAGATACTCCTTAAGACAATAATGTGACAAGATCAGCTTCCCAGAGCTGGGGCTAGAAATTCAAAGTCTCCACCCTAAACGAGATCATTTTCCATTCAATTGCATCAAGAGGTCATTTAAGTTATAAATCCAAGAGTTGTAATAGTAAGACAACTTAAAATGAAAGAACATTTAAATATTATGCTTTTTATGCCATCTGACATTGAAAACTAGTCTATTAGTAGAAAATTCCTTTTCATTACTGTCATTGAAGAAGTATTTAAATGCTGGGTTTTGAAGAATCATCACCAGCCTGGGCTCAATAATGATGACAATCAAAACTTACTGCACTGTATGTCAACGGTGTACTCATGTTAAATCATTTAATTCTTAAAACAGTCATCCTATGAAGCATTATTGCCATTCTTGTTTAACCAATGAGGAATGGGCTATACAGAACACGGAAAGTGAGAAAGATCATTTCTTTATTTCTAAATTTTAACCACCTATCTCATTGGGCAAATAGCAAATTCTGAGAAGGTAACTACTTTTTATTTGATCCAAGATATCTATCTTAAAAGACTATGATAGCATATAATCAATAATACCATTTCCAGTAATAAGAGAATTTCTTGCAGATTGGCCACTTATTTTTTTGTTAACAATATAGGAAAAGCTTTTAAATACTCTTCATCAGGCATTTGTCTCCTTGATTTATTCAAGTTGTCTAGAAACATGTTTTTTTACTTTAATGTTCTCCACAGCACATTTGACAAATGAAATTCACATGCAACATATTCCCCAAAACACAATCTGTTTTTTTGTTTTGTTTGTTTTGGGTCTTTTTTTTTTTTTTTTTTGGAAATAAAAGGAAAAAGAAGTTTTATTGCTTTGCTGGCAAAGAAGAAACAGGGGACTTTGTCCCAGAAGCTGTGATTGTGCCCATCAGCAAGAACAAGGAACTTTTAAAGAGGTAAATTCAAAGCTACATTCCACACGTTCTCTGTGGAGTTGTAATTCACTTGTTAACTTGGGAAATTAGTCATTTCTGAGATCTTCTGGTACTATCCCCAAAGTCTGGATTACTTTGTTCCTATGGTAGGTGTGTACTCAAGGACTGATAACTCTGACTAAAATGGGGAAGAAAGGTAATCCTGTTTCCTCTGAGATTAAGGAGGGGGAGATTAGAGAGGAAGAGAAAGAAACATGCCCCTTTTAAAAATCAGCTGCAGTGACAGAGCAGGAAGGGCTATATTCAAAGCATAAAGACATTTCCCCATATTTCTACATTCCATTTCTATGGAAAAACAAGTGATGGCATCTCCAAGTTGCTTCCTGCTGAAACAGATAACCTGTTTTTAATAAAGTCAAATTGTGATGAAACAGTGCCACAGAATTTTTGCGATGGGTGTTTATAAAAGTATTTCATGAATATATGGGTCAAGAAGCTATAAAATAATAAAAGACTTTAAAATTTGTCATTTATGTGGGAAAACTGAATGTATGAGTTTATATGATCATATATATGTATATATAGATATATATGGGGAGAGAGAGAGATACTATTATTCCAAATAATTTTTTAAAATGTGAGTCTCTTTTCCTCACAGAAAAAGTTAATTAAGCAAAAGATAGACATTTACTGAATTAAGAATGCACAAGAATTAAGAATGCATTATTTTATTGTTGCAAATTGTGGTACATAGAATTTATTCATTGCAATGGCTCTGAATAATATTATTGCAAATATTACTTGCATCATCATCTTTTCTGCTTCATTTTGCTAATCATAGCTGTGATGTAGATATTAATACAATTGTCAATTGCTCTTCTTTATGCTAAAATATTTACTAGCATATCAGCAATGACCACAGTGGACTGCTGACTCCTGGTGCATTGGTTTCAATCCTGCCTCCTTCTCTTCCGCCTCAGAAAACATATCACAACAAAGTGGGCATAAACTTGAACCTACTTTAAGCTACATAAACAAGGATGTCACAGGATGACAAGGATGCTACAAGTCAAGGGTGTTCTAGCAAACATCCCGTGCCCTACAGAACTGATGTATCAGGTCACACTGTAAAGAGTGCCCATCTTAAAGCCAGTCCTTGGAAGAGACCTTCCGAGTCTAAACTCTCCCATTGAGAGCTTGGCCAATTCACAGAGTATATACAGTGTTAAACATCATGAACCCAAGACCTGAAAACCAAAGAATCTGCATGTGCCTTGGCAAGAGAAAAACAAAGACAAAGATATTGAGGGGGATCTAATCAGAAAGCTGAATAAAAATCAGACTAAGCCTACAGAGAAACAAGCTTTTCCTATTTTATGAAGCAGAAATCATGCCTCTGGATGGCCCAGTTTTATGTGTCCCAATTATCTGATCATGAAGGAATTCTTTTCCTAAAATTCACATCCCCTGGCAGGCAAATAAAGCCTATATTGGATATTAAAAAATAATAAAGCCCAATCTTAGAATCTTGCTTTGATATACCCATCCTGATATGTACCATTGAAAGGAATAAACATCCCAGAGAACTGACTAAGGGAGGAAAAGGCATCTTAACTGAAGAACTCCCTGAGAGTTGGATGAGCGGAGCTGCCTCTGCACCCTGGGGTGATAGTGGGAAAGTCTAGGGCCTCCCAGACAAGCCCATCTGGAGATGGAAGATGGAATTGTCTAGGCAGGGAGACAGCTAGTTTGAGCAAAGAAGAGCGTACTGTGACAAAAGAGAGTGGAGACAGAAAGAGGATGGGAACTGCGCCAGAGTCTGTTCCCAGCACCACTAGAAGTGGGTGGGAACCAGACAGTGTGACAGAATGAGTACTGTTATCCGTCATTAGTCACTGGGAGCTCCAACCAGGCAGGTTTTGAGAATGGCACAGACCTCCCAAATGAAACTTCTCCATGTGGGGTATTCAGTCCAGAAGAAAGATATTAAATGAGGAGAATCAGGGTGGGGCTCAGGCCTATAAACTGAGTGATGAACTTGCAAGAATTTGAGTCTGACTGTTCAGGATTGTTTCCAGGAATGTTTCTTGTGTTCACTGAACAAGTCTAATGAGGTAGGAGTGTGGGCCAAGACAGTAGGTTACACACAGGGGGCAGGGAGAGGGGACCAAAAATGAAACACAGATCTAACCTCAGGGTGTGAGCACCTAATAACACTCATTCAAAACTGGAAGTAAAGCAAAAGAGTAATAGCTCAGAATGTTTTTTTTTTTTTGGGGGGAGTGCTGGGGATCGACCCCAGGACCTTGTGCTTGCAAGGCAAGCACTCTACCGACTGAGCTATCTCCCCAGCCTCCAGAATGTTCTTCTTTATGGAAAAACTGACAGAAGGCACCTGGAGGTCCCTGAAAAGGGCTGGAGCAAGTTTTTATGAAGGCAAGTGCTGGTGGGTTATGTACCTGTGAAGCCAAAGCTTCACAGCACCTCAGGCATGTATGAGCATGCACGCACACAGAGCAGCACGTGCTGGGGAGCCTGTGAGTCCTCGGTATGCATACCTCTGCTTTAAACATAAAATGATTTTTATAAGAAGGAAAATCATAAATGAAACTTTTTAAATTCAAAACTGAAGGACAGGGTCCCACACAATATGTTAGGTTGTGGTCCCTACAGAGAGCACTGGAATACTGCATCATCCCTCTCAAACTGGAATGCAGCAGGGAAGAGGCTCTTGGGGGAGGAGCTGCTCCTGTTTGGAACTCAGTGAGAGCCCTGTGTTCTTGCTCCCCTATACCCACACACAGTTTATACCTGGTCAGGTTTAGGCATGTAGAGTTCAACTCCCCTGGGAAGTCCTAACAGTGCGCAGACAACAATCTGAGCAGTTACCTTCCAGCAGCCCCTGTCCAAAACTGCCAGTGGAAAAGCACCTTTCGTGTTAAAAAAAAAAAAAAAAAAAAAAAAAAAATCAAAAAAATGAAAGGTTCAAATAAAAAGTATTAGAAGCATTATGTTTTTTAAAAAGCAAAATGCACATACGTTACTTCAAATTCTCATATTCCAACAGGTTGCTTAAGAGATTCAAAAAACATTTGAAACTCTTTTATTTTCCTTGCAAAAATGTTAAGAGAGCCACAGTTGGAAAAAACAGTCAAGAAAATCCAGGACTGAAGCCTCCAGTAAGGAAAAGAGGGGGGAAAAAAATCTGTAATATAAACAAGTTCCTCATACTGCACCCTTTGGTCTGGGATGGAAAGGCATTCACTCTACCAGGAGGCTTGCCTAAAGAGATTGCCTGCATTTCCATTGCTTCATAAAAATTAATTTTGTTCAGCACAAGATAGACATTGCATAACACTAGGAATATATCTTTATAAAATAAAGATGGATTTTTGTTTATTTGGTTAAACTATAAAGTAGTTTCTCCTTACAAATGTTCCAAATTTATTATCCATTTTCCATCGATCCATAACATATTTAGAGGATTTATTGAACTAAATGTGGAGTCTTAAAATTGTCTCACACATATCTGAAGAGTATTTTAAAGTTCTTCATGTTTTACCTATGCTTATTTTCAACCTTTCCATAATGTTATCAGCATAGCCCTAATTTAGGATGCATTCACATGTTGCTGCTGTCATCAATAACAAAACAACAAAAAGAATAACCAATCATCTCTACACCTTCCCAATGCATTTATTTCAAATACAGTTCATCCCACATGGCAAAGAAAAAGGTTGTTTTCTAAACACTGGGAAGGCATTGTTTTAATCCAGGAATGAGCTGCTGATGGGCAAAACAGGGGAAAAACAGTTTTATCAAAGACCGCCTACTCTTAATTGCTTATATTACAACTATACTACAATGCATATTGAGAATGAAACAGCATTTATTACCTTAACTGATAAATAGAAGGTCAATAAATGATTTTTTTTTATCATACACTGTTATGGTTTAGATATGAGTTATCTCTCCAAAGCCTGGGTGTGAGACAATGTAAGAAAGTTCAGAGGTAAAATGAGTTATGAGCGTTTCAAACTAATCAGCGCAATACTCCCCTGATAGGGAGTAACTGAGTGGTAATTGTAGGCAGGTAGGATGTGGTTGGAGGAGGTGGTTCATTGGGGTAGATATTTGCCTTTGGGAGATATATATATCTCCCTGGTGAGAAAGGAGAATACTCTCTGCCTCCTGACAGCCATACCCTTTTACTCTGATGTCCTGCCTCACTTCAAGCTCCAAGGAATGTACAGGGCTGTCTGTGGACTGAGACCTCTGAAACCCTGAGCCCCCAAATAAACTTTCCCTCTCTAATTGTTCTTGTCAGATCCTTTGGTCACAGGAGTGAAAAAACTGACTAAAACATACACCAAGTACATTGGATAATCATCATTTATCCAACACCTAAAATATGCCAGAGGGGAAATTTACTACATTAATTTCAATCACTTGAATTTTAAAGAATATTCTGAAACACGTTTAAAACATTATTTCAGTCTCCTCTGTTTTCTCAGTATCATTCTTTTTAAATCAGATATTCTAGAAAACATTAAACTAGACAAATTAAGTCATTTTACATAATGATCCCTCTAGTGCTTGTAATTTTCAAAATAATTACATTCCATCATTTCTCCCTTTATATCTCTGAACCACAACTACTTAGGCCAACTGTATCAATCAGGGTTCACCAGAGAAATAGAATCAATAGGGGGTGTGTGTGTTTGTGTGTGCACACAAGACAGAGATTGAGAAATCCGTTACAAGAAACTGGCTCACACAATGATACGGGCTGACAGTTCCCGTCAAGATCTGCAATGTGAGACAAGTTAGAGACCCAGGAGAGCAATGGTCTAGTTCCAGTTCACCCACAGGGCCTGTGACCAAGGCCAGTGGTACAGTTCCAGTCCAAAGGACACCAGCAGGCTTGAGACCCATACGGAGCCTGTGTTTCAGATTCAGTCCAAAGGCAGGAAAAATCCAGTCCCAGTAGACAGGCAGTTAAATAAGAGGACACTCTTTTACTTGGGGAGGGTCAATCTTCTTAATCTATTCAGGCCTTCAATTAATTGGATGAGGCCCTCTCGAATTAGGGAAGGCAGTCTGCTTTATGTGGTCTACTGATTCAAATGTTAATATAACACTCTCACAGGAACACCAGAATAATGGCTGAACAAATATCTTGGCTTCCCCCTGGACTGATCAGGTTGACAGGTAAAATTGGCCATCATACCAATGTACTTATCCCTAGTTCTTCCAAATTTCAGTCCTAAAGCCTTAAAATATTTCTAAGTAACAATTTTTTTTTAAAAAAAGCCTTATCAGTAGGAGTAAGTTATTTTTATCAATTAGAAAAATGATTCTTCTTTCTCATTTTTATAGGTTTCCATATTATTTATGTTAATCCTCCCAAGGAAACATTGGCATCATCAAAATAAAAGAAAATGTTAAAACTAAATTCAAATACCAATCTTCATTTGGCAATGTCCTCAAAACTTTCCATAATATCATTAATTCTACAAGGTCAAGATGTTTTATAAAAATGTAAAATGAAAACTAAAAATACATGAATAAATTAATATAAATGTCACAGAATCTTATCATTTAGGATTTCTTTAGTGCCTTGGAATAAACTTAAAATATATATGGGATAATGATGTCTGTCTCATTCTGGTATGAATCTACATTGTGTACAACCATAGAAACGAAATTATGTGCCCCATTTGTGTATAATGAATCAAAATGCAGTCTGTAAAAAATTAAAAGCTAAATAAAAATAATAATAAATAAATAAATAAATAAATTCCATGTTTGAAAAAAATATATATATATGGGGAAAAAAACCCACAAGCACTGAACATTCATTATGTACTTGAGAAAAGCAGTCTTTTCTTGGTTTCCCCAGGGCACTACAGGTGTGATGGAATGTTCACTATAACCTAAAGAAAAAGAAACCTACTTAAATCCCAAATCATCAATTGGAAGATTTTGTTTGATCTTATACCTAAGGACACATCTTCATGGACCTGTGGTTCCTGGGGACTAGGGAAGGGGAGAGAGTTCACCTGAAAGCAAAGTTAGCAGTTGGCACTTGGCCTGGGAAGAGCAGAAAAAGCAAAGCTTGGTGACCTCCTTAGGGAATAGGAACAGTGTAGCCCAGGAACTACCCTTCTCTACCTTGTGAATATTTTTTGTGCAAAGATGAAGATGATTCATTAATAATTAGAACCCCTGCCCTCCGGGCAGTCCTGGAAAAAAAATGTAAATTCTTTCTCTGTAGTTCCGTTCTCTTTTCCAGACTACCCAGGGACATGTTTGCACTTATCATTACGTCATTCTCCCTTATTTTAGATTGCATAATAGACTGTTGTCTGCTTCCTAATGATGTAAAGGATGGCACCTCAATGACACCAGTGAAGTAAAGCAAGAATTTGGTTTGGGGTTGATTTCACCCCTGGGTAATCACCTCAATTATCCATTCCAATCCATTCCAAAGAGAAGGAAAAGGAAGTAAGATAAGCCAGAAAAATGTGTCATAATGGATACAGTTGTTATTCACTAAAGTAGGATGGAATGGATGTTTGAACAAATGAAAAGAGTTGTAGGTATGAGGAGAAAATATTACAGATTTTAAAAAAATATCCTTATACACAAAAACAGCTGAAGTAAATTTTTTACCTTGGTAAAGTTTCAAGTATTTTAGGTGGGAATATTTACATGTACACTGAATACACTCACACAAAAAAGTAAATTAACTAGAAATATCGGAAAACAATTGCCAATAATATAAATGTAATGGAGATAAGATTTTACAACTATACTAAGAAAATTACGTAAAAAAAAGATTATTAATGTGGTCATTTTTAGCAATCATAAGTCAATGTGAATCATAAAATTTAAGGATTGTCAGGAATCAGCATAAGGCAATATGTGGAAGGTAAAATAATGACATCATAGAAGTAGGGAGTAGAACGGTTGCCAGAAGCCAGGCTGTGTAGTGGGGAAGGGGCAACAGGAACAGGTTGGCTAATGGGTGCAAAATTAGTTATATAGGAGGAGGACATTCTAGTGTTTCACAACATAGTGGGGGCAGCTACAGTTGACCATAATTTATTGTATATTTTGAAATATGTAGAGGAGAGAATTTTGATTGACCTCATCAGAACAAAAAAAAAAAAAGAAAGAAAAGCGTTTGAGGTGAGAGACATGCCAGTTGTCCGGATGAGATCATTATACACGTACTTTACATGTCTTGAAATGCCACAGTGTACTCATAGTATGTACAATTATTATGAGTCAATTTTTTAAAATTTAAGTATTAAGATGGGGCAAGAAAAAAAAATCAAACTACTCAAAAAATGCCAGTTTGATTAGCCTGTATTAAATAGTACAACCTCAGCAGTGACGTTCTGTCGAGCCATGTCCTCTTCACCTAGGCTGCTACAGGATGTCAGAGGTTTGCACTTCAGCCATCTGTGCCTCCTCTGCTCAGTCACTGCTCAGCCACGGCCACTGCAAAGCATTGCTCCTTCACACTCAGCCCAGGTCCTCCCATCGCCCTGATTAATATGGCAATCACTTGGTAATACTTGGTGGGGGTGGGGAATCCCTATTCAGTTTTTCCCCCATCTTTTCATTCCTTGAACATTAACTTCAGGGCACTCTGGTGCTACTACTTGCTATTCATGCCCTATTAGTGTTCATGAAGACCACGGCGGTCCTGTGACGACTCTTGTTTATCTCGGCACAACCTGCCACCTCTCAATACCTCCACAAACCATGGAATGCAACAATGTAATCCATTTGTTTGGAGTAGGGCATTAAACCATTCATCCAACTACCTTCTGGCAAAATTGTAACATGGGGCCAGGACACATCCTGTCACTTTATTTCACGGGGATGGTATGACACAGTCTCTGAACACAGGCATCCCGATGACAGAAAATTAAAGTCATACTACTGGGAAATGAGGCACCCTGATGTTACCATCAAAGACAGGTAATATGTCAGCCTTTGTTACCAGTCATGAGACATCATATCCCACCCAGAGGGAAATAAAGTTGGCTTCAGAAGCCTTGCAGCTCAGAGAACTGTTTATAACTGCAAAGAAAATCTTAGGATAGCCTCTGACCTGACAAGTCATCATGGGAGACAGACAAAATACTTAAGAGAACTGTTGTCCGTAATTCCTACATGTGTCAACTGCCTAAAGCCCCATATAAGATTCCACACAAAATATGAAGTGGGGGATTGCCCATGACTCTTGCTTCCTGGGTCCTCAGTATGGACATCAAAAAAGGAGAACAAAAATTCCAACTGAATCATCTGAGGATGTTAGCCAGGCTCCCAAGCAATTCCTTGACCTTGTTCTTTACTTCTAATTCACAGGTGAGCCCACCTTACTGCCTCTGGGCCTGTGCACTGATTTCTCATAATGCTAATGTGATGACTCCTGGTTGGAAACCTGGCCTCACACTACACACTGCACCAGCTCACCCATCTGTGCCCTGGAAGCAGAACATAACACAGTCAAATGTCAACTACCAAAGAACTCGGGTGGAATACATGAGTCAGAAAGAATCGTTCCATGTGAATCTGCTCAAAACCCTCCAAAGAAACTGGACTCTCCATCAGGAGACAGAGAAGTGGTTGAAGACTCAGTTCTATAGATACAAAAGTATTACTTTTGCCTCTATGCCGAATGTTCCCCTTCTGCATGACCTTATGGTTTAGGCATCTGTAATAACTTTTTCCCTTTGCCAATATATGTAGCTAAAGGGCCCCTGCTAATCTCTTCACTTGCCTGTCATCTGCAAGAAAAGAGGATTAGAAGAAAGGGGACCACTGCTTCCATGAACAGAGAGATGAAATTTATTACTATGAACAAATTGTGTTTGTTTCAAAAGTGTTTACCTTATCTTTTTACAAGGTTTAAATTTCATTTAGAAACCAACTACTTATAAGAAGAACCAACAACTGTGAAATTCTCTTTGGGAAAGAAGGAAGAAAACCAATTAATAAATACACAAAACAATCAGCAGCAAACACTTTTTTAGTATTTCCAGTTTTCCTGTTTCTAGAATACATGAGTAACCCCAAAGCAATTTACATGGTTCAAGGCTCACCCTGGGGAAGAATAAAAGAGGAAGCATCATTTGCCTTTTCTCCTTTACAAAACCAGGGCTCCATGCTCTCACATCATTTCACAGTGGAAAAGAGTAGCAGCTATTTAACTTCCAAGCTTGTAAGAAAAGCTCACAATGTACTTATCTATTGTCTAATTTCACCTAAGGTTTCCAAATGTTTGGTGTACAACATAATATGTGAGTGTAAAGGTGTTTCAGAGACAGCAGTTATTTTCTCAATATCCAGTTTTCTTTTCTTTTTTTAACAGCAGGTCCTTATACTGTTATATTTGGCATTGTGCTTGGGTTTTAAAATCTAAAACTTCACAAATTTTGTTGTATTACAGAGAATCCAAAGAGACTTAAATAGAAGTCACTGACAGGCTTCTGAGAAAATGCTTCAGAGGGAGCTGAAAGTTGTTCACAGCCTTAACCTCTCCTTTTCTCCCTTTAATTATGGAATGTGGGCATGATGGCTTGAACCCCAGCAGTTTTCATGTGCATATGAGGTGGCATTGAGAATGGAAAATATGGCCTATGAAGATTTGGTGAAGAAGAGAGAAACACCTGGGCTGATGATCATTGTTTAGGTATCAGACAAACTCTTGACTTGACTACCTCAAGATTTCCTTTGCATGAGAGAAAAATGAATCTCTATTTCAAGTTACTAGCATCCTGGGTCTCTTTTACTTGCAGTTGAACCTAATCCCAATTGATAAAAGCAGTTATTAGTTTGGTTCCTTTTTAAAAAAAATTTGTCTTGCAACATTGCATATTGTTTGGCAGTTTGATGGTCCACTGAGTCATGCTCCACAGCATCTAAAGATTCCCTGGAAATGCCTGGCACTACTGCTCAGTCTCCACATTGCCTCGCCCAACATGCATTCTTCTAAATTTTCTCAACTCTCTGCCAGTCTCTGCCTCCTTTATTGCCCCCACAACGTTCAACAAACCTCATCTTCCATTTCAGAAAAAAAAAAAAAAAATCCAAAATCATCAGATAAAAGATGGCACAGCTCCCACTGGCTAATCCACAAAGCCATTTGTACAGGTTAAGAGTCCAGACTCTAGAATCAGAAATGCCTGGATGGAGTGCTAGTTCTGCTAACTGTTTGCTAAGAATTAGTGGGAAGTTCCCTTAACTTGTCTAAGTTGTAACTCCCCATCTATAAAATGGGAATGATTTTTGCATCTGCACTTCATGAGCTTTTGAGAAGATTCAATGAGATAAATTTTTAGCATGTTTTAAATGCCTAGAACACAGGAAACACTGAAACAATGCCAGCTCATATTTCAATTGTCTATCAGAGCTGTCAAAATCACCAAAGCGAAAGAACCTTACACCTAGTGGCCACATAATACATATTTCCTGAATGAACTAAACATTAACAGATTCCATTTAAAATATAAGGAAAATCCCTGGAAAAGAAATATTGGTATATATGATCACACCCATAATGCAGGTAAGAGAAACAGATGCGTCTGTGTAACTTCTCTAGAGTCACACCATCAGCTGAGAGAGACAATCACATTCCCTGAATGCCTTCTGTCTTCTCCAGGCACATCAGCATAGCATAGTAGAATTCCTGAAGACTGGGACTGGAAACCAACTTGGCTCATTTTTAACAGTGATCTGGTATTGTACTGGCTAATTGAGAGAATACCAAGAAGTTTCACAAAACAAATGATGCCTGGCTCATAAGAGAAGCCAGATAAAAATGAATACAGCAAGATAAGCATTTTTTCCTTCAAAATACAAGTTAGATTATGACTCATAGATTATAATGACATATCATTATAAAATCAATGATAAGACTCTCCTAATAGATTTTGAGCACTTGGGAAGATAAGATTCATAGGAAGATGATATAAGTAAATAACTTCACAGGGCTCTATAAATGAGTTTGAGACACAACGCCAAAAGTATTTTTACATTGCCATCCATACACAGAAATTTTTTTTTAAATAGCTAAATAAAGATCTATGCATACACACTCATGCCTACCAGGGAAACAGAATGTGGAAGCACCAATGAAATGGGGTTAGAGCAGATTGCCAAGCAGCAGGCACACTACCCAAGGCTCCCATGAATGAAGTCGGGAAAATAATATGTATGCTGAAAAAGACAAAAGGATTCAGAAACACTCGCTCAAGTGTGTGTGCCCTCTGGGCAGTCTGAGGCAGCAGCCTTCCTGCACCACACAGAGGTACCAATGACCACCATTGTCTTCCTCTGTCTGAAATCACATGCAGGGGATGCACAATATCAGGGATTTCTAAGCTCAGAGAATATCCTAAAATCCACACATACTGTAGTAAAATCTGTTTCACTATGAACAGTAAACAATAAAGAGAAATGGCATAAAAGTAGGAATTATGCCAAATTAATAGACTAAGCATATTAGACATGTTAATATAGGAATAATCATAATAATAGACATTTTAAGAGGTAGATGGATAGACATTCCTCAGCAGAGGCAACTAAAGTAAACCAGCATTCTCCAAGGAGTACTTTCCTGACTGTTAGCAAAGTCATTACCCCACAATGTGCTTCAGAGGAGTCACTGAGGAGTTTTTGTTTAAAATGCTCAGTATTCTAACAGTGTTACCAGTTCCACCAACAATAACTTTTGGTTTTTTACATGTAATCATGTTTTCTACCACCTAAGGAGATTGTTACTTTCAATTGTTTTTTTCTTATTCTAAATGGCCCATTAACCAAAAAAAAAAAAAAAAAAAGGAAAAGCCCTATTCAGTATTTGCAAGACCCCCATAGTTCTAAGCTAGCTACTGCCTGAAATCAAACTTTTTATTGGTGCATATACAAATTATAGAAAATCGTGTGCTTCATTGTGTCAAATTCATAATGTACAATAAAAATGTTATTTGATCAATTTCACTCTCCAACACCTCCCACATCCCCTCCTCTCTCCCTGGATCCCCTTCCTCTACCCCAATGGTCTCCCTTCTACTTCACAGCACCCCTTTCTTTTCCTGTTTTTCCTCCTCTAGCTTCCACACATGAGAGAAAGCAGTGATGCTTTGCTCTCTGAGAAATAGGCTCAAAATATGGTCTTCAGTTCCATCCATTTTTCTGCAAATGGCATAATTTTGTTCTTTTTAATGACTGAATAAAACTCCATTGTATATATATACCACATTTTCTTTATCCATTTACTTGTTGATGGACACCTAGGCTGAATGTACTATTGTGAATTGTGCTACAATAAACATGGGTATACATGCATTTCTGAAGTGTGCTGACATTGACTTTTGGATAAATACCAAGGAGTGGTATAGCAGGGTTATCAAGTAGTTCTACTTTTAGTTTTTTGAAAAACCTTCATACTGATTTCCACAGTGGGGGGGTAGTAATTTACATTTCCACCAAGAGTATATGATCTGCCCACCCTTCCTTGACAGGCAGTTTAGTTTTGTTTGTATTCTTGATGGTAGTCAATCTAACTGAAGTGCGATGAAATCTCAGCATAGTTTTTTTTAATTTTTTTTCTTATTTTATTCATTCTTTTTAGGTATACATGACACCAGAGTATATTTTGACATATTATATATACATGGAGTATATCTTATTCTAATTAGCATCCCATTGTTGTGGTTGTACACGACGTGGAGATTCACTGTGGTGTATTCATATATGAACACAGGAAAGTTATGTCAGATTCATCCAACTATCTTTCCTCTTCCCACCCCCTTCCCTTCATTCCCTTTGTCTAATCCACTGAACTTCTATTCTTCCCCTTCCCCCACCTCAACTCAGTGTAGTTTTGATTTGCATTTCCCTGGCAGCTTAAGATGTTGAGGGTTTTTTTTCATGTAGTTTGTGGCCGTTTGTAATTCTTCTTTGAGAAGTGTCTGCTCTCAATTTGTCCATTTATTGATTGGGTTGTTTTTAATGTTGAGGTTTTCTAGTTCTTCATACATTCTGGATGTTAATCCTTTGTGGGAAGAGCAGCTGGCAAAGACTTTCTTCCATTCTGTAGGCATTCTCTTTGCTCTGCTAATTGTTTCCTTCCCTGTGCAGAAGCTTTTTAATTTGATGTCTTCCCATTTGTTGATTCTTGTTCTTACTCCTAAGCTATAGGACTTCCCATTTATGATGTCTTCACCTGCAACTATATATGGAAGTGTTTCCCCTATTCCTTTTAAAGGAAGCCAGCTGTTCTCATCCTCTTATTTCTTCATATAGTCGAAGGGCTGCAGTTAAGTTGAGGAATCTTGAGTTCAAGTTCTCCCACATCTCTACCAGCTCTAAAGCAGCAGGCCTTTGCCCTGCTTCCTTGGCCTTATGTTTTGCCATCTGCAAAACAAAGGAGTTAGGTTACCTGGTTTTTCAAGTTCTTTCCAAATCAAGTAATTCTATATGACTTTTGGTTTGCATATGCAGTTAGCAGACTTTGATGTGATTTCCTTGCAGACACTAAAGAGGCAATTGTGTTAGCTGCAAAGTCAACACCTGTGTGCTCCTAAGAAACTGACTTTTGCTGGGCATGGAATACTGATGGGCAAAGCACACTTCACTAGGTTACATTTTTCCATGAGAAATATAGGTCTTCATTAAAATAACAACACAGTAATACTATCACAGATCACACCACTAAAAGTAAAATAAATAAACAAATAAATAAATGCATGTATGCACAGTGAGATATGAACTACTTAATCTAATCACAATATTCTCCCAAATCTAATTAGAAAGCTCACCATTCATTCATCAATTATTTATTGAATGTGTACTACATGTAAGGTGCCATGCTAAATAATCTTATGGAGTAAAAAGCCTTCCAGGGCATAGACACCACTACAACTTGTCACATTACATCAAGGGCTCACAGCTTTTCTGACATCAAAAGTCTTTTATTACCTGCTTTCACTCTCCAAGTAAGACAGAATTAATTTACCTCCTCAGACTTCTTATCTTACAAACCATCCAAGTATTCAAGCCTGCCACCAAGCTACTGTTGTACAGGCCTCTATTATCCTATTATCCTTTCAAAAAATCATTAATGATTTCAGCTCCAAGAAACATTACCTTAATAAATATGTGCAGCCTGCTCAGTATGTGTCAGGCAATGTATTAGGCATTAGAAATACACAGTGAACAAAATGGAAGTCCCCATTCTCGTAGAGCTTCTAATTGAGCAGATAATGATAAAAGATGAATGACATCAAAAAGACACATCCCTAAGCTCATGGTCACCCCCACATCTATCATTACCACTTACTTGAGTGATTCTCTCATTATTTATATGACTAGCCTGCGGGTTTCAGTTCTTAAAAAGCAATACAAGCCCAGTAAATATTTTTTAAATGAAGAAAAAAAAAAAAGTTTTAGTCCCTCTCTGCTTTATTCACGATCAGAAACTGCTGTTCCACGCAACTTAAATGAGGACTAGGATGTAGCTCAGTGGTAGAGTGCTTGCCTAGCATGTGTGTGGCTCTGGATTCGATCTCTGGCATTGGGGAAGAAAGACAACGTGGATGAGACCCAAACAAAAAACAAATTAGAAACTGGTCATTAAAACATCTACAATGGTTTCTATAAACTCTTTCCTTAAAAGAGTGGTTGTGCACTGAGTATCCATCTTCCTCTTCCTTTTCCTAATGGTGTCAGATTTGGTTCAGGTTTCTACCCTCCAATGCAGCCCACTGTTCTCAGGTAAGTAAAACTGTCCCCAAGCTCAACACTGAGTCTGGGTATCTTGCCAAGGTCATCTATTCTCCTGCATGCTAATGGCACAGGAGTAAGCACATGACCTAAAGTACTTCAATGGGAAGAAAGAATTTTTAGTCTATGATTGGAGAACAAGACCCTTCTCCAACTACAATTAGGTACAACTGCTGTTGGTGGTGGCAATTATCTTGTGACCAGAGTGGAAGATAAGTTGAGAAAAATGGTCACACACAGAGGAGAACAGAGCTGAGTTCCCAGAGATGTGGGATGGAGAACTGCATGGCCTCTGACCTCAGCTCTGTGTGACACTAGATCCATGTGAGACAAGAGAGAACTCGGAGTTTAATACCCCCTAGGACACTTACAAGTGCTGTGGTTTTAAAGTTCTTTCTTCAAATTAACAAGGAGTTCCCTTGAATAAAATGCAACATAAAACAATCTACATTGAACAAGTCATTCGTTCACAGAAGAAAAAAATGTTAATAATAAATAATCTGAGAATTGAGAGCCTTTGGAAGAATCATGGGATCACAGACTCATGATGTAAAAAAAAAAAAAAGAAAACTTAGAGATTCTCTGGTTATGAGTTTTGAAACTTTTCCACTGAAATTCATGTGGGAAGCATTTTTGGAAGCTTGGATATAGGGTTTGAAGTGGCTTGTCAAAAGCATGCACTATCTTGGCATTTGACTTTTTAATCTTAAAAATGCAAGGGAACTTTGTAATCCTAGTGGAAAAAATGATATTTACATATAATTTTTCCCAAATCCTTACTGAAAGTATTAGCTTAGAAAGTTGCACAGTGTCCATCCACACTGTGGCTCTGTGTTGACCTCTACCAGCACAGCATTGTGTATCATCCCCAGGGACAGGTGGTATGTTTACCCAAGTGCAAGCATACAGCTATAGACCATTATACTCACGTCACAGATCAGAGAACTGAGGCCAGGAGAGGCAGATAATTTGCCAAAAGTTCTGAAGATGGTTACTGCAGAGCTCTGAGCAGAACCAAGCCCATACTGACTCCCAAGACTAGTGCTCTCTCCAAATGCTTCTTTCAATCTTTGTATGAAAATGGGAACAAACCAACGATATTCAGCTACAGCTCTGATCAAATATACAGGGCTACAGATCATTCCTGGACCATGCTAGCCGCTTACTGTTGCATTTGCATTCCTTCTTTCTAGAAGGCTCTTCTGACTGCATGCATAATTTCATTCCATCACTCACATCTCAGTCAAATATCACCACTTCAGAGTAGAGGGCTTCCTTCACTGCACTCTCTAGTGTGGTCTCCTCCATCCCAATTTCTCTCTACCATATCTGATTTGATCCTTTCATAAGACATCTTACAATATGAAATTACCTTATTTGTGCATATATTCCCTTTTTATATTGTCTGGCTTCCTCCCTCTTGAATATAAGCTCTACCAAAAAAAAAAAAAAAAGAAAGAAAAAAAACAGACTTTTTTATCCTTTTCAATGCTCACTCCAAAATTGGAGGTTCCCACATAGAAGAGCCTTGAAAACTACTTTTTAAAAGCAAACGAATCCTTACACTATCTTTCCTCTCTGTTTTTACCCAAGCTACCACTCTCCTAAAACACCTTTCCTCCTCCAAATTTATCTACTCAAATATTACCCATTTGCTATAGTTCGGATCTGAAATGTTCTGGAAAGGCCCATGGGTCAAAGGCTTGTTCTCTAGAATGTGGCACTATTAAGAGGTGACAGGAGTTTTAAGAGGTAGGCCTAGTTGAAGGAAGTTAGATCAATGGATGCCCTTGCTGGGAATATCAGGACCGGTCCCACCATCTCCTCTTTTTTTAACTTTCTGACTATGTGAGGTGAGCAGCTACATCTACCACACACACCCACTGTGAGGTACTATAATGTCACAGGTCCAAAACAACAGGGCCAAGTGACTATGGATGGAACCTCTGAAACTGTGAACCAAAATAAACCTTTCTTTTAAACTGATTAAATTAAGTATCTTATTACTGTGCCAGAAAGCTGACTAAAACACCATTTTAAGTACACCTCAAATCTTGGCCCTCAGGAAGGTTCCTTGAGATCTATAACTGAATAGCTTGTGAGGCCATTGAGAACAGAAAATTTGTCTTATTCACATTTACAGTCTTTTTTTTTTTTTGGTATGTGTGTGTGGTGCTGGGGATTGAACCCAGCGCCTTGTGCAGGCAAGGCACACACTCTACCAACTGAGCTATATTCCCAGCCCTCTTATTCACATATGTGTTCCCAGATGCTGAGAGAGGTGAACCTTTCTTCCCAGTCTTTCACTTCTATCACCTACTTACTTACCTGCCTTTCTCTTCTCCGTGTCCTTTTTCTCTCTGTTCTAGAAACATTTTCAAAATTACCCTACTTATGATTGACTATTTTTTGCTACTATGTCAATTCTGTTCCTAAAACACATCAATGTAAATTATGCTCTGGTTGTTTCATTTGTGGTTGCTGTTGGTTTTTTTTCCCTTTTTTCTAGCCATCTTTTGTCATCTTTTATTATCCAGATTCTCTTTCTATCTCAATGTATTCATTCCTTTGGTCTTTCTACTCTTTGCATTAAAACTATCTCTTTTTTCTAGTCCATTTAGGATGACTAAAAGTTATTTAACATAGTATGTGATTTTCTGCAATAAAATATATTCTGAAATATCCTATTTCTTTGATCTTCAGGCTAGATGTTACTTTCCCTTAACTGGCACTGTTATTTTATGGGTCCCAAATTAGAGTTTCTTCTGTTTTCATCAAGAGGGAGAGTTCTAAACAGACTTGCATGTTGACTAAACAGGTGCTTTGTAAAGTTGTTAGCTTCACTCGCTGTTTACCAGAGAACAGGTTGATTCCTAGACATAAAGCAAAGGAAAAACTTGGCATGCCAGATCTATTCTAACACCCAGAATCTAGCCTTAAGAAAGAAGGGGGACAGCAGTGTAAGAGCTAAATGATAACCAAGTCACCCCATAAGATGGCCTGAAGCAGAGAGAGGGTTGAATACCATCAATGTCAAGGATTTCAACAAGGAAAAAGAATAAATACTGCATGATTAGGAGGCCCCTGATGTCCTTGGAATTACCAGAAGAGCGATAACAAAGAATATCATTCTGGCAGGTGATTAAGCAATGAGTGCAATGATGAAGAAAGGGAAACTAGGGCATGCTTGCTGAGGAAGATTGACAGTGAAATATGGGGAGAGAGAGATAGTAGTCATCTGTTAAATACCAGAGACATTAAATTCTACCAGCACTATTTAAATCTCTAAGCAAAATAATAGGCATAATTGCTTTTTTTGAGTTTGGGAAGATTATCTCAGGTTTAGAAACTAGTGAGAGTAACCACTATGTAAATCCTCTTATAAATAAAGGGGCACAAAAGGGATGAGAGGAGATGAATTCAACACCAGAATTTAGAAATCTGAAAGTATTAGATAAAATACCAGAGAAGAAATATTATGCCTCCTCAAGGTTCCATGATTTTCCCAACACTGTATCCAAAAAAAAAAAATTTTTTTTTCATAACTCTGCTAAATCTCCATGGAATTTTTGGACATCTGCATTAAATATTTTGTTAAATTGTTACATGGCCCTTATAACAATTATGTGTTACATGCCAAATTTCTTCTTATACTAAATAAAACAGTGAATTTGTATGGTTTGGCAGCTAAACATTATCACATTTGTTATCGTTTGGATCTCTATTGTCCCCCCCACCAAAGGCTCATGTTAAAGGCCTGGTCACCAGCCTATGCCACCATGGAGATGTGTTAGAACATTTAAGAGGTGGAGCAGAGACAGAGGAAGTTAGGTCACTGGGGGCGTGCCTTTGCCAGGGATATTGAAACCCTGTCCTCTTGCTTCTCCTCTCTCCCTCTCTCTCTCTCTCTCTGCTTCCCACCAACCATGAAGTGAGTAGCCTGCTCTGCCAGATGCTCCTACCATGAGGTACTGTATTGTTACAAGCCCAAAGCAACAAGCCAAGTGGCCCTGGACTGAAAGCTCTGAAACCATAAGCTAAAATGAATCTTGCTTCCTTTAAGTTGTTTTTCTTAGGTATTTTGTCACAGCTACAGAAATGTGACTACTACAACACTCACTGAATATGTAGAGTGTAATAGAAGAAAATGAAATTTGTTTCAACAGCATTAAAACATATGTGCATTTTTATAGGCAAGGATAAGTTATTAAACATTTCCTTTCATATATGTTGCGAGTATCAAAGATTTTTTTCTTTCTTTTTCATTTTCTTTCTTTGCGTGTTTGTGTGTGTGTGTGTGTGTGCGTGTGTGCGTGTGTGAGTGAGATACTGGTGACTGAACTCAGGGATGCTCTACCCTGAGATACATCCCCAGCCCTTTCATTTTTTATTTTAAGACAGGGTCTCGCTAAGTTGCCTGGGCTGACCTTGAACTTGTGATTCTCCCTCCTCAGCCTCCAGATTCAATAGGATTATACCTGTGCACCACTGTGCCCAGTCAAAGATCTATTCTTACTAACTACAACCAAATAAGACTAAGAAGTAACAGAAGGCTCCAACTGGAAGCAAATTGGTAAAGGCAGTACCACCCAAGAACTAAGTGTATCTCAGTTATGAGAGCTATATTCCACAAACCTCACAGATGCTCACCCCATCAGTCTAAACACCAACTAGTGCCTACGTTTTTTACTTTATTAGTCATTTGGAAAAAGTGATGAATTGAAAACTTTGAATTTCAAAGAACTAACTCCTGTCCTAGAAAGGAATCACCAGAACCATCCGCAAAATGTTTAAATGTTTTAATATTTTAAGTGATTCAACTAAAACAAGGCTCTGAGACAAGCAAATAGGTCACTTAGTTTGACATTAACACGAAATTGAGTCTTAGTGACTTGAGCAGAAGATAAGGAATATATATGTGTGTGTGTGTGTGTGTGTGTGTGTGTATACTTTCAGCACATTTGGCTCATGGAACTAAAATCAGAGGGGAGAAAAAGTTTCACAAATTACTAATGTGGTTTAATGACAATGAACCTGGCCCGGGACGACAGCATTCCTGTAGGTAACGACTTTCATTTTTATGAATCTTTCCTGTTTGTGACATCTTTTAGTCTTTAGTCTTATTTCCCTCTGGAATACTGGACTTATAGGTGGAGCATGAGTTTCTACAGCAAACTAACTTTTGAGGATGTGACCTGACCTCTTTCTTGAATACAGGCAACATAAACCGAGGTTGGTAACACCCTTCCAAGTCTTATCCAATATAGAGACATGACTAAGTGCATCCCTCTTCCCAGAGGAGCTGCACAGGGTTCGGGATCATCAACATGTTGATTCTCCAGAGAAATCTACAATAAAAGATGAGATCACTTCTGCGTAATTGAACTAAAAATAAATTCTGTCTTATATGAAAACCACTGCTGACATTTTCTCCAAACATAACTCTAGTCTCAGCGTAAAATCAGCAAAGCATTTTGGTGATTTTGAAATTCATCTGTCATGCATATTATCTATTGTAAAATTTCTCCACCTATACAGTTTTACCATAATATATGTCTTGGTTTCTTTATATTTAGTCCATTCAGCAAAAACTAAATGATGGACTACCCTATACCAGTCATTTTTCTAGGATCTGAGGACATAGTAATGAAATAGAATAAAGAAAATGACGTCTTGCACTCAGGGAGCTTAAATTTTAATGGATGGAAATATAAATGCACATTCATACCCATAAACATACCACCCACCTATATAGTCCAATAATGTTTATCCGATTCAAAGTGTAATGTGTTTCCCTTCTAAACTTAGAAATATTTGAATAGTATCAGGGATCTACACAAGTCACTAAGCAACTTCTACTCTGCACAATAGTAAATTATAGCCCAGATCTAAATCTTAGATTCACATAATAAACTTTGGGTCACTTTTGCCTACAACAGGCTGCTTCATTTTCCTAGCCTTTACTTTGTTACCTTTAATGTAGATTTGTTTTTTGTTATTTGCTTTTTCATTCCTATCTCCACCATCCTCCCAAACAGAATTACTCATTGTTCCAAAGTGTACAAAAAATGTTCTCACTATTCATATTCTCATATGAGAGCACTTTTTTTTGGATGGTACTTTCTTGCTGTCCTTGTTCTCCTCTTTTAATAGACCTCCAAGGTCTACTAATGTGGTGTATGATGTGATCACTCCTTTTTTTTTCTTTTATTTTCAGATCATTTTTTACAACTCACTTTATATTCCATAGAATTGCTTTCATTTCTCAAGCACAGCATGCCACATGCCCCCTCCTGGCCTTTGCTCATGATTCACACACTACTTGGAATGGTTTTTGGTCATATGTTTTCCTAGGCAAATGTCTGTTCATTCTGTAACACTTCAGATATTACCTCCTCCAAGAAACTTCCCCTGACCCTTAAGTCTCTACTCCCTGGGGGTCATGTAAGTTCTCCTCTGTGCTTCCACAATACATAAGAAATGACTGCATCAATTAAACTTACCACACTGCATTGTAATCATCTAGTTGCAGATCTAAAATGACAGGTGAGTCCTGGCCATGTTCAGTACCAAGGCAAAATACAGGGTCCTTCGTATGATAAATACTCAAAGACTTTTGCTCAATAAATATTTGAATTAAAATTATGCTTGAATAAATTTTTAACAGTAAAAGTAACAAGTGACAAAAACCTAGGAAATTATCAAGTTCTTTTAACCAAGGAATATTTGTTAGCTCTGTCCAATATTATTCTTTTCAACACAAGCTGACTATTTATTTTGCTCCTTGTTTTAACTAGATATCAAACAGAAGTAAGTGCTTGTTTAAACTTGCAAAATCCTACAGGGATCATGGAAGATGATGGAGGAAGCACAGTAAGCAACTGAACAAATATGTGTTGTGAGATTTACCCTCTGCCCAGGAGACACCAAAAGAACTTCATTAGCAAAGATCTTCCTTCATCTATGAGGTAATGAAAGGGGAATTGCCAAAGCCCTCAAGCCAAGCAGTGGGTGACATCAACTTTATCCTCAGCAATTTAAATCTATCTACAATGCCGTGTCCTCCAGAAGAGGCCTAGGTGAAAAAGATGAGTTAAATATGTTTTCATTTATTTATATCCTTACAAGCTGTACCTCTAACAAAGAGATGAACTTTGTGGCAATTCTCTTGATAGAACTTTTTTACCTCAATTTGTTACCACTGTCTTATCTCTGGGCTAGCTATCTTATAACAAAATTAATAAACCAAACATTTAAAAATTTGTTTATTATATAAATAAGGAACGTGCCTGGTCTGTGTCCCAGGTTCCTGGGATGGAACTACTAAACCTTTGGAATTTCCCAGGTGTTAGAAGTGTCTTTGTGGCCTGGGGATGCAGCTCAGTGTTCGAGTGCTTGCTTAGTAAGTTTGAGGTCCTGGGGTCAATTCCTCCCCCAATCCTGAAAAAAAGTAAAAGTGTCTATTATTCCTGTAGGTCCTCAGAACACACCTTTTATGCTAATCAAGTAATTTATGTGAATCCTTAGATAGTTTTAGGATGGTGGTTGGCCAAGCTAGTAAGGCCAACTGTGTGATTAGAGGGTTCGAACTTTAAGCCAGGTAACATCAGCTCAACTTCTGAGGAGGGAAGAAGGGATGAAGATTGAGTTCAGTAATGTAGCCAACGATTCAATCAATTATGACTATGTAATGAAACCCCAACAAAAACTATGGACACCAAGGTCTAGGTGAGTTCCTTGATGGGGAACACACTGATGTTCCAAAAGAGCAACATGTCCTGGTTCTAAAAGGAAAACACAGGAAAATCTTGTGTTTGAGACCCCCCACACTTGGATCTACATTCTCTTCATTTTGTTAATTCTGATTTGCATCTTTTACAACAAAAATGTAACTATAAGCATAATGCTTTCCTAAGTTTTGGGAAACATTCTAGCGAGTTATCAAAAGTTCAATGTGGGGCTGGGGATATAGCTTAGTTGGTAGAGTGCTTGCCTCAAAAAGCATAAGGCCCTAGGTTCAATCCCCAGCATGGAAAAAAAAAAAAAAAAAAACTTCAATGTGTGGGAACGCCTGAATTGGTGGTCAGTCAGAAATGCAGGTGGCTAGAGGGCCTCCAAGATTGCACCTGGCATCTGAAGTGTGGGAAGTCTTGTTGGGGACTCTTCACCTAACCTGTGGAATCTGTGATAACTTTTGGGGTGGTTGCCATCAGAACTATATTGCAATAATACACTGTTCTTCCATGGCAACCATACCTTTAGTTAGCATGGCTAAAACATGACAGGCCTAGAGTCATGGAACTTGGGTACAGGGTTAAACCTACCATTTTAAATCTGTGTTCTTGAGCAAATTGTATAACTGAGTATCAGTTTTCTCAACAGTAAATGAGGCTGGACGCAGTGACTTCTGCCATTTCCTATCTTTATAGTGTTCCCATTAGTCTCCACTTGGAGGAAAAATCAATGATCTCATCTCTCTCTGGATGATTTCCCTTCATAACTTCTTTTATTAGCAACAGCTAGAAGATAAGTTTGAGACCTTGGCACTTCCTGTTCCCTTTACCTGAAATAGTCCTGTCTAAGGTATCTGTGTGGCTCACTGCCTCACTTCCTCCAAGGCTTTTCGAAAAATGTCATTGCCCTGTTGACCTTCAGGTGGCTATGTTGTCTACAGTTTCAACTTCCAACCCCAACACCTGGCCATGCCCCTCTATGTTTTATCTTATTCCATGACACTTATCACTAACTGACATACTCCATGTGATGATGTCTTGTTTCTCCTCTGTTTCCCCAGTAGAACCCATGTAGGCAGAGATCTATGGCTGCTTGTCCATTGCCTTATACTTAGCACCAAGAAGAGGGCATGAAAAGGGGTGTTTAATAAATACGCAACACATGCACCAACGACTAGCTTTCCTAACATCTGGTATGCTCTGCAGCTTAGATAAGTAATCCACATGCTTATTCTGAAATAACTGTGAGAAAAATACCCCCAAAATCAAACCAAAAAAAAAAAAGGGAAAAAAAAAAAAATATGAGGATAGATAATAGCAGAATGCTAGGAACTGTAGCCAGAGAAAGTACCCATGGTGCTTAAAAAGATCTGGGCATAATAATAAGGATCAAAGAATGGAGATGATGATAGCATGTGAAGTGGATAAGATAAGACATTGAGAAATATGAAGACGACAGGTATTAGAGTTTCAAAAATGGTAGCAGGGAAAAGGGTAGGGATAGATTGTATAGCAAGTAATAATGCTCTAATTTAGAAAAATGGGAAATTATCTTATTGGTCACAGTGAAGATGATAAGAAACAAGAAATATAAAATAAAGGCTCTCAAATATTAAGAAATTGCAGAGAAATAGTGACTTAAACAGCTGATCTCTATAGTAATCTCTAGATACGAGGGCAATTGAACATTTCAATGGTAGCTAGTCTGAGTTTTGATGTGCTGTCAAAGTTCAAAATGTAGATCAAATGTCAAAGTTTTAATACAAATACAAGAATGTCGTACATCTTATTAACAATTTTTATATAAATTACATGTTAAAGGGATACCTTGGGGGTATGTCAAGCAAAATAAAAAAGTAAAATTCACTTCACTTGTTTCTTTTGAATTTTCAATTTGACTGACAAAATATTTAAAGGATGTATGGGGGTTATCATATTTCTGTAGGTGACCCTGGACACTAGAATCTAGGGAAAAGAGAGAAGACATGAGCCCAGTAGAGAAAGCAGAGTTCTGATATCAGGGAAAGGTAAAATGGTCGTTGGGAAAAGGTATAATTTAGGCATCAGAGGCAGGTAGGTAGAGGTAATCACAGGAGAGGTACAGACTTAAGTTCATCTACTCTATGCCAGTTCATGAACTGAGAGCCATTCTTCTAGTTAAGAACAACTTCATTCTGGAAGATGGGGTGGATGAGTGAGCCATGCAATTATATCACAGTTAATCAATGAACTATTGGAGACTTCATGTCTCCTGGGCTATAGGGACCTAAAAATGAAAACATTCCTGCCCTCAAATTGCTCTCAGACTAGTAAGAGAGATGAGTATATAAAAATAGATAAATTCCAATACAGATCTTGACAAATATGGTAATTAAGTATAAATTAGGCCCTGAGGTCAGAGCACAGAGAGACATACACACTTGACTTCTCTATGCCACCATTCCCCCAGGGCATGGGTGGAAGAAAGAGTCCATTCAGCACAATTTCAGTTCCAGCTACAAAAAGGGGTCATGCCTTCTTTTACTTAAAAGCATTAAAGCTTTTGTCTGGGAAAAAAAAATGTATCTCCCATGGAAAATAAAGTTTACAAATGTATTCTATTGTCTTTCATTTAAATTATACCTATATCTAATTTAAAAACTTTTAAAATGCCAGCTTATATTCTGTGATATTACTTTTAGGCACCTTTATGTGAAACAAAGTGTGCATTTGATGCTACCTGCATTCTCTATCTTTAAGATACTGGATTGTTTCATTTTCCCAGTTTCTTTCAAAACATATATGGGTTGTTTCTCAAAGCTTTAATCTAAAATAGTAAATTCATCAGGAGAAAAAAAAAATCAGCCTATGTATACCTTTTGGGTTTCTCTCCTCATTTCTTCAAAGGGAGCAGAGCAAAGCTGAAGATAGCAATGAAAACAACCTGTGTGTGTGTGCGTGTTTATGTGTGTGTCTATGCACATGTGCATGCATGCACACACATAAATACACATGCACAGTGATACCAAAAGTGAAAAGTCTCAGGGGAAAGAGCTGATACTCTTGAGTTCAGCCTGGTTTGAATGGGCCCATATGAGCAACAGACATTTGTTGTTCAGATTCATAAGATTCAGTTCAGGAAAACCTAAGTTCAAATCTCACCATCGCTTATTAAATTTGGGATCTCAGCCATTATTATTAGTTTCTTAGAACTTAGAACTTCAATTTCATCACCAAGATAATGGTGACAATAAGCTACATACCCAGGGAGAAGGTATGAAAGATTGGTGGAATGAGACAGACATCATTACCCTATGTACATGTATGATTACACAAACAGTATGAATCTACATCATGCACAACCATAGAAACAAAATGATGTGCCCCAGTGGTGTACAATAAATCAAAATGCAATACGTAAAAATTTAAAAAAATTAATAATTTTAAAAAAGGAAATTAAATGCAAATATTGGCACATAGTAGGTGTGCTCAGTAAGCCTTATTATCTAATCCTTTTTCTTTCCTCCAAATTCCACTGCCTCTAACAACATGGTCATGACAGCCTGCCCCACTAAAGAATGACAGAATTATCTCAGTCAGCACAGTAGACTGATTCCTGATATTGTTCTCTTAAAGGCACCAGGGCAGCAGCAAAAGTAGCTAAGCATATGCTAGAAACTAAAATGAAAGAAGATGGTTTTCACAATAAAATTCTCATTAATTTATATTAAAAATTAAATGCTTGAGGACTTTCTGACAAAATTAATCCAAGCTAATTGAATAGTCTTGGAAAAGCAGAAAAATCATCAGGGTCATGACAGAATATTGATTCAGTTTCTATAAAGCTAAAACAACAAATTAGAGAAAGTTTTGGTGAGAATCTTGTCCTTATCAGCACAAGTAAAGGCTTGTAAACTTTGCCCACTAAATTCCAGCAACCTAAAATTCCATAGCCTGGAGTGGTGGTGCACATCTGTAGTCCCGGCTACTCAGTAGATAAGGCAGGAGGATTGCTTGTGCTCACAAGTTCAAGACTAGGCTGGGCAACGTAGTGAGAACCTGTCTCGGGAAGTTTTAAATAAATAAAATAAAATTCAATAGAATAATGTCTCATAATACCCCTATAGGGTGTTTTTGTCCCTAATTAGAAAAATAACCTACTTTTAAAACTCTGTAAAGTGAGATAAAATTTTAATTTTTCACTTATTAAAATTTTCCATGTTAGATATCAGTCCCTTTTTATCCTTGAATAAGTAGAATTTCCACCAAAACATTTCTAAATAAAGAATATGCATTTTATTAAAATAAATCATCATGCTGAGTACACTCTCCAATGAATGGAGCACTTAATGAATGTGCAGGAAATGACAAATAAGCACTAAAAGCAAATATGCTTTAACGACATGTGGCAAGGAGACTATGCATTATTCATGTGGTTTTTTAAAAAAAATTCCATTCAGGGAGGTAGATGTTTTAGGTCCACTTTTGGTTTGGGAAGCCCCGAGTGCATGGCTCACTCAGACTCATTCCTAAGTGGCAGGGCTTGTACTAGAACTCAAATCAGCTAGGCACTTCCCTGCCTGAAAACGTGGTATAATCTCACCCCAATAAGAACAGCTACTGTCAAAAGACTCAAGATACCAAGAGCCAGTGAGGATATGGAAAAAAGGAAAGATTTGCATACCGTTGGTGTAAATCACACTACTAGCATGGAGAAAAGTATGGAGCTCCTCCAGAAATTAAAATTAAAACTTCTGTATAATCCAATGATCCAACCACTGGGTACACATTCAGGGGAAATGGAATCAGTATGATGAAGAGATTCACAAGAGCTAAGAAATGGAAACAACTCAAGTGTCAATCAACCAATGAATGGATAAAGAAAACACGGTACATATCCACAATGGGATACAACATGGCAACAACAACAACAACCAAAACCAATGAAACCTTGACATTTGCAACAACATTGATAGAAATGGAGATCACTCACTATTAGGTGAAAAGAAAAAAAAAAAAGCACAGAAAGATATCATATGATCTCACTCATATTTGGGACATAAAGAAGTTGAGCTCATTGAAGGTGAGAGTAGAATAGTAGGGAGAAGCAGGAGGTGAGGAAGAGGAAGGGAGAAAGGTTGATTAGTGGGACTAGGTTGTGGTTCGGAGTTGTGGTGTGCTATTGCACAGTGGGGTGACTATAGATAACAATGAGGTACTTCATATTCAAAAGCTAGACAAAGGGATTTTGAAGGCTTTTACCATGAAGAAATGAGAAATGTTTGAGGAAATGTGTTTAACCAAATATATGCATTACACAATATATACATGTATTGAAACATCATATTACCCCCATAATCACACACAATTTTTATGTTTTTATGGACCAATTAAAAATAAAATTAAAATTTTAAAACAAAAAGGATATAAAGTCTCAGTACTGAAACAACCCACAGAGGTTATTTGCTTTCAGTCTCCTGGCCACACTGGAATCCTATCAATAACATTCATGAAATGTGGTTATTTAATCTCCGTTTAACAGTTCCAATGACTCACCCTTTTTATAAGGTCACTGTTGTTGTTTCTGAAATGTCTTCTTTAGAATGAATCGAAATCTTCTCTCCAGTTATTTTTTATCCCTCTCTCCTAAGCTATAACAGCATAAATCTAATTCCTGCTACAAAGAAGCTGGTCCCTTAAAACCTCCTCTACTTCAAAGCTGAACATTCCTTCGACCCATCTGGTTACCATGATACCCTGCTACAGGTGTCCTTAAGGCACCAGGTCTCAATATCCCTGCTCATTTCTCCTTCTCATTACTCCCAATGCCTTTCCATTTTCATTTCATACTACTCCCATGTATCCAAAACAAAATAATAAACACACTGATAATTAAAAGGACATACCATTAATGGCAGCTGGTAACATAACCACAATCTTCCTGAATGTTTCACTGTTCTGAAGCATGTAGCGCTATTCAGGGGAAGATCACTCACAAACTGTCTGTAAGGGTTAATAAAATTATCAAATCTTTTCATGTTTTACTCTCAAAGACAGAATTCATCCAACAACACAACAAACATGGATCACACACCAACAACAGGCTACAACCCATACAAGGACCATGGCAAGCACCTCCCACAGAAGAATCAACAGGAAAACTTACTCTTTCCTATGAAATGCTTCCATTTATATCAAATGCAAAAGGAAAGAAAGGCAGTAAGTGATGTCTGATTAAATTTTTATAAAAAGGGAAGCAAGGCACAGTAAATGTATCTACAGATCATTCAGCTTGTGAAATTTCATTTACTAGGCACCATATCATCTTGTTAATCTCTATACCATAGAACGCTTAGAAAGTTTTTTAGTTTTTTTTTTTTTTTTAATTCAAAAGAATCTTCAGTCATCCCTAAAAAGGCACTGTAACTAAAAATCTACTAAAATGGTGGGAAATTTTACTTGATATATTTGATTCAATAATTGCTTAATTTTTAGGTTTGCTTTTTATCAGCTAGAAGCAGGCAACAGAGTCCTACCTAATATTCTCATTGCTTAAGTATTTTTAAAAGGTTCACTTTGGCCCAGGTGAAAATAATGATAAGAATATTCCTTAAATCTATCATCTCCAGTCACTGTCTGATACTTGGCAGTATTCAATAACTTCAACTTCCAGGCTTTCAGGCTTCATGTGATGGATTAGATTGCTGAATTCTTCCAAGTAAAACTTCAGTGGCAGAGGGGATCCTATGCCTTTCTCCATGCTGACAAAAAGGACTTTGAGAGACTGTGGGCTGGGAAAGGACACTCATTTTAGCTGGGGAAATTCATTTACCTTGTAGACTTTTGATCTGTTAGAGACAGTGACTCTGCAATCCCGCAGGTCCTTCCTCCCCACTCATATGCTCTAATTCTGTGGACTGTGGATGACTTGCTTTCCTCCTTTATAGAGTTAAAGCATAACCGATAGCTTGACCCTGAGGATACTATAAAAATCTATCTTTGCGGTATAAAAGGCTAAGTCCTTCTAGGTAAATGTGACGTACAGCTTGAAATTCAAGTTGATGAAGCAGAGTACTGATTCGTTTCGGTTAGAGCACTTCACATCTTTGACAGGCACTTCAGAGAACAGGGTATCAGTATATTCACTCCAAGAAATGAAGAAAGGGGAGGGATGGGATTTTGGGAAGTGGTAAATGATTAGAGAACAGGGAATAATAAAGTCCTGAGGCCTGTGGAGCCCATGGGAACTGGAATGTGTGGAAGACAGGAGAGTGACACAAGATCAGAAAGGGAAAGGTAAGCTGTTATCCCCCTGGGACTGGAGGGCCTAGGAAATCACACAGAGGTGCCACTTCTGAGCTGTCTGGTACCTCTTCCTCAACAAAAGCGTTAAAGTCAAAGTATACAGGTTTTTAAAATGGAATCACCACTCACTTTCACAAGACAACAAATTTCACTATAACAACATTCGTCTAACTATGATAATAAAAATGGAGCCCAAATACTAACTTTGACGATGACACTACTTAAAAAAATACAGAAAAGTTTGGTTCCAACCTCCCTTCTGCATCCTATGGAAAAACCCACTAGCTTCCTTAATAAGCAAATTTTGGAGGTCATGTGCTCTGATTTTCCACTTCCATTGAATTCTCATTCATTGCTCAATACCTGGCAGCTATTTTTTCTTCAACCTCAGCACAGACCCAAAAGCAGAATTCCTTTTGGTTCACCACTGTATGTCCCTTCCTTCCAGCTACACAATTATTCATAGTTCTTGCGGAACACTTAGAGAGGTTAAGGGAGGAGACTAATCTTTCCTTAAAAAACATTCTTTCCATCCTTATAATTCTCATTAGGTCATTCTACCTGGGTTCCTCCCTATTGCTCACTACTTTCTCCCTGTAATTCTCATGATGTTCAATGAAATTCTAAATAATTTCATTCTATTATTTAAAGCAATTCAGTATTTTCCAGGTCCATCTTATAAAATCAATTCCAGGCCCAGTAGAGGATAACCCAAACCCAGTAGAGAGTCATAAATTATAGATTTTTCTTAAAGATGATGATGAAAAACCAGCAGAAAGAACAGCAGAGTAGAAGAAAAAGAGAAATACTGGAGACTGAATTAGAACAAATTATATTCCATGCTTTTATAATTATGTCAGAATGACTCCTGTTATGTATAACGTTAGGTATAACAAAAAAAAAAAAAAAGCAATTAAAAAAAGACGAGGAACAACTCTTAGGTAGTAGTTGTGGTTCTAAATAAAGACATTTCCATGAAAAAAATATTAAAATACATTCTTTAAATGATGGGCGTCAACTCTAAAAAGTTAGCCTAAATGTAGTACCATGACTTCCTAAAAGTGGTACCAGGAATGCATTGTTCTTTATACACTTTATATAATTACTATCAAACTTTATCACCAGAATCAACTACTGTTGCAGTAGTTCCAAGAATTTGTACTTCACACATGTGCCAAGTGTTACTAGTATGGTGACCTTTAAGAACCAGTGCTTAGTGGCTGTGGTTATGACTCTCTGGTAGAGAGCTTGCACATGAGGCACTGGGTTTGATCCTCAGCATCACATAAAAATAAATAAATAAAATAAAGTTATTGCATCCATCTACAACTAAAATAATTTTTTTTAAAAAGATGCCTTAAAATCAGGATAATACAGTGATGCGACCATGTCAATGTTAATAGCAGCTCAAATCACAATCGCTAAACTATAAAGCCAACCTAGGTGCCCTTCGATAAGTGAATGGATAAAGAAAATGTGTGTATATATATTTGATGTATTATTACTCAGCTTTAAAGAAGACTGAAATTATGGTATATGCCAGTAAATGGATGGAATTGATTAGTGTCATGCTAAGCGAAATAAGCCAATCCCAAAAAACTTTGCAAAGGCTGAATGTTTTCTGTGATATGTGAATGTTAATTCACAATAAGGGGGAAGGACGCTAGGGAATAATAGAGTTACTTTAGGTAGAGGTGAGTGAAGGGAGGGGAAGGGCTGGGATATGGGGATAGGAAGGAGGGTAGAATGAAATAGACATTATTACCTTATATATGTATATGACTGCATTTCTGATGTGATTCTACAACATGTACAATCAGAAAAATGAGAAATTACACCCCATTTATGTATGATATGTCAAAGTGCATAAATGTATTCTACTGTCATGTATAACTAATTAGAACAAATAAAAAAATATTTAAAGCTGCCTAAAAAAAAAACAAAAAAAAAACAAAAAAAAAAAACAATGCTTAAAAGAGTTTCCTGTCCCCTTTGCCTGAGAAGGGCAGAAGGTACATCTCAATGCTGTTACTAACATAATAGCTGGAGCTTTCTGCTGAAGGGTGGGTAGTGAACACTTTCACTTGTCCCCTTCAGCCCACGTTGGTGATGAATCATCCTGTCCCCACAGATCCTGCTTCTATTTCCTCTAAGATCTCCTTAGCAAGAACCATTGTGGTCTGCATATTAATCATCTCTCCCAAACCCCTGTCATCACAGTGGCCACAGGCTATGCTCAGACCTTACATCGTAAATGTGAAACTTAGAAGATGCTGCTCATTTTCCAGTCCCTTGGTTTCCCCTTAATCACTGTGATTGTTGCTGATTGCTCCTGAACGCTGAGGGAAGTGAATAAGCAAAAAGTGTGAAGTTTGAAGGAGATGAAAACAGTTGACATGATACCCACAGCTTCAAGTTTTTGGACTCTTCTGAGCAGGTGGCAGATGGATGACTTCTGGCAAAGATTAATGCTCTGATTAGATGATGGCTTCCACAACACCATGGACAAGGCACTGTGGATTAGAACTATAACCAAAATTTTAGCCACTTTTCAATATCTTCTTCCCAGTGAGCTTTCTCCTGAGACAGGCAATTTCTGCAGAATTCTTTTTATTTACTCACCTAATCAATAATCAAGTATGACACAAAGTCTCACACACAGTGGCAGGCTCTGAAAACAACATCTGCAGCTGAAATTAAGGGACTATATCCATGTCTCAGTGTAGAACAGGGAGGCGCTCCTGCATTGTCTTTTTCTAACCTCCTGTCACATATTTAGTTCCTCTTAAAGCCCTCTCTGAGGACGCAGGGTCTCATTGTTTATAAGACACCTTTGCTTCATGAGTTCACCTGCTCAGTGCGTCAGGTTGCATCAAGATATACAAGCTGCTCCCACTCTAGCAGGAAAATCAGATAATGTGCTTATTCCCAAATCCAGAGCATAAATACAGGTTTATGTTAAAAGAATTTAGAAAATTGATGTTTCTTACGTATCAGAAATATTTCCATACTTAAAATTGCTATTACATATCCTTCTGGGGAAGCATGGGCTTTTAGATTGATCCTTAAATATTTTTTAGTCCCTTTTGCAGACACTGGACTTGTTTGACAATGATTAGTTCTTCTCTTCACTGTTCTCCAGTTCTTTTATCTGAATGAGCTGTGGTATGATCGTGCTTTAGAACTCTTAATGTAGAAATGTATCCGTTCAGAAGAAGCTCACAGTTCAGAGGCAAAGACAGAGGTGTGAATATATGAACTACTGTAACACAGGGTAGAGAAAGAGATGAATGAATAAATGTGGTATACTGGGAACACTAGGTAAGGAAGGACTAATTTTGCCTGGGAAAATGAAGAAGGCTTCAAATGGAGGCTTTAAGTTGGGTTTAAAAGGAGGCAAAGACAAGAGAAGAAGAAGAAAGAAGAGACAGGAAAGGTCACGAAGGTTCTATCCTTTCTTCAAATTTCATCAAGGAAAAGTTCCTAACTTACAACTTCAGAAAGTTAAAATCGTAGAATTTTGTTTTACATCTATTTTCACTTCCATTTTAAGCTAGTGTTAGAGAATCTCTGTTATAAATTATTAATGAAGTTTTGTAACTAAAAGCATGTTAGTTGACCTACAGTTAAAGGAAGTAAAGAAAAGAAGATCCTTCCCTCCAATTCAGTAATATTTCCCATTTTTCCCTATAGGCTACTTTAACCAAAATCTTAGGGATGATCCAAGACAACACAAACTTCATTTAAATTTCAGACAACTTCATATATATAACACAAAGCTAACTTTATGCAATCGTTTTAATAATTCTGTGCATGAAACAAGGTATTTTGGAGTATTTATACTTTAAATCATCTGTAGAGTACTTATAATACCTAATACGATGTGAATGTTATGGAAATAGTTGTCATACTGTATTGTTTAGAGAATGACAATAAGAAATAAAAACTGTACACATTCAGTACAGAGGTTTTTTTCCCCCAATATTTTCAATCCATGTTGGCTGAATCCATGGATGCAGTGGATATGTACTGCTGAGTATATATTACATCTTATTATATGATAATATTTTACTGATATTGACAATACGTGATAATATTTTACTGATATCAACAATATTTAAGTATTATTAACTTTCTTGAGGAATTGATATTTAAACTAAAATCTTAAGAATGAGAAATAGTGAGCTAGGGGAAATGAGAAGAACATTTCTGGCAGAGAAAATAGAAGTTTAAAGGTCCTGTGCCAGGAGGCAGAGCACATCTCCAGAACTGAAAGAATAACAATGCAGTTGTAATGGAGACCATCAGGGAAGCATCTTACAAGAGGTTGGAGGGCTCAGTGGGAGCCAAAGCATACAAAAACTTGTGACCCTGTTAAAGATTTTGATTTTAATATGGAGGACAGGATATAACCAATTTTAAAAACATGACTGCTCTGGGTGCAATGTGTATACAGCTAATTGAGGAACATAAATAGATGTCAGAAAACTTGTCTGAAGATTATTCTTGTCTATAATAGCAATTCTTCTCCTAGTCCATTTGAAAGGTTCTGCTGGTTCTTAGCCTAGAGTATCTGGCTAGGTGCACCAGTGATGAAGAGAACCAGACGGATCTGAAAAGATCTTAGGGACTGAAATAAACAGGTGGCTAGGTAGACTTGGAAGGATAAATAAAGAGGTGCTCACTCGCAGGATATCTTCTAGGTCTCAGCATATAGCCCTGGGTGAACAGTGGCGATATGAAAGAAGGTTTTAAATTCATTAATAGAGGTACCCTAGAGGAAAAGGGAAGATACTTGGATAAGCAGGTTTGGAGTTGAGAAAAGAGATCTGAATGGAAGATTCTTATTTGGAAAATTAACAACATATTGCAGAAAATAGGTGATATTGCCTCAGAAAGAGTGTAAGTGAGAAAAGAAGAGGAGAGGAGAGGAGAGGAGAGGAGAGGAGAGAAGAGGAAAGAAGAGAAGAGGGAAGGGCAGCAGAGGAGTTAGGAGGGGAAAAGAAAAGGGGAAGAAGAAACACACTGAGCTTTGAGGAACTGCAGGATGATGGCTGAGCAGGGCAGAGAATAAGTGGTCAGAAATTCTGAAGGAAAACCATGTGCTAAAGCCAGGGAAGGGGCAGTTTCAGGAAGGGAGTGGCCATCAGGTGAGGTACTGCTGAGGGGTTCAATAACACAAGAACTGAAAAGTACTCTTTGGATCTTAGACCCTCAGAGTACCAGAGGTCCTAGTGATCAGAAAGAGATTATATTATTAGAGCACTGAATTTCCCTGGTATAAATGTCAAGAGTTTCAAAACTCCATAATAGGAATAGAAAGAGCAAATAGAATTACTTGCAAATGGCCTACTATTTAGACCCAACAACAAAGCAACAGTCCCCTTTTATAACAAAGGTATAAATGACACCAGATTTCATTCAGATTTTTCCATGATTAATCATATCATCTTGCCCTTAGCTATGGTTAAAATAAGACTTTAAAACAAAACATGAATGGCTGACAAACATTTACTTTTCTTTTTAATACAAAGCATAATGTTTCATCTCAATAGAATTCAAATTTGTACAACTCAACATATTCAACATCTTTTATGACCACAATTCAATCTGATTTGACATCTTATTAAAACCACTCTCCATTTGGTGCTGGATGAATGATTTCATAAATTGCACACATGATCTAGGCCCTAGAATACTGAAAGGAACATGATTCTGATGAGTAAACATAGGCCAATTTTAGTTCATTTTATTGTGCACACTTGCAAAGTTATTTAAGTTTATGATTAGAGTTACATGAGGACTTTTATAAATATTCTGCATAGCTTGACTATGCCACACAGAAATTTAAATTCCAAAGTTGGTTGAACATGGCTGCAACACAAATCAGAAGGAGGAATGTACTACGTAGACTCCAAAGCATAGAAACGGAACCGCATCTCCAAAGAAATCATTCAGCCAGCAACAGAGAATGTCTTTTAACCTAAAAAAAAAAAAAAAGAAAAATTGGAAATAGTCACACTCAATGTTTCATTTTGTCACTATTTAATTGGACAATAATGTAACTTTCTTTGGGTACTAAGCCACAGGAATGAACAGAACAGACATAATCCACTTGCAAGGAAAATCAAAATCATGACAAGACTATGAAGGAAAATGATGATGAGGTGGGTAGATTATCTAACAGTCTGGGGAGTCTGGCAGTGGTGACTTCTGAAGCCACCATTCATTCAGTACTTCCTATGGTGCCAGCACCAGGGAAGTGCTCCACTTGACAATCTCATTTGACATTGCAGCAACTCTCTGAATTGTCATTGTCATTGTCAGTCATCACTTTAAGAACAGGAAACTAAAGTTTAGAAAGTTGGCTTTTTTGTTCGTCTTTAGCATAAGTCACCATGCTCACAATGGTTATCCTGAGACATCAAAAGAATTTAAATGCTGCTCGCAAAAACAATAGAAGAAAGCAGGCATTTAGAAATGCTGCCATCAAATTAATAACAGTTTTGTTACTGTATTGATGATCTTGAATATTAGTGGTGACTTGTGAAGACTCCTGGTCTCACCAAGTATGATAAACTAAAAGATAGTACCATAAAGGATTAGAAAAAAAAAAATAGAAAAGAAGAAAAACAGATGAGACTGAACACTGCTGGATAACCCCATATCAGCTACTCAATGACAGACCAATGACAGATCTCTATCTCTCTCTCATACACACACACACATATACACACAAACATCTTCAACCTAGTAATGAGGGTCTGACCTTTCTCTACTCTTATAATAAAACTTCATACTCAGAATCTGGTCTCCAGCTCAGCAGATTACAATAGCACTTCTCAATGCCCAAAACTGTTAAAAAAAACAAAAACAAAAAACAAAACAAAAAAAACAAACAAACAAAAAAAACACTGCCCAAACTCATCTCTTTTGTAGCTGTCACAATGATTCTTGTAGAATTCTCCACTGATTTCCCTGCACAAAGTTCACATTTCTCTTATTGGGTTTCACAGCCTTCTCCTGATGTGGACTCTGCCTTTATCACCTCTCCTTCTTTATTAACCACTATCTGTGGATCTGCCCAGCCCATCTAAATCCCCTCTGTCTCATCTCTTCCCTTCTAATTCTTTCTTCATGACATCTCTACTTGGTTCCTCCTGCCAAAAACAACTTTGTAGCTCTTAACTGCCACTTTCATCAGTAAAAAATGGCTGCAGAGTTCAGCAATATTTGGGAAAACAAACTCATTCTAACTTAATGATATAGAGAAGTGAGTTTCAAACTCTTTTAGTTGCCCAGTACTTCTGAGTGAAATATCTTGCAGAATCTAGCTACTTAAAACTTGCCCTCTGGGAGACAGGTGAATGTCTGAGCCAGTCATGCAGACTGGGGCTTCATCCCTGTCTCAGCAGTGCTAGGGAGGCTTTGAGTACATAGACCACCATTCAGTACCCAGAGTGAATCATTATGGAAACTTCTCCTGAGACAAAGTAAACATGCAGAACTCCTAAAGTGCTTCAAGAACAGTTTGCAACTCGCTTACATCAGACAATGATATTATCTGTTCATTATGGAAATAAATATTTTTTAGGTGCCTATTATGTGTCAGGCACTGATTTTAGCATTCAGACTACGTCAGTTAATACAAAGATCCTCTGCCCTGGAGAAGCTACAGTCTAGCAGAAGCAATGGACATTGTTAAATGCACATAATAAATAGATATATCATATAATTTATTAAAAGGAGATAAGTGCTATTGCATGGGGAAGGAGAGAAAATGAAATTGGAATTCCAGATAGCAGGACAAAAGGGAAAGCCATGATGTAACTGGAAAGATACAGTCAAGGAAAGCCTCATTGATAAAGTGCCATTCAAGCAAAGCCCCAACAAAGATGAGGGACTTCACCATGAACATATTTGAGGGGGTGGTGACACTGTCTGGTCTTGATTGCTGCCTTGTACTGATGCACTTATGATGTGCCAGCTAACTGCTAATTGGATTGCATAACCCCCATTATACAGAAAACCACCCAAGGTTGTTATTACTAATGTTTGCATGTAACAGACAGGGAAACTGTGATTTAGGACAGTGTAATCACTTGGTGGGCTTACTAAAACATTGCTGGGTCCCATCACAGACACTGGCAATTTGGTAAAACTGGGCTTTGGCCTGAGGATTTGTATCTTTACAAGTTCTCAGACCATGCTACTGCTGAGCCTTCATCCACATCTCGTCCCCTCCCACACATGTTCAATAAAGAGCACACTTAGAGAATCACCAAAGTAAAGACCTTTCAGTCTCCAAAACCCTACATTCTGGTCTAAATTATATCCTTCTTCTTTCAAAGAGTAACACTTCATTCAAACACTTCCACTTATTTTTTCAGTTAAACCTCAAAAATGAATAACAAGCATAATATCAATATACAAAATGATCAATATATAATACAATGAAAGCCTATAAGAGCAAAATTATCAGTTTTACCTACTGCAGTATTCTTATTACATAGAAGAGTAACTGGCATACACTAAGTATTAAACAAAACAGTTTCGGGTGAACTAATTCTAATGTATATTTTAACCTTTAGTTTATAAAACTTTTAGATTTACAGAAGGGCTATAAAGATAGGCTAGAGTTCCCATACAGCCTTCAAGCAGCTTCCACAATTTTATCATCTTCAACAACATTTATCAAAAACTATGACCCTAACGTGGACATAACCAAGCCTCAGACTTGATTTGAATTTCACCAGTTTTCCTACTAATGTCCTTCTACAGTTCAGGACAGCATGTGCCCCTGGGTCACCATGTCTGGTTAGTCTCTGGTACACGACAGTTTCTCAATTTTACAGACTTTCTTTGTTTTTTGTGCCCTTGACATTTTTTTTTTTCTCTTTCACTTTGTGGTATTGGGGATCCAACCCAGGGTCTCACATGTGCTGGGCAGGTACTCTTCCACTGAGCTACATCCCCAGCAGACCTTGATAATTTTGAAGCAAACTGGTCAGGTATTTTGTAGAATATCTCTCGATTTTTTTTTTTTCTGTTGTTGTTTTGCATTAACAGATTGAGGTAATAGATTGGGGGAAGGATGTGGTGAGTAAAGGGCTCTTCTCATGTCATCACATCAGGGTTAAAGGAAATTCATATGATAATCACTGGAGATGTTAAACTGGATCCAGGATATTAATGCTTTATCTGAGGTACGTGTGGTAAAGATTTTCTCCCAATCTGTAGGCTCTCTCTTTACATTATTGTATCTTTTGCTGAAAAGAAGCTTTTTAGTTTGAGTCCATCCCATTTATTGATTCTTGATTTAACTTCTTGCGTTTTAGGGATCTTGTTAAGGAAGTCAGATCTTAGGCCAACAAGATGAAAAATTGGGCCTACTTTTTCTTCTAGTAGTCGCAGGGTCTCTGTTCTAATGCCTAAGTCTTTGATCCACTGTGATCGTGCAGAGTGAGAGATAAAGGTTTAATTTCATTTTGTTACATGTGGCTTTCCATTTTTCCCAGCACCATTTGCTGAATAGGCTATCTTTTCTCCAGTGAATGTATTTGGCACCTTTGTCTAGTATGAGATACCTGTATTTATGTGGGTTTGTTTCTGTGTCTTCTATTCTGTTCCAGTGGTCTACATATCCATTTTGGTGCCAATATCATGCTGATTTTATTACTATAGCTCTGTAGTATAGTTTAAGGTCTGGTATTGTGATACCTCCTGCTTCACTTTTCTTGCTAAGGATTTCTCTAGCTATTCTGGGTCTATTATTTTTCCAAATGAATTTCATGATTGCTTTCTCCAGTTGTATGAAGAACATTATTGGGATTTTAATAGGCATTGCATTAAATTTGCATAACGCTTTTGGTAGTATGGCCATTTTGACAATATTAATTCTGCTTACCCAAGAGCATGGGAGATCTTTCCATCTTCTAAGGTCTTTTTCAATTTCTTTTTTTTTTTTTTTTTTTTAGTGTTCTGTAGTTTTCATTGTAGAGTCTTTCACCTCTTATGTACTTTTTTATTTTTTGAGGCAATTGTGAATGGGGTAGGGTTCTTTATTTCTCATTCAGTGGATTCATTAGTGATGTATAGGAATGCATTTGATTTATGGGTATTTATTTTATATCCTGCTACCTCATGTACACATATAACTGTATAACTGATGAGATCCTACAATATGTATAATCAGAAAAATGAGAGATTACACTCCATTTATATATGTTCTATTAAAATGTTTAAATACATTCTACTGTCATGTACAGCAAATTAAAACAAATTTAAAAATTAATTAAAAAATGAACTGTATCCCCTGGTTAGGATGTATTCTGCCAGCTTTCTCCACTGTAGAGTTCCTGTATTTTTCTTTCCATAAAGTGAGTCACTAAGCACACACTTAAGGGAAAGAGAATTGAGTTCCACCTGTTACAGTAGCACATAAAATGAGTTTGTGGACATATGCGAAGACCACAAGAGTAATTAACTACATATTTGGGAAAAGGAGAGAGTTTTCAGCCATGTATATATCCTGATTCTCCTTTCATTTTTTTCCCTAGGCTAACCTTGTATTTTCTCTGGTTGGTTCTAGAATGAACCGTTTCTTTTTCTTTCTTTTTTTTTTTGAAAGTGGTATTTGGAAACTATTTGAGCACTAGATAGGCAAGGTATTGCTACTGGAATGTCACCATAAGTAGGCCCTCTCAACGGACAGTGCTATGCAGCATGTGCATACATACTAACCAATTTGTATTTATATATCAGTATTGATTACTGTATCTATCTTTATACTTATTAAAGTAAGCATGACTCCTCTCACTCTGTCACCACAGCGTTCACTCAGGCCTTTCTCTATTGTTTATTTGTAACTGCTTCCTCTGACAGTAAGAAATCTGGTGTGATGGGCTTATCTGTGTTCCCCACAAAGTTAGCAGATTGAATTTAATCCCTAAATATGATTGCAAACCATATTTTGAGAAGTGAGAAAATTACATCAATAGAGTAGTCCCTCTAATCCAATACAGCTGCTGTCCTTATAAGAAGAGGAAATTTGAACAGATATGTACAAGAGAAGTCTATGTGAAGACACGAAGATGGCCACCTATGGGCCAGGGAGAGAAGCCTGTAGCACACCTCCTCCTCATGGCCCTCAGAAGGAATCAACCCTGTAATACCTTGATCTGAGACTTCTAGAGATTAAAATTAAATAAGCAATATTGATACAGTATTAATAACTAAAGTCTTTGTTCAGATCTCCTTAGTTTTAGCCTACTGTTCTTTTTCTGTTGTTACCACATTACATTTACTCAGCAGGTCTCCTGCTGTTCACGGCTATGACCATCTCTTAGATTTCCCTCGTTTCTGATGACCTCAGCAGTTCAAGGATTAAAAGACAGGTATTGTGCAGAATGTTCCTCAACTGGGATTTGTCTGATGTTTTTCTCATGATGAGCACGGGCTTATGGGTTTCAGGGAGGAAAGCCAGAGAGCCATTTGCCTCACATCATATCAAGGACACATGTAATAAATGTGAATTATCACTGTTGATATTGGCCTTGAACATATGGCTGAGGTAGTGTTTGTCAGATTTCTCCACTATAGTGTTATCCCCCACCCCACTTCCATTCTTTATGGTTTAGTAGTAAGTCACTATGAATAGACAGACCATAAAAGTAGAGAGTTAAACTCCTTCTCTTTGAGAGTAGAGTAGCTATATAAATTATGTGAAATTTCTCTGCATAGAGATTTCTCTCTTATCATCTATACATTCAACCATTTATTTTAGTATATAATCATGAAAATTTATGTTATACCCTGGATACTAATCCAATATTACTTTATTTTGTCACTCAACTTGTCCCAGTTTTGGCCATTGCAAGTTTTTCAGTTGACTCCTTCCCTTTGAATGAAATATTCCATCATTGTGTGCTCAGTATTTTGCTTTACTTTGTTTTTTAACACTGTTTTTCTGGCACTACAAAATGTTCCTCATTTTTATTCTTTCCTCTACCAGTTCCAGAATCAGCTGTTTCTGCAAGAAGCCCGGGTTTACCTTACTGGATAACAGTATTAGGAACAAAGATATGGGTCCTATATTTTCAACCTAACAATTCACCATAAATTCTTTCTCCGTGTGAATAACCATGATCATTTTTATAACTGCATAAACCACTGTGTGCATTCACTGTGTGGAAAAACTGTAATATCATCTATTGATGGACATTGATCCTGTTTCTATATTTCAGTACTATAAGAAATGCCTGGGTAAAATTACCATACAAATTACTAATAATTTTCCTCAGGATAAATTTGTAGAATGGGAAATTGTGAATTTAGGGTTTTGATGCCTGGTGTGAAAGAGGTTTCCATGGTCCTACCTGCAGAGAGCAAGTGCCCACTGCCCTGCAAACTCCCCATCATCTGCTTCCTATTGTTACTGCTATTTTTAAAACAACTTCCTATGTAATGGATAAATTTTTTTTTGTAGTTGCAATTGATTTCAAGCCAGAATGAACAATGTTTTAAATATGCATTTGTCATATGAATACTCATTTTAAAATGCTTCTTTGTTCATTTTTCTATTGATATACTTTTTTAAATGATAGGTAAAGAGCACTTGTACATTAAAGAAATTAACACTTAGCCTATAATATATATTTAACTCTCTCCAGTTTGCCATTTGTCTTCTAATTTGACTTATTTTTAAACAATAGCTTCCCATATTCCATATTCTATAATTTTATATACATATATATTTTGCCTAAGCCACATTTACATTTTACAGTTTTGTTCATGTACTAAAAAATGTGTTTACTTTCACATTTTTGCATTATGTGAACCAATCTAAAAAAGAACTGATGATGTATTATTGATTCTGACATAGTCATGAAAGCACAGATTATGCTTCTATTAAAACTTATATTTTATGACAGGTTTGTCAGGTTTAATTTATGACTCATACACATTTCTGGCTCAGTAGCCACAAATTATCTCCTTTTGAATCTTTATGATATAGTACATTTTCTTACGAGAGCATTTTTTCAAACATCTTGATACATTCTTAAGGAATTTTTAAAAAAGGAAACACACCAAAAATTGATAAATAGGAAGTATTTTAAAAGTGATATCAAATGCCCATCTATACATGTGAATATGTGTATGTATATGATTCAATCTCTACTTTCTTATTTCTTATGCTAGTTTTATATTTTTATCAGTATGTTTTTCTCATTTTAGGCAAAGGATGTATATAGATATTCATGTCACATTTAATTTCCTGAATATAACAAATATGCACATACCAAAAAATAAAACTGATACCATCTTCATTATAATAGCATTAGTGAAATTTCAAATAAAGAAACAAAAAATATAAGTTTCTAGCAATAGGAAATAGGATGGTGGGGCTGAGGAGGAGCTAACTAGGAACATTTTAGTCATGCATAGAGACACAATGGTAAGAAGACATCTGGTATCCTCAGGAGACAGAGGGAAGGCAGTCAGGGGCCAAATCACACAGGTCATCTATCCTGTTTGAGTCTTTAAACTGAAAAATAGATGGAAATGCACTTAAGTGACTTTTCCAAATCACTGCTTTATAAGACTCTAAAATGAGGCAGAGAACAGTTGAAGGAAAGTAAATGTTCCCTATGTCCAGTCCTAAGACTCATTGGCAGTCGAAAGAATAGATGATGATACTTTATCTGCAGGGGTGAGGACTCTAAATATGGAGAGAAGAAAATGCAGCTGGGGTAGAGCTGAAATGCAAAACCAACAGCACTTAGCCACTGACTAGAAATAGAGAGGTGGAGACAAGTGGGTGGCAGTTTCTCATTGGGAGATAGGAAACGCTGAGGGCAGCTGTGTGGTAAGAACACCAGTGCGCAGACTTTTGGTTTTTCAATCCCTTTGAAATATACAAGACATGTCACTGGAGCTCAGAAAGAAGTTCAGGCTGTGGATCATAGTTGACACTTCGAGTGTGGATAGGATTGCTTCGGGAAAAAGCATAAGGCAGTGACTCTAAACTGGAAGTTGGGTTGTAGGCATTTTGCCCATTCAGGGATATTTGACAATGTCTGAAGACTTTTTTGATTGTCACAACTGGGGCATCTAAAGAAGAGAGGCCATGGACACTGCTAAACATCCTACAATGCACAGAACAAGTCCCCACAGCAAAGATTATCCAGAACAAAATGTCAATAGTGCCAATATTGAGACACCTGATATAGAGTTCAACGACATGAGGGCTTTAGAAGCTTCACCTGGAGACCACAATGCATCTGGAACAGACTGAGAAAGAGCAACCACAGAATCAGGATCAAAACAGAGAGAAAAAAGTTTGGGCAACAGGGCATAAGAAAGCATTAAATATACTGATTCAGAGTCTAATTCATACAGACTTTTTTTTATTCTTCTAAAAATATTTTCCAACCTGTGTTCTAAGAGCCCACACAAAATAGGAATCTATTCATAGAAACAGAAATGGAATTCTGCATCATTTCCCATTAATCCCCAAACCTTGGTCACCTTCCTAAATTTCCCTATTTCTCAGAGGCTTACTTCAAAGGAGAGATAGCTGACCACTGATTGAGGGAATAGGAATAGGGAGGGAAGAAGGAGGCAGGGAATCTGGATTAAGAAAAAGGATAAATACTTTATATAGAATAAGAGCAAGCCCCACTTACAGATATGAACCCTTCCAAATAATCACTTAAGAGTTCATTATTTGGAATTCTGCACGCATCTTCCCCACAGAGATGAAGATGCAGTTATGGCAAGTAGTCACATTTAAGGAAAAACTAAAAAAGATTGTAACATCCTTTGATGCTAATGATAGTCTGAAAGAAGTCCATGAATTCAGGAGGTTCAGGATGGTTTTTAAAAGTCAGCTGTCTTCCTTTTTTTTTAAATTTTTTAATGTTTTCTGTTATACCTGACAATAGAATGTATTTTGACATACAAATATGGAGTATAACTTCCCATTCTTGTGGTTGTACACAATGTGGAGTTACACTGGTCGTACATTCATATATGAACATAGGAAAGTTATATCCCATTCATTCCCCTTTCTTAAAAACACCTACAATTTCAACTTTTTTAAAGCTTGTTTAATCATCAAATATTGATTGAATGCTTACACAGGTCTTTAGTGTCTGTGAGCTCCTCTAAATGCTAAACTCTGTGTGAGCAAGCACCACGTTTGTTCTACTCAATACCAAACTACCATTACTGCCTGGCATCCAAGTCATAAAAATTGATTAATGTCTAAGTAATGAACAAATGAATTAATGTAGTTCTATTGTTAAACATGATATTTGACCCAAATGTATTTCCAAAGGGTAAATTTTTATGCAAAATTACCCTATAAACTTGTTAGAAAGCAGCCTGGCAATGTGAAGAATGATATTTTTGAATCAGAAAGGTTCCCCATAAATAGTCTAGTCCTGCCAGAAGCCTACCCTTGGGGTCTGACTCACTCAAACAGTATCTTATATATGTACATATAATACCAGACATACATATGCACATACATGAATACACACATATATTTATACCCCATTTACATATTATACTCACAGGTCTCTTACTCCCTTTGGGATACTAAGACATCTCCATTTCTGCTCTGGTTGTGGTAGTAGTGATGCAAACACAGCCCAAGCTGACAAACAGTTTTAAATTTAGAAAAAAAAAGATTCTATTTCCTTTAGAAATATAAGAAAATCTTCAGGAGAGGCGAGTTTTTGAAATGTATGGAAACCTAATAACAGGATTAATGTATTATCGTAAACAATTTTATGCAAAGAAACTTCCACATTGGACTTCAAAGGAGAATGGAATTAAGACAGGAGAAGTGGGTCAAGTGGAGAGGACTTTCCTGATTAGGAAAAGATGGTCACAGAGGAGCGTTTTACAGGCACTCAAGCACGAGGTCTTTGTAGCACGCCTGTCTTCTATCTAAACAGTGCCATTTAGACCAAAGAATGGTATTAGAGAGGGAAAGCAGGCTCTGCTGAAAACAGGCAGGGAGCAGTTAGATCTGGGCACCCCAAGAAACCATGCCATCAAGATGTTGATTACAGAAGATGAGATTAAAACAAACAAACAAACAAAAACAAAGTACAAATGCACACTTTAATGAGCCAGTAAATGTGTAGGGGTTCGGGACTTTTAGATATTCAAGACACTTATATAGACATCCATCTGAAAATGAAAAGGAGAAAACAGTAAAATGCCAATTAGACAACAAGAAGTCAGATTTAGTCAATAGTACACTTAATTTTACTCTGCAGTTTATATTTTTCTATGTTTAAGTCTTACACCATTTGTTTTGTAACTGGTAATCAGTAATTAGTAGGTTTATTAATAATTTGCTATTAACTAAATTTCACTGAGCTTTTTAATAACCATTCACAAATATACCTACTCACAAACATAGCATAAATAAGTGCTCTATATCACTTAACAATCCACACTAGAGAAACCCAGGGTTGATCTCCTCGAATCCATGAATACTAGTTTTCTAAATTACAAACAATAAGTAAAAGTCAAAATTAGGCTTAAAAAATAAAGTTTAATACTAATGATTAAAAATAAGAGCTAACCATTACTGATTGCATATTAAATACTAAAGTCTCCCGTCCATTTCATCTAGCCTTACTATATTAAAAGTAGGTAAAATCACTGAATCCATTCTATATATGAAGAAAAGTAAGATGCAGAGAGGTTCAGTGACTTACCAAGATTATAGCTTCAGAGCTAGAATTTGAACTATGCATTCTTCGGAAGGTTCCTTAAAGTAACAACAAACATAACAATAAAGAATTCATAGAACTTTCTGGAAGGGCACTAAACTTGCTTTGACTTTGTTTCCACTTCACTTTCAGCACTCCTTGTCCTTAACTTCTATGTCTGCACACTCTTCTTGAAGAACTGCATTTATTTCCATGGTGTCAGTTTTCTATGTTGGAGATTTCTAACTAGATCCAGCCCAGATGGTCCTCCTCCACATCACTCTTATGTTGACATTGTGAGTTGGATGTCATCCTGTACCTAAAAGTAAACATGACCTACACTAAACTCAGTATGTCCAACCCATTCCCCAAACCTATGCTTCATGTGTTGCTCACTTCAGGAAATGACTCACTTTTTCTTCCAATGCTACGAACTTGGGAGTGATCTTTCCCTCTCAAGCACTACATCTAGTGATATTTGCATCCACACCTCCACCATCACTTTAGCAGGATTATGGCAACAGGACACCCACCTGCTATTCTATCATTCCTGCCTGGAGCCATATTCAAATGTTTTCCCCAAAATGATTTTCCTAAAGAAGAGATCACACAACTTACTCATTCACTTATTCAGCAATTTTTTTGGTTGTTGATGAGCACCTTCTTTGTGCCAAATAGTGAAAATCACAACAATAAAAAAGGAGACAGAAAGGCATCACTAACTGAAATTAAACAAAATGTACATGTGTGTGTGATACATGATGCACACGTGTGCTATGCATTTACGTGGTGATAAAATCTTACTACTATGATGTGGAATCTCACTACTCCCTCATTGGCACACATTCCTGCTAAACTACTTTTAATTTCCCCAACATGCCATGGTCCCCTATCCAGGTCTCTGCACAGGCTGCTTATTCTATCTAAAATTCTCGTCCCACCGACTTTTCATAGGCTAACTCCTACCCATTTACAGCAAGTTGTCCCAGATCCCCCAGTTCTGGCTTTGTAATCTATCATCAGATCCCAATGCAACTTAAACTTCCCCATTATAGTATTTACCACACTACACTGTCATTGCATAATTACTCATCTGTTCCCCTCTCAAATATAAGTGCCCAGAGAGCAGAAAACGTGTTTTGATCATGTGGTAAGTATTTGTATTCATATGCTATGACTGTTACAACAAAATACCATGGACTAGGTCACTTAAACTACAGAAATGTATTCTCTCATAGTTCTGGTGGCTAGAAGTCTAAGATCAAGGTATCAACAGGTCTGGTTTCTCTACTTGATTTACAAATGGTCACTTCTCAACATCCCTGGTTTCTTTTCTCTGTGCATGTGATGCCCTGGCAGTTCTTTGTGTGTCTAAATTTCTTCTTATAAGGATACCAGTCAGATTGGAATAGGGACCACCCCAATAGTCTCTTCATACCTTACCTCTTCAAAGCCCTTATACAATTTCATTTTGGAGTATTGGCAGTTAGGGTTTTAAAATGTGAATTTTAAGAGGGCAAAATTCAGTCAAAAAAAAAATTCTACGAGCAACTCATGGCCAAACTTGGTTGGCCTATGGCTCCAGCCACTTCCCCAATCCCATATTATTTTGAAGCAACTCAAGATATCATACCCTTTAATCAGTAAATATTCCTTTAACATCTAGAGATAAAGACAATATACTTCTCTCTGTGTCAAAAAAGAGATGAGTCCTCCTCAACTCTCCAGTTACTTCCTAACATCTTTTCTGGTTTTGAGGAGCAATGTCCTTTCCACAAAAACAATTCCTTCTGTTTAGAAAATTTCCCTTTTATAATAATCACTTACAAATTTCATATATCTTCTATATGTTATACCTGTAGTCTAGACTTCAAAGATAAAACAGGAAGTATCCAGATGGTTTTAGCTGACTTTTTCTACATGTTGTTTAGGCTACTGAAAAACGAACTGTGTGTGTGCATGCACACACATGCATGTGTGTTAGTCAGCTTTTTATCACTATAATGAAATACCTGACACAGGCCACTTAGAAAGAAGGTTTATTTAGCTCACAAGTTTGGAGACTTATAGATCAAGATCAGGCAGCCCATCAGTTTGACCTCTGGTGACAGTGGCCAATGACAGCACATCACAGAAGGAGCTAATATAGGAAAAAGCGAGTGATTATATCTCAAACCAGGAACACAGGAAGTGTACAACCAGGGCCAGGCTTGCACCTTATATAACAACAATTGACATGTTCATCATTCTGGAACATCCCTCTTTATAAATTCAAGAGGAGTTGCACAAGAAATATCTCAACCCCCCCCCCCCCCCCCAATGAACTAAGGTCTCCCACTAGGCCCATCTCCCAAAGGTTCTATCACCTCCCAATAGCACAATCCTGAAGACCAAGCCTTTAATCACAATGGACCTTTGGGGGACACAAACCGTATTCAATCCATTGCAGTGCATAGAAAGTATTAAATCTAAAATGAGGCTAACAGATTTTCAAGATGCAGTTTGAGACTCCATGAATGCTACTCCATGCACTATCAGTGAAATCTAAGAAGCTACTTTCTCTTTTCATTATGGATGCCTTTAACAGCATTCCCACATCTCCTGACAGCTGTCATGGCAACATGCTCCCCTGTCAGGATGAGAAAGTAGCAAGGCCCATCCTCTTAATGCATGAATGAACCAAGGAGACTTCTGAACAACAGAACTCCCCGGAGTTTGGTTGACACCATTACAAAATGCAGTTTTGCAGTTTCTGCCAAACGGTCTCATTTAAAGTGATGCCTTCTCCACAGTGATTCTTCATACCATAATGACAAGGAGGAGATGAGATGGTCCTTCTTTATTTTCCATTTGTAATTCTACACATTTTGTCTTTAAAGAGAAAGTTATAAAATGAAAACAAATAACATGGGCACTAAAAAATACATGGAAGACACAGGATTTTAATCACCAACATTTTTGTCCTTGTATGTGTTTGGAAGGGAAAATAAAAGAATTGCTGTGTTCCAAAAATAAACTGAATATCATAAATACCAAAAATTTTATTAAGCAGAAACTCTTGAAACTGGAATAAATGTCCTTGGGTCAGTGTTCTACGAATGAACATATATGTAAGTATGCTTACAGTGATTTTTTTAAATAAAATGTATTTTTAGAACAATTTTAGATATACAGAAAAATTGCCAAGGCAGTACAATGAGTTCCCATAGCCCCAGAGAGTTTCCCCTTTATTAACATTCTACATGTGCATTTGCTACAATTAATAGGCTAATATTGATAAATTATTTTTTAACTACAGTCCCCACTTTATTTAGATATTCTTTATTTTTATCTAATATTTTTTGTTTTAGGACTCGATCCAAAATAACACATTTCATTTGTTGTCTGTCTCCTTAAGCCCCTCTTAGCTCTAACAATTTCTTAAAATCTCCTTATTTTGGATGCTCTTAACAGTTCTGAGGCGTATTCTTGATTGTAGAATATTCCTCAACTGAAATTTCTTTGATCTTACTTTTCATGATTTGACTGAGGTTATGTGTTTGGGGAAGAAGATGACAGAGGTATCACATTATGTATACCATCAACACAATTTATCCCTGCTGAAATCAACCTTGATTATCTGACTGAGGTATGTTTGTAACGACTAATTATTATGAGTATTAAGAGGTGTTTTATGAGCCAAGATGTGATCCATCTTCGTAAATTTTCATAAAATCTTAAGAAGAATGCAAACTCTATTTCTTGAATAAAATGTTCTATAAATGTCAGATCAAGTCCATTCATAGTACTATTTAGGTCAACTATATACTACTGACTTTCTGTTCAATTGACCTATCAATTACTAAAAGAAAGGTGTTGAATGTTGGCAGCTACAAGTGAATTTGTCTATTTGTCTTTGCAGCTCCTTTTTTTTTTTTTTTTTTGCCTTATGTATTCTAATGGTCTTTTGTTAGGTGCCTACAAGTTCAGCATTTTTATGTTTTTTGGAGAATTAATCTGACCCCTTTATCATTCTCTTTGAAGAATGGCTTTCTTCTCTGATGATTTTCCTTGTACTGAAGTCTGCTTTATCTGAAATTAAGATAGTCCAACTTTCTTTCAATTACTGTTAATATGATAAAATTTACTTTTAATCTGAGGTTTTATATGTAGAATTGAATCTTTTTAAAATCTACTCTGATAATTTCTGTGACTTATTTGGCTAATTGTTGTAGTCAAACCATTCACATTACATTCAAAGTGATTATTTATATAATTGGATATCTACTATGTTTGTAACTTTTCTATTTGCTATGTTATTTTGCCCCATACTTCTCTTGCTTTAATTAAGCATTTTATTTTATACCATTTTACCTCCTCTCCAAGCTATCAATTACACTTCTCAAAAATTTCTAAAGTGGTTTTACTATTGTTTGTAATATGCCTTTTAAGTTAATCTAAGTTATGCTTTAAATAATACTATGTCATTTCACATGTACTGCAGGTACCTTATAACAATATACTGCCTGATTCTCCTTTCCACTTCTTATGAGATTATTGTCATTCATTTTATTACCATAAGTTGAATTACCTAATACTATATTACAATTATTAGTTTAAATAATTTTATTTGTGATCAATTAATAAATAGAAAAATAAGATTTTACTGTCATTTATCCCTTCTCTGATGTTCTTTTCTTACTTAGATACACATTTCTGCATTTACTAAATAATTTGACTTTTCCATGAAAAACTTCTTCTTTTAACATTTATGAAGGGAAAACCTGATAGAAGTATAGAAACTCCTCAATCCTTTACTTATCTGACAAAGTCTTTATTTTGCCTTCACTTTTAAAAGATATTAATTTCTCTATATGTAGAATTCAAAGGTGGTGAGGTTTTTTTGTTTTTGTTTTTGTTTTTGTTTTCTTTAAACAGTTTATTTCATTCCACCTGCATGGTTTCTGATGAGAAATCCACTGTAATTCTTTTCCTTGGTTCCTCTATAGGACAACCCTAACTCATGGTTTCCTGCAAGATTTTCTCTTCGTTTACTGGAGTATGGATATTATGTATCTAGAAATAGGTTTTGGTATTTAACCAGGTCCAGTCTCCTAATGAGACTTTCAGAGAAATTCTTCATTTCTTTTTCGGTGTTTATGATTTCTAGCATTTCTTTTTGATTTTTCTTATTTTTTTTTTAATCTCTTTGCTTATGATGCCCATCTGTTCTTGCTTGTTGTCTACTTTTTCTATTAGAGCCTTAACATTTGAATCATAGTTATTTTAAATTGCCTGATAATTCCAAAATCTTTGTCATGTCCAAGCCTAGTTCTGATGTTCAGTTTATATTTTGATCTGCTTTTTTTTTCTTAGCTTTTAGTGTGCCTTGTAATATTTTGTGGAAAGTTGTAGATAATATATGGAATAACAGGAACTGAAGTAAAAAGAACTTTAGTGTGAGGTTTTAAGTTAATCTGGCTAATAGTTGGACTGCTTAATGTTTGTTGTGAATGTAGGTGTTCCAAGCATTCAAATTCTTCTAGTGTCCTTTTTTCTCTCCCTTATTGTCTTTGGGCTCTCCCAAGAACTTCTCTTTGGACAGCAACTGCATCTTCCATTTTTTTCAGCTATAAAGCCCTATAACTGTACAGCAACCCTGTCATGGTGGTGGTAAAGAAACAGGAAGGGGTAGTAGCATTCTCTGTTCTTATGATGAAATTTCCTTCAGGGGGATTATTTCACTGACCTTTAGAAGTGCCTGTTAGCCTTTTTACCCCTTAAGTAGTAGAGAAAATCTAGAGAAGGTTAAAGTCAGAGAATTGTTCTTTCCCAAGGAGGATACGATTCTAGTTACAGTAGTATGCTGGCTGGTAAATGGGTGGAGTTGGAGAATATCATGCTAAGCAAAATAAGCCAAACCCCAAAAAACCAAAGACCAAATGTTTTCTCTGATATGCAGATTCTAATTCACAATAAGGGTGTCGAGGGAGCTCTAGGGAACAAGTTACTTTAGATTAGGTAAAGGGAAGTGAAGGGAGGGGAAGGAGTATAGGGGTAAGAAGGATAGTAGAGTGAAATAGGCATTATTACCTCATGTAAATATACGACTGCATACCGATGTGATGCTACAATATGTACAATCAGAAAAATGAGAAATCATGTTCTGTTTATGATTTATCAAAATGATAAATGCACTCTACTGTCATGTATAACAAATTACAACAAATTTAAAAATTTTTAAATTAAAAATAAAGATTCTAGTTACTTTTTTTTCTTGGAGAGTAGGCAGGCCTTTATTAAAGAGCACATTCTATAACTGTCTAAAATTCACCTATTTCTCCAGATTTTGGAATGGTGATCTTTCCTGTGATTGCTGATGGTTCTAAGAAAAGTCAACCGTTCTCAGTTTGCTCAGTTCGTGCTTGTTGTGAGGATGGAAATGGTGACCTCTAAGCTCTTTATATGTTGGAGCTCCTGACGTTGTTTTCTTGTACTCATATTTTTAATATTTATTTTAATAGAAAAGGTATTTACTGAGAACTCTTTAAGAAGCTCACTAGAGTGACACAGCAAAATATAGTAATCATAAAGAATAAGTATTTTTAGCAGTGTAGTAAGGTAGTTCACCAAAGAGAAGGAATGATAAGGGGTTGAGTATTCGGGGACTTGGACAGAAGTTAGGAAATACATAGACTTAAGGTGGTGAGCAAATGTCACTTTGATAAAGCGCATAGCAATGGTGAAGACTTGGGGATGGGTTAAGAATGATGTGTTCCACAGTCACTTCACCTGGGCTGCAGCATAGTTTTCATTATAGAGTGGTGGACAAGAACAGTGGGAAAGGTGACTGATGCAGAATCAGAATGAGTTGCTCAACCAGAACCATGAGGACCTAGTCAGTGAGTAGAAAGGAACAAGTACTGAACTAGGATTCATGAGGACACGTAGTCTTTCCCACTCACCCTAAGGCAAAGTCACTGGGCTTTGAGTCTGTGTTCCCATCTTTAGTTAAAATAATTGCTGAATTGCTGAGTCCTCTTCCCACTTTTAAATACCCTAAGGTTCTTTGTAGAAATCTCTTCTGCATCAGTCCCCATAGGCAGGAAACCATCTTTGCATGAGTGTTTTGAAGGACAGAAAGTTCACTGCTCTCTGAAGCAGGAACAAAGCAGTTAAAGTTGATGGAATGCTTTTGTTTATAATGAGCTGAAATCTGTCTTTCCATAATTTGCTCCACATAAAGTTTACAATTTTAGAGCAAGTCTGTCCAACGGAAATTTCCACAGTGATTAAATATTCTATATCTGTGCTGTCCAAATCAGTAGCCACTGACCACATGTGGCACTGAACACTTCAGCTGTGACTTCTATGAACGGAGAACAGAATTTATTTTATTTTATTTTGTTTTAAATAGCCACACATGCCCAGTCGTTACATATTGGACTATACTGCTCTAAAACAACCTACAATAAACGTATTACTTCCACATGACATTCTTCAAATATCTGTGACAGTTCATTATCGGTCAGTCCTCCATGCTTTTCTTTTTCTAGCTAATCATCACACCATGATGCTCTAACCATTGTTCACGTGGCCTATTTTGTAGCCCCCATGTTCTTACGCACTCCTGTGAGGTCCACAGATGGTTTTCAGAAACCGTGAAACCCTGAATTTTTATGCAAATCTCTTGTGTAAATATGCACATTTTTGAGGGGAGAGCTTTCAGAGCTACCTTCAGATTCTCAAAAGAATCTCTGACCACCAAATGAGGGCTGGGGTAAGAGGTGAGAAAAGAAAATGGGACACAATGGTAGTATTAAAGTTAGGTCTGAGATATCAAATAACAAATGAGAGTCTGAGATGAAAGCAGACCTCAGGACTCCTAGAGCCTAAATTGCTTCTGTTCTAATATCACCTATACATTTTCACACAAAAGTTGTTTCAATTTCTTTCCATACCATAGCCATCATTCTTTTCCTATAAACATGGTAACGTAGCTTTTATCAATATTATGCTTTCTTCATTACAACCATGGTCAAAATTATTAAATACACATACAGATGCACAAAGCATTCTTTAACACTAAAACACACACACACACACACACACACACACACACACACACACACACACAATGTAAATCATTCAGGGGCTCATTTGGGTTCCCTCCCCGCACCTTAAATTTCTTCTCTTTTGACATGACAACTCAAAGGATGAAAAAAAAAAAGGAAAATGCATTTCAAAACATTTCTTTCAGTCTGTTAAAGCCGTTTGTAATTCCTTTGGTTCAGATTCTGCTACCTCCATGTAGAAAGGTGTATTTTGAAAAGAAAAATGAATTCATCTTACTAAATCAAAGGATGAATAGTCTGCCCAGTAATCTGACCTCTAACAGCCTCAATCAAACCATCACAGGTCTGCCAGTGTTTATTCTATTTTTAAAAGACTTCAAGAAGGATAATTTCATTACCTTAAGTGGTAATTCATCCCAATGTCATTCAATAAAAGATCAAGTATAACATAACACTAAAATAATTTTGTAGGTACTATATTGTCTTTTCCAAAAGTACATATCAAGTAAAAGTACCTCAGTTATTTGACAGTGTGGCTTCTCTTTAGTATCATCCTAATGTAATTCAGGCATTAAACTTGCATAAGACCCGGTGGCATATCAAATATTCAATTCTTGAGTTTCTCTGGCTTCAGGTTTTGAAGGCATTCTTTTTCTTCTTCTATTCATTTCTTTCTCTCTCATTCTTTTTAATATTAAACATCAGTTCAAATGGTCATAATATAAAAATTCTAGACAAAAAAAATCTGGACATTAGTTACCCCAAATCCATAGTTACGGGGTTTTGTTTGTTTAAATAACAATTGAGTAAAAGACAAGGCATGACAAAAACTGAATCTATCTCTTTGTGATTAGGTCTTTCTAGACAAACTTCAGAACATGCATTTGTTTTACCTTCCCAGTTCTAAAGGGAAGAGTTAGTATGATACATGAACAAAAGTCCCTCTATGCCTTTGTCCCCATCATGAGTGGCAGAACCTGCACTCAGGCTGGCTGGGCTTTGCTCCCAAGAACTATGAATGCCTTGGATTCCCCAATCCTGATGTCTATAGAACTGTTAAAGACAAAGAAGCTGGCCCTTCTCAATACCTACAACACTGCCTTCCCAGTCAGTGTACATCCTTATTGCCTGATACTAAATCACAAGAATACCTGCTAACTCCTCTCCCTATTCTACCCCTGACTTCTATTCTCAACCCAACAGCCATGGGGTACTTTTAAAACATGTCAGATCATGTTATTCCTTAACATAGCCCAAATGCTTCCTATCTCACACTAGAAAAAAGCTAAAATCTCTACTGTGACCCTCCAAGCTGCTCCGTCCCCTCCAGGCGAATATTACTTTCTCTGTAGTGACTCATTTTATGTCCCAGACCTACTCCCCCAAAACAGACATCTCATCCTTCTCACTTGCTGCACTGTTTTCCCTTAGTACTTATAAATATCTAACATATAGTAGGCTTCACTATACTTTATTATACTTACAAACTTTACTTGTGGATGAACTTACCTAGCATCTACTTCAACTACAGTGTAAGATTCACAACTGTGGGGATTTGAACATCCAGAACACTGGCTAGCATTCAATAAGTAGTCAGTGCATAAATGTAATAAACACAAGTCCACATAGACGGTGAAGTGAAAAGGCAAGGTGAAATGACCACAATTTTGATGTGATTTAAATGAAAATTCTCATTTAAATACTTGTATTATTCTTTGACATTAAAAAAAACCAAATCATAATTTTATTATAATATTAATCAAAAGCCCATTATAAAAAATCAAAATGATAGAGTGCTTGCCTAGCATGTGTTGGCCCTGGGTTCAAAACCTGAAGTCTGTCCCCACTACTCCCATACATAAAAATCAAAATTGAAGTCTTAGCAGGACATCTGCACACAGTAAGCACTCAACAAATGTTTGGTATTATTGAATTTACTGAACACTTTTCTTAGGATACATCCTTGAATGTAAAATTGATGATCATAGTCAAAGACATATATATTAAATGTCTAATAAAATCTAAATTCAGGGTCCCCATTTGCTATAGCCTCTTCTATGATATAAGAGAGATCCTCAAAGGGCATTTAATGACCTATGTTTCTGTAAAATTTTTAAAAATAAGATCTTTTAACTGCATCAGTTATGACTATTGTCACCTTTCACCCCAATTTTCCTTTCACCACTTCTCCTTATATTGAGTGGCATTGGAGTGGCCATGAGCCTTTTGGGAATCTGGCAGAGAAAACTGGGCTGGAAATTGTATTTTATTTTGATTTCCTGGCTTTTATATATAGGTTTTGAAATCATTTCCAGTGATAGTTATCAATTGGTGTTCCAGAATACAAATAAGCAGGAATATTCCTACTGCCCATCATTCCAACTCAACCCACAGGGCCAGAGGTTACATCATAATGAGAATGCTTCTTGCCAAGACTGGCACCAGAAATATGTGGGTATTGGAGAAGAAACAATTTGAAATGTACTGAGCCAGGAACTAGTCTGTTTAAAAAAAAAAAAATTCTTCTACCATCAGGTGTCTAAAATTGTAAGCAAAAGATTCAGTTCACATCAGTGCTTAGATTAAATGGAAGGTCTCTCCTGTCAAGAATATATTTGATGATACAATATATGCAATTATAAGTGCAACAAATTTGCACCACTACTACAAACAGCGAATAGGTATGTGTATGAATTTTCCTGTTCTATGTATCTTTGCTATTAACAATAAAAAGTTCCATCTACCATGCTGGAGGACTTAAATATCTTTTCTATATCTTTTTAGTAAATAGTGCAAAATCATTGTCATATGAAAAGGTAATCAAAGAATAACCAAAAATAATATGAGAAATAAGGCATTACAAAGAAATGTCAGAAAGTTAATTACGATGTTAACAAACATAATCGCATACATTCTGTTCAAGAGCAAAAACAAGACACCAGATTGGAGGCTATTCCAATGATTCAAGAAAGACACAGTAGAGATTTGGGGCAGAACACTAGCAGCAGAAGTGTCAAGAGGTCACAAATATGTTTTTGTCTTGAGCAGTCAAAAGACCTATATGAATGATGCATTGTGAGGAAGTCAGAGCACACTTATTAAGAGTCATGTCCTGGACCAGACTGACTCAATTTGCCACATGGAGATGAATTTTGTGATGTTTGTGGTATTTACTGATTTTATAAAACTAGTGACTTTTTTCCTCATCCAAACTATTTACTTTCAAACTTAACTTTGTATTTATAACTTTGGAATTCTTTTTAGAAAGAAACTCCCTCCCTCAATTGAATAAGGCTTAGGCTCCACTGTCCTTCTACCTCACTCTGGTCACAGATTGTGTACGTTTTAAATTTTGATACAAGCTGCTTAATTTCCAACTGGAAAGATTATATATGAACTGGTGCTCTCAGTTTCCATGAAGCTTCATCTATATTAGCTATTACCATTTTTTTCTCAATTTGGCCAATCTAATAGATGAAATTTTAATTCGTGACTATTTGATTACTGGTGATGCTGAATGCAGTTTCATATATGTATTGACATTTTTATCTTTCCTTGTTGACTGTCCAACCCAGTCTTTTGTCATTTTTCTATCAGACAGTTGGTTTTTATCACCTGACTGGCAAGTAAGTAAACCCCCAATTAAGTGTCAAATGTTGTTAGAGTTGTGTATTTATTTATTTATTTAATTTTTAAATTTATTTTTTATTTATCTTTTATTTCTTGGTACTGGGGATTGAACGCAGGGGCACTTGATCAATGAACCACATTCTCAGCCCTATTTTGTATTTAATTTAGAGACAGGGTCTCACTGACTTGCCTAGTGCCTCACCATTGCTGAGGCTAGCTTTGAACTTGTGATCCTCCTGTCTCAGCCTCCTGAGCCCCTAGGATTACAGGCGTACACCACCGCACCTGGCAGAGTTTGCACTCATACCACTTATTTTGCATATATACTTTCACTTAAAAATTTTACCTTTAAATGCCTTGTTTACCTGCAGATATAAATTCCTGCTTGGCAGAAAATGTAACATACTATATCATATAATATCATATTTTATATTTTACATTTTCTTATCCCTCACTTAGCACCTAACCAAAGTATTTCGAATAAGTGATATTTAAAACAAAATCTAAATTCCTTCTATTATCAATACTATCACCACTTCTACAAGTAAGTCCATTCAGTCAACTGAAGTTAAATACAAACAGCTAACTAAAGTGTGATGTGTTACACCAAATCAGCATCCCATCATCTTGCTTTTGAGTAAATACTTAAAAACTAGGGTCCTCTAGTATTATAGTTCCACTTACCCCACTATTTTCAAGCCCTTCTCCATATTCTCTTACTCTTTCTCTTTTGGCCAATCCTCAGATTCCTAGAACTTTCATCCACAAACACACACATTTAAGTTTATGAACTGCCAAGTGAATGAGAAATTCGAGAAACAAATTCTATGTTCAGAACTGAATATAAATCGTAACTAATTCTGGTCCCCACAGAGGCTTTTAAACACAATTATATGATTGAAAAATACAATTTCAGAAACACAAGCAGGTTGCTAATTACAAGGAGTATCAATGGACAGCTCCCAGAAAAGCATTCATCAATTTTGGTGTGATTACAAAAAAAATATATATATATATAAACATTAACATTCACAAATCTGCCACAACAATAGGTCAGACTTTCACAAAGACACAGCAGTAAGCTTACACAATTCAAATTTCTTCAGAATAAAATCATCTTAAGAAAAGTTATGAATGCCCATTAAGTTTTATAATATACCTTTGTAACATTTGAAAAATGTAACATAACAGTAACAGAAAAATATACAAATGATTGCACACACAGCTTGATAAATTCACAAAACGAATGCATTCATATCCTTAGCTCCAGATTATGAATGAATGATTACCAAAAACTGGAAAGCCCCCACCAGGCCTCCTCCAAGTCTTTATCTCCCCACAAAGTACACCATTAGTCTGACTTTTAACTATGGATTAGTTTTGCCCATTTTTAAACTTTGTATAAATAGGAATAGTACAATGATACTTTTTTTAAAAAATCTGGTTTCTTTTTCTCATAATTATGTTATTATGTATAACAGTAATTTATATACCCAAGTTGCATAATATACTACTAAAGAGTGCCTTCCTCCAGTCATTCCTATTAGTTATCTGTGAGATAAGTGGCATAAATACAAACTGACACTTATTATGCATTTATTTGTTTGCCAGTCAGATGATTTTTCTAATAGAAAAATGGCAAAGGACTGGGCTGAACAGTCTACAAGGAAAGATATGACATATGTGTGTGTGGTGGGGTAGGTGTGTGTGTGTTCAATATCACCAGTAATCAAAGAGGCCCAAACTAAAACTTCTATCAAGTTCTGTTTTTTAACTTTCAACTCAAATCTAGAAACTATCTCAACGAGAGTTAATAAACAGATTCAAACCTGGTGATTAGGATAACTTCTGGATAAAGCACATATTCACACACACAAGGAACTATCCTTTTTATACTAAAAATAATAAAGTGTTATACTCTGAATTTTTTCATAGTTTAATTTAAAAGTACTTTTACAGAAAGAAACTGTATGTGGTTTAAGTTATAGATCGAATCAATGCATGTATATCAAATCAAAAGCACCTACTTGGGCTGGGGAGACAGCTCAGTTGGCAGAGTGCTTGCCCGTGAAGCACTAGGCCCTGGGTTCAATCCCCAGCACCACAAATGCACCGCAAAAAAATTTAAAAAAGCCCCTAACTTTGCTTTATCTAGTTTTGACTGTGTGATTTGAATTAAGCACTCTCTGCCTGCTCGGCCTCTGTCTTGGGTAATTGTAACAGCTCTGGTCTTCTAAGCAGGAAATGCCCCTGCAGAGGTGATAGTGCCTCTTTCATCACACTTCAGCATTCATTTCTGCCCATGGCCTCAGACTAGCTTGCTTTCTGATTTTTCCCCAACCATTAACTATTACTACATTACAGCCAAAAAGAGAAATATTAGCTTCAAAAGCTAAGACACAAAGCAAACAAAAATAACTAAAGACAAACCAGAAAACTCTGTTTCAGAAACACTGCGCTTGGACCAGATGGTTCATTTTTCTCTTGTGCGATGACATTTTCATTTTCTTTTACTTGATCTGACTTCTAACCAAGTTCATTCTTAAATTACAGGCAGCTAAGCCTTTGAAAATTTTATCTGCAGCTTTCAGGATCCACAGGGACAAATGGCAAAGTGGTAGACCATGACGCAGCCCTGCTCAAGTCCTCAGAAGCCGGCGAGGCTTTGCGCCTTCAGCGGTGCGCCTCCCCTCTGCGCCGGGTCAGTAGCTTTATGCCATCTGGGTTCCTCCCCCAGGTTATATGATTTACTAAACCTGCTGGGATCCCATGTGTGACTCTTCCCAAGGAATTAAACAGAAAATACATTTCTGTCCCTGCACAGTGATAAATCCAAAACATTTGATCCCCATGACTCCACCTGAGGATTCATAAAACATCCCCAAGCCACAAAACTTCTCTTCGGTTAAACAACGATAAAGGAAGGCAAAACAAAACAGAAGAGCCACTTGTCATCTTGCAGGTACCACTGCCACTAGAGAATTCTGAAATTGTTTTACTTTTATATGAATTCATACATTTTGGAAATTGAAAAAAAAATTAATGCAGTGAATTCCAACCTAGTTTTATGGTAATCACCCACCTTTGTCACCATTCAAAAGTTAATCAGAGCCTTACTCATTCTGTCTTCATGTACTCACCAAAACATCTCCCAACTCCTCCTAGAGCTCCAAACCTTAGGTTTGAGAGACACGTGTTATGAGTCATGTCCTCCCAAAAAAAGATATATACCTTAACATTACGTGAATGTCACCTTATTTGGAAATAAGGTCTTTGCAGAAATAATCAAATTAAGGTGAAATCATTAGGCTAGGTCCTAATCCAGTATGACTTGGGGTCTACATTAGAGGAAAATGCTATATGAAAATTTTGACACACAGAGAGAACACCATGTGACAACTGAGGCAGAGATCGGAGTGCTGCAAGTCATTATGCTGCAAGCTGGAGAACACCAGGATAAGTGTCCAACATCAAAATCCAGGAAAAGGCAAGGGAGGAGACTTTCCAGGGTCTCGGAGGGAGGATGGCCCTGCTATTACCTTGATTTTGGTCTTCTAGCCTCCAGAACTTTGAAAGAATAAATTTCTGTTGTTTTAAGCCATTCAGTTCTCAGTGCTTTGTGTGGCATCTCTAGGAAGAAGATGCACATTACGATGACTGTACTAAGTAGAGCTGCACAAGGCTTCTGCAGCACCCCTTCTATTATAAGACTCCAGACTGCCAGACCAGAATAGTCGCAATCTACTACCATTCACTGAATTTGTTCAATTCTCAGTCATCCATGAAGAGATAGATGCATATTAAAACAAGTTAATCAATTGGCCTTTGAAAAAGCACTTTGTACTTCTATTTGAATGTGATTGGCACAGTGGAAATTTATCCCACTTTAAACAACAATGATAGCTAACATATCTTGAGTGATTAGCATGTACCAGACTCTTCACTAAGTACTCATGTGAACTGCTTAATTTAATTCTTACAACAGCACTAGGAAACATTATTATTGTTCTTATTATATAAATGAAGAAATGAAAACAAGAAGAAACGCATTTGCCCAAGGTCACACATTTAGAAAGCAAGAAAACCACAGTTTGATAATTGCAGGTAGTTCAACTACAAAGCCAGCTTCTTCACTAGCATGCAATAGTGTCTCAACTACAAATCCACACTACCTGTGGTTTTGACTGTTCAGTTAATCCAGGTTACTGTTTCTCCTGTGTGCCTTTTGTCTTCCTCTGTTCTTCCTGATTTGTTCTCCATTACCCAGTTTCGGGTATTGGTCAAATTACCAGTAGGAGATATAAAGGACCTATGGATGGCAAGGCTGAATTTTTCTGCAAATGTGCTGTTTCCTACTTTTCCTAGGGCAGAGAGGTTAGGTATTTTGATTTAAAAGGCCTTCTATTCCAATTGAATTATGGTAAACAAAGCTCCTATTTATGTCAACCAAACACTTAAGCAGAGAAGGTGACAATGTCAGCAAGTCTTCCTTTCACATGCTTAATGTGCATAATCCCTTATCAGTAGTTGGCCATGCACTGGAGTGATTTTCTTCATGATGCACAAGCTGAAGTGATTCCTTCTTCTCCCTAATTCCCCTTAACATTAGTGCTTCTTATGATGTTTATCAGAAACTCCCTTCTCTCACAATTATTTCTCATTTTGCTTTATAAATGCCTTGGTATCAAAATTACATTTTATGTCTGTCTCCTTCATATCAACCTCCTTGGTGCCTTGCATAAAACCAGTGTTCAAAACATGTATGTCAAATAAAAACTGGGTAAATACATAATGACTATAATATTAAGCAAGTGGTTCTACTAGAATAATGTTCCGAATCCTAGAGACAGATTATTCAATCCACTCAAAGCAACGTAAACGAATTTCCACCTAAAGAGTTAGTTCCTATCTGTTATAATAAACTATAATTTAGACTTATATTGCACAGCAGAAAAGAAAAAAAAAAATAGAGCTTTGCAGCAAGGTCCTGACATACCTTTATCTAACTCAAAGAGAGCTTAAAAGGACTACTTAAAAGGACATACAGAAACAATAGTTTCCAGAGGTAAGGAAGCACACACTGTTGGACTGGGGTGGGGATTCTAACAGCACAGTAGTGGGAGAACTGGTCTTTACTGTACTTGGGTCTTTTACTTTGCCTAGATGGGGAGCCAGACTACCCAAACAGGACAGTGATTCCATCCAGGCAACTGCACTTTAAATCCTAGAACACATGTCTGGGCTACATTGTGCTATTGTGAGGGAAATCACTGTTGTGACCCTAGGAAAACTGCATTCTAGTTTCATCTGGGCCACATGGTAAAAAAAAAAAAAAAAAAAAAAAGAGCTATCATTCATTGAGAGCTTACAAAGCACACTTTTATGCTATGTTCTCTCATTTAACTCCCAATGACTTTGTGACCTTGTGGAGGAAACAAGGTTAAAACAAAATGTTACTTAACTCAATGGGTGGCACACCTGGGCTTAAATTCAGTTCCTACTATCTGCAGATTCTATGCTTTTTATCTGTTCTCTGTGATAGAAGTGGCTAACTATATATGTAATATTCATTGTCTTCTTGATTTTGTATGATGGTAACATATCAATTAAGAGTATTCATCTGCCCGGACTCCTGTGGTAGGCATTCTCTAAGGTGTCTCCCAAGGATGCTCGCTGACTTTGGATAAAGTCCCTTTGCTGAGCATGAGCTAGGCTAGCTCCAATGACACATTAAAAAAAAATGGAATCATGCAAAAAAAAAAAAAAAAAAAATGTGATGTCACTTGTCATTTTCAAAATTATGTTTAAGAAGATTGTGGCTACCATTTTGTTCCCCACCCTTTCACTCTCTTGTTCATTCTAAAGGAAGCCAACTACTGTGTTGTGACCTACACTATAGACAGGCTCTCATGGCAAGAAACAGAACACTGACCGATAGCCAGTGAGGCACTGGAGTCAACAGTCCAACAACCCAGGAGGAACTGAATCCTGTCAATGACCACGTGAGTGGACTTAGAATTAGATTACCTTTCTGTCAAGTCCCCAGAGGAAACCGCAGCCTCAGGCAACACCTTGTGAGAGACCTTGAGACAGAGGCACGCAGTGGAGCATCTCTCAGAAATTTTAAGACCATCAGCCAGTGGTTTGGAGCTGCTATGGTGGGAAAATATTTTATGCAACAACACACTACTGTTGCGACTCCTTTGAAGTCAGTAGGAGCCATATTAGACGTAAGCAAAGGTCTAATGCAAAGAAAAACTGGAAAAGCACTGCTTTCTTGATAAAAGAGAGAACAGAAAAGGGACAAAATCAGTTTTGTGAGTTTTTGCACTTTTCCTTTCTCCTTCCTCCTTACTGGAATGTAGATTTCATGCCTTAAGTTGGAACTGTCATCTTATTACCATGAGCCCAAGCCCCACACAAACTGGAGTCCCTAGGGCATAAAGGAGCTGCCATTCCAACACTGGACTTGCCTTCCTCTTGACATTTTGTTACAAAATAAAAAGAAACCTTGAAGTTTCGTTGTTTGAAACCAAATGTAATTCTAAATAATTGCTCCCTTTTCCAACTTTATCTGGAATTTCAGTTTTCTCTATAAAATGAGACTGATAACATCCTTCTTCAGATACGTTGAAGTCCTTTGTTCTTATGAAATGCAATTTGAACATAAGGTCTTAATGACATTTTTAAGTACTCAAAATATTGTGGCAAAACCAGGTATTATATTACTGACAATGAATGGACAAGTTTAAATAACTTTAACTCTTAGCAATATTTTTAAAATAGCTTACTGACAAATTTTTAACTAAATTTTTAGTTGTTGACTTTTCATTCTTTTCTTGAGTACATTCCATGCAATGCATTTTCAACTTAGTACTGCTTTCATAGTGTCCTAGACATTCAGGGTTATTATTGAGATATGATTTGTATTCCCAGTCACTTTGGCTTATTTTTGGTTTTTAACTTGACTTGGTTTCTCCTTTGGTTAGTTTTTCCATTAAGGTAGTTCCTCCCTTTGCTGACCTATATTGTTGGTTTTCAATTCCTCCTCATGGAATATTTTGCTGAGAATGTTCTGTAGCACAGGCTTTCTATTTGTAAATTCTTTTAACTTCTGTTTATCATGGAAGGATTTTATTTCATCTTCAAATTTGAAGGTGAGTTTTGCTGGGTATAGGATTCTTGGTTGGCAATCAGGTTCCTTCAGAGCTTGAAATATATTGTTCCAGGCCCTTCTAGAATTTAGGGTTTGGGCTGAGAAATCTGCTCATATTCGTATTGATTTCCCCCTATATGTAATCTGGTATTTTTCTCTCACAGCCTTGAAAATCCTATCTTTATTTTGAATGTTAGGCATTTTCATTATAATGTGCCTTGGTGTGGATCTGTTGTAATTTTGTGATTTGGTGTCCTGTAAGCTTCTTGTATTTGATTTTCCATTTCATTCTTCAGGTTTGGGAAATTTTCTGATATTATTTCATTGAATAGGTTGTTCATTCCTTTGGTTTGTATCTCCATGCTGTCCTCAATCCTGATAATTCTTAAATTTGGTCTTTTCATGGTATCCCATATTTCTTGGAGGTTTCATTCATGATTTCTTACCATCTTCTCAGTTTGGTCAACTTTATTTTCAAGATTAAATATTTTGTCTTCATTGTCTGAGGTTCTGTCTTCCAAGTGATCTAGTCTGTTAGTTATGCTTTCCATTGAGTTTTTTAATTTGGTTTATTGTTTCCTTCATTTTAAGGAATTTTTTTTGAGACTCTCTATCTCTTTATTGAAATGATCTTTTGCTTCCTTCAGTTGCTCTTTCAACTGCTTATTGGAGTGATCATTCATTGCTGCATTTGCTCTCTTATCTCGTTCTTTGCTTCACAAATCATTTTAATTATGTATATTCTGAACTTCTTTTCTGACATTTCTTCTATCATGCTGTCACTGGATTCTAGTAATATAGAATCTAGGTTTATCTGGAACATTTTGTTCCCTTGTTTTTTCATGTTGTTCATGTATCTTCCCCTCTAGCAGTGCAGATCTTGGGTATTGCAGTTTCCCCGCTATAGACTTACAGTGACCCTAGAGGTTTCCAAACCTCTTCTTTAAGGGGGAGATCAATATTAGCAGTGCCCAGTACAGCCAATATGCAGCCCTAAACCAAATAGCCTCTAAAGACATTACGAATATTGTCATAATAAACAGAGAGGATGGGTTCAATTATTATCTACAGTATAACAAATGGATTTGAAATAAGATCTGCAGTTTCTAATGGAGGACAAAGAGGATGGGGAGGGGTGTAGGATGAAACTGTTAATGGGATAAGAAAAGAGTTTACAGAAGTTCTAGATTGCAGAAAGAGTGAAAGTGTAATCAAAAGAAGTTGGTTGTTAGCATGAGAAAAGGGAGAAAGAGACTCTGAGGAAACAGATAAATAAAAGGAAAATAGAGCAAGAAACATAAAGAAATAAAAACTTAAATTTTTTCAAAAAGGAGAAAAAAAAAAATTACACTATAACAGTCACACAGTATTCAAACCTCCCGGTCTTCAGTAGCCTGATGCATGAGAGGTACCTGACAATTGAAAGCACCCAGAAACCACTTCAGACATGAAAACTCATGCAAGAGATTTTATTAAGCAAACAGGTAGAGTGTCTCCCTGCAGGGAGAGAGAGAGAAAATGAGAGGAAAAGAGAGAGACAGAGTGCATGTGTACGCAAGAGCGAGAGTGAAAGCCAGGAGGAGAGATCATGAAAGCAAGGAGGAGAGAGAGAGAAAATGGCGGGGGAGCTACTCTTAAGTAGTTTGCAGGCTAATAACAGACCAATGACTGATGAGAATGTTCACAGTCTCACAATCTGGACCAATGATTGCTGAGAAGGTTCACAGACTGACAATCTGGGTTGTAAAACGGTGTGGGGGAGGGAGAATAATAGCAGCTATAATGCCAACATTCCTCCCTTTTTGTTTTTTTGATACTGGGGGTGGGATGATGGTTTTTCTTCTGTAGCTTCTTCCTGCTGGTTAGGGGGGTGAAGAGTCTCATTCCTATAGAAAAGAGGATTAGGGAGGACTTTAGTGGGAGCAGAGTTTTTGAGCCAGAGGTGTCAATAGTGAATCGCAATTCTTGGCTATGGGTGCAGGAGCTGGTAGTCTTGAAGGAGAAGTGGTTGATTGGTTGGTGAACTTGTGTGTGTTTACCAGCTCCGGAACTTGTGTAACTGATCTTGTAGGAACTTCTGTAGGCAATTTAGCAGGTGTGGTCCTGTTTAGGAAGATCTATAGATATTAAAATGACCAAAAATTTCTCATTCTGGCAGTTTCTCTTGATGGTTATCAGTCACTCCAGCCTCAGAATCAGTTTTACTTATTCTTGGGGCTAACAGGTTTTGGTTTTAGCTAGGTGTTCAAAACTAAGCTGGTCAAATTGACCTTGTTCCCATCTGTTGTTAAGGGTCAGCTGAGTTCCCACAGGGGTTACTCATGGAGAACTTGAGAGCAGCTTCTCAGCTCCTTTAGTGCCATTTGCTAGGTTTCCTTGATGAGGCAGCTTCCTTAGGAAGCATCAGGGATGTCTCCCTTTTTCAATAACCCTCCTCTTTGCAGCAGGTGCACTGGTTGGCTTTTCATCCTCTAGTGGTCTCATTAATCTCCCTGATTGGGAGGTCATGTGACCCAGAATTGCAAAAGCTCTTTAGAGAAGTTCTCCCATTACCTGGATTCAGGCTGACTATGAGGGCAAGAGTCAAACACTGGCGTTTCTTGACCTCTGTATTTAATCTCAATCTCTAAATTTGATCTTAAACATCCAGCAAGTTAGTCTCACCAGTCTTAAAGTAAGAGTACTGGGCTTTAATTTCAATGTCTATAACTTTACCATTATTTACCCCCTTTTATCTAATTGGGGTCTATATTTTCTGTCCTATCAGTGATGGCTTACTACTTAATTTATGGTGTTTGCTCTTGAAGCAGTAATTCTGCAAAAAATTAATCAGGCAACAGTTATAGAGTTTACAAGGAAAATACAAAATGGAGTTACCAATAGTAAAACATTTAGTTTGTGTAATAGCTATCTTGAATTTTGGCTGAGCTATACATTATATTCTCTGTTTTAGATCACAGTAATTTTAGAACAAAAAATAATCTTTTGAATATAACTTTAAATAAGCTGAAGTCTGGCTTATGTTTGAGCCATTCTGATATGCAGCAGGGTGGGAGGCAGAGCCTTATCTCAGGTAAGGTGTGGCTCTTTATAATTCTTAGGTAAAATGTTCTAATTCTGATGCTGATCTTTGCCTCTTTCTTAAAATTTTAAGAAGTTTACAAATATTGTTCCCTGAGTCCATATGAACATTAGTTAACACAATTTAACATTATATCTAAAACATGAATCAAAGAAAGGCTGAGAGAACTTTTAACTTTCCTTTCATGTGACAAAATGGCAAAAATGTTTTTATGTTTCACAATATTGATCTTTAAACAAATCCAGCTCTCACTAACTTTTAGAAATACATTTACACTTAAAAATTTTATCTCATTGTAAAAAGTAACAAATTTTATATATACCCTATTGATAACAGGTCCTGTAATAGAACCTTAAATGATATGCATAAGTCCCCAATAAAATTTACTACTTTTATAAGTTTAAAATTACCATTACAGACAAGGTTAGTTGGAGAACACAAACACTTCCTCACCCAGAAACATTTTCTTTTCCCTTCTACTAAATATTTCCATATCCAGAACCTTTTATTTTCTCTTTTCTATCTGTTAGCCCCTTTTGTTAACATTTTGAAACAACTCTTACACAAAATTTCTGAATTTAGATAAATTACTCCATTTTAATAAAATTAAATACTTTGTTATATGCAGTATTCTAATTGAAACACAGTTGAAATTTTTTGGAATCCTTTGTATATAGAACTGTATCTGTTAGGATTTAATTCTTAGTTACCTTTGTGATGACACAAAGCAATTTTAAACCCTTTTTATTCACCAATCATGAAAACATCAATAATGTTTAAGTATGTTACCACTTGTAATTTAAAGATTTAAGAGTACTCGATGTTATTTAACAGTTAGCATTTTAACTTTGTAAATTAATCAGATATCTCTAACAAACATATTTGAGTAATCCCATACATGTCAAATCTAATTCACTTATTCTTCTTTAAAAAACAAGATATTAGACGTGTTCTCTACAGAATTTACTGTCTCTTTCCTGTTGAAGAAAAGACTTAGAAACAATTGATATTAGACATTTTATAGATATTAAGTAATTTCAAAGACATTTTAAATTTAATTTTATGAGCACTTGTTATTTATGTCAATTTTGTTATCAGGTACATACATAGATAACATGACATTAGACAACACAACATACACATAACACAAAAGTGAAGGCCTTGTAGCTTTTATCTCCATTGCAATGTAACAGATGCTCAAAAATAACTCTAGAGTTGAATAAAAATAGAACTGATCAAAAAAATCATTAACCTAGGTATGTAGAATCAAAATTGTGAGCTCAAAAAATATAGCATTTAAGAAAAACAAAACAAGAGTCCTAGAAGAAAAAGTGATAGTGGCCATTCATTATAGCACGAGAGAGTGAGAAAGAGAAAGGCAGAGAGAAGGGGTGAGAGGGAGAGAAGGGGAGAGAGAGAGAGAGAGAGAGAGAGAGAGAGAGAGAGAGAGAGAGATCTGTGTTGCAGCCCAGGAAAAGTTTAAAATGGACACTTTTTTTTTCTTCAGTCTCAGGTTGGTCCCTCGCTGAACCTGCTGCAGTCTACATTCCAATGCAGGCTTCAGCAAGGCTAGGCAGGGGAAATTGCCTAGGGTTTTTAAACCCATTTTCCTGGTTTGGAATCAGGTCAGGTTTGAATGTGGAAATTATGAAACATTATCTCCCACTACTTTTGAGGAATGGGGCTGCTATATCATACTCCTTACTGTGACATGCCACTGGCTGTTGGGCTGGTTAGGGTTACTTCCTCCATACCAGCCACCTCTTGTAGGGGGGATAGAATATGTGTGTGGGACCTCATGGCAGGAGGACTGGGTGGACTGGGTAGGGGAATGGAAGCAGAAACAGAACAGAGGAAAGGAGATGGAGAAGAAAGAACTGGAGGGGCCTCTGTCACAGCAGACCAGTATGGGGGTGGTTTGTTAGCTGAATCAAAGTTGGAGGAGGAGGGTTTAAGAGGGGGAGAAGAAGCCAAAAGGAGGCATTTGAGTTTTCAAGAAGAGCAAAGAAGTGCAAGAAAGAAAAGACTAGAAGATAAGGAATCCATATCCATCTGCCTGCTCACTCACAAAAGTTGTGTGCCATTATGTGGTCATTTTGGATTGATGATCTAGGCCAGGGGTCAGGTAAAGGAGTTTAAGATTGTCTAGTAGACACCCCAGGGATGAATCTCCCAGAATGGAGGACCCAGATCCCATGGTGGAGACTGATACAGCTGAGCCAACGTCCAGGGCGTCCCGAGGTCACAGACTAGTTGGCTGGAAACGAGAAGACAGCATATGATGGGGTTGTCACCCAAACATCAGTGTGTGCTGGGCAAAAGTCGAGACAGTTGAGGACCTGACATCAGGATTTTCGAGAGTGAGCGCAAAGAAGAGCCTCAACCCTGAGAGAGAATCTCCACCATAAGATTGGGGACCCACCCATTAGATAAGGTCAACTAAGGGGGCCAGACATAACTGTAAAAGTAGTGGCTGGGGGAACCCCCACTCCTTAACCACCTCAAGGGTGCCAGACGATCAACGGTCACATCTCAGGTCAGTAGAGGAGTATTTAAGCTGACCTAGGGGAAAATTCACCAATCTGAAGCCAGTAGTGGATGTGGAGGAGAGCGTCTGGGCAAATGGAAGATGAGACCAGCGTCTGGAGTGGGGGAGGGGAGCCTAGGGCAATAGATGGGATTCCACTCACCTAAGTGGTGGTAGAAGAGCCCATCCGAGTCATGGCACCAATGAAAGCACCCAGAAACCACTTGCAAAAACTCATGTAAGAGGTTTTATTAAGCAAACAGGCAGAGTGTCTCCCTACAGGAAGAGAGAGAGAAAATGAGAGGAAAAGAGAGAAAGCGCATGTGCACGCAAGAGAGAGTAAAAGCCAGGAGGAGAGATCATGAAAATGAAGAGGAGAGAAAGAGAAAATGGCAGGGGAGCTATTCTTAGGTAGTTTGCAGGCTAACAACAGATCAATGACTGATGAGAATGTTCACAGGCTCACAATCTGGACCAATGACTGCCGAGAATGTTCATAGGCTGACAAGTGGACAAATAGCTGGCTGGGATGTTCTCAGACAGACAATCTGGTTGTAAAATGGTGTGGGGGAGGGAGAATAATAGCAGATATGATGCCAACAATGAGCTTCCAGTCTCCAGTAGGCATCTCAGGATGGGATTTGCCCCACCTAAAGATGGGAGCTTCTGCTTCCAGGATAATTCAAGATGGCTGCACTGGCTTCCAAATGTGTTGGCAAATGGGGAGCTGCAGCTTGGGGCGTGGGTGTGGTCAGCCTGGGGTCCTGGAGGTGGAGTGCAGTCAGTCCAGCTGGGGGTCCTGTAGGTCCTGGCTATTATCTTAAAATGGTGGCAGCCACATGTAATCAAACCTGTGGGTACTACAACAGTGGATTTCCAGGCAGCAGCAGGCAGTTAGCAATCCACTGGCAAATTGTGGTCAGTCTGCAGGCTACTGGTGGACAATCAGCAGGTGGACCTCATGTGGTCGGTGATAAGTAGGTGAAAGGTAGGCAATGAGCAGGCAAGAGGCAGTCAAATGAGCAAATGGTGGGTGATAGGCACCAGTAGTGAGCAAACTGTACTCAAAAAGTAGTCAATATGCTGGCAGACTGCAGGTGATCACAGTGGACAAATGGGTAAACAGTAGGGGATCAATAAGCAAAAAAGACTACCTCACCGAGAAACAGATATCCTCTGCTTGAAACCTGAGTTACAAGGAATGCAGCCTCCCTCAAGTCTGCCATCTTGGATCTCCCTTAACTAAATTTTTAACTAAGTTATTGTAGGAAATTATTTTAGTAATTGCATCATAATAAAGCTTATCTATTGGCTAACTCAATAATTAAATCAATATAGTTTTAAATCTTTTCTTTATTCTATATATAGATTTGATGGAATTGTATCTGTTTTCAAAATAATTCACAAAGTTTGAATTATAAGCTCACTAAATAACCAATTAAATTCAATACCTACACTTCATCAGCCAGTAAGATCTATGTAACCTATAGGGTACTGTGCAAGACATGACTAAGCAGCATTACCCTTGGCCACTACTACTGAGGGTATACTTAATGGTATTGCCCAGGAAGTATCATGGTGTTTATTTTTGCACAATGGTGTATCTATTTTCAAATCAGATTCCAGGCAGGAATCTGATTCCAGGCAGGAACCTCTTCTCACTAAAGAGATTGAAAGCCCACCCCTATCTTCACAGCACACAGAAGACATCAATTACAGCAAGACAACACAGATGAGGATGTTCAAATTTCAGGTATGGCATTACATGACCACAGCCAGAAATTTTCAGAAGAAATCTAAGAAAAGCAAAGTCATGCTTAGAAATCTACAGATAAATCAAGCCTCTCATCTCTACCTAAAAACTGTATTTCAAGAACATAAGCAATCCGGGGAAATGTAGTTATAATAAAAATAGAACAAAACTCAGACATTTCAGCAGCTGTATAATCACAAGGAAGATCCAGTTTGGACCAGAATTATTCCCATGTCCACTCTGGTTGAAGATTCATCAGAGCATCTTACTGAAGAGAAACCTAGGACTAATATCAAAAGCCACTGTATTGCTTATCTAATTCATCATTTGTAAGAACATATAGAAATCTATGCAGTTATAATAATTGGTGTTGGATTCAATTGCTCTTGACAAATCCTTGGATTGTTTTCACAAAACATCAGAGTTAAAATAATGCTAGTCATATCTAACATTTATTAAGCCCTTAATAGGTGCCAGGTATTGTTAAGAGCTTTACATGCATTAACCCTCATTTAACCCTCATAACAACTCAATGGGTTAAGGGCATTAGTACTATCCCCATTTTGTAGATGAAGAAACTAAGTAACTTGGCACAAACTAAGGAGGTAAAAGAGCTATGTAGATCATCTCATCCTCAACCATTACACTAAAAACTCATCCAAATCTTGTTAGCTGTTGACTAGAACCTATGGACTCTGTCTGGCTAATAGAGGTAAGAAGTGTTCATTAGTATGGACAAACTGAAGGAGAAGACTCTCTTATAGAAATCTGATTTATAAGGTATATTTATCTTAGAATATGCTAGAAATTTATTCTGGTCATCTTCTGTTGTGAAATAAACTATCCCAAACTTAGTGGCTTAACACCACAATAATCACTTTGCTTTTGCTCATGAATCTGCAATCTGGACAGGGCTGCTCTCTGCTCCACATATTGTCAGCTGGGGTAGTTAAAAGATTGTGGGCATGAGGGTGGCTCTGTGCCTAAGGGCTAGAAGCATCTGAAAGTCATCGAGTTGATGCTCTCTGTCAGGTAGGACTTCATTTTGGGCAGCCAGCCAATATGCTTCCAAGCTTCCTCATAGCTTGCTGGCTGGTTTCCAAAAGCATGCATCCCAGAAGAATACAGTGGAAGCACATAGCATTTTTACGACTGAATTTCAGAAGTCAAATGTATCACTTCCAACCATTGGTCAAGGTGGTCACAAAGACAGCACAGGTCCAAAGAAAGAAGACAGAGACCCCACTAATAGAAAGAATGTCAATGCCATATTGTGAAAAGAACTTATGGTATGCTGTGGCAGCCATCTCTGGAAAATATGATGTCACAATGAAGAAATTAGAGCTTTACAAAATAAGTATAATGGACCGACGTGATGTCAACAATATCCTACTACAATTAACTACCTCATGAGTTATTTTTAAAAATAAAATTTATACTGTATAAATTTTCTTCTGTCATAAGGCTCTAAGACATTTCAATTTACAATGTAATTGCATCTGATTCAATTTCAAATTCCTGGGGACCAAATTTGAGGTTAAACCACTCTTCTAATGGGAATATTTAGGAAAAATGAGGGCTGATATCATTAAAGATCAGACTTTTTCCATCATCATGTTAAAGCGGAAAAATGAGCACCATCACTCAGGCTTCCAAGACAAAATGTCACTTTCAGTTACACCTACTACCTCTGAGACATTTCATCTTGCCCTAAAAAAGCACTGTAAATCAAAATCTTGTTTCACTTTGCCAAGATGGCATGTCATTTGTTGATCCTGCACTGAGGACACTAGAAAACAACTCCATCATAGTGATTCATGTGCCTCTGGTCAATGGTCAGCAACAGTGATTGATTCCATTTTGATTACAAGTACTCAGGACTTCTTTTGTGTCTAAAATTCAGGAACATTTTTTACTTCTTCTCTTCATTATCACTTTTTCCCAAAGATGCTAGTTTCCACCTGAAATACCCATCCCCCAACTGACCTAAATTTTATATCTTATTTAGCTCAATCAGAAAACTTGTGTTCTATACTCCCTCTGCATACATATCCAAAATCCGAGCAAGTGTTACATTTGTTTTGGCAAAAATCTTGTCTGAAAATTTTCTGGAGACATTGGAATCCTTAATGGAAATTTCTAGAGGGTCAGAGATGCCAAGTAGATCCAAAGAGATAGTACACACGAGCTTTATCTTTTTAGGGTCTGCTGGGCACACAAAGGGTTCATCAAGGGTATTTAGGCCTTATCAACCTACTCATTCTCTCTCCTTCTGTACAAGTCTTGGCTGAAGTCTCCCTCCATCTGGACAACTGAAGTGTAGAGTTGAGTCTCCCCATTACAAATGTAAAGGAACACAGATACATCTGCCTGAGAAAATCTACTCACATCAACACGGTCACCTCTGCAGTTCCTTCTGGAAAGGAGCATTACGTGGAGCCTGGCCTTCATAATAACTTATTAGACACATCTTTAATTATGCATTCTCCAAAGAGTAGAATAGGGCCCAGTGAAAATGAGGAGGAAGGACATTTGTTCTTCATGTATAGGCTTTTTTTTTTTTGTTTGTTTGTTTGTTTGTTTGTTTGTTCTTCTCTTAGGGAACATTCCCTTTCAGTCTCCCTTTTCTTGGCCAATCTCACTGACTACCTTGCTTTCAGGAATTCCCTGTCAATTGCACTGACATGTGCATAAGTCTGAGAAGGCCATGGGATGCACATTTTCTCTTCTTTTATGTCCTCTATAAATCTAGACTGATTTCTAAGCTTACCTCAGTCAGTAAGTAGCTACCTGTGGCCAACTCATTTAAGCTCCAGGGCCTCTGGCCCCTCATTTATAAAACTGGAGGTTGAGAATAGATAAACTTAACAGTCCCTTCTAGTCACAAATTCTTCAAGTCAATAAGTAATTAAGAAAGAACTCCAGCCAGTAATCTTTCTTGATAGTGTTAAATAATGATGCCAGTTAATTCTTTCTTGTAATCTAATGATACCACTTATTTATCTGATCAATAAATAAGCACTAGACACTCACTATATCATATTGTGCTCCCTCTCTGATGTTACAGAATTTGTATTTTTGAAAGGATATCTGCTTGAGTTTTGATTACTGTGGGAATCTTAAATTCTTGTTTCAAATTTTTTTTTTTTTTTTTTTTTTTTTGCAGTGCTGGGGATTGAACCCAGGGCCTTGTGCCTGTGAGGCGAGCACTCTACCAACTGAGCTATCTCCCCAACCCTTGTTTCAAATTTTGATACATTATATGATTTGTTCATTTATCCAGTCATTCGAGAGACAGTTAAGAAGCTGAGTGTTCACTGATTAACTCTCAATAGAGAAACATGGGTCTGACTGATTTTTATTGGAAGATATTCCATTTTTTGGATTTACTAACAAGTTTATCTCTATGAACTAGAATGATGGACAGGTAAGCTAATTTTGGACAAATATTTCCAGCAACTAACAAACGCACCTGTGTATTTGCAGTTGTGTCATTTTCTCTTGGACTTATAATGCCTCTGAAATGCAGATTTACTCACGGAGACCCTTTGTACAGCACACCCTAGGAAAGCTTTACTGAATGACTGCAGTGAGGCCTTCTGCTATATTGAAAAGTATCAAAATTGGGAGGTGTCACAGTGAAGTTCAGTGTGTCCTTGGGAGGGAGACATGACTGTGGAAACCTTCCCCAAGCAATTAAAGGGGAGTCTGCTCTGTTTGCCTTCAGGGTTTAGAGTAAGACCCATCTGTTTGTGCCCTCATACAAGTGGCCTGATGGCAAAATTATCTTCCGTTCCTCAGATGAATACATCCAAATAGGTTATTAATCATCATTAAACAGAAAATCTTTATCTCACTTTTTTTTTTTAAAGCCAAACATGTTCAGATTAAAGCACCGTGTTTCTAAAGTTAAGCTTCCAACTGGCTTTGGAACAGCAATAAACACTTCCACTAGACAAGGAAGAAAATAATGGATGATATTAGTTTGTTAGTGGGAAATGGAATTCCTGGCTCCAACATGCCATGGCTGACAGCACCAAAGCCCTTAATGGAATCTGAGTTACAACTGAATACATACATACAATCAGTTGTATTGATTGTTGCAATGTGGGAGGCATGCAGAAAAATGTTAAGTGATTTCAGAGGCATTATAAGTCCAAGAGAAAATGACACAACTGCAAATACACAGGTGCGTTTGTTAACATTTCACAAAACTAAAATAAATAAAAATATTAATGCTAGTTCTAAGGTCCCGATACTTATACCTAATCTTGACTAGTGACATAGTAAGTATAATTCATTCATAGGCAAGGCCGTGACAAGAATGAAGGAAATACTGCCCCAAATTCTAAAAATTTAGAAACCTAGGGGAGTGGTGATTTGCTCTGAATACATGAAGGTTGTTAAAGTTGTAAAACATAATGTATTTAGCACTGACTAGTTTCCAGATCTAGGCCAGATTTGAAAAATATAGAAGTAATGCATATAAAACTACTAAAATTAAGGGCTGGGATCATCTGCCACTGGGAAGGAAAGGAAGGAGGCTACTAAGAGTGGAGTGGTCGGGGAATCACACTGCACTAGGCACCTTAGAGCCACAAGAAACCTGGAGAAGGCTGCACCGTTCCCATCTTACATAGTGCTAACCGAAGCTCAGAAAGTTGAATATCTTGGGCTGAAGTTGTGGCTCAGTGGTAGAGCACTTGCCTGGCATGTGTGAGGCCCTAGGTTCGATACTCAGCACCACATATAAATAAATAAAATAAAAGATCCATTGACAACTAAAACAAAAAAGTATTTTAAGAAAAGTTGCATATCTCACCCAAAACCACACAGTAATGTGGTGAAACTGGGATATAAACCATTGTTATCTGTTCTTTCCACAATGGAATCAAATGTTTCTAAATATAACCTGTCCAGGAGGCAGGATGGCTTAAAGACAATCTATTCTACTGTATAATCAGTTATTACCATATATGGACACTACAAAAAAGCTACAATAGAAAAAAATCAATTAGCAATAATTAGGTGACTTCTTTTGTAAATTAGGAAGAATAAGGCACTGTCAGAGCAAGTAGGGGAGAAAAGAAATATTTTTTCCATGTGGATGAGTGAGGGGAAATGAAGTAGTTATATATAATAACGTCAAGGGTAAGAGAAAAATGTAAAATTATTGATCAAAACACTTTATTAATTTCTCCAAATAATCAAAATAATCACTATTTCTGAATGAAAGAGTACAGGGGAACATGAAGACAGACTGAACACACCATTTTTCATAACAGGCAACATATTCACAAATTCATATTGTGAAAGCCAAATGATTTATTAATAAGTGTTGAAATAAAGCCAGTGATATAAAAGCAGTGCAAAAACAATTTAACCCATGCCAAACTATACTTGGTGATAATAAGTATATTTTAATCGATAGCAGTGAGAACCCCGGTATTCGTCAAACAGAACAACACAGATTCTCTAGGGTGCATTCAGCTTGAGACCATCCAATTTGGATTCCAGATCAACAACACTAATGGGAGCCGCTGGCCTCAATTTCAGCAGCTTCATAAAAGAGAAAATGCTTTGACAGGACAAGATACATTCAAACGCTACTCAAAACTGACTTAGAGATTTCATGATAGTACTGAAATACTTTTAAGTCTCTTCAAATTCACAAGAATATTGTAATATGTTCTCTTCATAGACAGAGATTGCACTCAGTTGAGTCTTGAATCCTATCCACATAATGGGTAATATTCTGCTAATGTGGATATCAGGCATAACTGCAGAACTTAAAGCATAATTCACATTCATCTCAATCAGTAAATCTCTTTTAATTTCTTCTCTCTGTGCTGAAAAATTCTTTACTTCTATTGATTTCTAAGACATTAATAGAAAACAAATAAACAGTATGCACTTGACAATCACCCCTCACCATGCTGGGAGCTTAATACCTGTACCTTAGAGCAATAATTTTAAGGTTCTAAAAAAAAAAAAAATTTGGCTTTGTTTTGCTTTTTAATATAATTTTAACTCCAGCGTGTTTGGATACATGTCAATTCATGTAAAAAAATTCATGTAAAATTCATTTTAAAAATTCATGTAAAAATAGGTTGTTAGCTCTTTTAAAACATTAAAATACTAACAAGTCCTGAGGCTGGAATTGTGGCTCGGTGGCAGAGTGCTTGCCTAGTAGTATGTGTGAGGCACTGGGTTCAATTTGCAGCACCACATATAAATAAATAGATCAAATAAAGGTCCATCAACAACTAAAAATATACACATATATTTTTAAAAATACTAACAAGTCCTGATTAAATATCTTGATAAATCTATTCAACAAATGTTTAAAGCATATGCTGTGTGCTACAAACAAACAAGACCTAATGCACATCTATAGACACTCCACCCAACAACCTTCTTCTCAAGTGCACACAGGAACATTCTCCAGGACAGACCAGAAGGCAGCCATATAACAAGCCTGAAAACGTAAATTTAGAGAATTGGAATTACACAAAGCATGACTCCTGAACGCAATGGAATACAACTAGAAATCAATAGCAAAAAGAAATTCTGGAACTTCACAAATGTTTGATCATTTAAAAGACCTATTTCCAAATAATAAATGTATTAAGGAAGGAATCATGAGGGAAATTACAAAACAGTTTGACATGGATGAAAACAAAACCACAACACATCAGCATTTATGGATGCAGCAAAAAGCAGTGCTAAGAGGGACATTTATAGCCAGAAACTTCTACAACAAAAAGAAGAAACATCTTAAGTTGATAACCTCATCTTCTAGTTTAGGACACTGGAGAAAGAAAAGAAAATAAAACCTACAGCACTCAGAAGGAAAGAAATAATAAAGATTAGAAAAGACATTAAGTTTTTTTTTAATACAGGAAACTATAAAAACAAAAAGTAGATCTTTGAAAATACCAGAAGTTATAAACTTTTGCTAGATTGACCAAGAGGTGGGGGTAGGGGGACTCAAATTACTATAAAGTAGGACTGAATGATTAAACATTACTACTGATCTCACAGAAATAAATAAAAATTATAAAGGAATACTATAAAAATTGTATCTCAAGAAATTTGATAATTAAATGGAAAATTCTTAGAAAGATACAAGTTATTAAAACTGATTCAAAAAGAAATAGAAAAAAACTGAATAAACTTGTAACAAGTAAAGGTACTGAATTAGTAACCTGAAGCAGTGGAAATGTTGTTCTAAAATTGATTATGGTGATGGCCATGCAACTTTGAATAAACTAAAAGTTATTGAATGGTACGTTTTAAAGGAGTAAATTGTGTGATACGTGAATTAGCCCCAATTAAGCTGTTAAAATATAAATTCAGGATTTGAAATGCTCTCATTACTAAAAAAAAAAGAAAAAAAAAAAACAAAGAAAGAAAGAATGGAAGGAAGGAAGGAAGGAAGGAAGGAAGGAAGGAAGGAAGGAAGGAAGGAAGGAAGGAAAGAAGGCATGTGAAGCTTGGAGTCTAAAGAGTTTACCTGAAATTTTGTATTTAGTTGCGGTTATTGATTCCTTATTTTAAACTGTTGCCTTCTGGGATATCTTCTAATAAAAGATTTCTCAAATATAAATAAATAAATAAATAAAAATAAAGAGAGATCTTCCTGAAGCTCCCCTTTTACCCTGCTATTACCTTCACTTCACCAGCATGAAAGAATAGATAAACCCAGGTCAAACTCATCCATTGCATTCTCCCTAACCACAGTGGCACATGGAAGAAGAAGAGGAACTGGGGTCAGTGGATAGAGACAGACCCATCCAGGAACATACAGCAAGGTAACGTGAGGACTTCACCAAAAACTATGTCCCCATCGTTCTCATTTTTCTGAGAGTACTTGGGAATTATACGGATTTCTCTTTTACTTCTTTGAGGGAAATTCTATCAATTGAAAGAGGTTCTCACCAACCCATGTACCTTATTCCAAAGCTGAAAACTTTTTACTTTTCCAAAAGGATCTGATAGAGGCTGCTCACTTAAAAGAAAGGGGAAGGAAATGGCACAGATGTGTCAAGTCCCTGAAGCTGTGGCCAGAGTGACCACACAGCTTCCTGCTGGAGATCTAAGCTGTAGCTGGAAATTCCTGACCAGAGACTCACATAGAAAAGGGTAACCCCTAAATCTCCAGCACTAGACCTAACAAGTTCTGCCACTGCTCAAGAATTTAAAAATAAAACCCCTGAAAAAAGCCTGAAGCATACAGGAACATTTTCCTAGAACTTAGTACAAAATCCTCCGTTAAAGTATTTTTATACCCAGGCATGTAATACATAGAGCACACATGTTTGCTGCTCTCACCAAGATCCAAGAACATATTGTCCCTATTAAAGAAGAACAGACAGAATAAGAAAAGTGAATAGTAAAATAAAAGGTGCAGCAGAAGAAATTAAATTCACACTGGAAGCAATATAAAACATTCTTTATACCACAGAAAATGGAATAAGGATGAAGAACAAATTTGAGAAAGCACCCAAAAGGATCAATAATGATAGGAAAAGAATAAGTTTGAAAATAACCATTTTGAAGGTCCGCTCAGAAGTCCTGCCTATGAGTAACCGGTATTTTTAAAGTAGAAACCAAAGCAGATGAATCCAGCAGGGTAGAGAAACAGAATAAATCCTCTATTTTGACCTGATTGAAATTCTTGGAGATAAATAATTCCAGAAAAAGTTAAGGCATATTCTAATAGTCTCAAACATAATTTGCAGAGTAGAAGTACAGACCCAGGTCTGCATGGCTTCTACATGTTTATTTTTATTAATCATACAGCTTCCAAAGACACACTAAAAGAAAACTCCTAAAACCTGGGTAAGGACTGGTAATTGCCAGGTGCTCGACAAGTTTCATTTAAAAAGGAAACCTGAAGCTATATCCATCATTTATAAAATATCAAATTTCTAAAAGCAAGACAAATTCAGTTTGGATTTTCCTTTGCAGGGACAATTGTCAGAAGGCAATAAGGTAATGTTTATAACTATGTTGTCCAAAACACTAGCCACTAGCCACATGTGGCTTTTTTAACAAATAAAAATCAATTAAAATAAAAGCTTTAGTTTCTCAGTGGCACTAGCCTTCTTTCAAGTATTCACAAGCCACTTGTGGCTCCTGTGTTGGACAGACAGATGTAAAAGATCTTTATCATTGCAGAAAATTCTATTAAATTGTCTGGACCATAGAAGGTTTTTGTTGTTGTTGTTGTTGTTGTTGTTTGGTTTTTTATTTTTGTATTGGGCAGGGGCAGTTCTCAAATAATTACATAGGGAAGTTGCAAAGTTGATTTGAAGGTACGAGAATATAATTTTTAGTTCTGCACAAATCTCAGAAAATAGACTACCAATGCACCTTTCTGAGAAAAATGCTTGTTTATGCATGCAATCCTGCTGGCTAGTCTCATTTTAAATTCATGACCACAAATCCCAAGTGGGCACTAAGAATTGCCTGGAATCCCACAGCAGATCCCTGACAAATTCATTTCACACATTCATTTATCTCCTCAAACTTCCAAACTAGACTTCCCCCACCCAGTGGTCATTCTTCCCTCCCAGTCACCACAGACCTTACCTCATTCTTCAAACAGAAAGCACCTGCATCAGGCCATACTGTCTTCTTCACAAATGAAGAGCTCCATCTTCTAGGGAAGACCAGTTCCTTCAGTTCGCCCAGACCACTCTGTCATTATTCCCCCTCTCCCCAGCATGACTGTCCCCCTCTCCAGGGCCATGCCCACCAGCATTAAAACATGCTCTAAAGTTTTCTTTAAAAAAAAAAAAAAAAGTTTTTGAGGGCTGGGATATAGCTCAGTGGTAAATCATTTGCCTCACACGCATGATGCCCTGGGTTCAATCCCCATCACCACCAGGAAAAAAAAAAAAAAAAAAAGGAGGGGGGTCTGTTGAGTCCCTAATGCTCTTAAGTTATAACCTCCTTTCCTTTCCCTCCCTTCTCCCTTTTCCCTTCATTCAGGTCTCAGTTCAAACGGCCCTTCCTCAAGGTACCCTTTAGTGACAACCCTACCAAAAGCTTCTCACAACTCACATACTATAGTCTCTATCACATTAGGATGTTTTCTTCATAATACTTATTAACAGCGGGAAAAAATAGTTCCAAGGCAGCAAAGACCTTGTCTATCTTGTTCATACCCACATCTCAAGTACAGCAAATAACAGTCAACGTGCCATGGTCCAGGTAAGCAAGGGTTACCTTATTCAATTTCCAAAGCTTTGAGAAATATGCTTAGCATTTTATGTTACAGCCCAAAAAACTAAGGTCTAGGTAGGATGTGCAACTTAAGACCACACATCTAGTGAGCAATAGAGCCAGGGTCAAACCCAAGCTGGCCTGCCCTTTGAAACCACTGCATGTTGCTGCCTCTCTACCTAGTTGGTATTCAAATACACTTTTGGTTTGTTTATCACATGAAGATTTTGACCAAGTTATCAAGAAGCAAAGTAAAATTACAACCCAATAATGAGAATATTAAGAAAGTCAACATTGAAACCAACTAAAAGTCATAAAGATAATGGCAAAGGACACTGATTACCAATAAGGAAAACTATAGTACTAGTTAATTAATGCTCTTATGGGAGCAAAAAGAAGAGACTAAAAGAAAGAGGGCAAAAGAGGAATCTTAGTATAAATAATAAAAAAGAAAAGAGAATAAGACAATTATATATCCTGGATTCATCAACTCACGATATTGTTAATCTTTGGTCATAATGTGGAGTATTTCATAATGGCTGACCACACCTGCTATACTGGACAACCACCCTCCTGTCCATTTACCTGTACCTTCCTGCTCCTGTAACTTTTCTCATTCTGTTCTCATTCTCATTCAGCTCAAAGCCCCCAACATTTCATCCTCCTCCCATTAAGTTTAACTGGAGTGAAGAGCTCAAAGATTTCTATCTCTCATTTCAAAACCTTTGGTACAAATCACAGACCAGCAAGTCATGTGATAGTACATATTTATATCATATATTACTCTTTAGATTTTCCCATGTTTATTGTCACCTTTTTGTGGGATCTCTTGGGGAAGGCAACTCTGTCTCTATTTCTACATCTCTATTTCTCCTCAAAGACTAGCCTCACATGTTTAATTATCTAACATCTAGGACAGCATCATACAAAAATAAAAAAAAAATACTATGTTTCTATGGAACATATAATGTGTAGGAATCTTCCAAATCTCTATTTCTTTCCTAGCCAAATAATAGGAATAAAATTAGTTGCTCCTAATATCTAATTGTTTTCCATTATTGTGTATCTGCTAACATGACTAACCAATAATTTTTATCTTCCACCAGAGCATTCTTAAAAGTGAATTCCTTTGCAGAGCTTCAGTCAATTGAATAAACACCTAAACTACATTTTCCTATAAGCTTTTGCATAAGGTCTGTGCACATTTAGATTGGTCTGTTTCCTCACCTGCAAGATGCTCTTTGCATCTTAAAGTTCAGCTCATTCATAAGGATCTTTTAGTATCAGACAACCAAATCAAACACTGCTGAAAGAATTAGTTACAATTCCTCTGGGTATTCTGACTTATAGATTTGGTATATTCTGCCCAGGCTTATGATATAGGGTTGCCAGATTTAGCAAAAAGAGCCTAAGATGCCAGTATTTCAATTTGAATTTTAGATAAACAATGAATAAAGTTTTAGTATAAGGATGCCCCATAAAATATTGCATATGATTCTTATCCTAAAACATTATTCATTATTTATCTGAAATTCAAATTTAACTGGGCTTCCTGTATTTTATCTAATGGCACTCTAAGGCACAGAAATCAGACTTCCCATATTTCTGGAATCATCTTCACTGAGCATTGACGTCAGGCTTCCTGAACCTGAGCCTTTGTAGAATGCTTCCCAGCTCATCCAATCTCTCCCTCTCTTACTCTCCTTGCTTGTCCCAGTGCTGTTCCTACAGGATATTTTTGAAATGAGTACTGATTGTCTCTTCAGATACTGCTCAGCTCAGCTCTTTGCCTTAAAAGAGTGACGTCTCCACCAGTGTTTCCCCCACATAAATTATACCAAGAGCTTGTGAGCTATCTAATTATCTTCTGCAGACTCCAGGAGTGAAAGAAAGAAGGGAAAAGAGCATCAAAATATGTGCTTCGTCACTAAGAAGAGGGAAGTCACACACGCAAAGCATCAAGCCTCTTCTGTGTGACTCAATTGGAGAATACTGCTCAGTGTAGTTGAGCAGTGTAGACCAGTAGTCACAAGTCAACAGACCCCAAGGTGTTATTTGCTCCACATGGTATAGTCTTATGTGGTCTTTAAATTTTTTTCGATTAATTACATAAACTCAGTAATCAGGATATTACCTAAAATCTTTCTATGTCGGGTTTCTTGGGGGAAAAAAAAAAAGAGGAGGAACTCTGTGCCTCCAATCCTGTACAGTGGATAGAAGCTGGGGTGGAGTCAGCTGCCCCGGATGGAGCACACCTGTGTTCTCTCCATGCCCCTAAGCCCCCTGCACTGGCTACCATCTCACCTGCAGTGCAGGGAACAAAAAGAAACCTTGGAGATTGTGACCTCCCATCTCAACCCTTTAATTTGCAAGGCCATACAACCAACCAGCCTGGCTCCTCCTCCTTTCTTCTGCAGAGATTTCATGAGCCAGTGAGGCCCATGGTACCTAAGCATCCCAACCCTCCACCATCTCTGCTAGTCATTTGTACACTGTCCCACCTAGACGGATGATTGTGTTCACCCAATTGTAAAATAAAGCTGAATCCATCACAACGTATAGTGTTTTACACACAGAAGATTAGGAAAATAACACCCTGAGGAAAATATGCACCAAGTTATAAATCAAGAGAAAAACATGAGTTTTAGAATCCTGAAAGTACTGCATATTAAATTAACAATATTAGATTCAAACTCAATGGGAACAAATGCAATACTTTTCTGTACTACTAGAGCACTGATGGATGCAAACAATTCTCTTTATTCAACAAAATTGTAACACAACTATTTTTTTCCTGCCTAAAACATAGTGCTCATCAGTTGTACACTGTCAAAAATTGAAGCCGACCTGAAGCAAAGTATTTAAATCAGCAAATCTTCATGTTCACATTCACTGACCTAAATATTAAAGGATGTAAACAAGACACTGCTGCAAATTATACCAACAGAATAAAAGGTGAATGCTGCACATCAGTATCAGAACACCCTGGAATGCTGGTATAGTCTATCACCTCACCTTCACTTGGCAGCTGCCTCAACTTCTCACAAAGGCTTGATTATTCAAGGAGCTAAATGGGATGATGCTGGCTGTTCCCACAAGGCAATTCACAAAACAATGTAAATTAAAACTCCCTAATCTGCTCAAAGAAACAAAATTAAATGTTTTCTTTTATCATAACAGCCACACATGATTAATTAGCTTCATGATGCAGGACATGGTATGTGTTATCTATTTTCTTTTCTCTTTTCTAGTCATTCCATCATTTTTAAGATAACCCAGCCATGTCCTGTAGAACTGTACCAGAAGCATGGTTTTCTCCTTTTCTCTCCTTTGTTCATTTCTTTTTCCTTTCCTTTTTATAGTTTCCTTTGCTTTTGATATATAACTTCAAAGACTTCTCTAAGCAAAAAGTCCCTTGCCTCTATGAAGTTTAAATCAGAATACTGGTTGGCTTTTTGCCATATGGGAAGGGTGTTTTGGAAAGGGAGCCAGTCGGCTCTCCCCTACCCATTAGCACCTTGGTTCTTCCTGACCTTTGGCTTTCTGTCTCCCTGGTTGAGTAAGAGCAGCTGTTAGGTCACTCTGGGCAATAGGAACTATGAGAAACTGGCAGCAGTGGTCTGGAAGTAAGCACCTACCTTCTTTCCCAATAAGTATCAACCTTAACACGTAACATAAGGAAAAGTAAAATCTTAAATGTAAATATCACCATTCAGTAATTTATGTTACTGCACTCTTATTCCTCCACTACCAAACCCCTCCTTTCTGCCCCAACCCCAACATACCAAGTTGCTTAAACAGTATCACATCCTATGTCAAACTAGTGCTGCAGGAAGAGTAAGTACATTACACTGAGATGATTATATTTTGTTGTTTATGTTAATACTATTCCAATTAGTTCCCTAATTATGTAATTCCACACTCTTAATTCTATAATATTGATGTCTCAAAAGTGATAACTCCTGCCATCTTATCCTCTCTCCTTCATTTACTTTTTCAATGAAAATATCAAGAGAGAAAAAGAAGAGAGAGCCACATTCATTTCCTGAAATTACTATAACAAACTGCCACAAGCATGATGGCTTAAAACAACAGAATTTTATTCTGTCATAGTTTTGGAGACTAGCAGTCTGAAATCAAGAAGGGTTAAAACCCCACAAAGAGCCCCAGGAGAGAGTTCTTCTTCCCTCTTCCAGCTACCCTGGCATTCCTGGACTTTGGGCTGCCTCATTCCAACCTACGCCTCCATCTCCATATCACATTCTCCTCTGTTATGTGCAATCTTTCTGACTCTCTCTTACAAGGATGGCATTAGGACTCACTGAACAATCCAGGGTAATTGTCTCATCTCCAAATCCTTAATTTAATTACATCTGCAAAGACTCTTTATCCAAATAGGGTGGTATTTACAAATTACAGTAGTCAGGACTTCACCACTATGGTGACCATTATTCAACCTACCGAAAGGTAAGTACAGTACTACATATAAAATCTTACTTGATGGAAAATCACCAACCAGCTACTTGCCATCTTTCAGTTACATAGCACAATACAGATCCTATATTCTTACCAAACAGGTTAAGTTGTGACCATTACCCTTAGCACTTAGTAGCTGAAGATTCAAAAGTCATACTCTGGAAAATCACCTGTATGGCCCAGTGAATTGGATTAAATTTAAAAAAAAATTATCCATTGAGTAAAACTCTCTCAGAACTTCATGAGGATCCAGTTTAGAAGGCCCTCCACGAACAGGATAAAGTTCTATTTTTAGGAAACCAACAACAGCCTGCGTATGTAGAGAAGGAGAACATAATAAGTGGAAATCCAATCCCCCATGACACTGTGGTTGGATGGAATGGAAGAAAAAGTGAAGTGACAAAATAAAGTGACAAAATATGCATTTGGGGACACCAAATGAAAAACCACGAGTTAAAAGTTGATCACAACATGACAGTAAAACTACAAATGACTTGTTTAAGCTTAAAGAGAAAGAATAAAAATCAGAGTTGGGAGTGGGATTCATTTTTGAGAAGACTGAAAATAGAGAATATGACAAATTTACTTAAGTTTTACCTAGGATGGAGCAGAATCACAAACATCTGAAACATGTGCCCACTGGAAAGAGGAAGGAATTTAATAGATTGTCAAAGAAATAAAAGCAATGGGGGGAAAAAAATCAAGTGAAACCATGAGAACATGTTTTAAAAGTCATAAACAAGCCTTTCTGCATTAACTTCAAAGGAAAACAAAATATGAACTTATTTTCATTTCTGTGGATAGGAAATAAAAAGGGAAGAACTGTTACTTTTTAATAAAGATCTGACCAAAATAGTCGTATCATAACTAGTGTTCTTTGGACCCTGTGGAAAGTTTATGTAGCAACTTGTTGCCCTCTCTCCTTCACAAAATGCATACACCTCAGAAAACAAACTCAAATATTTCAGAAACTAATTTTTTTTTCTCCCTTCATCCACATCTAATCTAAATGTGGAGCCCAGAAAAAGAACAGGCTTGTGATAACACCTTCCGGCCATCACAAACATGATGTTGACAACTCCAAAAAGATGCTTCTACAAATGTTCTGAGATATAAAGACAATAATAAAATTTCCAGACATTCACTACAAGGTAAACTTCTCTAATATTTACTGTTTACCCTTAGCCAGGTACCAGATTAATCACTTAACTTGTATGATCTTTAAATCTTCACAAAAATCTTATTTGTATGGAAATTTTGCTGTAAGGAAAAATGAAGTTAAGATTCCAGGATCAAAGTAACAGCACCAGAATTCAAACACAGGTGGTCTGTGGAAGTCCATCGATTGCCAGTGCTGTGTGATAGCACCTATTATGTGCAGAATGCCTACTGTGTGCTGGGCCCTCTCTTAGGTCTCATGCACAGGTGAAGATAATGCCCACAAACTGCCTGGGAGGGAGGTACTAATACTAAACCCCAGCTCAGGAGACTGACACACAAACTATTGTGCAACTTACCCAGAGTCACACATTAGTAAATGGTAAATCAGCCTGCACATACAAGAAAGACTCAAAAACATTCTTAACAACTGGTGTCAACAACAAAGATTAGTGGCTTTGGTCACATTTTATATGATTATCTCTGATCTAGCACAGAAAAGGAACCTTGTCATCTAAACTGCCTGTTGAGGGACGATGACCTTAAACTCCATCTCCCTTAACTCCAGGCATATGCCAGTTCCCTGGATTTTCCAGGGTGAGGATTAGGTAGCATCATCACTTTGAATACGTTGTAATGGGAAAAGCAGTGTCATTTTTTCTAATGATCCAATACACCAAATGGTAAATACATGGAAAGGACTAGAAAGAGGCACAAAAGCAAGACAGAAGAAATGCAAGCACCAAAGGCAAGGAAAAGGTCCCTTACTCACAGTTGCCTATGTGTCAGGAGGACAGGGCATTAAAAAGCCACACTGGCAGCCTTTCCCTGAGAGGACTTCCTGGTCATCTAAGAGGCTGCCAGCTGGTGAAAACCTCAAGACAAGAGGACCGGGCTCCAAAGGAAGAAATAGACAAAATAATATCTCAACTCAGAAATAATAACGAAAGGCATGTGGTGTGTGTGTGTGTGTTGCTTTTCCATTTACCATGTGAAACTTCATAAAGGCCATCAGTTGCCTCAGTTTGTAGAGCAAGTACCTATATGTACAATATTTCCTCTTGTTCTTGTGAATTCAAAGCTAGAATCCAATTAGGCCAACCAAAGCTCACCTTCAGTTTCCCTGGAATATCTAGAACAGGAAATAAAACTCTTGTAGGAAGAGTTCAGTTGTGATGGGGCAGGTGAAGGAGAGAGACGGCAAAAAATGCATTAAATAACTAACTAGATCATCATGGTGTTCTCCTGTGGTCTCCTCCCCTCCCCACACACATGAAGCACAAAAGGTCCCTCTGCACAGGTGTTCAATACAATTTCTGCCAAAAATCAAGGCAACAGGATTAAAATAAGGGGAACAAAGAAATCCAACTTTTATTCATTTATTTCAACATACAAAATATGTTACCAATAGATAACAGCCTACAATTTTTAATAATCCATAATTTTAAATCCTTAGATTTTTTAAAAATTTTAAATCCTTTTCCATAATTTTTAATAAACCATTACATTTCTTATATGGAAAGAATTCACTGCAAAGAGGTACCCTTCTACAAAAAAGAGAAGGAGGAGGAGGAGGAGAAGGGGAAAAAGAAGGAAGAGGAGGAGAAGGAGGAAAAGGAGAAGAAGAAAAAAAGTAAGGATAGAAAACAGTGATGGGCTAATATGATGTTGGTGTTCAGACTTCCATGTATAATTGTTTTACTAAATATAAACTTTTAAAAAGTTTATTAGATTAAATGAGTTCACTCCATACCCCTTGTTCCTCTTGTTACTATTATCAGTCATAAGTCTTTACTTCCAGTGCTATCCCATCAACAAATGTTTCTTTCAGTAGAGGAAAATTAGGGTCATAGTATAACAGCGATCCTGACACGTATGTCAAAGAATTTTCTTCCACAATCAATGCCTTTGATGATCTATACTATCAACTCAGGGAATTTAACTGCAGTCAACAATCATTAAATTTTACAAACAGCTGTGTTCTAAGGCCTACAGCATGCATCAACATCTCCGAAATAATATTGCCTATATAAGGATAAATTTAACAAAAAACCAAATCATAGCATATTCAGCTGAGGAAAATGAAATAGGAACCCACAGAGTTTTTGCAGAAATAACTCATGAATAAAACATCTGCATAGTATACTGCTTCAGAAGGAATCAATCATAATAAAGGCTTCTATGACATAGGATAATAAGCATGTATTTAAACTTTTCTCTTTGACAAATGACTGAATATCATCAAATTCTTCCATATTCATTGAAAAGTTATTGCCAGTCTAAATGCTGACAACTTTTGCTGCTTGTTCCTATGTGTGGAAGGGGATGAAAGGATAAAGGGTACTACCCTATGAATGTTCAAAATACAGCTTTACACACAGAAAAACTAAAAAAAAGAAAGAAAAGAAAGAAAAGAAAATCTGCAGAAGCCAACTCTTTGGGGAAAAAATGTGGAGTTTGAGTACTCAAGTCTCAAGTCCATTCACCATATTGCACATAAAGACTCATCCTAAAAATTTCCAACAACAAGGTTATGAATTCATTTTAACAGAAGGCCACTCAATGCACGATTATTTACATTCTGCTTACTCTCAAAAAAGAATTCAATTTAATGCACAATAAAAAACACATCAAATTAGAGCTGATAAAACAGCATTTGGGCAAAGTAGTTAACAATCTCAGAGTTTGGTCTGAAATATTTTAAGAGCAGGAACAAGACCAGCTGGCTACTTTGATCATGATTTTTATTTTAAAAAACAGCATCCTATTGTGTTCCCAGATTGAATTAGCTATGAATTGTTCCCCCTACAAATCAAGCAAAAAATTGTAATTTATTTGATATTGTCTATCTAATTGCTAAAGATTTTGACAGAGGGGATTATTTTGCTTTCTTTTTGAGACTAATTAGCCACTGGTTTCACCTACTTTGCTAATAACATGAAGGGAGATGCTTATCTTTCAATTAACTTTGGCAGGAGGGCATGCAAGTAGCTCATCTACAGCCTGCACTGAGTTATTTGATGCTGTAAACAGGCAAAAATGCTAGCAGGCAGTCCTGCCTCCTGTTATTTAGGAATGAATTTGTTCTACAAAGAGCACAGTCTCACCCACTATCATTCTCAGACTGATTTTATATGGCCTGACCTTTCAGAAGCACTAACACTTGTGATGCATGCTGAATTATAGTTGGCCCTAAAATGGTCCCTGTCTGTGTATTCAAAGACTGGCATGGAGAGAGAGATCAAAGGAAGATCATGAAAGTCCTACAGCACTCCTGAACAGCGCCTTAATGCAGACTACAACCTGGGGCTCCTCGTCCAGGAGAGAGTGGAGGACTCAGTGAAGGCTACACCTTTTGAAAGAGTACCTGGTAAAAAGATAATCTGGGGAAAACAAATGTTCTCCCCTTTGATAATAGTTAGGTTACCTTTTGCGTTCATACTGAAGAAACGTTAGCTAAGGAATAAGTATTAGGGCCACCCATGGAACAGTGGTTGAGAAGCCCAGGTTCTCTTTGACTTTCAAGTAACATCTTCATGTCAAACTTTTACTAAAGAGAGGTTTGGTGAATGCCGGGACCATATTTCTAGCCAAGGAACTATTACCTCAGATGGTATTTTTATGATTTGGTGTTAGGTTTTCTGTGGGTATACCCCGGGACTGATTGCAAACCCTCTTTTCAATAGGTTTTATCAGTGCATCAGATGAAGGTAAAAAATATATACTTATCAAACTTGTGACTAGGACAAGCTAGAAGGAGAGGTAACAGGAATTCAAAAAGGTAACCATAGATTAGATGAATAAGCCCACACATAGCAGATTCAATTTAATTCTTCATTCCTAGCTTCAAAAATTTGACCATACAAATATAAGATTTGATAACAACAGCAATCTTGTTTAAAAAAGACATAGGTGTTTTAGTTGCCTTCAAGCTAAATATGAGTCAACAGTATTACAGTTTCACCCAAAAGCTAAAGCAATTTGAAATTACATTTTAAAAGAATAATGTCTGAAGCAAGAAAACATAATAGTCCTTTTCTATCATGTATGGTTACAATCATACCATGAATTAATGAGTTCAGTTCTGGGTGCCACATTTAAGAAAGCCATTGACAAGCTGAATATACCTAGGAAGGCAATAAGAATGTTAAGGAGTCTCTAAACCAGAAAGGACTGAAGGATATCAAGATGATCAGTCAGAGGGAAAACTGTAGAACAGACTGGTGGTATTTGTTCACCTCTCTTTGTAGCAAACCCAAGACCTGTCAAGAAGAGCTAGGTGCAGAAATGGGAAACTAGGACCCATCATTTCAACTCTCAAGCATCTTTTGCCTAGGCCACAGCAGAACTGGGTTGTGTCTTAGAGCCCACTGTCTTCTAGGGCAACAGTAAGAACCAAACCAACAGGAAGTCTTAGGTCCTCTGCTTCCATGATTACTCCTAAATGCAAGACTATCTACTAAAAATATCTCTTCAGTTATCTATTGCTGCTAACAAACCATCCCAAAACTTAGAGGGTAAAAGTAATTTACTTCTCCCTCTCTTGTACAACCTGGGGCTAACCTTAGCTGGACAGTTCTGTTGATTTCGCTGGTAGCCACTCAGTGACTGCATTCAGCAGGTAGAGAGTGGGCTCAGCTAAGAAGAGTGGGGAATGGGCATTTCTTTCAATCCCACCCACTTTTCTCTCTCCATGTAATGTCAGAGGTTCTCCCTCTCCACGTGTTCTTGCTATACTGCTCCACGTCATCTCTTCAGCAGGGCAGTCATACGTATTTAATGGCGTCTGAAGGTTTTACAGAGAGTGAAAGTTTAGTTTTAGCTTGGCACTGTACATTCTACTGGCTAAAGCAAGACACATAAAAGAATCAAATGCAATCTTAAAAGGAAATAGTACAGAGAGGCATGGGCCACTGATAATACAGATGATCACCACTATCTTCTCCCTGACTACATAAAAGGTGCTCTCTGCTCCACCCATAGCCAATTATCCCATGCTCCTATGCCCTTCAATTATGACTTCTGGAACTCCAGAGACCACTGAACTCCCCCTTCCTCCGAGACCTCTTTTCTCAACGCTGAAACCTGGTTATCAGAGGATTCAGGTGCACTGCAGCTGTCTACTCTCTCATACCTGTACACTATCAGGTCACTGTAGCAAGTTTGTTCTGCCAAGGCCACTTCTATACCACTGCTTCTGCAATGCACATATCAACTTCCCTTTCCTCTTTTTCTATCAATTAACTGCACTTACTAAAGATTTAAGGATTGCTTTACAGTCTTGTCTCCCCACATCATCCTTTGTGACCTAATACCTCGGTATCTCTATTCCTTGATCTCGCCATCAGTAATCATCACAAAATCAGATTAGTTCCCAATAAAGTTATAATTTCAAATTCAACCGATGAGCAATCTACTGCTTATTAACATGCCCTCCTTCCATGAGCAACAGCTATATCACATTTTGCATTTTATTTTTGCAGCACTGGGGATGAAACCCAAGGCTTCCCGCATGCTAGGCAAGTGCTCTACCCCTGAGCTACACCCCCAGCTCTGCATTTCCTTATTTCCTTCCTGACATCCTTCTTTCTCCCACTTTCAGCAGGTGCCCTTGTTTCATATTTCACAAAGAAAACAGAAGCCATCCATGACATTTCCCCAACTTCCTGCCAACATATGGGCAAATCGACCTGCACCTGTATCCCTCTTGATCACTATTATGGTTTGGATGTGAGGTGACCCCCAAAAGCTCATGTGTGAAAAATGCAAGCAGATTCAGAGGAGAAATGATTGGGTTATGAGAGCCTTATCCCAATTCGTCAATTAATCCCCTGATAGGAATTAACTGAGTGGTAACTGAAGGCTGGCAGGGTGTGACTGGTGGAGGTGGGCACTGGGGGTGTGGCTAGGGGTATATATTTTATATCAGGAGAATGAAGTCTCTCTCTTTGCTTTCTGATGGTCATGTAAGCTGCTTCCCTACAACACACTCTTCCGCCATGATGTTCTGTCTCCAGTCCCAAGAAATGGGGCCTGCTGTCTATGGATTGAAAATCTCTGAAACCGTAAGCCCCTAAATAAACTTTTCCTCCTAAAATAGTTCTGGTCAGATCTTTTAGTCACAGCAGTGAACTGACTAAAATGACTGCTTTCCTTCCTATAACAACAGAAGTGTCCTCCCTCCTATGGAAATCCAGTCTTTCCACATAGGTTCAAGACTCTTATCCCTCTGGTATTCTTATCTATTATTATTCTTCATCTATCTTCACCCTCCCATCCTACTCTTTTCTTCCCATCTGCACTCAAGCATCTTGAAACAAATAAAACAACTTCTCTGGATCTTGTCTCCTCTCTAGCTGGTAAGTTCTTTCTCTGATCTTTCTCAGAGAAATGTCTTGAAGAAAATGGTCTACTTATTCTCACTTCTACTCATGTGGCTCTTAACCTGCCCTTGTCTGGTTTCTGCCCTCACCTCTCAGCTGACTTTGCTCTTACTAAGGTTGCCAGTGTGTTCATTTGTCCAGTCCAGTGGACACTCAATCTTCATCAGCAGCAGAATAGCATGTATGAAACCAGACCTCCTTCTTGAAACACCCTCTCCTTAGCACAGGGATGTCAATTCTCCAAGATTTCTTCCTTCTCCTCTGGCTGCTCCTTCTCATCTTCTGGAGGCTCTCCCTCCTCTTCCACCCAAACTGTGAACATCTAAGTCCTGAGAACTTGAGCCTGGTACCCTCCTCCCAGCACTCGTAGCCCTAGGCAATCTTCCTCACCAATATGGTTTCAAAGGACTGCAAAAGCTGATGACTTCAGATTAAACCTATCACTTGTATCTTTCCTCTAAATTCCAAATTCGTGCATCCACTTGTCTTCTTGACATTTCAACATAGACAGAATCTCACTGCCATCTCAAACTCAACATCTCTAAAACTTCCATCGTCATCACTCACGGGACCTGCATCTCTTCCAGGGTTCTCCATCTCTTCAATGGCAACCTCACTCACTTCGTTACTTAAACTAGATGACTGAGCCTCATCCCAGATTCCTCATCCTCTCTTCTGACATGTGGAAGCAACAGGTTCACTAAAGAGATAGAGCGACCACTTCTCTCTACCTTTAAATAGTTAAATTAAAATACAAGTCTTCTCAAAACCTTAGCAATGCTTTTAGAAGAGCCTTCACAACCTGGCTTCCACCTCCTTCTCCAGTAGAACTTCACTCCTCACTTGGCTCCTGCTGTACTGCTCTTTCTTCATGTCTTCTAAATCGCTAAGCTCTTTCCTTCTGAGGGACTTTATGCAAATTGTCCTTCTGCCTAGTTTTCTCTTGCATCCTCACAATTGTCTGGTTCTTTCTTTGTACTTCTGGGCCCAGCTTACACATTACTTTCTCAAGATGGCCTTCCTTACTGCCCAGTTTAAATTAGGTGTCCCCTGTTATTGTCATTCACAGTAAAAATTCAGAATGATGTATTTATTGATGTATACAAGAATTTAATATCTACCTCATCCACCAGGCCAAGTGTCAGCAAAATTTTTCTATAAAGGGCCACACAGAAAATATTTTTGGCTTGACAAGGCAAACAATCTCTGTTGCAAACACTCAACTTTGCTGTTTTAGCAAAAAACCAAAGATTGGGCATGGCTGCATTCCAATAGAACTTTACTTGCAAAAACAGGCAGTGGGCTAGATTCTAAAAACTGTAGTTTGCAGACCTTTATACTGAACAATGGACGAAGACTGTTGTCTTGTCAATCCTGTATCTCTATTTAGACAAGTGCCTGGTATATAGTAGTTGCACAATAAGTAGTTGTTGAGAATAGCTGTCAGAATAGAATTGTTTTATCTGCAATTCTACAGATCAATAAGTACAAATTATAGGAGAACTTATTTGGGTTTAATGCAAGAAGGAGCTTCCTAAGATTTCTATCAGTTCTACAGATTTACTACTATACAGATAGGCTAAAATAACAGATGTAAAAGCACTTAGTAAACTACCATCAAAACGTGCATTGTTATTAAGAATTAGAACTGACCAAACATATGCGCAGATTGTCTTTTTTGAGATGCTGAGGTCCCTGGGTTGTTAAATGAAAGTCAAAAGACCCATCTACCAGTAATGGTCCAGGACAGATTTTTGCATTAAGAGGAGGTTGAACTAGAAGACCTCTAAAATGCCTTCCAATGTTAGGGGCCTAAGCCATTCCTTAGGACCCACCCACTAAGAATAACAGCACATTTACTAATGGGACAAGAGCTTTATATGTTATGGCTTATTTAGTTCTTGAAACACCCCTCAGGTTTAAAAGGCTTTATCCATTTTGCAAATAAGGCCATTCAGACTCAGAACTGTTGTTAAGATAAAGGGGCAAAACCAGGAAGGATGGGACTGTGACTGTGCTCTTATCACAAAGTCCACAGCCTCCCTTGGCCACACCCCTCCCTTTGCCAGCATCGCACCTGGAACCTCAAATTTATAGACATGCAATTTCTAAGTTGTCCCTAGGAAGGAGTTCAGAAATGCTACCCCAAAATATGCCACTTAGTATTTCAAAGGGAAGGTACCGGGGGAACGGCAAACACAGGGAGGGGGGCTTTCTCTTGACTTCTTATCAACCTAGACACACAGCCTCCAAAAAGAGCCCCACTGTCCTAAGTCCCCTCATCAGGAATCTCATCAATTAGGACAGATAAGCTGCTAGCACAGGAGAGAAGGCAGAGGTCAGCACCACACCCACAGCCTCTGTCACAGAGTATTTTCTATGCCTCCTGAGCTATTTATCTTTCCCAAGTCGCCTCTTCTCTCCTAAATTGCCTATATTCCCTCTCCCCTTCCTGCTATAAAAAGAGCATATAAACTGCTAGACCTCACTGGGCTTATAGGTATTCACTTTTCTTCCATGTGATGCCTCCATGCACATAATAAATTTGTAAATCTTTTCACCTGTTAATCTGTCCGTTGTCAGTTCACTTCACAGACTCAATTACTGAACCCTCCAATGGGGAAGTCTGTCGTCCCCTACACCTATATAGTTAGAAATAAAAGATAATCCTCTCAAAAAGTAATTTGAATCAAATTCATTATAGGGCTCTGACAGAATGATGAAGAAACATGCTTCTTAAAACAGTCATGTTTAAAAATAATTTTCCTTTGAGATATGCTGAATAAATAATAACAGATTTGTAAATAGAAAATAACTTATGCCTAAGAGAAATGTTTTCACCTTTGTGGAAAAACCTATTATTTTTCAATTGCATTTCATTGAAGGTAAACAGGTAACTGAAGTAATATCATATCAGATAATATGATAAATTTTTAAATCACATAATTTGGGCAACATTTATTAAGGAAAGAAAAATCTCAGATACAAAACAGAATAAACCTTGCTTTTTCTGATTTTCAAAGACAGACTCTGCATTTTAATACATATATATAAAAGCAGGCAAATTCTGTTTCAGAAAGAGGTAAAAAATACGATTTTAAGTTAGAGCTAGGGAATTACAAGTGTTCTTTATTACCTTTAACGCTTATCTATCTTTTCTGTTTTTCTAATGATGAACATATATTACTTGTTTTATTTTAAAAAACACCAAAATCAATGAAATTAGGGGACTTCTTTCTTTCTTTCTTTCTTTCTTTCTTTCTTTCTTTCTTTCTTTCTTTCTTTCTTTCTTTCTTTCTTTCTTTCTTTCTTTCTTTCTTTCTTTCTTTCTTTCTTTCTTTCTTTCTTTCTTTCTTTCTTTCTTTCTTTCTTTCTTTCTTTCTTTCTGCTGAGGATCAAATCCAGGACCTGGAGCATCCCAGGCAATCACCTGACCACTGAGTTCCAGGCCCAACCCTGGGATGTATTTCTTAATATTTTCTCTGTAATTTATTTGCCAAATCCTTGTTAATTACTCCATCTGTCTATTGACCATTTATTTGGCCTCTTGTACCTAGAACACAACTGAGAATTGGGAAGAAAGGAAAAAAATCTCTGAATAGCCCAAACAGATGTGACTTATACAGTATTCATGCACATTCATTAGAGGAAGGCCTTCTGAGCACTTGTTATTTCACAGGGAAATCTAATAAACTTGGATAGCTGGTTGCCAAGTCTCCTACAGAGCTAAAGAAACAAATAAGAAGGATGTCTATCAGATAATATGGTTGACTCCCCCAGATCCATTCTATCCAGACTCAAATCCGCAACAGTCATTCTATTTGAGTGGAATTGAGACTCACTTCCAGGGATATTCTCTGACAAACATGGTAATGTAATAATTCCACCTTCCTTCCATACATATTGCTGCAATACATCCAAACCAACAGCACTTGGATTTCTTCAGGCCTTAGGTATTGGTTTGGAAGTTTCTTCAATCAGCTCAGCTCAGGATTTGCAAGAATTCTGAGACAAAAATACTCTCTCTTGATGACCAACTATATAACCTGGATGGCAAGATGTAGTTTGATGAGATGGAGCACAATTAGGGTTGTATGGCCATAGATAGCAAGATATAATCTGAGAATGCTATGATTGTTTTGCACCATGACACAGACCAACCCAAGGGTAAACTTGGAACCATGTAAATAATCTAGATCCCTGATCCCACCAGGCCAGATGCCATATCAGACTCTGAGCCAAGACAATGCTTCCTTCCACTGTTTATGTTAGCTTGTTTTTAGATTTATGTTAGCCAAGGTGGGCTCAGTATTGCTCATCTGTAATCATGGAGAATCTCAAGTTCTAGGAGGCCAGCCTCAGTCTCAGTAACTTAGCAAGACACTGTATTTATATATAAAAAAAAAAAAAAAAATCTGTTACTTACCTGTAATAATACTCCTTTGCCTTAGAGAGTCATGGTCCCTTTCATGTTCAAAAGAATTTTGATGTGAATGATAAGTTATCTGAGTTCCCACATCATAATTGATATGAGGTAAGGGGAGGATTTCAGACAGTTAGAAATGGCCAAAACACTCACAGTAAAGGGGGAAAAAAGGAAGAGGAGGAAGGAAGGGAGGAAGGAAGGAAGGAAGGAAGGAAGGAAGGAAGGAAGGAAGGAAGGGAGGGAGGGAGGGAGGGAGGGAGGGAGGGAGGGAGGGAGGGAGGGAGGGAGGGAGGGAGGGAGGGAGGAAGATAGGAAAATATAAAATGTGTCCCAGAAGACAGCAGCAATCTGGTATCATGGGATGTAGAGGTAAACAGTCCATACATATCGCTAGCCCTGGAGACCATCACACTGGAGTGGCATTTTTCCCAAAAAAAGTTCTAAAGATTCTCTGTAGGAACTATAACAAATTTAACACAAAGGACATTCTCTGGTCCATTATCTCTAAAAAACGTTCTATTCCATAATCCCTAAACACCAATGCGATAAAACCTCAGAGTAATCCTGAAAAAAAGAAAATTACTTAATTTTGTTGTTTTAGTCAGCTATTTCACTGCTGTGACTAAAAGATCTGACCAGAACAATTGTAAAGGAGAAAAAGTTTATTTGAGGACTCACAGTTTCAGAGGTCTTAGTCCATAGAAAGGTGGCTCCATAGCTTGGAGTTCTAGGTGAGGCTGAACATCATAGCTGAAGCATGTGGCAGAGGGAAGTGGCTCATGTCATGATCAGGAAGCAGAGAGAGGTCTCCACTTGCCAGATACAAATATACACCCCAAAACCATGCCCCTAATTCCCACCTCCTCCAGTCACACGCTACCACTTCAGTTACCACTCAATTATTCTCTTCAGGGGAGTAATTTACTGATTGGGCTAAGACTCTACAACCCAATCATTTCTCCTCTGAACCTTCTTGCATTTATCTCACAAATGAGCTTTTTGGGGACACCTTACATCCAAACCATAACATTTGTTTACCCAGTATTTATCCAATTAACTTGATCATAAAGAACTTTTTTTTAAAGATACCTAATAGTATGCAGTTGATAACTATTCTGCTGATACCAATTTGGGAAAAGCTGCAGTTATTAATTAGCAACTCTTGAGTCATCAAAAAAAACATCAAATTGCATTTAATGTCTTTGGTGTAAAAAGTTAAAAGTATTTAATGTATTCTACAAAGATTTACTTCCAGATGGATAAAATTTTAAGCACTAAATAAATAAATAAGAAAACAAAACAAAAAAAACACCTCTCTTAATGACTTACTAAATAAAAGTCATGCAAAGCACAAAGAATTTCTACTGCATAAGTAATGTGGAACCTTTATAGATGCTATGGTTTTTTGAGGCGTATAAATCTTATCATCTAGGAAGGAGAAAAAGATTGTAGGACATGCACACATACACACCAGTAATTATATCTAAGTAGAATTCTACACTGATCAAGAAGTGTATACACTGATATTCTGCAGCACTTTAAGATGTGCTTTATCCCAGAGGTCATATCAACCATAATGACTACATGGGACTTGAGAAATTGCAACCTTTGCTATATAAATTCTTAGCAAGCTAAGGGGGTTCTTTCATGCTGAAATATAAACATGTGCTCAGGAGAAATGTGCCAGGGCATATTTCACTGTCCCTAAGGGGAGTTCTCTTGACTCTGAGTAGAATAAAACAAAAAGCTTCAGAGATGCCCTAAAATAAATCCTGTTTCCAGCAGACAGATTGGCATCTTCACTACAACTTGGGCCTGGCGAATTCTTATAATTCAGGAAGTCCTCAGAGCTTTCAAGAAGCACTCTAAAAAGACTTTTGACAGGAATTCCACATTGGGCTTCTGAAATGGAGAGAGTGTGAGGAGCGAGAGAGAACGTGTGGCTTGACTTGAGCATCAAATGCCCAAAGTCACATAAGGAAGGAGCCATCCTAGGATGGATGCTGAGTGTCAACAACCCGGCTTAAGGGTTTTGACCACATTGTGATGGTAAGGAAGCAATTACCCTTCTATTTCTATAGGAGGAGAGACTCAAGAGACATGTTCAGCGGGATTCTCAGCAGCTAACAACAGAACAGTTGGTAAAAAATCAGCAAGTGATGCTGAGCCCCTGAAATAGTACTATCCCCACAAGAGAGGCAACAACCAAGTTCCATTAGCATAACACATGAAGTAAAAGCCACCTTGAGCATGGTTTACCCTGGGCCCACCATCAGCACCATGGCTCCTGATTGTCAACTGCTTCTGCAGACCTCTCAGTTGGCTGGAGCAAGGATTTAAGGACACGATAGTTTAAATCTGACACCATGTAACTCTGGGTCACGGGAGGTCTAAGATCCTTCATGTTGTTTGTACTATAGAAGCTTGAGATGTCTAGCTATTTGTTTAAGATGTACAGGACCCTGTTCTTTGAGTGAGAAGGGAAAAAAACAATTGATTTTATAACTTGTGTTTTTATAAATTTGAGAAATTAGGCTGAAATAGTTCTTTCTCTAAAGGTGACAGAAGAAATTCCAAACACTTGAGAAATTAAAGCATTGAGACACCCCAAAATCTCAACTATTGATAACTCCAAACTAATATGTACACACACAAAGATACATTGATAGATAGATAGGTAGATAGATAATCAGATATCAAGCAGGAAGTCACAGGAAAAAAAGGAGTATTCTGAAATAATCACTAGTATCATGACTCTTTATGGTTACTTCAAAGGATTTTTCACATCCATTTAATCTGAGCCTCACTCTAACCTCCTGGACAGAATAGGTATTATTTCATTTTACAGTTATGAAAACAGGATCCAGAAAAGCTAAGTGACCTGCTCAGACACACAGCAATGGGTGGAAATGGATGTACTGAGACACCGGATCACTTTTGACCTACTCTCCCCTTCACCTTATCTTAGAATAAAGAATTGTGGAAAGAGGTAATTAAAGTTTGAGCTCCCACTGAAAAGAGCAACTTCATGGATGAGGTAGTTATCTAAACCCACTCAGCTGGTGTCCTTTTTAGAAACAAATAAGAAAACTGAAATCATAATAGTGCCTTATATCTATGGAGGCACTTTCACGTGTAATACTTCAAAGAACTTCTGCATACATCATTGCCTTTGGCCTTTACAATATCCCTGTAAAATATGCAGCAGGGGTATAATTTCCCCCATTTTTTAGATCAATGGACTGAGATGCCTGGATATTAAATCACTGGCCCAGGATGGGGTAGCATTGCAAGATCTTAGATGGGAAGGTGACTATTCAGCTCTAAAAGACACTTTTAAAGACCCAGGAATACCAGGGTTGGTATTCTCCTTTCCTCTCCTCCTCTTCCACCTCAAAGGAGTGTTTACTGTGTGCACAATGCTGTGCCAAATGCTCTGGGAAAGGCAAACAAGACCATGAATCTGCTTTCCAGGAATTTACAATTTAAGAAAGCGTTGACAGTTATTTGTACTCAAAATACCAGGAAGAATGAATTGTGTCCCATCAGAGATACGAACAAATTCAGCAGAAGGGAAAGATCACTCATGAGTGGAAAAATCAGAGAGAGGCTCATGAATAGGTATTATATGTTTTAATTTGCCAGAAAAAATCACTGTTGATGCCTGTTGTCCTTTCAGTGGCCCCTCTCACTCTCCCAGTGTCCCAGTTTGCATGATAAATGATGTGATCAGCCTTTCTGTGAAGGTGGTGAGATTAGGTTGGACCTTGAAAATGAGGCATATTTTAAAGGGTGAGGAGTCAGGAAGAGACTATTAGAAGATAGAAAGGAGCATGAAAACCAAAGACAGAGGCAGGGGGAGAAAAGGATGGTGAATTAAGTATGTAGATAATCTACAAAGTTGACTGCCATTGATTCTTTCCCTCCCTCTCTCCCTCTTCGTCTCCCCTGGGCTGGCCCTGCCACTTGCCTTCACCAACAGAATCAGAATGCAGTAGAAGCAATGTGGAGGTGAGAGCACCAGCAGACACCACGTAGTGCAAAGAACTGTCTAGATGGCCCAGGATGCAGAATTCTGAGTAAGAATAAATTGCACATATGTCAGGCCACTAAATCCTGAGGTGGTTTGCTACACTGCAATAAATAGCTGGAACACCCCAAAGAACATGAGATTTAAGCTTGGCAGAGTGAGGCTGGTGAGAGGTGCTCACTGCTGACCTGGTCCCACCTCTGTTTTAGGAAAGTCCCAGAACCCTATGTCTCAGGAATGGATTTTTCTTCATGATTCTGCCCTTCATCCAGTGGTTAGAGAATCCCAGAAGTCTGGGCCCAGGACTCCTGTCCTCCAGGCCTACTCCACCAAGACAGTCTCCTTCTCACAACTGGAAAAACCAGAGGCTCGTGAATAGGTATTGTATGTCTTAGTTTCTGGGGTCTCCTTCCCTGCCCCACCTCCCTGAAAGATCCCAGTGAAGTCTGTGGAGAAGGGTCCTCCCGGGGAGTGCACAAGGCTGAGTTTACTAGTCCCGGGGTCCTACACTCACACTGTCTCACATTTGGCTTTCGGTAACTCGTTAACAATTTGAGTTGAATTCAGTTTACCTACTTCTGTGGCAGCCCTGACTTCCTCTCAAGCTCTGTAAATAGACCAAGGCCTGCATTCAATCTCTGGAGGTGCAGGTTTAAGTTGGTTTCCCTGAACCTCAGCTCTTCAATGGGCTTTTGGGGTCAGGTTTCTACATTTCAGATGTGAACCAGAAGGATGTAGCTGGTTTTTATACTACAGTCCAGGGAACTCAGGAGGTCCACAGAGGGCCCTCAGGGGAAATAACCAGAAAAAGGGAAGGAATTCATGAGCATGAACCCTCCATTCCTGTCTTACCCACTGGGCTTCACTTAAAATAAAAAAATAAAAATAAAAAATAAAAAGCAATTTTACATACTGAGCTTCCACAAAAAGAGATATATGACTAAAAGCAGCTGGAAAATCACTGACCCTGACCCGCAGCAAGGTTTCAGAAGCACTGGGTAAACACTCCCTTCCCCCCAAACTACCTCCTCTCTACTTATTTCCCATTTCCATTTAAAGAGAGAAAAGCTTTTCACGCCACACTCAGAAAGTTGAAAATACAGACACTTCAAGGAGAAGTTGGCTTAAATTCACATTCGGCAGGCTTGATAACAGGCTTTTTGGTTTTGAAATCTTTTTTTTTTTTTTTTCCCCCTCAAAGCAGAATTTGACAGAAGAGAGCACAAAAAACTGTGAACCAGAAAAGGAACAGGGTCTGAGGGTATAGCTCGCTGGTAGTGTGGGCAGCATGCCAAGGCCATGGATTCTATTCCCAGTACACACACACACACACACACACACACACACACACACACACACAGAGTAAAAAAGGGAACTTGGTTGGGGGATAGAGAAATCATTTAAAAAATGATGGTTCCAGCATAAAAGGCAATCAATCGATTTTACCCAGAGCTGGCAAACATACACATATGCATATCTACAGGGGAAGCAGGCAGTCCAAGGAACTGCTTAGAAGTTACACCATGCGAACAAGCAAATTAGTACCTCAGGAGGAATGAATGAGGATAAGATGTAAATACAGACACTTCCTCCTCAACCAGCTGGCCTGGGACCAGCAGGCACACAGGGACTCAGCCTCTTGGCTGGTCCTGATGACACAGAGTCCTAATACTGAAGGATGAAACCCAAAAGACAGAATGAAAATACATTAAAGACAGACCTCATAAAACATGGTCACTGTCAAGACACTCAAAATAAGAGCAGCAGAAAAGGTGAGTCCTTCTTTAGGAAGTTCTACACTTCACATGAATCATCTTCATGGCCAGAGAAGTACCACCTAGAAAAAATGCTAATACTACTGAGTGTTGCTGCTGTAATTTCAAGTGAAAGTGACTAGGACAGAAACAACATTAGCAATTTTCAAATCAGATCTTGGGTAAATATATTCAAAAGCAGAATAATGTAGAATCAATTTCTCCTATAATCGTTCCACACAATTACTAAATGAAGACAGATAGGGAGTCCTTGATAAAATATACATATGCAAAAAATTAACATAAAGACTTGAAATGAGAAAATGTCATTTTTTGTAGAAGAAATTTGTATCTCTCAATTAAAACCTGCAAGGTTAAGAATTGCAGGAAACAAATATCAACTACCATATTCTTGATTTCAATTAAGGGGTTCCTTTAATTGTCATTTACTTGATTATACATATAAATCTCATCTTTGCAACCAAAGTATGAAGTCCTCTAGAACTCAGTTCTTTCTTGTCTCATTTTATGTAAATGAAAAATAAGCACTTAATACATACCTCAGGAAGGAAGGAACAAACACAGAAAACAGAGTTTTCAACACTAGCACAAACCACTCACAACCTTACATTTTATACAGTGTTGTGAAGAGCAAGTTTTAATACATAATCATGATGCATTTCACATTCTCTCTCATGAAATGTTGGTCCTTCAATGTTTGTGTCATTTTGAGCCTGCATATAACATTGAACGTGTATAAACATTTACATAACACACACTAAAGGAATTGTCAACTAATATTGTCAGAAAATTTAAACCTCAAAAAAGCACACTTCAAAAAAGCACATTTTAAACTAGTAAGAGTAAATTCACACTTCTGGGTTAAACTTTATTATTATTTTCTTTCCTCAACTTTATAAAGTATTATTGACATGTAGTAAACTACATATATTTAAAATGTAAAATTACTAGAGATGTTGAACACTTTTTCATATATTTGTTAATCGCCTATATATCTTCTGTAAAGTGTCTGTCCAGTTCCTTGGCCCATTTATTGATTGGGTTCTTTGTATTTTTGGTGGAAAGTTTTGTGGGTTCTTTAGAAATTTTGGAGATTAGTGCTCTACTGAAGTGCATATGGAAAAGATATTCTCCCACTCTGTAGACTCTCTTTTCACATTATTTATTGTATCCTTTGCTGAGAAAAAGCTTTTTAGTTTGAGTTCATCCCATTTATTAATTCTTACTTTGATTTCTTGTACTTTGGGAGTTTTGTTAAGGAAGTCTGGTCCTAAGCCTAGATGATGAAGATTCGGGCCTGCTTTTTCTTCTATTTAGTGCAAGGTCTCTGGTCTAATTCCTAGGTCCCTGATCCAGTTTGAGTTGAGTTTTGTGCAGGGTGAGAGATAGAGGTTTAATTCCATTTTACTACTTATGGATTTCTAGTTTTCCCAGCACCATTTGTTGAAGAGGCTATCTTTTCTCCATTGCATGTTTTTGGCTCAAAATCTCTAGTAATTAGAGAAATGCAAATTAAAATCACGCTAAGATTTCATCTTACTCCAATTAGAATGGCTATTATTAAGAACACAAGCAATAATATGTATTGGTGTGGATGTGGGGAAAAAAGCACACTTTCACGTGGCTGGTGGAGTTGCAAATTGGTGCAGCCACTCTGGAAAGCAGTGTGGAGAATCCTCCGAAAACTTGGAATGGACCCACTTTTTGACCCAGTTATCCCACTCCTCAGTTTATATCCAAAGGACTTAAAATTAGCACACTACAGTAATGCAGCCACATCAATGTTTATAGCAGCTCAATTCACAATAGTTAGATTGTGGAACCAACCTAGATGCCCTTCAACAGATGAATGGATAAAGAAACTGTGGTATATATGCACAATGGAATATTATTCAGTCATAAAGAAGACTAAAATTATGGCATTTGCAGATAAATGGATGGGATTGGAGAATACCATGCTAAGTGAAATAAGTCAATCCCAAAACCCAAAGGCTGAATGTTTTCCCTGATAAGTGGAAGATGATACATAATGGGGGGTGGGGGGGTGAGAGAAGAATGTAGGAATTTTAGTTTATGTAAAGGGAAATGAGGGGGGGAAGGGGCAGGGGTATGAAAGATGGTAGAATGAGACAGACATCATTACCCTATCTATGTACATGCATGATTAGACAAATGGTATGAATCTATATCGTGCACAACCACAGAAAAGTTGTACCCCATTTGTGTACAGAGAATCAAGATGTAGTCTGTAAAAATAAAAAAGTAAAATAAATTTTAACAATAAAGTGTTGCAGAGTCTAAAATACAAAATTAATAAAATAAAGTAAAATATAAAATTTAAAAAGATGACTTATACATACATCCAAGAAATCATCACTATGAGCAAAACAAAACTGGACATCTGCATATAAAATATGCAATTCATCACTCTTAAATTTAAACAGGAAAATCTTTCGTAAGTGCCTCACCCAACCCCAGGGTTCAATCCCTACCTCTTCCCATCCCTAGGCAAGCAAACATCTGCTTACACTTCTTCAAGGTTTATGCAAATAAGATCATACACTACACATTGCAGGTGGTTAGTTTCTTTTATTCAGCATAATTATTTTGAGATTCATCCATACTTCAATATGTATCAGCAGTTCACTTCTTTTATTGCTGAATAGAATTGTTTTACAGACATACCATAGTTTATTTATCCTTGTAGCTGTTGATACATATTTGGATTGTTTGTGGTTTTGACTATCACAAGTAAAATTCATACAAACCTTCATGTACAAATCTTTGTATGTACAGGTTTTGTTTCTCTGGCATAAATACCTACAAATGGAATGGCTTGATGATTTAGCAGGTGAAATTTTAACCTTTTAAGAAATTGCCAAACTGTTTTCCACAGGGTTGTACCATCTTACAGTCCACAGACAGTGTATGAGAGTTCTAGTTTCCCCACATCCTCGCCAACACTTAATATGGTCAATCTTTTTAATGTTAACAATTATGATAGGTGCTTACAGTAGGTCACTGTGAACTTTCATTTTCCTAATGACTAAAACTGTTGAGCATCTTTTTATGTTTGTAATTACTATACATACCTCTTCTTTCCTTAAGGGTTTGTTCAAATCTTTTGCACATTTTAAAAATTAGGTTGTCTGATTGCACACTATTGCATTTTGGAAGTCCTTTATATACTCTGGATACAAGATCATATACATGCCTCACAATTATTTCCTCCCAGGTGTGGCTTGTTGTTTTTTTGGTTTTTTTTTTTTGTTTTTTTTTTTCCATTCACTAACAATGTCTTTCAAAAAGTACATATTTCTAATATTGAGGAAATCCAGTATCTCAATTTGTGTTTTGGGATTGTGCTTTTGGTGACTTATCTATGAATTTTTTGCCTAACCAAAGTCACAAAGGATTTTTTCCTATTTTGTTATAGAAGTTATAGATTTTACACTTAGGTCTATGACAAAATTTCAACTACTTTTTAATAAGATATGTATGAAGTGTGGATTGAAAAATGTTTTACATATGGATACTCATATAGATACTCCTCTTTGTTAAAAGACTATTTTTCTCAACTGAACTGCCTTTGCACTCTTATCTAAAAGGAGTTCTCCATAAGCGTGTGAGTCTGCTTTGGATTCTTTGTTTTGTTCCACTCACTTACTTGTCTGTCTCGATACAGATACCAAATTGCCTTAATTACGGTGCATTTACAGTAAATGCTGAATCTTTTATTGTTAGTTACCTTTGTTCTATTTTTCCAGTTGTTTTGACTATTCTAAGTCCTTTGCATTTCCATAGGAATTTTAGAATCAGTTTGTTAATTTCTGTTTTTAAAAAAATCTGCTAGAAATTTGATTGCAATTACATTGAATCTGTGGTATTACATTGAATCTATGGGAACTTCCCTCCCACTCTTTACTCCCTCCCTACTGGCCAGTCTCATGTAGCTACAATAGTGATATCAATGTCCAAAGCTCTAACAGAGATGGAGAGTAAGATCAAACCAGAGACAAGTTGTCTTTTGCCATTGTTTCCACAGACCTGGGTCCAATTCCTTTTTGCCCCTTTCTCCCCCCCCCTTCTTTTATTTCCAATTTTTTCCCTTCTTCCTGCAGTCCCTTCCTTCCATCTGAGGTTATTACACACTAACTCCCCTTCCACTGACAGTAGGACTATCCTCCAGTCAGGGTTCTGTGTTTCACAGCTGTTTTGCAACTCACAGGTCTCCAAGACGATAAAAAAGTCTGCTTGTGACTGTTCTCAACTGGGAATCTTTGGACCCTTTTGTAATAATTAGTTATAAGTCATCAAAAAAAAAAAAAAAATACTTCTCTCCCATCACCTTCCCTTTCTTTACTTTCCATGATTCTTGTGAAAGATGCAACACAAAGAATTATAACCAGGATGGCCCAAATGACTGACAATGCATGTGTGTTCAGGGGAGGAAACTGCCTTAAAGGAGTTTAATGATGCAAAATGATTGATGCATACATATTTTAACCAGAAGTTCTTTACGATTGTAAGTTTTCCAGAATAATTCCCTGTTAGTAGTTCTCCCATAAAGAGTTTTCAAAAAATTATCTCAGTTTAAAGAAATCATGACACTGCTTTCTCTGCCATTTGTTTTTCTTTAATTTAGTACAGGTGATCCCTCCAAACAACATGGTTGAGAATTTACGCCAATTTTTAAAAAAAGGACATCTCTACTATTAGAACATACAAACTACTTTCTATACAAACAATAAAAGGAAATAAAGCAGCCTGTGAATAAAACATTGCAATTCAGAAAGTAGGAAACTACTATCAAAAAATAAGAAAACAAGAAATTTTAAATTCCATTCCATTTTAAATAGCCTCTTCTGGGTAAGTTTACACTTCAGCCTTCTAATTCCATAGAAATAAGAGAATAAATAAATGAGCATTACAAACTCAGTCCCAGAAGTGCTCCTTACCTTTAGTGTCTCCTCATGGATTTGAATTTCCACAACAGGACCATCATGGAAGGTTTATTTCTCCCCAGGGCCTAACCTGCAAGTTCTACACCTGCCACCAGGTGGTATCTTGGGTCACAACGTAGGTTTGCCCCAGGTGTACATAAATGAAAGCACACAAGATCCAGGCAATTACCCACATTCACTGAAAATAAATAATGTATTAAAATTACAAGCATAAATTATTCATTAGCTCTTAATTATCATGCATAACAGTGCTTATTTAGCACTTCGATCTAAATTCTCAAAAATACTCCTAAACAGCACTATTCTTCTTCTGTGGGGTTTTTGTTTTGTTTTGTGCAGTTGGAAGACTGAAGGTGCATGTGCACAGGCTCCTTCAGCAGCATGCGTCTCTGTGCCCTTTTCTCACGTAGGAGGTTTATTTCCTACCTGGATGCCTTCACTCCTGCTAACTCACTGAATACTGCTTCTAATGCAAATTCAATTTCACTGACTTACTTAAGATTTAATGAAAAGCTTAGATGTTCTCTGTCAACTACACTCTTTGTTAAAAGAAAATCATTTTATAAAATTTTCTATTTAAAAACATTGAAAAGTATAAAGAAATAAAAAACCATGTGTAATCTCACCACCCAAAATAACACCATTTAAACTGCTGTAATTTCTCCTACAGTTCTCATTTTATACATTTTCTTTTGTCTGCAAACTTTTTTCTCAATTTTGTTTTCTACTTCACTATTTTTAATATTCCACAGTGTCCCACTTTCTATTCACTTCTCTATAAAGATTTCCTAAATGAGGTTAATCATAGCATCTTCCTCGAAGAGTTGTCATTAAATGGGTTAAGACATGAGGGTCATTAGAACTGACATCTTGTGAGTGTTCAGTACATGCAAGCTCCTATTGTTATTCCTGCTGAAGTTGGCTCTTGAGTTTTCAACTCTGTAGTTTTCAACTCTGTATAATCCTTCCTCCTTCTCTCGATGGCTTGCTTAGCTACTCATAGTTTCACACCTGCAACGTCCTTTCAAGCATTGCTGAAAGTCTAACAACATATTTTTTCTAACATCATCTCATTTCTCACAGTCAATCTATTATAGGAGAAATAACTCCCCTGAAACCTTAGAAAATGGTAACCCCTTTCTTTTAAATTATAGAAAATAGAATCCAAGAGAGAACCTTATTTTCTGATAAAACTGTTTTCTAATAAGAGTTGAGCTGCTCTCTGGTCGAATTTATGTGGATTTCCATTCAAATCGTTCTTAGAGACATAGCCTTGCCTGAACTGAAAGGAAAATGATCAGGCAATGGATGAGGGGAGAAGGGAGGCAATATGTCTTTACTAAGGACATCAAACAGCCTGAGGGGACAGCAAAGGTTCTAGAATGAGTATCTGTGGATCTCCAATATGGGAGATCCCACACAATTTCTCCATTGTTTGGGAAATGCTCTACCCTTCAAAACCTCTGCCTGATGTGGCAGACAGGCCAGGAGCAACATTCAGGACTTTCCTATCAGCATACCTTTCCTTTGATGGCAGTAGCTGTCTGTGCAGCAAGCAACCATCAGGCCACCCTGTGTAGCTCTGGAAATCCAAAGGCTGCTGTCTACCAATCCATGCAGTCGTTCATTTATTCCATAAATTCTGAAGATTTACTCATACCAAGTGCTATGCTAAAAGTTAGGGCTACAATGGTATGCAAAACCAGACACCACTTTTGCTTTTGGGCAGCTCAGTCTAATAGGAGGGACAAACACCAAGAAAATAATCATGAAAATGACGATGCAATTAGATCAGGAGAGCACAGATCTCTGATGATTCCTAAGGAGAGAGCAATGGAACTATGTTCTGAAGGATGATTAGGAAATAACTAAGAGGATGAAGAACATTCAGGCAGTAGAGCTAGTTTCAGGCCTGTGCAAAGACTCAGGGCCAGGCAGGTGTGCAGTAAGCCACAGGAGCAGCACAAGGCATGGTATGACTCGGGAGACAGGAAGGGCCATGTTCTGAACGTCCACCTTGATCCTGAAAGCAGTCTAAATCCCTGGAAGTCTTTAAACAAAGGGATCGTATGACCAGATCTGCTTCTTTAAAAGAGTAAGGAATTGGAAGAAGGCAAGATAGATGCTGGGGATTGACCTCAAGGTATCCAGGTTACAGGAGGAGCAGGTGCCCCTCACTCTGTCCTCACGCCCAAATACTGCATCTCTCAGGTGACCAGGTTATTTTCTGGGCTCACTAATATGTCTGAGGGGAAGGTGCTCTCTGGCTTGTCCTACAATCTGGACCCTCCAAAGAACCCTCACTTTCTGCCACAGGGAACATATCCATCACCAATTTCTCTTGTTAATGCTGATTTCCCCTGTTTCTACATCCCTTCAGTCATTCCACTAAGACCTTGGGGAGAACCAAATCCAGAGGTTACAAACATTTTCTTGTTAAAATTGAACATTAGGAACCAGGGGTATAGCTCAGTGGTAGAGTGCTTAGCTAGCATATGGGAGGCCCTGAGCTCATTCCCCAGCACCTAAATAAATAAATAAATAAATACCAAAAATAAAGCATTCTAATAACCTGAACATTAAAATTAAAGTACTATATATGAAAAGAACCACTTTTAAATAGACGTATTTTTAGTAGTTTTTTCATGAGCATATTTCAGATTGAATGGTTACTTGTTATCAATTTTCTAAAGCAGTCACATAAATAGAAATCATGAAAAAAACTGTTGGAAAAGAAAACATCACCCATACACTATTACCTACTCTACCACAGAATATAGCTAGCATGACTGATAGACATTTATGAATAACTTTTAAGAACTCTGTTAATTCCGTAGTTTGTATGTCTTGAGTATTATTAACTAAGAAGATTATGTGCTGTGAATTCCTCCCTCTTTTTCTTCATACCTTGTTTTTCATGTCAATGATTTAAGAATATATCTCCAAAGCAGAGAATAATCCCAGTGGTAACAGTTTCTGCAAGCCTAGTAAATGTATATTTTACATTTTACTGTACCAGAACTTTACAAATTGACTTTTAAATTAATTAGTTAATAGCATTTGTGGAGAACACTTATTAAAGAATTTCTCAAATCTTTGTTATTTATTATGGGACGTAAGATAACACTGGACTCTTAATCACCATGAAGTTGATAATGAGATTCATTGTTATTCTCATTTTATAAACATGGAATCTTGGGCTTAAATATTAAATAGACTTACATAAAATTTAATCAAGGCCAAATAAATGAACCTTTGGCAAATTCAGAGGTAAAGCTGATATATTTTTAACATCAAACTAAAATTCTGGCAACCAGATCACACTGCTTTGACTTTTCCATCTATTTTTAGAATAAAAGTTCCTCAAAATCAATAACTGACATGTGCTACTGAAACCGTAACTATTTATACTGCTATCAATATCTAGCAAAGGTATTTCTAGTTTTATATGCTTTGTACTTCTGTATTTTAAAACATTAAGTTTTTTAAGTATGAATTTTTTTAGTGTTTTTATCATTTCCAATAATAATAATTTAGAAAAAAATCAAAATCTCACCTAGAATCTTAGAATAACTCTCTAAATCATCAAAAGATAATTGCTATAGGAAAATACAAGTTGTCATCATAACATGATTATTGCTGTAGGGAATTAAAAAGTGTCATCAATAATAACATGCACAGAAACATTTAAGTATTAGGGTGGAAGTATAAATACATCTCACCACAGCCCAGATGGAGAAGCACCCATCTCTTTGTGGTACCATAACTGAAACCATGAGGCATGTGTAGCAAAGAACAAAGTAACTATTAAAAAAACTTTTTTGAATATTCAGTTTAATATTCAGCAAAAAGTTCCAACTTAGAAATGTACTTTAAAAGTATTATTTTTCTCACCTAAAAATGTGTTCAGCTATTCCCCTACTCCCTCAGTAATAAATATTAAAATAAGGCAGTTAGGCCTTCAGGTTTCACTGAAAGCCCTGAAAATAATAGATAAAATTTAAAAATAAAATGACTTTGCTTCTATTAAAATGCCATCAGTGCTAAGGTGAGTTTATTTATGTACTTTGAACAACCCCCTTGCCCTATCATTTCTATTTTACTTGTCTTACCAGAAACATTCTCCTTAGCCCAAACTGCAAAAAGGAAAGTAGAATTAGACATGATCACTTATTCAAGATGTCAACCCCAAGACTGTTAGAGATTTGAAGGAGAAAAAAAAAAAAAAACAGACAGCAACAAATCTAAGTTAGGAGGGTAATTACTAAAAATTTCCACCTGTCAATTTTTTCAAGCAACGACTCTATGGGCCCTGCCTTCTTGAGCCCAGAGGTGGAGATGATAGGGATTATAGACTTAGCTTTATTTGTACACACTTAACCACCCCCTCACAGTAGATAAAAGATTGATGCTCAGTAGATAGCTGCTGAAGGAATGAAAGACCCAAGAGAAAGACTCACAAATTTAGAGCCTAATTTCCCAGTAGGGGCTTCTTGGGCCGTCATGGTCCCCTGGAAGCAGCTTATCTACTCCTTTACTCCTTACCATCTGCCTTCCACCCCAGTTCCTAGAAGCTCCCAACCTCCTTCTAAGGGTGAAATCCAAAGACTGAGCAGCTTCAGCTTCATCCTCCGTTTGTTGTACTTTATATCACAGTGGAGTATCCCCCACGGAAACTTCCTTTTCTGCATCTTCTGTCATGTCTTTTAATTCTGACACTGACTCCTGTTTCTCCTTTCATCATCCAAAGCCAGTCATCCATGTCCTGTGTGCTGACCTTCTCACTAGACACCATCACTCTGGAGTAACTCCAATGATCCCTTTTCTTGAGATGGCTCCAAACTCCCTGATCTTTACCTCTGTATCAACCTCCAGATCAGATTCCCAGGGGCTTGCTCATCCTTTCCACATCCTGGATGATCCCTATTACCTCAAACTCAACAAGGCAATCCTGAATTCATCGTTTTCCCATTATCATCATGCCAATCCACCCTCCTCATCTCTCTGTCTATCTGAATGTCCCCAGGCACCCAAGCTTAAAACCTCAGGATCACCTTTAATTATTTCCTCTACCTACATGGAACCAATTGCCTAGTTCTACACACTCGATCTCTCTCATCTCTCCTTTTATTAACCTTGCCAGTGTGTAATAAAGGATCTCAGTCTTGTTTGGTTTTGTTTGCTTTCCTTTGTTTAGCATTTTCATTTTTAGTCTCATTTCCAGCTGTCTGCCACTAGGATTTTAGTCATCGGTCACCTTGCCTATTAAATATTTCCAAACACACCCCTTATCTTCCTTCCTCCCTGCCTCTGGCCATGTTTCCCCTGTTTTGTGTGCCTTTCTATCAACTCCATGGGTTGCCGTCCTACCCATCTTTAGGAATATAATACAAACAGGGCTTTCTCCATGGAGCTTCTTCTGACTTCCCCAACCAAACATGATGTATTTTCCTTTGAAATCCATGGGGTTTTTATTGTTTTTTCTCACATTTCTCTTCCAACATAAATACACTGCCTTACAAGATAATGTATTTTTTTTTTCCATGCTACCTCCTACTATCCTATAGGCTTTATGAAGGCCAGAACCATCTTTTATTTGGTTTTGTTTTCCCAATAGAAGCTTTGCATACAGTTAGAATTCAATATTTGTATATGTTTAAATATGTACTTATACTCCCTTCATCTTGTTCCAAAAAGGATTTGCAATCATTCAATATTTTTTGAAATGTCTAAGGAAACCTGTTGTGTCTGTGTCTACCCTAACCATCTCCAATTTCCTTACTCTTCCCTATAATAGCCCATCATCATTAATATTGTTAAATGCTTATTCATTCTTTTGTTTTTAAATCAAATTAACCTAAAAGTAGTTTTAGTTTCCAATCTTTATCTCTATTCCTCCTTTCTGAACCATCTACACCAGAAGTTATCAACCTCAACACTATTGACATTTTGGACCAAATAATTCTTTGTTGATGGAAAGGAGATGTCCTGTGCAGTACAGGACACCACTGGATATACCCAAAGATCTTAGCCAGGACTAGCATACAAAGTACGAGGTAAGTTACAAATGAAAGCAACATGTTTAACTTTATTCCAGAAGTTACATTAAAAAAATATAAAAAGAAACAAATCAGCCAGGGTGATGCCCACCTGTAGCCCCAGCTACTTGGGAAGTTGAGGCAGGAGGATCACTTGAGCCTGGGAATTTGAGTCAGTCAGAGCAACATAGTAAATATCCATTTCAAAATAAAATTTAAAAAATCATAAAAATAAAAAGATTGAATTAGTAAATCCAGTGTAGCCAAACCATTATCATTTCAACATGTAATCCATCTAAAAATGACTAATGAAATAATTTGCATTCTTCTTTTCTTACTAGTCTTTCAAATCCAGGATGTATTTTATAGGCATAGCACTGATTGCATTTCAATTTCTTAGACACATGTGGCAAGTGGCAACTAGGTTAGAAACCTCATATCCACAGAGTCTTCCCTAGGCTGAGAACTCACTTTGCAAGAATAAAGAAAGCTTTTATTTTTTTGTCCCCTAACTATTCATAACTATAATCAAATATTGAAAACTTCAGGATCAGACAAACAGAACATTTCAAAGGAGATAGACATTAGGAAATCAGTGATAGGAAAGTAGATGTGGAAAAAATAAGGAAATTCATGAAAGATATATAGAAGAATTCTTCTACTATCCTAGCTCAGCAGTCATTAGGTCATATAGAGAGATCAGTTTTTACTTGTTGTCCACATCCAGAATTTCCACCCCAGGAACAATACACATCCATACATCCTACACCAGAAGTTTCATGGAATACACAAAAACAAAGCCACATTCATTAAATATTAATCTCATTCAAGTTTCCACTGGGTTATATATTATAGAGGTGGGAGAGAAGCATATCTCAAATCTTTTTAGTGCAACCCCTTTACTCACAAATGAAGAAACTGGAGTCCAGACAGGATTAGAAATCAGCCTGAGATTTCAGAGCTCATTGATGGACTAAGCCAGAATCCAAGTTCTGAGTCCTGCTCTGAGCCCTCTCCCCGGCTCAAACCAGTGGTGCGACTTTCAACGTATAACTTTGCCTGTTGAAATGTTGGTTTCCTCAGGTCTACCACAGAAACAATGGCATCTACATTTTTGTGAGTTACCTTAAATGAATTAATACGTGTAAATATATATTTGCTGAATCTGAAAAGGGGTAGCAAATAACAGAATGAGAAAAAGGTAAAGAGCAACTTGGAGATTTATTTTAATCTATTCTTACCCCTTAGGAGTATTATGTCTAATCTGTCAAGGCTGGTGAAACTTTAAGGACTATTCAACTGCTCTCAACCATATATTTCAATAAGGGATAACTCATAATTGAAAAGTTTTCCTATCTGTCTACATTTTTTAGCTAATGTTTCAAAAGGCAACAAATAGCTTAATTATTAGCTTCTATCTACCTGCCCAAAGGGAATCTGCCTGAAGGCACAAATCATTCCTGGAAGTATTTTCTACTCTGAAGTAGGTTAGAGTCAAGTCTGTTTCCTGCACTAAAACTTACCATGGGAAGGACTGCCGTTTATTTTCTAAATAGTGTGCCTTGACTGGTATGTATTAATATGGAGGGCTACTCCACTGGTAGGATAAAAATAATTTCACCAAATTTCCTCACTTACAATAAAAAACACATGAGAAACACTCTGGTAACCACAGTTGGCCACTGTTTTCTATGTGATAACAGAGTCCCTTCAAACACCTGAAAAGCATACATTATTACTACCCTTACATCCTCAACGATTTTATGTATTAACTTTCTGAGTGCTGTAGGAAGCTTTAGCACCATATATCAATTTTCTTTCTTTCTTTCTTTCTTTCGTTTTTTTGTTTGTTTGTTTGTTTGTTTGTATTTTGGTCTAATCTGAACTTGGTCAGTCTACTGAGTAGAACAAAACACACACACACACACACTTTTTTCCTCCATGCAGTTCCCTAAAGCTCAGGTTTCATGGAGCTCTTTTATGTAAGGACATCCTTTGAATTAGACACTTCCTGCTTATGCCTCTCCTCAGCAGGGTGTTCATTGAGGAGGGTTTGTAGTTTGGAATTCAGACCCTGGAGTTAGGGAACAAAGTCTCAAACTGCCTGTCCTTCAGGACACAATGAAACAGCCAGCTGTTTGCTTTAGACATTTGTCTGAGTAGTACTTTATCAGACTATTATTAGTTTTAATGTTGTAATTAGATGTGCAAATGTACCCTGAGGTATGTTTGGATGGGAACACCATACAAATCAGAATTGACAATGATGAACACAGCTGCATTCCTGCCAGTGATTAGGCATTTAAATAAGTGCTCATGGTGTGTTTGTTGGAAAATGTGATCCCACAGAGTGGAGAGGTTAGCAATGATGTGAGGCTGCCAAGGGGGCATCAAAAATATCATAAAAACAAAAGAGAGTGTGAATAAAATTGGATTCTACTTGGAAACTAGTTTCCTAACCACGCTGTCTAAATAGCCCTCCTCTCATTACCTCACCTTCTTCATGTTCTACAAATTATGCATTCTTATATGTTTTTTAACTAGTATGTGTGGCGCCTTCTTCCCAACAGATCTCAGGTTCTAAAGCAGCAGAGACAATGTTATATCCTCAACACCAGAGCAATGCCCAGTCTCCCTACACAATAGGTTCTCAAAAAGTATTTGCTGAATAAAGAAATGAATGAATGTAACATATACTGAAGACAGTTGATCTAAATAGGACATCTCTCCATCCAAGATTTTCATAAAAATTATTTAATTCCTATAGCCAGATGACATCAAGTTCAACATCATCATTCCACCATTGGAACCAGAGGCATGGATTAGCTATGACTTGTCCAAAGGCTTATAATTCATTAGACTGGACTCCAACAAAAAAATTTATTAGTAGCCAACTTTGCATTTCATTATCCTGTTTATTTCTAGAGGGGCAACCATCCTGAGAATAGAGTTCTTTTCTACTTACCTTATGTTCTACTAAAGGAGTATAGTCATAATCATGGAGAACACAGATATCAACCTTTACAGCACCCCCTGCTATGGAGTCATAATTAAACCTCTTTTATTCATTCCTGGCCTTTAAAATCCTCCCTTTCTCACGCAGCTCCAAGTTACTAAACCTGCTAATCCAGGATTTTACTTATCTCTTTCAGGGACTGGACTTTTCCACAGAGTTTCCAGACTGTCTCCCCACTACCTCCTGCTCCCAACCTTTCTCCATCTCACAAAACTATGAACCCAAATATATAAAGACACTAAATAAACATTCCATCCACTTCTGGAAGCATAAAAACCTGAGGAATCTTTGACAAGTGTGCAACCCAGTATGGTTTGGGGAATATGAGTGCATACTTATACACTGTTCTCATGTTCTATGAATAAAATGGCCTAATGCTGATGTTATACCAACATAATGCAATCTTCTGTCGGAGATTCAGAAGCCAGTTCATGCAGTGCCTAGAAGGCATTACTCTGAACACTTATTCTCTATATACATTGCTGTGCAAAGAAAACATGATTACTGAAGCTCTTAGATTCTGAATAAATGGAACTTTATAGCATTTTAACAAAAAGGAGTCAGGATGTTCATCATAGTGAAACAAAATAAAGGTAAAGAAAATGAGTTATATTTTCAACAAAAGCAGTTAAATGAAAAATTTATCACTTCTTTACATGTAAAAGAGGAAATCTTGGTCCTAAATCATCAAAAGTATAATTGCATTGATCATGGGTTATAAACAGGAAAAAATATTCAAACTTTTGTTCTCAAGAAAATGTTATCAACTTTATTTCATATTATATTTCAGTCTATCAGGCATTATCCTTGACTGTGGCCTGTTAGATCTACATTGCTAAATATTAGGCCATCTACATGTTTTTATAACCTTTTAACAGAGGGGATGTAGTAGCACTAAAATAAGTGATTATACTAAACTGAAATTTTCTAAAGACATTTATCAACTTTACATACTTACGTTGATGACAACCATAAACTCATCAATTCAATCCAATCTGTCTTATATTTGCCATTGTGGCCTATATGTAATATGAAGGACTAACCAATGACTTTCAAAGCATCTTTATTGTTATTAAAAGCAGAAGGGGTTCCAAGGAGAGTGTCCTTAGAGAGACTGACAGTGCAGAAAGGGAAAAGACTGAGCAGACAGAGAAGCAGAAGGACAAGGGGAAAGGATCCTGAAGATTTTCCAGACAATGCTTGTCACCCAGCTCAATTTCCCCCTTCATGTTCCATGAGGTAGCTCTGAATCCTTATAACAAATTCTCTTTTAAATTTAATTTCAATCTGTTTGGAATAAATACCTTTATTTAGAAAGCATACTCTCTCTTTAGAGTTTCAGAATGTATGTTAATATTAAGTTATCAGAAAACTCCCCACAGTACTTTCAAAACAGTACAGGGCTGGGGCTATAGCTCAGTGGTAGAGTGCTTGCCTAGTATGTGTGAGGCACTGGATCCAATTTTCAGCACCACATATAAGTAAATAAAATAAAGGTACACTGACAACTGAAAAAAAAATTTTTAAAAACTTAGTGTACCAGAACTTTTTTTATTTTTTTGCATAATGTCTACTGATCAGTGAAGTCTGATTACTCTGATAGCTATTATTATGTCCACATGGCTGGACCACGCAGTGCTCAGAAAATTGTTCAAATTTTGGATGTTTCCAGAAGTGTAATATTTGGCTGAGATTAGCATTTAAATTGATCGACTTTGAGAAAAGCAACTAACAACCGCAATGTGGATGGGCCTCACCCAATCAGTTGAAAGTTTTAACAGCTCAGTCTGACCTCCTCTGTGCAAGAGCAAATTCTCCAAGCACTCTACTTTTGGATTCAAACTACAGTTCTTCCTTGTATGTCCAGTCTGCCTGCCTACACTGCAGACTGTGGAGCTACCAAGCCTCCTCAACTCCACCATCCATCAATCAATTCTGTGGGCCAATCCTTAAAATCAGTCAATCTTAACATATCTCTCCTCCTCTCCCTCTTTCTCTCTCTCTCCCGTCCCCCCTGACCCCTTTATCTGCACCCCCCCCCCAAACACACACACCCTGTTTGTTCTGTTACTGTGGAAAACTTTAATACAATCACTTTATTATTTACAGTCATCATCATTATTACACTACTAAATCCAGGGCACTGGCCTTCCTTTAATTTCAATGACAAAAAAGACTGGAAGAAAAATATCACTTCCTCATCCTCCTTCAATCAGAAAAGAAATGGATGAGCCTCAGCAAAACCAGACATCTAAGCAAATGCCCCAAGGGAGCTCACCTGGCATACAAGTATGTCTTGGTATCAAAATATCACTCTGAACCCATTCCTAGTTATTGCAAATAAATTTGACAATTTCAATTTTTGTCTCTTCTTTAGACAATTTTTAAAGACAGGACACAGAAAAAGTTCTACAATTAGTAAGTTAATTGCTTTATGTTTTAATGCTGTACTTCCAATGGATTGTAAGCTCCTTGAGGGCATATAAAAGGCCTACAACTTCCCAGCAAAACTATGGATTATTCATTTATTGCCTACGGATTTTTTTTAAGCATATGCTTATCGGACCTGATTTGGCTCATAAAACCATCCTAAAATGAAAGTTCCTTTTCCCATATAAGGTAATAAAATAAAATAGCTTTGTATCTTTGAAGTACAAAATTTTCCACAGTCTCTTTTCATGATTTTTTCTTCAGCACAAGGTCAAAGGAGATCTCAAAAACCCAGTAATTTCATTCTATTTCAACTCACAGGATATAAATATCTTCATTTCTCTGTCGGGCATTTTTTCTTTATTTGTTCGTGTCTTATAGCCTATGTGTCCTAAATTTTCAGTCTCTTACTTGGCTTTTGGCTTTAAATATCTTTACTTTTTTAATGATAAGAAACACAGCTCTGCAAGAAGGCCAGGTGTGGTCAGGACAGCACCATCAGAAGCAAAGACTAAGGGGACATTTCTGATGGGCAGGGGGTATGTCACGACCATGAACCCTGAGGGCCCAAGCAGAGGGAATTGGGGCAGAGTGAAGCACAGGGTGAGACTGCAATACAGAAGGAAAGGGCCAGTCCCAAGGGAAAAGAGGGGCAGGAGCAGAATACGCCTTTCAGACAAGTTGCAAGAAGTCGACAGAGAAGACCCTAACATGGGAAAAATGGGCTTGTCCACATGTCAGCACGATTTGGAATAACAAAGGATCCCAGGGCAGCGCCATCTGCCTACTGTCCTGGCTTTAAATGGCCTGACTAGTAAGGGCAGATACAGCGTGTGTTGCTCACTGGCAGGCCAAGACTGGCTCTGCAGGTGCAAGTGACGACAGCTGAGAGCGAGGTCCTGGGGGAGCCCTTCCAGCTCCACCGCCATCACTGAAATTGACGGAGCATCTACTGCCCCTTTGGTTTGCATTCTCGTAAGCGTCGCAGATTAAGTATGTGTCTTTCTTACAGAGAATTCTTGTCTGAAGTCTGCTGAAAGAAGAAACACCTGAACTCTGGGAAAAGTCTTCAATTCCCCTAAGAGGACCTGGGAAGAATCTGAAAATCCCAATTTCATTAAAGCTATCATTGTTCAGTTCCCAAATACTTTCTTTCTTCTCAGAGAACAAGAGTGATCCCAAGCTCCTACACATAAAATATGTCAGCACCACCTAAAGAGACAACTAAAAATCCTGAGGCACAAAGTCAGAGATTATTTTTTCTGCCACTTACTCAGAGATCAAGAAAGAAGCCTTAGCCCAGAGCAAAAGAAGGAACTGAGTGGCATTTGCCTTCTAGACACCAACTTTTCTTCTCTATCCCCATTCTCACCACTGAGGAGTCAGTTACCTCCTTATTCTATCAGCCCTTCTCCCAACAACCAAGAATCATGGTGTGCTCTTCCTTATTAATAGTATCAAAGGCCACACCAAAACCCAATAATCCATAAAATAGTTCATAAACTCACTAACACATTAACTGTAAGTCACTGCTCATTACTAACATTTCTGAATATGCTCGTGCAATTATGCCTGGGATACTTGCATTTGTACAGAAGACTTGAAACATAAAGTTTATTTTAAAAAGTAGGAGGAGGAGAATCTCTAATGTGGAATTTCAAACAGTGAATAGATAAAGAAGCTATTTGGAGGAAATTCAAAGGCATTTCTCTGCCGCTGAATTGAAATAACTCATTTAGGGCCCACTCCACCCACCAGTAAAGCTGACCCTGAGAGAACCTTTAATAATAGAGCAATGAGATTTAATCTTCAAAGATTTGCCTACTAAATCAGAAAATTCAACTCTTAAGGAACTAGAAAAGCACACTAATACTTAGAGAAAAGTAAATGGTGCTTCCAATTTGTCCTAAGCACTCTTTCCATGGGCTCATTCCTGGGCAGTCCATGTGTATTTAGGGGGTATTTCTTCTATCAGTAACATATCTTTGCAGAAGGAAAGCAAAAAAGAATGCTATAGTCACCTATGGGATTTAATTGAAAAAATTTTTCTCCTAAATCTCACATGCAAATTGTTTCCATCTTGAGAGAATTAAGATTTGTAGATACAAAGAAGCAAATCAGAAATTAAGCTACTTGGATTTGCCACTTATTGATCTGGTATTATTCCCCAGGGAAGCTGCTCAAGCATTTTCTAGTTCACTTTCACCTTCTATAGAAAACAAAAGTGATAAAAAAGCTTTTTCTTTTCTTACAGACTTTCTAAGTGGCTCTACATTTCCCTTAAAAATCTTTGAAATAAAAAACTACTGTGAAAATCTACAACAAATGTTGTCATAATCATAATTACTATAAAATTCCTGTTGATTCCCAGGGTGTATTATGTATCACAATTGCTCTTTATCTCATTCTGCTGTGCTCAGTCTGACACCAGCTACTTTTAATTCTCCTCTAGTGACTGTCATAATGTTTCTGTTTTAGAATTTAAACACACTGTAATCCAGTGTCATGCAATATACTATTCTACATCAAGAAAATACACACAAAAAAAAATCATATAACAATATACATGTCCTGGGTACATATTTCTCAATGCTTTTTGCAATGTACTAACCAAGAAGGAGAGATTCAGTTGGTCAGCACTATAATAATTCATGTCAAGTACTTAACTATGCAGTAAGATTTTTATGCTAGTCAGTTTAACCCTCACAATAATCCAATGAGGAAGGTATGATAATTATCTCCATTTTAAACATTAGCAAACCGAGGAGCAGAGACATTCAAAGACTTCCCTAGGGTCATAGGTAATAAATAGTAAAGTCAGGATTTGAATGGAAACAGACCATATCCAGAGCCTGTGCTCCCAACCCTGCCTGAGTAACACTTGAGAAAATGAAACAGAACAGTACAAATAGAATTTAAATTGAAAAACAATTACCAAGATCTACAAACACACTGGGAGGGGTGTGTCATTGTATTCTCTTATCTTTTTTTCTTTAAATTAATTAGCAAGCAAAATGTTGATTCTGTGTCACAAAAGATAAATAAGGAAAAGGGATGGGGTAGAAGTAAAGATAGGGAGGAAGAGACAGAGAGACAGATTCTGTATGGACTTCTGGTAAATTTTAAGGAAGCAGAAAAGTCCTGATTGCTGTATGGATTAGAGCCCAAATAGGCTAACAAGAAATGCTGTCTTACTTCAGAAAAATTTCTTTCTGCTCTGTTGTTCTTCCATCCCAACAGCCTGTCTTCAGAGGATGCAGTTTTCCAGCTGGCAATAATGAAGGCCATGTCCCTTCACTTTAGTTTCTGGAGGGCAAAGGGAATCACACACACACACTGAGTCTGAGGGAGACACACAATACACTTGGAATAAATACCAGAATAAGTCAGTGAGACCTACTGGAATTCTGAGCACACTAAGGAATCAGTCTCAAGTTCTAACTCACAATTGTAGACATATTAAGAAAAAGTCTGAGCAAAAAGAACCTCCTGTGGCAATGCAGACCAGCCTGTTTGGAGGATGGGCTGGCACACAGTTAAACCCCACACTGGCCGAGGCTTTTGTTCCATGAGTAGCAGCACCAGCTAAGTGCTGGTGACAGTGTGGGGGCTCCAATTGGGGGCAGGGGATGCTTTTGCACTGCCTGGCTCTGAGGGGTGGACTCCATGAAATGCAAACATGAAACACATGCAGAAAACATTCTGAAATACTCATTCTCATGCTGGAAGCACACCCCAGTGATGAGACCTTCTCTACTTAACTGGGGCAGGGGAGCATGAAGGGGATGTGAGCCCTCTTTGGTTGACCTCCAGTTCCCAGCTGGGTTTGGTCTTAAGGTCAAAGTCAGCAGCTCTTTACCCCCTGCCCCCTCTGGAGGGGGCAGAAACAGAAACATGTGTAATCTGTTGCAAAGAGCAGCACAGTGGAGGCAGGTCTTGTCGGCCTCTTCCTTCACCTGTAACTTGCCTTTTGAAAACCCAGAATCCCTGTGATGAACTAGCATAGGAGCAGGACTCTGACAGTACCTCATTGACGGACATTCTAGCCCACACAGGATTCTTATGTTGCTTCAGTTCTCCAGTGGGGCTTTGGGCTTGCCTAGTAACTCTGAATGTCATGCTTATTGTAATAATTTTGAGTCCTGGATTTTAAGTCTTAAAATAAATTTACACTGGATGGCATGACCTCTGAACCAAAGCACAGAATTTTCTGACCTAGTTTAAGCTGTTACAGAAAGCTTTTATGATTTTAGATTAAATTCAAAATATTTCTATTTTTAATTCTAAACTATTTTCTAACATATAAAAACAATTCCAAAACGTAAAGGAATCTATCTAGAACATTTCAAAAAATAATCCAATAATACAAAATAAATTTACACATAAGTATGTAACATAATTAAAGTTTACTCAAAATTACAGTAGTGGGATCCTTCACTGTAGGAAATAATACTCAAGTGGAAATTTAAATTGCCTCATCTTACTTTAAAAGAGGAAAAGTTAAAAAAAAAAAAAACCATTATCCTAAATAGCCATTTTTGGAATTTTAATTATATTATTGCTGGCTTTATGGCATGTAAAATAAGAAATCCGAAGAATTACTAGGCTGTTAAATTTGCATTTACCTAATCAAACTAACATTGTGTTGGACTTTTTGATCTGTTGAATGTAAGTTTTTATCTGTTCAATACACAATTACCATTTACTACAGAAGTGTTTTAATGGAAGCAGCCTCTTAAAGGCTTTAAACATATCAGTAAAACCAAGATGTTTTAGAAGCTCAATAAAATCACAAATTCTGATAGTTTTAATTAGATCTATTAAATTCTCATCATTGCTTGGACATAAGTTCCTCTTTTCTGATGTAAAGAGAATGCTGCAAACATTTAATAAATAATGGAAATTAAGTGCTATGTTTATTTTTCTAACTTAAAAAAAGCAACAAATTTTTTACTATGGAAAATTTGGGACATAACAATTTTTTTTTTCATTTTATCCACGACCCAGTTACAAGATAATATTTTCATGTACTTTCTTTTACATTTTTTTCTCTTTTTAACACAGTTGAGGTCTTTTACAATTTAATATTCTATTTTTCCACTCAACATTTTAAAAGTTAGCAATTATGCATGTTATGCAAATCCTCTTGAAATTCACTTGGGAAGAGTTTTTTCTTTTTTCTATTTTGTTCACCACAGCCTCCTCAACACCCAAAGCAATGCCTGTACAGTATAAATACTCAAAGAATATTTGCTGAATAATTCAACAAATATGTAGTTTATCCTATCATTTATTACTCCTTGACAGTCACACTGCACATTTAGGTTACGTTAACATTTTTACAATTATAGGCAATACCATATGCCTTTGTGGGTAAAGCTTTTTTAGTATTTAGGATTATTTACATGAATTCAGGTAAAAGAGGTTGAATTGCACAGTCAAGTTTGGAATAAACATTTTAAGATCTCTGAGATCTATGATTCAATTGCTTTCTCCAAAGTTATACCTTCAGGTTACCTTTTCCAGCACACCATTTGGAAACACTAGGAAGTCTCTTTTTTTAAAGACTTTCCTAATCACTAGGTAAAAAATAGTTTGTGATGGTTTTATTTGTAAGTTTTCAATTGTTAAAATGAACTATTTTTCCAAATATGTATTAGACATTTGTATTTCTTGTTTTCTGACTTGCTTGGTCATATCACTTATCAATATATCCATTCATTCTATATTCCTTGCACCCACAGCATGTACTGTTCTGATCTCTGGGTGTACATCTGTGTATATTTCAAAATATTCTGTAATGTTCACAAACACACAAACACACATTTGATTAGGTTGATAAGATTAAATATTACTTAAAACAATACACACACACATATATATATATGAATTGCAGAAAAATTAGAAAGCACATATAAACAGGGTCTGGGGTTGTAGCTCAGTGGTAGAGTACATGCTTAGCATGCATAAGTCCCTAAGTTCAAACCCCATCACCAAAGAATACATAAATGAAATAGTGTGTGTATACATATGTGTGTGTGTATGCACATACATAACACATGTCAGTCAAACTGTTAAATCATAAACATTATTCACATGTGTAGTACATCTTTCCAAATTTTGATCTATGCATAGGCCATGTTTAAAAGAACATAAGTGAAATCCTATGTACACACTGTTTTGCATTTTTTTAATTTAAAGAACTTCCCATATCATTAAACAATCTTTGTGAAACTTTTAATGCTACCAGAAGGAAAGACAGCTACAGTAGGAAAGACAGCATGGCTTTGAAGCCTGACAGTTATGAATTCAACTTCCTGAAACCCTTTGTTCATTGATAAAATAAAGATAACAGTACCATTTTCAGAAATTGTTGTTTAAATTAAATGAAATAACAAAGTTTATAGGTTATTAACAGTGTGCTGATAACAGGGTCTTCAAAGTTTTTGTCAAATTAATGAACAGGTAAGAAGGTATTTTGTTTTAACTTTCACATTTCTTTATTTTGTACTTGGCTATACAGCTCTGTGTGTGTGTGTGTGTGTGTGTGTGTGTGTGTGTGTGTGTGTGTGTGAGAGAGAGAGAGAGAGAGACTTGCCCTATGCCACGTGTTCTCATCTTTTCCCTTTTCTCTACTGGCATGATTTTTTTCCCCATATTGCTTCTAACTTATTCATTCATCCAATGATTTATTAAAAGCCATTATATGCTCATTTTATTAAGGATACTAAACCTTTGTCTTTAGTGTTGCAAAAGTTCTTCCTAGTTTACTATTTGCCTTTTAATTTTGTTTATGGTAAGTTTTGAAATACAGAACTATTAAATTTTCATGCAACTCATTCTATTTTCTGTTTTCTTGCAACATGCTCAGGAATTTTTACTCAACCCTTAGGGGATCCTGTATTATTTGGCGTGGTAAGAGAATAAAGTCATGTTTTAAAAACTTTTAGACCTAAAATGAAAAAACATAAAATAATTGACTTGATATAGGACAAGCGTTTAGAAAAAGGTTCATTTTACACTATCATTTGCTTTCCAAGGGCAGACTAAGCATATTTATATTTGTGTTTCTGGCAAGTAGCACACTGTATGACCTGTAGTTGGTCCTCAATAAATGCTGAATTTGCTCAGTTATAAAGAAAAAAGCATTCAGAAATGGTAAACTCAGTAACCAAACATCTGAGTAAGAGGAAAGATTTTAATTAGAGTAACACTACAGAACAACTGAGAAAATATCAAGAAAGTTCAAAATCAAACATCCCATACTCTGATATTCTTGTTTTTGAGAGGATAATACCTATTCATAAGAATTGTTTTAAGTCCCCAATATCACTAGCATCCTATTTGGCAACATTTCTCTTTGTTCTGAACTATGTTACCCTATAAGATGCTCTAATTGCAAAGGAATTCTATAATCAAAGGAATCTGACAACCCCTGTACACTGCTCAATTTTTCCTACCTCCTCAACTCACCTATATACCTCAACACAGAGAACTTTTGCATAAACACTCTTGAGAAATTTGGCAGGGACTAGTTTTCCCAGGAGACAGAGAGGAAGCTAAGATCAGAGTTTGTCTGGGGTGCTCAGGTAGATAGGATGCAAGTAGGAAAATATCAGGTCCCAGTAAAAAGCTAAAATCAATCTTCTGGGATCCAGACAGATAATGCACCAAAGCATGCATTTGGGACATAGAAAATTCCAGTGTCTGGAGGAAACACAAAAAAGGCAGGAGACATTTAAGGACATTGACAGGACTTAGACAATGTGGTGCCATGGACAAGAAGCAAATACCAGAAAATCATGAATCAGGCACCAGCTACAGGAAGCTGGGACCCACATAGAGCCTGAAGATGGAATGGAGGGACTTGGAAGCAATGTCACTCCCAACTATCAAGAACTGGTCTGGACAATAGCATGTGGGATCCCCAGGGATGCTAATCACTTGCTTCTTATATGTACTATTTATTCAACATTAATTTACTGAGGGAATGTCTAATGCATTCTGCAAATGAGTTTTTTTTTTTCATTTTATTACTTGTTCTAATTTGTTATACATGAGAGCAGAACACGTTTATACATTTTGATAGATCATACATAATTGGAGTGTAATTTCTCATTTTTCTGATGGTACATATTATAGGATCACATTGGTCATGTAGTCATATAGGTACATGAGGTAATAATTTCTGGTTCACTCTACTATAATTCTTACCCCCATACCCCTTCCCCTCCCTTCACTCCCCTCTACATAAAGTAAAGTAACTCTATCCTTCCCTATCTGGCCCCCGCCCCTCATTGTGAATTAGCATCTGCATATCCAACCATTATGGAAAGCAGTATGGAGATTCCTCAGAAAATTTGGAATGGAACCACCATTTGACCCAGTTATCCCACTCCTCAGTTTATATCCAAAGGACTTAAAATCAACATTCTACAGTGTTGCAGCCACATCAATGTTTACAGCAGCTCAGTTCACCATAGCTAAAATATGGAACCAACATAGATGCCCTTCAACAGATGAATGGATAAAGAAAATATGGATATATATACATATATATATAATGTATATGTATATATATGTGTATATATATGATGGAATATTATTCAGCTTTAACAAAAAATGAAATTATGGCATTTGTTGGTAAATGAATGGAGTTACAGAATATCATGCTAAGCAAAATATTTTTTTAATATCCACTTGAGGGTCTGTCCACTATGATGCAAAGACCTGAATTAACAAGCACAATGATTCTGATTGATTTTAGTGATATGTGTATTCAAGTAGACTGGCAGCAGATTACTAAAATCAACTGTGATTGGAACTAGGTGCCAAATAGATGGGATCTTCAGCACTGATCTCAGTAGCAAACCTAGTTGGCTTAGAAAGGGTGTCTATATGCTCTGTGCTGAGAGACACAGCTGAACTAGGCTAGGCAATAATCACAGTGGGACCAAAGAGATACACTTAGTAGTAAGTGAGTTGGGAAGCAAGGCCACTCTTAATGGCTGTAAAAAATGAAAGTTTCCAGTGGTACAGGGGATCTGAACTGGCAAAAGGAATCAACTCCAATCCCAAATTGGGTTTGCCAAAACTCCAGATCAGAAAGCAACTTTGCTGGATTTTTTTTTTTTTGGGGGGGTCTGGCTGATTTATTGGTTTGTTTGCTGGTTTTGTTTTGTTTTTGTATTGTTTTATTTTTATCTGTAAACCATTAATTGAAGTGTTGAAATCTAAATTGCTGCATCCTTACAAGTTCATTATACTAAAAGATAATCATTTAGTTGGTATCTTTATTATCTTGGTTTAACATACATTTAAAGCCTCACATTGCACAAAGGTATTCTTCAAATGAAGGCACTACCAGGAAGAGAACTGGAAAACTGTGATTTAAAGCTTGATGTCCAGTTCAACCACATATCAACGACAAAGCAAATGGAGACATGTGGCTTTAAACTCAATCCTTTTATCCAGGTATATATGATTCTGTGTTGAGTTTAGGGTTCTTAAGTCTTACAAAAGTTAACCTAGGTAAGTTTCTGGGTTATGTTTATAATAATTTTTTTTAACACATGTGTCACAAAACATTTATTTTAGCATGAGAAATTTGAAAACATCCCTTCTTTTTTTCTCTCTATTTTATTTTATTTTATTTATTTTTTTATTTTTTACAGACTGCATTTTGATTCTCTGTACACAAATGGCGTATATCATTTCATTTCTATGGTTGTACATGATGTAGCATACATGTACATAGGGTAAGGATGTCTGTCTCATCTCACCATTTTTCATACCCCCTCATCTAAAGTTCCTCCATTCTCTTCTCATCCCCCACCCCCCACACTCCATTATACATCATCATCCACTTACCAAGGAAAACATTCGATCTTTGGTTTTTCGTGATTGGTTTATTTCACTTAGCAAGATATTCTTTGATCTCATCCATTTATCTGCAAATGCCATAATATTATTCTTCTTTATGGCTGAATAATATTCCATTGTGTGTATATGTATGTATATATATATATATATATATATATATATATATATATATACCACAGTTTCTTTATCCATTAGCCTACTACAGTAAAGCAGCCACGCCAATGTTTATAGCAGTTCAATTCACAGTAGCTAGATTGTGGAATCAACCTAGATGCCCTTCAACAGATGAAAACATCCCTTCTAAACTCCTAATGAAGTACAAGAATCCCAAAACATCCTGAAACCCACCTTCTAAACAATCCTCAGGTTAACTGTATCATCAACAATAACCTAAAAACCTAGCCCTTGTCTTGCATCTGATTTTACAATTAGTACACTCTTACCTAAATTTCACTATTTTATATTTAGCTACCACTACTCAGGGCCCACCATTGATAGGTACTTTTATAGATACTATAATCTTAAAATCTTTAATATAATCTTATGTGTTAAGGTCCTTTTACAAAGGAAGAAATTGAGGGATCAAAGAGTTTTCCAAATTCATAGAGTTTTCCAAACTCATATGAGTTTTCCAAAGTCATAGAGCAGTTAGTACAAGAGTGAGTATTCAAGTCCAGTTCTGACTACAGAAGCCCAAATCTATATCCTGCAGCAAAGTCTAGTTCTCTAGGCTGTCTTCTCATAATATAAATTAAAATTTTGAGCAGTGATATTCATTCTTCACCCACTGTATACATTCTAAATCTTTCTAGTTGACTGAGGAAGAGTCCATGGGAGTTTTTTTGATTCATTCAGGAGTCTCCTTAGATTAACAGTCTGCAGGAGAGGTAAATGATCAGATCAACCAATAAACAAGTGTCTACAGAATGCTTCAACAAACAAACAAAATAAGGTGGAGTAATAGAACTGACTGTAATTCTGAGGTTCTAAAGTAGGGGGCTCAGAGGGAAAAACAAGCAGATATCTTGGGAATTCAGGGAGAAATAAGGGAACTGAGAAGAAACAGGGTTGGTTCCTGTAAGAATGAAGAAGAAGCATACATGAGAAAATGACAGCTTACATGTACTAAGAGCCTGGGAAATTCACTTTTAAAGACGTGCTCTGAGGGGAAAAAAACCACTGCATTAAACCAATTGCCTTAATCTAAGTATGATTTATGGCTATACTGAAATTTGAGATTATCCACCATGCAACCAACTATATCTAAATTTAAAAAAAATCTGTGATTAGGAGTGCAAGTACATATAAAACAGAGCCTTAAAACAAAGTGACAACATTATATAATAACTTTCTAAATGTTTCCCAAAATACATACATAAACATTCCCTAATGGGTCTGCCCTGTAACTATGCTGTCCTTTGGTTTCAGTAAGAAACAAGAAATTGATTAAGAACTTATTTCCTATGTTTGATATTCAGAAAAAACAAATGGCACAATAAATTATTCAATTAAAAGCCATTTTTTATTTCACTCCATTAGAGTACAGTGAATTGGCTTAGGGAAAACAGAGCAAAATATACTAATCTTCATTTTACTGACATGTTATTATATACTGGTACAACCAATCTGGAGGCCAGAAGTAGGTTGTTAGAAAGATAATGTCTTCTGCTCTTTTCTAGGAATCAAGAGTGAAACAAATAGTCCAGACAATAGTCTGGATAAGGAAATATGTAAACGATTAATTTTAAAAACCACCTTGCTTTTGGCATAATTATTTTAAATATTACACATGATACCAGCATTTTTTTTCCGCCTAGACCAATTGCACTTTGTAATTCATTGATACATCCTCATTCCAGGTGGTAATAAGCTCTTTCCTTGTCTACACAGTTTGCCTTTGAATGGATGGAAAAAGATAGACCTATTTCTTTCCGGCCATTATTTTTCATAAAGCCAACTCGTTTATTTCATTTATTCCTTCACTTAGCAAAGATCTACACTGTGCCTTGCACCATGACAGGCAGTGTAGACACAATTATTTCACCATTACTGACAGCAATCATCTCAGAATAAATACCAAGAAAAGGGATTTTTCACTGTAGAATGTTCCTCTTTCCTTTTTTTGCTTCAAAGCATCAACTGTACCATTGATAGAGATGTACTTTAACCCAAAGTATTTGTAGCCTTAGACATTAAAAAGCACTTGTCCAGAGCCAACCTGTGGGTTGCCAGTGGTGGATAAGAAACTCCCTACTCATTTGTCATCTGCCTCTTTGAGGGGAAGATGTTGGGGTAACTTTTATTTTGTGCCCAATTCTTGTCCAAACCCATAGGAGAGATCAAGAATGACATAGTACTAATATTGCTCCTGATTCTTCTTCCACTGGAATCAAGATGCTTAAAGATCAAACATAAATCTTGAAAGCAATGAAAAAGCTAATGACTATAACTGCTCCATCATCTGCAAATTATTTCTCTTCCTCTCTTTGTAACACCACCTGACAGATTTTATTCACTCAACAGATGTTTACTAGGGACCTACTAGGAGCCAAGTACTCCTGTGTGGACTGGGGAGATAATAATAGCAAAACAAATAAAAATCTCTACCCTCAGGGAGCTTCCATTAACGATAAATATAGGCATACACAAAATAAAACAGGCAGTAAAAGGAGACCTCACTAACAAAGTGGCATTTGCACAGACATTTTGAGAAGATCAGAGAGTAAGTAATTCAGGCAAAGTGAAGAGCAAGCACACAGAAAGGAAGCAGTAGCCAAGCGGGTGTTTCCAAGGCCAGTGTGGCGGGGGTGGTGTGACTGGAGCCAGTCCTGAGGCGATGTGGGACAGGCTAACAGGGAGTCTGGCTATGTCAGGCCTTAATGTTTAACCTTTACACTGGGTCACAAGGGAGTTGTTAGAGTGTTTTGAGGAGATTTAACATGTTTTAAAAGGAACACTGTGACTTTGGTGATTCTCCAAAAATACTTCTAGGAACAGAGGAGGACAAGGGACAAACAGAGACACCAGATAAGAATGAAACACAATAACCCAGGTAATTCTAGATGATGGTGGTTTGAACTGAGTTCAAAATGGTGGAGGTGGGTGAGAACGAGCAGATTGTAGCTATATTTTGAAGGTGGAGTCAACAGGAGTTGATGGCACAGTAGATGTAGGGTATGAAAGAAATAAAGGAATAAGGAAGAAACCAAGGGTTTTGGCATCAACAGCTGGACAGATGAAACTGCCATTTACAAAGTGGTGGGTTTGAGGGAGAAAATCCAGAGCTTAATCTCGGACTGCCGGGTTTAAGATCCCTACCTGTTAAACATTCAAATGGAGATTGTAAATGGTTGGGTGAATGGGGATCTGATAGCTCAGGAAAAGGACCACGCTGGAGTCTTAAGTTTGGGAACCACTGGCTACTGATGAGACTGGAAGAGAAACATGAAAGAAAACAAAGTATGAGGACAAAACCCTGGTGTACTCCAATAAGTAGGCACCAGGGACAAGAAGGGAAAACTCCAAAAAAGACCAAAAAGGAGTGGCAGTGAGGGAGGAGGAAAAGCAGAATAATGTGATAGACCAGAGGGCAAGTAAAAAAAGTATTTCCATGAGAGGATTGATTATCTCAAATGCTGCTAACTGATTTAGTACTACGATTGAGAACTGGCTGCTTGGTTACCAATGTGGAAGTCATTGGTTATCTTGGGAGAAGGAGATAGAATGGGACACAAAAAACTAATTGGATTAGATTAGGTTCAAGAGAATAAATACTATTATAGAATGAATATGCATTACTCTTTCAAGGTATTTTGTTATTAAGGGAAGCAGAAAAGTAAAGTGGTCACTGGAAAAATGTGGATCAAGAGAGGATTATTTTTTTAAAGTAGGTAAAAGATCATGTTTGTAGGCCACTGGGAATAATCCTGCAGAGAAGGAGAAAGTGATGATGCTAGAAGAAAAAGAGACTATGCTGGAGCAACAGCCTGGGAACATGCAGAAGGGCATGATCTCTGGTGCACAAGAGGAGCACTGGTTCTGAATAACAGCACACAGTTCAACCACAGGGACAGCACTGAAGACAGAGCACATGGGCACAGATGAAAGCAGAAGTACTTTTCTAAATGCTTCTATTTTCTAAGTGTAATAAGAAGTAAATACTTTAGCTGAGAGTGAGAAGGGAAGAGGAGGTGTTAGAGATTTGAGGAAAGAGAAGAAAGTGGAAAGTGCCAGTCATCTAGGAAAGCAGAGGCATGAATGAAGTGACTGAGGGAGTGCAGCTTGATAACCCACACGCTGCAGGCCCTCTTGAGATTGGTGTTGATGAAATTAAAGTGAAGCAAGTTTCCATATTAAACTGCACAAGCCCAAGCTAGATAGAGAAGTAGAGAGTTGTGTTTGACTAGGTTTTCCAGGTGAGTGCTACAAAATGAGAGAGGAATGGGGAAATGAAGGGTGTATCTAAGAGACGGATGACATGATATATGAAGGAACTCAAGTTGGGAAGAAGGGAAATGAGACAAGAAAGAGGCATGAAATAATACAAGAAGCTTAGGGTCACTGGATTTCAGGTACTAATGGGACTGGAAGATTACAGAAGTCAAAATAACAGAGACTGAGTCAGAAAGACAGGTAGGTATGGAATGGAGAGAAGATGCTTGAAGCAAGACAAAGGAGTGCAGTTATTGGTAATGACAAGGTCCAGGATGGCAGTTCTCAAACATTTTGGTCTCAGGACTGGTGTACATTTTTAGAAATTACTGAGGACCCAACAAATTTTTGGTTAAGTGGGTTATATCTATTACTACTTACCATATTAGAATTTAAAATAGAAATTCTTAAAATCCAACAACATGTAAATACGCATTCCTTTATCTTACAGAATGAAGATGTTATCACAGATCATGTAGTTTCTGAAAAAAATAGTGTGCACTAATGACAGAAGTCCAAAAGACAGTGTCATGCTACTATTGTGGGGGAAAGCTAGATACTTTCAGAAGTATCTAAGGGACCCTCAAAGGCCAGTGGATTCCACTTTAGAACAGCTGGTCCGAGATGTGGATATGGAACAAGGAGCCTAGGTACAGTGTGAATTGGTAATAATTGAAAGAGAGCACAACACATAACAGAGAATCCAACAAATTGAAAGAACAAATCTAAGTGAGAGCCCAGTTTCAGTTAGAACAAGAAGGGGAAAGGGAAAGTTAATGGAGGAAGCTGAGGATATAAAGGATTTTGCTGATAAGAGACGATGTGTTCCAGAGAGTACAGTACAGGAGGAATATTATGACTTTGATGTATATATCCCTCCAAAATTTATATGTTGGAACCTAAAACCAAATGTGATAGTATTTATTAAGAGATGGGGCCTTTTGGTAAAAGATTAAGTCAGTTTTACCTTCCTGAATAAATTAATGTTCTTAAAAAAGATACTGACTGAAGGGAGTATACTAGTGCCCTTGGCCTTTCCATCTTCCACCATAGGAGGGCACAGCAAAAAGGTGCTATCTCGGAAGCAGAGATTGGCACTCACCAGATGCCACATCTGCTGGCACCTTGTTTGTGGGCTTCCCAGCTTCAGAACTATAAAATGATAAAATTCAGAACCATAAAAAATAAAGTTCTATTGTTTATAAATTACTCAATCTGAAGTACTTTGTAATAGCAGCACTACCTGAGAAAGAAACTTCAGGAATCAAAAAAAAAAAAAAAAAAAAAAAGCCATTCAGGATCTATCTGTTCCCATTACTATTACTGTCTAATAAATTATGCTGAGACTTACCTGCCTTTAAAAACAATTTTGTAGATTCTGCAGGTCAGGAATTCATCTAGGATAAAGTGAAAATGGCTTATAGCTATCTAACACATCAACTAGGAAGACCCAAGGCCTGGGGTAACTCAACAACTGGGGGCTGGAATCCTGTGAAGGCTCATTTACTTCCCTACTTGGAGCCTAAGGCAAAAAGACTAGGAGACCAGAGTTGCCAACCAGAGCACCCACACACAGCCTCTCCATGTAAACTGGTTTCATCTCAGGGTAGTTTGAAGTTGTAGAGCCAACGTGGTAGCTCAGGGTTCCAAGCACAAGTCTCCAGGTAATGAGGGAGGAGCTGCATCAACTTTTGCATCCCAGTCTCAGAAGTCAACACACCATTTCTAGAGTACTCTATTGGTTAAAGCAGCCAATAGCAGACCTTAAATTATACTACAGAGCTATAGTAACAAAAACAGCATGGTATTGCACCAACACAGACATGAAGAACAATGGTACAGAATAGAAGTTACAGAGAGAAACCCACATAAATACAGTTGTCTCATACTAGATAAAAGTACCAAAAACACACATTGCAGAAAAGATAGCCTCTTCAACAAATGGTGCTGGGAAAACCAGAAATCCATATGTAGCAAAATGAATTAAACCCCTATCTCTCACCCTGTACAAAACTCAACTCAAAGTGAATCAAGGACCTAGGCATTAGATCAGAGACCCTGAACCTACTAGAAGAAAAAGCAGGCCCAAATCTATATCATGTTGACTTAGGAACTGAATTTTTCAACAAGACACATAAAGCACTAGAAGTAAAATCAAGGATCAATAAATGTGATGAATTCAAACTAAAAAGCTTCTTCACAGCAAAAGAAACAATGAAGAACATGAAGAGAACCTATAGAATGGGGGAAAATCTTTGACACCTGACTCTCAGATACAGCATTAATCTCCAGGATATTTAAAGGACTCAAAAAACTTAACACCAAAAAACAAAACAAAACGAAACAAAAAAACAAATAACCCAATCAATAAATGGTCAAAGGGACTGAATAGACACTTCACAGAAGAAGAAATATGATCAGATAACAAATATGTGAAAAATGTTCAACATCTCTAGCAGTTAGAAAAATGCAAATTAAAACTACACTGAGATTTCATCTCACTCTGGTCAGAATGGCAATTATTAAGAATACCAGTAACAATAAACACTGACAAAAATGTGGGGGGAAAGGTACACTCATACACTGCTGATGGGACTGCAAATTGGTGCAACCACTCTGGAAAGCAGTATTAAAATTCCTCAGAAAACTTGGAATGCAACCACCATTTCACCTGGTTATCGCACTCCTCAGCATATACCCAAAAGACTTAAAATCAGTATATTATGGTGATGCAGCCACATTAATGTTTATAGCAGTTCAATTAACAATAGTCAAGCTATGGAATCAACCTAGATGCCCTTCAACAGATGAATGGATAAAGAAACGGTGGTACATATACACAATGGAATATTACTTAGCCATAAAGAAGAATGAAATTATGGTATTTGTCAGTAAATGGACGATTGTACTAAGGGAAATAAGTCAATCCCCAAAAGCCCAAGACCAAATGTTCTCTCTAATATGCAGATGCTGACTCACAATAGGTAGGGTGGGGGGAGGAATGGAGGTTCACCAGATTAAATGGGGAGGAGTGGGGGGAAGATAATGGGGGGTGGAAATAGGCAGTAGAATGAATCAAACATAACTTTCCTATATTCATATATGAATACATGACCAGAGTAACTCAATTTCATGTACAACTGCAAGAATGGGAAGTTATACTCCAGGTATCTATAATATGTCAGAATACATTCTATTCTCATGTATATCTAAAAAGAAAAGAATAAAATTTATTAAGAACCATTGATAATCTTCTGTTTCTGTTCATTATAGACTGAATATTTGTGTTCCAAAATTCATAGGTATGCACTAACCCCCACCACACCACCACCACCAGCACAGTGTGGTTGCATTGAAAGATGAAGCCCCTAAGAAAGTGATGAAGGCTAAATCAATTTCAAGGGCAGGGTCCTGATGCAATGAGATCAGTGTCCTCATAAAAAGAGTCCAGAGAGATTATGATTGGTTTTCCCCAAATCCAAGGAAAGTTCATGTGGCGCACAGCAAGAAGACAGTCATCTATAAGCCAAGGATAGAACCCTGACCCAGAAATCTATCATGCTGACTTCTTGACAATGAACGTCCAGCCTCCATAATGACAAGAAAATAAATTTGTTGTTTAAATCACCCAGTCTATTTCATTTTGTTACAGCAGCCTGAGCAGACTAATACAGTGCCCTTCCTTCTTTTTTCAGGAGAATTATCAAGATTTAGAAGGGTAGGAGTAAATATAGTCATTAAATGTAGCACCAAGATTATTCTCAAAATTTTTTTGAGATTGTTGGTGGTCAAAACAAAAAGAAAAAAAAAAAAAAAAGAAAGAAAAGAAAAGAAAAGAAAAGAAAACCAGGGCAACCCTTTTGTGGTAGGGCTTCCATGTCTATCAAAATTCATGCTCACTAACAAAGCCAGATGAGATTCCTTCTCAGCAGCTGTAGGACTACAGGTGTCTGATTCTAGCCTAGCAAATTTTCATTCTCATAACTAAAATTACAGGGCAAAAATGTGAAATAGTAACAAAGAAGCTAAATTTATATGGCCTTGTTCAAGGTTTCATTTAATGAAAATGTGCTCTGCACATACTATAAAATTACACATTTAAAAAGAAACACTTGAATTCATCTGAAAAATCTAATTTTAAATGCCACTCTCTTATAGTCAATAATCCTGACACTTCTAAAGAGGGCAATGTAGAAATCCTTATGACTAAATAATTATGATTTTATGAGGAGATTAGGGAATTCCTCTCAGTCTTTTTTAATGGAAGTTGTGATATCAGTAATAGGTTATATAAATACTAGACATCAAAAGATACCAAAGAGGTAAGCTATTCACAGAACACATACCAGAATAAATAAATAATTATCTAGCACATCATTATCTGAATGTTTACCTGTTATTTTCTACTGTTTTGCCGCTATTTTTAAGTGTCCCAACAGGTGAAAACTACATTCATTACCTGTTTCTCAAATGATGAACTATACCAAAAAGACACAAATTCTAGTAATTTATGCTGTCAAACTGTGCATAAGATTTTCACATTGTCTGCTGCATTCAGCAGCTGTGAAAATAAAATAAATTAACCATTGAACAGTAAAAAGATTTATTAATTCTATCAATTCATACAAGAAGTCTTGAGTATCTATGGTGATCAAAGCATATTTACTCAAATGTAAAGCTAAAGCAAACCTTTAAAATACATCGATATCTACTAGAAAATGCACGTTGCGATTATACTACTATGGGAATAAATATGACATTTTTCATGTCCACATGTTTGCTGATGAAATATAGGGCAAGTTTCTAGCAAAACGATTAAGTGAGAAAGGTTTGTGTACAAGGTAGACCAGTAGAAGGTATTAATCAAAATTACCTGCCAGTTTCAAGCTAGGTCATCTCTGGGCTGTGTGACCTCTATCTCTATTTCTTTCTTCCCTGATATTTAATCTTAGGGAGAAGCACCCACCTGGCATAGAACAGGACTCTTTCTTCCCTCTTACCATCCATTTGTGCCTCTGATCCCTGTCCCCTCAAGTTTATATTTTCAAGTCCCTTAAGCTACTATAGATATCCAGGACAGCAAAAGGGGAAGGGGACAAAAGAGCAGGTAAAGGATGCCCTGTGAAGACTGAAAACTGTTTAAAAAGTGCAAAAGGAGGGGAAAACTAACTCCTGTGAGACCCTGAGGGCACTGGAGAAGACTGAGGCCTGCGGCTCTGTCACCTAGCATGAAGGTCCCCTATTTGGCACATGCAGCATCCCACATGGGACTGGACCAACAGAGTAGCGAGAGTCGCAGAAGGTGCTTCAAACTGGGGGAACCAGATGCCTCCAAAGATTCCCACAAATTTCATTACAATTTAGGAAAAACAAAAGCATTCTCCGGCTCCCAGGAAGGAGACCGAAATGCTGATGGGACTGATACCTAAAAAGGTCTGGGTGGAAGGTCACCACTACAAGTATCTCACAAGCAGACACAACAGTGAGGTCCAGAAGTCCAAATCAGCTGCCAGGATGACATTCAAAAGACCAAACGGGAACAGTCTAATTTCTGTGGATACAAGGGCAGAATGCCCAGTTACCAAGTTTGCCAACTCCAGAGCAGTGGACACAGTGAGGGTCACACAATGAATAAAATGCCCTTCACCCAGTGCCATGAAGATACAAAGCTTTCCCCTTCATATAAACACCACCTTGGGACTGGGCGAAGGGAAAACTCTTGAGAAATTCGAGACACTAAAAGAGTTTCAAAACTGCAGAGTAATGTGCTCTTAATTGACAAGATCAGATATTTTCCATTTTCAGTGGGAATAGGAGTTTGAAGGCCAAGTAAAGCCGCTACAGGAAATGTTTCACTTATGTATCTTAAAACCAGTATGTAAAATTTTACGCACATAAACCTATCCTTCTAACCCCTTCTCTCCAATCCCAAGTATGTAAGCCTGTTCTAAACCAGATGTGGTCAGTGAACTGGACTGTGCCAGTCAGGAAATTTTGAATTACCTGTGCATGGCCCAATAAGTATGTGAAAATGAGGGTTAGAACTTTCTATGGCAACCTGACATGGCCACATCTGAGTTTATGATTGGTGTACTTCACCCATTGGATGGTACATAGAGACAGGAGCAGATGTGATCAAACTTAGATGAGTAAGTTCCACAGAATGCACCATGCTGTAGAACCACATATCAACCTCAATGGGGAAAAATAGCCCCTCGGCACTGTTTATGAAGGACAAATGTAGATCAACATGCAGCCTGAGTCTGCCATCAAATTCACTACTAATATTGGATTTTGTATTTAGGATAACAATGGTGCCAAGTACAACAATGAGAATGGAAGACTTCACACATGTATGAGGTATTCATGCCCAGGAAAGGCCAAGTAACATCAGGTTGTTAAAACCAACTTTCCAAGAGTTCAAATAGAAAAAAACGGTGACATTACCTTGACTAACAGCAAAGACCATAGTCACAATGCAAGAGGGAATTTAGTTTCAGGCAAATAATATCAAGACACATGAAATTAATGCTGCTAACTTACATGTTATTGATTTGGAGCAGGTAGTATTCTTACATTCTAAAAAATGTGTTTGACTTTTGTGGTTGTATAAGCACTGTGTCAGGAATTCATACCTAGCATTATGTCAGTTTATATTTAAGTAGTATTATAAAAAATAAATGAAGTTGGCAGTGGAGAACTGCAAGAATTTTTTCTCTCCTAAAAAAATGTTCCAAACATGATTTTAATTTGAAAAATAATGATCTTTTGGATATTGGGTTGAGGTCAGAAGGCTGTGCTGAAGAGAATCAGAAAATTAACACCAGGGAGAGGGAAGGTCCACTCTGAGTGGACTTTTCCATCCACAAGCAGGAATGAGGCTGAAGAAGACAACAACTGGGCAACACGGTATGTATTGTAACTTAATTGCATTGCTTTGTTATTTTGTTATAAATGAGTTATTTTATGATTTTGTTACAAATGTTATATATAAAATTCAAAGGGGGAAACCACACAATTGAACTTCATTTTGAAAGGCTAACTTTTTTAAGTGAAAATATTCAAAAATTTTGCATAACAAAAGTTATGCAAATAATACCTTCATCCAGAGAAGGCACACTAATAGAAAAATGTACTTTAAAACTTTCAGTCTTCTGCCAACTTCTCACCTTTGTAATATAGCAATGTAGCAATAATAGCTTTATATTGCAATGCAGCAAGAACAACTTTCACCTCTTAACATAATCCCAGGAGATCAGGGTGCCAAGAATCATCCTTCCTTAACAGATGAGAAAACCAAAATTAAGAGGGGCTATTTCTGCTTAGACCAAATAGCCAGGAAAATGGCTCAAAAGAACTTAACCCCTGTGTTCTGACTCTGAGTCTGGTGTAAAAAATATATTGAAACCACTGACACAGTCTTTATTGTTTTCAGAGAAATAATTTTTAAAACATTACTCAATTCTACCAATAGAGAAGACAGTTTACACAATAATTACTACTATTTTTTCTCTTTCAGTTAAAAAAATCACTTAAATTTCAAATTAGTTTTAAGAGCTATATGTACAGGACAATAATTATTTTTTCTTTAGTATTACATAGTATTTACATAGTATTTACATAGTACATTTTATGTAACTGAAAGAAAAAAAGATAAAGCACAACAAGTTATCATCGTCCCAGGTTGGTAATCAACCATTCTAGTGGTCCTTTATTTTTCCATTATTGTACCAAATTATGTTTACTCTTTCCCCTACACTGCAGATTGAGTGTTAGCATGGATTAAAAAAAAAAAAAAAAAAAAAAAAAAAAAAAAAAAAAAAATTTTTTTTTTTTTTTTAAGCACTATATGGTGGAAAGGATACCAGACTCTGCACCAAGATACTGAGTCTGGATACACAACTCTAATTAGTATCTGAACTAGAGACCTAACCCTCTATATTTCCTACATTTAGCTGCTCACCAAATCCTTCTCCTGTGTATCTCTGCACGTCCGAAATAGGGCTACAGCCAGCTACTTGACCCCCACCCTTCTAAGTCCTTCTACTTTTCAAATCTTTCCTCCATGTTGCCAAGGTGATCTTACCAAGAAGAAGAAAATTCAATCTTGTTACTCCTCCTTCGGAAATTCTTCAAATAACTCCTCATCTCCTGCAATCTGAGCTCTAACCTGGTATTTGAAGTCCTTCAGAATCCATACCTCTCAGTCTCATGTTCTCCCACCCAGTTTCTCTACTCATGGGACAAATGAATACTCATAGTAAATACTCCATATGCATGTTATTTTTCTATATTTCAGTCCCATAAGAAATCAGTAGTGGTCCATGGAATATCTCATTCCACAATGCTTTGGAACACAGCATGCCCTTCACCTGAAATATATTTCCATAAGTCCCCTCCAAGCCTTCAAACCCCTTCCCCTCCCTTCAAGTCTTTTAACACTTCCTCTTTGCCACCTCCTCTGACAGCTGTCTTCAGCTGTCTTCTCCCTACCTACCCTTAGCATAATCAATCCCCACTCTCTGCTCCCTTAACACTGCTGTGCACAAGAGCACAGAGGCTACACTAGAGCCATCTGTCATGCCCATGACTCTATAGCTACACTTAATCATCTCCTTGAAAATGAAAACCATCATTTCCTCATCCCTAGCACCCATTATGGCAGGTGATGCTCAATAAACATTTGCTAAGGGTATGAAATATGGCCTTGGGTGCTTTTCTTTCCACCATGGAATTTCTTCTGTAAGAGAGTCAAACTCTTAGAATATATCAAAAAACTTGGTCTCAGAAAAGTCTACGTTGCAGTGTAGCTTTCCACAAAGTGCTTTTTTCCCCCTACTAGTTCATGAAGTTTGTAAAGAACAAAACTCTTATCATTTCATCATCAGGAAAAGCTAAGGTGTTAAGCTTACTAATATCTTAATATCATGATGATAACAGTTGCCATTACTGAGCTCTAACTATATAAAGATATTATTATAAATTCCTTCACATTTGTTAATTTCATTTAATCCTCACATGAGAGAGATGTTACTTGTTCTTATCTTGGGGAACAAAAAGGCTTTGAGAAGTTAAAAGGCCACAGAGCTAATAAATGCTAGAGTGGATTTAAACTCAATGCTGTCTGACTTCAAATTTTTTGTTATCAGTCACCATTCCCAGGCTAAGAAATCTCTCTAGGATACAAACCATATCTTCTCCACATTCCTCATTTAGTGCTTAAAGTTTAATCACTGTTGAAATGAAGGATGATAAGAAATTACATCAGGTACATTTTAATTGGTAGATATATTTAGACAAGATTAACTTTCCCATAAGACTGAGAGCCCCCGTTAGTCACTGACATGCCCAAACGAGGCTTCTTTTGCAGTGCTGGGAATTAAACCCAGGACTTCCAGTTTGTTAGGCTGAGCTACACTCCCCAACCCCACTAGGCTTTTTGAATAAGGAAATTTGTATCAATAGGTTTTTATATTTAGATTTAGAAAAATTTTCAATTTAAAAATAAGCAAACTTAAAAAACAGAATTAGAGGTTTTGGCTTTGCATTTGAATAATGCTCTCTGTTAGACATGTTATATTACTATTACTATTACTCTTGTATTTTATATTACTACTATTGTAACAACTGAAAATAAATAAAATCGTAAATGCTTTAAACAGTTCCCTATCATGCAACATTGAATATAACAGTTTTAAAAACCATGGTATTCAATTCTCAATTTCCTCTACTCCTATAAGTTGATATTTCCTTTTCTTTAGAAAACTACCCTATCAGGTTGCTGCAAAAGAAAGTATTATCTGAAGCCCATTTGTTTGGCAACTGGTAGCCAGTAAAGTTCAAATGTATGCCTTTAATTAAATAAAATGTTGGCAACAGAGCAAATGCACAATAGCTACTGACTACACAGTCCTTTACTAGCTCACCACAGTGGGGAAACAAGGTCCAATTCTTAATTTTTGCCTTTATGGTGAATACTATTTGAAAAGAAGAAAAACTATACAACAATGCTAATGACTTGGTGAAAAAAAAAAATCCATTCACTAAAATGAGTTACTTTAAGTTTAGTCAGATAATTATACTTAAAAATATGTTGAAGTTTCTACTCTCATTGTTGAAGTTAATATATCAATCTTACAAAGCCAACTTGTCAAATGCCCAAAGTATACCTCAGAGTGTTTTGCCAATGTATGTAATAAAACCAAAACTCTTCTGATGAATTGGTGAGGAATGAGTGGGCACTTGTAATTCAACCCAGGGGCACTTTCCCACCAAGTTATATACTCAGTCCATTATTTCATCTGATTTTATTTTGAGACAGGATCTTGTTAAGTTACTGAGGCTGACCTCAAACTTGCAATCCTCCTGCCTCAGCCTCTGGAGTTGCTAGGATTATAGGCATGCACTACTGCACCCAGTTTCTGATGAATCCTTAATGAAAGATTTTGTGGTAGCATTAAAATTCCAAAGAAAAAAAAGATGTCTAATGTTAATAAAATGCAACAAATTTACTCTTAGAGAACTTAATTTCTTTTTAAAATTATCTTTTAGAAACTATTCCCCTAAATCTTGACTTTGTAACTTTAAGCAAATTTATTAACTTTGAACCTCAGAAAGGGAGCTAATAATACCTAACTTACAACCCTTACAGGCATGTTGGTACTAAATAATTGTACCAAATAATTCATGTGAAACATTTGACAGTGCTGACACACAGCAGATCCTAGGTGTGTTTGATTTCTTCTCTTTTCCCCATAGCATTTCCCAATCAAAATTCAAGATTTCAAATTGAACTTTTTATTAAAAAGTGCATGGGGTAGGATCACCAGATCTTGTAATGTAAAAGCTGAAACCAAGGATGTAGTACAGGCACACTTTTTAAGCCCCCTCTGCTTTCTCATAGATACTTTACAAAAAACTAATCATTTCTATCTAAAGAGATCCATATCTCTCATTTTCCAAAATACAAGCAAAAACCCAGACACAATAATTCTTACAACAGAAATTGAAAGGGGCTTTCTGAAGTTTACGTGTAGATCCCCAAAACTTATGAGAAAAATGAAAAGGCAAAGGTGTGGAGAACTACAAAAATGCACACACTTTCACATGCTGATGTGAAATGCATTCTTCACATCTTTATAATTGGATAATATTCATATACTGTGGTAATTATAAATACAGTTTAAAAAATAAGAGAAAATACCAACTAACATTTTTCTATTCCCCCCAAACTAACAAGAAATATGTTTGCAGAGATAGATGATAATCTTCCTAACCAGCTTGATTCCATACCCTAACTGCACATTATTAAATCACAATAAACATTTACTAACAGAAGCCACACAAATTAGAAGGAAAATTACAAAGCAAAAGAAAGGCATTGTTAATTACAGATGAACCTATCCTTCTGTACTAGGATTTTACTCAACAACTATATTCTTATTACACATCATCAGCTAGTATGCAGATGTAAAACAACCAATAAATTGCTTAATTTAATTTGATTGAAAAGGATATTAAATAGAACACTTCTCAGAATCATTTCTCCTAAACCATTTACCCAAAAGTATATTTGGTAACTCCTAAATGGATTGGGTTTAGGAACTCAAGCAGAAAATCGGGGGGAGGACAGAGAAACATGCCCTGAATTTTAATAGTACATCACTTTACATGGGCGAATATTAACATGTCATTTTGGAAGTGACTGCATTCACTACCAACAACCCATATGTAACAGTTTCTCATGCTTAGCATTGCATGCAATAGCAATAGTTCATTCAGAATCATCTAGACAGAGGCCTTCAAAATGAATCTAAGTTATGAATGGCATGTAGGTATGACATGAAATTATATAGCTCAATCAAACCTCTTTCTGTATGTGACAATACCAAGAGAGCATGTTCACTCAGTCCTTGAATTGAAACTAGCATTTTTAAGAGAATAATGCTAAGATATAGACTTGTTTGTATACATGGTATTTAAGGAAGCTAGCTAGAATCTTACATTAATTTGTATTATAATTCAAAGACAGATTTAACTTTTTGAAAATATACATGAAAAAGGTTATGGTAGAGTAGTCTCCATATTAGATTTTAGTATGTTTAGATGAAAACTGGGGCTGGGGAGTATATACTGAAAGAGTAGTGGTTACATAAGCACAGCCAACCTTAGAATTTAAAAGTATTAGAAACTGGCCTTTTTCCATATTTTATTGGTGCATTATAATAATACATAACAGTGGAATTCATTGTTATAAATTCATTCATGCACCAAACACAAAAATATGATTTAGTCAGTCTCATTCCTTAGTATCTCTCCTTTTCCTCCCCTTCTAGAAATTAACCTTTTGATCAATGATATCCCCAATAAAATTTAAAATCTACTTGTTCCATGTTTATTATTTTCCTGGCTGGTCTGACAAGTTTATCTTTCTGTTTATATTTTAAAAGAACATAACACTGTTTAAATGTTAATATTTTAAGATCCAAGGGGGGAAAAAACCCTACACAGTCTGACTTCAAATGCAAATAGAAAATAATTGCTCAACACTTTACAATAAATTCTTCAAAAAGGATCGGCCAAGCTCAGTGTCCTCTGACAGATACATTAAAAGTCATGTAAGCATCAGTATATTTAAACACCCCTCTCCCCTCCGCACACACACACAAATTAAAACACAAACACACATACTAAGTAGAAAGGAAAAGTTTAAGGAAACAAAAACATCTATTTATGTGTTCTCAATAAAACAAGAAACTTAAAGAAAAAAGCACCCCCCAATACTAATTTTAGAAAAGTATCTCATAATATGAGCAAGAAGTAAGTAAACTTTAACATGAAAAAAGACATCAAGTCAGCAAACATTCCCTGTTTTCTCCTACTGGAGAAGCTAAGGCAGCCCAATTTGTGATTCAGATTTTTATGTTCTGGAGGAATTTCAGTCTTATCTCCACCAAACAGATTAGGTGATCATCTTTCAAAGTTACCATATATTTCTAAAAGACATACAAGTACATTTTGACACAATCCAAAAATCTACCCATTTCAGCATTCTGATAAAACTTGTTGGCAGCACTGTGATTTGATTTTTTTTTTTTATCAAAAGGATACATTTAACATCAAGTGCATTGTGCCATTTAGTTGATAGGACACTCTATGCTTGACAGAATGCTTTCATTTACTGCTTTTACCTGGTTGTAAATTATTGGTGCTGCTATTTGCTACTTTTAAGATATGATTTACTAAAGAGAGAAGCAGAAGCATTTCTACAGCAGGGGTGCCTTTTGAGTGGGTAAACATAAGGTCACCTGTCAGAAAGTATGCTGGAAAATGAATGCACAAATCTAATAAGGAAGTGGTTTAAAAGGGATAAATTCCCTGAGTCATTAAACAGGATGTAAACCAAAGACAGGTTGTGCCACCTAGAGAAAAACTGGAAATCGTACACTGGTTCTTCAGTAGTAAGCATTATTTCAAAAGCCCCGAAACTTTTGGCATGCCCAGTAACCAAGCCATTGTCCATACCAGCTCATCGAGTTGCAGGATTAGGCTCCCTTGAAAACTCTGCCTTTACACACCAGATTGGTTCCCTGCTTTCCTAACCCACCCACCCATCCCTGCAGCACCATTTAACCTCCAGCACCAACTGTTTGCTACAACCCATGCAGAACCTGCATCCCGAAAACCCTTCAATTCTAAAACATTTTCCTCACACTCAGGGCAGCCTGAGATAGAAGGAGCAGGGGACTAAACCTGATGAACCTTTATAGCAAAGGTTCCTCTGCATGCTAGCAGAGACATCACACACATCCCCTAGCCCCACGGGGCCTGTATAGGAAATTGTGGTGCACACAGTACATCATATCCAGGTTATCAAGCTGAACTTCTGGCCAACCTCTGCACGATCCAAACACCATGAAATGACCTCAACACAACCAAGTATTTAAGGTGCAAAAGGCCTTCAACTTTCCTCTCCACAAGTCACTTAAAAGCAACGTGCCCAGTACACTTGGCAGGCTGAAGCACAAAAGGTCTTGTGCCACCTGGCACAGAGAGCCGCCTTTTACAAGGAAAATAGACAGTAATTACAAAAAGCCCGCAGTCCTGCGGTATTAACTTGACAGCGGGGACTGCGCTGGGGCATAACTCATCCCCCCCGCAGTCACTCCCAGCCCCAGACCCTCAGCCAGGGGACACTCTTCTCCTTCTTCCCCTTCTTCCCCTCCCCCTCCAGAGACCTTCGGCAGCGCCCCCCATCCCTCCTGCACACTCTTCCCCCTCCTCCTTCTTTATGAATCCCCAGTAACTTTGGGCTTCGCAGCACCATCGTAGCCCAACCAGAGGATGGGACACCACGAAGGCGTCCGCGGAAGGAGGAGGAAAGTTTGAAAAGTCACTTAGAGCAGTGCAAGACTCCCCCCACCCCACCATCATCCCCAGCACCCACCCCACAGACAGCGGCTCGGGTCTCCACGTGCCAGCCGGCCCTGGAGAAACTGGAGTTCTCCGTACATCCTCGCCAGAAAATCTTTCCCCAAGTGAAAAGTTCCCTCTGCAGCACCATTCCTCTCTCCCCTCTCCGCCCCCCGCCCCCGCAAAAAACCTCTCAGAGTTCGCAAGACGCCACCTGGTTTCGCCCGCGGCCCCAGAGGGCGCGGCGCCCCTCCCCGGTCGGCCGTGGACCGGTCTGGAGTAGCCGGGGAACAGGGAGGCACTGGGGGCGGCCCCTGGCCGGGACCCCCACCTGGCCTTCCCCGGCCCAGTCGCCTCACTCACCTCTCTCCTGCTCTTCCGCCTGCAAGCAGATGGGGATATTCTTCTTCCAGCCCGGCATGGTGTCTGCTCCCTGCGCTCGCTCTCGGGCTCGTTCTCTCGCTCGCTCTCTTTCTCTGGGGCTGGCCGCGCCTCCTCGCTGGCCCTCTTGGGCCGGCCGCTGCGTGAGGGGGGCTGTTCAGCGGGGCTGGGGCGCAGAGGCGGCTCCCGGGCACATCGAGGCGGCGCCGTGCGCCCTGCGCTCGCCTCAAACTCGCCGGGGCTCGAGGTGGCGGTGGCGGTGGCGGCCGGGCTGGGCCGCGCCGGGCAGGGTTGGGGGGCTGCAGCAGCAGCTGCCGCGGTGTGGCCGGGAGGCCGGGCCGGGCCGGGGGCGGGGGGCCGGTGCAGGCCGAGAGCGGGGACTGCGGAACCCCCGGGAGGTGGGCGCCGGCAGCAGGAGAGAGCTGGCGCCGCCGCCTCTTTCCCCTCCTCCTCTTCTTCCCCTTCCTCCTTTCTCCGCCGCCAGCAGGTGGGACTCGGAGCCGCCGCTGCCGCACAAAGCTCCGCCGGCGGCAGGACTGAAGCTGCGGGCTCCCCGGGCGCCTCTCGGCGGAGCCTCCCCCGGGACGCGCGCGAGGCTGAGCGGGCACGGAGGGGGCGCGCGCGCTCACACCCTCCGCGCCCGGGGCGGCCGGCCTGAGGGGCGCGCCCGGCCCGCCAGGTACCGAGCCTGGCACCCAGCCGCGGGTGCGGAGCCCACGCCGCCGCACCGCGGGCGCCACTCCCTCTCGACCTCGGCCTCCCTCCCAAACCCAACTGGCAGCTCCACCGGCTTAGGCGACGACCTCGATGAAGTAGGGGGCAGTGTCCTTCTCTGTAGTCCCTCCTCCACGCCGCTCTACCCCCGCCCTGGCTGTCGCCCCCTCCCCCAAGTTGAGACTTGCAGCTACGGATTCGCTAACTTCACCCTCAACTGAGGGAAATAGCAACTTTCGGGATGGTCAGCGCTGGTCCAGGAATACATTTTCTGGTGAGGTGGGGACAGCCTGAGTGGAGAGCCTCTTTTGTTTTAAATGTTGCAAGGAGACCTTGGCTGAGTGAATATTTAATAGCTGTCTTCTAGTATAAAAAGGATTTTACGATCAGGTTTTATGATTAGTTTCTTCCTCTTGTCATAGGCTCATAGAAAATCAGTGGAAAATGAATAAAGGGTGGGGGGAGGGAGACAGCTTTGCAATAAAGCCTGGAAGATTCTGCCCAGACGTGGGGACTCTTGCTTATGATTCCATTAATGCTGGGGGGGGGGGGGGGGGGGATGGCTGGCTACTGTCTGTCCTGCAGGAGTATCCCATCCATCGCCTTAAGGCTGGGACTGGCTATTTATTATCTGTGTCCTTTCCTCCTATCTGAAAAATTTTGAGCCCCTGAGGCTATAACTACTGGTTCGTGGTTGTTGGGGACCAACCATTGCACAGTTATGACTCTGTCCTGCAGCTTATTTTAGCCTCTGAAGAGAATGCACTTTGTTCTCCCAAACTGAGAACAATGGCTCATGCCAGCCATCTCCCTCTCTTCTCTTCAAAATATAATATTTCCAGAGAAATATAACAACTGCAAAAGACTAAAAAATAGAATCTCTTTCCTGTGCCATCCCTTAAGCAGTCTTACCAAGCAGGGATGTTTGCACCTGCTGTGTGCCCCTTGCCTGGGTGGTAATCTGTTATTGCAGAACTGCCCAGCTGCCAAAGACAAGCGGCTATGTCTCTTAAGCAAAGAAGAAACTCAGGTCTAGAAGCTTCAAGAGAAGAGGAACTTAAGAGCTAAATGAAGAGCAGAATCACACCTTCCCAGAGGGTTATCAGTAGAAATCCTGTCTGAGCTGCTCAAATCTTCTTTCCAGATTCTCTGAGAAGTAAAATCCAGAAAATCAATATGAATGTCATACCTGTCACATTTAAAGGGTTCATTCTAACATAAACAAGAGTCCTTGCTTGGGTACTTTGTTTGTCATAAACTTGTTTCAAGATCTAGTTCTAGCAACATTATGTTAAAAAAAAAAAAAAAAAAAAAAAGGAATTTGTCATTGATTTCCCAGAAGGACAAGGCCAGTCCAGTCATACTCAGATCAGCTGGTTATATACAGGCCAAGACCTAGGTTTTGGTAACACAGAAATGATCACATTTTTATTACATCTTATATAATATTTTAAATGTGTGTGGTTGTTCTAACAAGCATAATTCTAGAAGGCCTACATAATAAACATCTCGTTTGGATTGAACCTTACTCATAATGTTTATATTGCAATCAGTGGTACAATTTTTTCACCAAGATGAGCAACAGGTAGATAGGGAGTTCCAGCTCACACCTTAATTGTATTTTAACTCAGGTATACAAAATTTGTACTAGGTATTGGACTCTGGAGATACAAAAATAAATGTATAGTTTCTTGGTAGTGAAAGATCATATTAACACATTCTCTTTTGCATTGGGGGCAGATACTGTTTTATGGAATACGGACTGAGAGTAGTCAAGAAACACCCACCACTTTGATGTCTAAACACTTGTTCACTGATATTCAATGCCTTGTAACATCTTTGTATGTACAGCTAAGTCATCAGTGAGGCCCCAAAGTCTGCAAGAGTGAAGTGTGATTTACTCTCTGCATCCCCAGAACCAAAGACAATGAGCAGTCAATGATGGTTCACAAAGATGGTGTTTAACCTCATTTGGGCTACCCCTACCACATCATGCCAGGAAAATAGGCCCTTAGTGAATCCTTTTCATGATACTTTTCAGATTGCTTGCTAATATCAAACAAACAAAAAAAAAGACTAAAACATTTAGAACTTAATCTGATATATTCAGTTCATTGTCCAAATTCACCTTATATTCAAAGCATTACATATAAAGATTTATTCTAAGGAAATTATAGCACTATCTGGACCTTTATGAGAAAGATATCAACCAACCAGTACCTTATGAGATATGTTCTTTTTCTTTTTTACTAATTTGAAAATTAATGCCCTTTAAAGGCTGTACCTGTAACTGCAACCTTTATTTCTAGACATCATTCACTTCTATTATGAATTCTTGGTCCTTACTTGAACATAAATTATTCCAAGTAATTTGGGCAGTTTGAATGGCTTTTATAGCTTAGTTTTATAGAATTAAAATTTTAATTTAATTTATTTTACCTTATCCAGTGTGCACAGTTACTTGCACAGGCCATAGAACATTCTCCTAAGCATGACCTTTGCCTGATCTCCTTTTCTATATACAATTTTCATAATAAAGGGAAATGAAGGCATGTTCTCTTACTGCTAGGGCTTCTCTCACCTGGTAGGAAAGGGGAAAAAAATGTAAACTAAAGGCTTTAATTTTATTGTTTGATCATCTTTTTCAAGTTTACGTGCGTGCACTCAGTCCTTTACAGAACTGGAAATGTGTGTGGCAGAGGGAAAAAGTGGCTTCCCTTTCATTTTCTTTGTACTCTGACAACTGAGCCTCCAATCTCTGCTCATAGGATCTTCACTCTAACAATGTTATGACTTCTTGGGACTGAATTTTATGAGATTGAGGAGTCCCCCAGGAGATGTAAAATCCCAGCTGTTATTCTGGATTTGCTCCAAGGCCTAAAAACATCCTATATATACATATAATTTTTTTTTTGAATCTTGCATTGACTTTATGAAGACACTCACTGCATACTAAGCAGGCACCTGAAAGTTTCAGTAGTGCTACCAAAAGCCAGCACTTACTTTCTATTGCATGCAGTGAATTTGAAAACACTTTTAACACCTGATACACACTCCTAGTGAGTACCTATGAATTCTTGTAAGTGTTGTTAACTCATTTTTACCTGAAAAATTCTCTTTGAACATTTGAAATGGAAAAAGAAGTTTCCTTGGATAGTTTATCTTCTTGGAGAGGAAAAAAAAAATAAAGAGTACAGAAAACAAACAGAATGAATCCAAGTTGTTTTTATTTAAAATCTTCAGTTGAAAGAACTTAACAGAGGAAAGGAGAAACATGGGAGCTGAAGCTTCAACATTAATCATTTAAGTCAGGCACACATGAAAACAAAAAGAATGTTCATCTGAGAAAAATATCAGTGTGTTTTAAAATGATATAGGGCATAGCAGCTGGAGTCAAAGCTGCTTAATCTTTTGTCCACTTGACTGGGCCACCAGAAACCCAGATGTTTGGTCAAACATTATTCTGAATGTGTGTGACAGAGCTGAAGAAATAGAGCTCTGGAGAGCGCTTGCCTACCATGTGCAAGGACCCTGGTTCTGTGAGGATGTATTTGGAAGAAATTAACACTTAAATCAGTGGGCTCAGTAAAGCAGATTGCCCTCCGCATGTGAGTGGGCCTCACCCAATCAGTTAAAGGCCTGCATAGAACAAAAGGTTGACCCTTCTCCAAAGAAGAAAGAATTCCTCCTCCCTGACTGCCAACCACAGAGGTACATGCCTTTCCCTGTATTCAGATATGAACTGAAACTTCACCTTTTTCTGGGTCTCAAACCTGAATCGACACCACTGACTCTCCTGGGCCTCAGGCCTTTGGACTCTGACTGGAACTAGGCCATCAGCTGTCCTGGGTCTCCAGCCTACCTACTCACCCTGCAGAATTTGAGGCCTATCAGTCTCCATAGTCATACAGCCAATTCCTCAAAATAAGTCTCTTCCTGTAGATATATACCGTCTGTTGGTTCTGATACAATGTAGAACCCTAATATAGAGACTTAGAACCACATTTTGATTCTGCCACATACTAACTCTGTGAACCTGGACAAGACTAATTCTGTGTTCCCCTGTGTTTGAAATATCAAACTTTTGTGGCAAAGTTGTGGTGAGGATTAAATGAGCTAATATAGGCAAAGTACTTAGCACAGTACCTGATGTGTAGTTAATTATAACTGGAAAACAAGATAATAACTTTTTTTTTTTTTTAAGTAATACAGAGTAGACTTGGGATTTGTGGGCTTCTGCAAATATAAGAACTCCCTATTAAGTATGCAAAATTTTGTGTGTGTTTATGATCACACACATAGCAAGATAGAGTCCAAAGGGTTCATCAAGATCTTAAAGGAATTCTTAATCTAGAAAGAGTATGAAGATTCTTGATAAACATAAGACTCTATAACATATAATGAACTTTTAGTTTTGCCAAAGAAAGGAAAGGGTTAACACGGAACAGCTTATGCTTCTTAATGAACTTTAGGATTGCCAACACCCAAAACCTACCCTCTCTTTCCCTTCGCATTCAAACTTTTCACAAAGTCATCTGTATTGCTGACACCAAAGTTTTCAACTCTGATTCACACCTAAAGTTACTGCAATTTCTCTGGAAAGGCATTATCATCATTCTTGGTCCCTGGGGCAAAAATGTAAGGAACATTTTGACTCAAACCTAAGTCCCCAATTGGTTACCAAATTCTTTCAGATTTACCTTTGAAATGATTCTGGAGTCTCTCTCCTTTTCTATGACATTGACCTAATTTATGCCCTTATTTTATCTTTCACCTGACTCACTTCTTCAGTCTCTCCTTACCCCAAACTACACAATCATCACCCTGGTTGTTGTTGTTTCTTCTTAACTGAAACACCAGGCTATCTTTCTGCTGTCTTTAAGTCTTTCCCCAATCCTTATATCCATTCCATTTTGTCATCTGCCACAATAGCTCCTCCCCTATGTGTGCCTGCCTTCCCTCCTTCCTTCCTTGAACTGCTCCCCAAGTTCCTTACCTGCCCTCCACCCTGTTACTTCCATTCCCTAAGTGTGTCATGTGCCTCCCCTTTACATCCCTGCTCCTTGGAACTCAAATGAGTACAGTGTCTGCAGCTGAGAAGTTGCCTTCTAACTAAAATGTGCTGAAGCCAGAATTTAAACCCAGGAGTATTGGGCTCAATATGTTGTTCTTTTCACACTACCCACTTTCATATCTACCCAATGAATTTATTCTACCTTTTGTTTGGAACTTGATTTCTCTTATTTCCTCAACCCCTAATACTACTATATCTCCTTGTTTTATAGTATTTCTTAAAGATGTGTAGACCTGATCTTGTCTACTAAACCCTATGTTCTATGGGGAAGTATGCATTAAATGAGCCAAATTCTGAAATCACATGGTCTAGATTTGAACCCTATATTCTCCATCTGAGTGATCTTGGGTTTCTCCCCGCTTTTATTTCTTTATCTGTTCTATGGGGATAATGATGGAACCAATCTCATTTCATTGCTGCATGAGTTAGATACATTATGCATGCAAGAATTTGGACCTACAACTAACACATAGGGAGAATCTGAAAAATTTTACATGCTATTATTATCACTGGGCCAGGAATGTTCCATAGACTGCTTGGCATTGTGAGAGGCATTAATGATTATACCCTGTAAGTAGTGCATACCCAATAGCTGCTTGCTAAAAGGGTATATAATAAAAATAGTGTTTATCTCCTAAATAAATCTGCAGGAAGACTTGGCTCTTATATAAATGTACAAATGATAAAAAATTTGCTTATTTTTAAAAAGTCTGACAATATTTGTAAAAGAAAAATTTTAGGTCAGAATGGAGAGTGAAAACTTTATTATTATGACAATGGAAAACAAGAGCAAAAGTTACTGATTGAAGAGAAGACTAGACATAAATAAGCATTTCATCAGGAAAATTAAATAGGTAGTTCCTACCTTCATGACAAAAAGCTACTAATAATGGATTCAGGTTTAGTCCCTTGAGTATCTAAAAAATTAGAGCATTGGAATGATTAAGGAAACTGACTTCAGAGGAAAATTAAGGTAGCTGGTTACTGTAGATTGTCTGAGCAATGACTAAGAGCTTCTTGGTAGAAATTCATAGGATCAGTTAAGGAGTAAATAACAAACAGGCAAAGGAATTATTTATCACATTGACAAGTGATAAATAAAAATAAAGGTAGAAATAAAAGTGTAGGTTGGTTAAGAGGCAAGATCTACTTTTTTATGTACTGTGAATAAGTAGTGAAAACTACTCTTTAGAACATCCTGTGTACCCATATTCTATCATTTTGGATAGCTATCTAGTGACAGAAAGGAACTGAAAACTTCATATCATTTTACCTTCTTTTGCTATTTTTGGAATTCTCTCCTAAGGAAATGATCCAAGATGTGGCTATGGGTTTATGCCCCAAAGATGTTTATCACTTCTTTATCTATGATGGCAAAAAAAAAAAAAAAAAGGAAAGTTTCTAAATTCTAGTAATAAGAAATTGTTTACATAAATTATATTGACTGTTATAAAGCCTCCAACTATCATGAATTTAAAAGATAGCAATCAATTCCTATGGTATAAAATTCAGCAAAGAAGAGGCTACATATACTATATTTCATAGATTCTATGAAGCATAGTTTTCAATTTACATATCTAAAATCAGAAAGTTTCCTGTAGTTTCACTGCAGGTGTATCTATATGAAGACTTGCAGATGAGAGGCTTCAGGTTGAAGACAAGTTCCAGAGACAATAGCAAGACATTCGTTCAAGAAATACTGCATTACCAATACCTTTGCAGAGGCAGAAGAGATTGTGTGGAAAACAACAACCTTCAAAAAGTCTGAATCATAAAGTGAGTCACAAGTACTGAAGTCTGAAATTAAAAGTTTCAGTAATACCTAGGCAATTAATTTCACTTACTTTTTTATTTGTGCAAGCTCAAGATATTTGATGAACTATATTCTAAAGGACTCCTTTCAACAAGTATAAGATAATAATTCTTAGTAGTTAAGAATTGTGTCATGGTATGAGCACTATTTTAATAGTTTATAAAATAATGGTGGCTATTAATATAGATGAACTCCTAGATTAATGAGAATCATATGAGTATATAGTATCAATCAAATATTTTTAGATGGTAAGAGATATACCAAAACATTTTTTTTCTGGCTATTGAAATAATCTGTGAGAGTTATTCTCCATTTAGTATGGTTGCTTAATGGTGGGCATTTGTTTTGAAAACCGCATCAATATTTGATTTCATCATGTACAGGCATCGTAGAGTACTTTCACAAACCTAGATGTGATAGCCTGCTAAACATTTAATTATATGGTACACACACACACACACACACACACACACACAGGCCTATTGCTTCTAGGGTCCTAGGGCCATGATGAATAAAACAACACAAGGTTAAGTCAAGAATGGGAGAAAATGATGCAATAAAAAGAGTTGGCAAACACATGATGTATGAGGCTGCTGCCATATAACACAGCATACTGTTTGTTTCACAGTAAAAAATGTTTTTATAAGTAAAATAAGTATAAGGAGGCTGAGGCAGGAGGATCACAAATTTGAGTACTGCCTCAGCTGCTTAGCGAGACCCTGTCTCAAAATGAAAAATTGAAAAGGACTGGGCATGTATCTCAGTGAAAGAGCACCCCTGGATTCAACATCCAGCAGCAGCCCCAGACACACACACGAAGGGTAGTACAGTAAGGACACAAGCCAGTAACACAGTTATTCATTATTATTATCAAGTACTAAATTGTATGTGCTATACTTTTCTACCACTGGCAGCACAGGTCTGTTTATACCAGCATCACTATAAATACAGGAGCAATGAATTGTGGTACAATCTTATAATGGCTACAATGTCGTAAGGTGATAGGAGATTTTCAGCTCCATTATTATCTCTTAGGCCAGGCGTGGTAGGCACAGCATGTTGTTGTCTGAAACATTGTTATGCTCATGACAATATCACATTTTAAAGAAAAATTTTAGTTCAGGTTGTTATTAAAAACAACAACGAACCACAACCAATGGTAAGAACAAAAGAAAATTGGAGATTTTTTTCCCAAACTACTATGAAATTAGTTTACTTATCAGCAGTTCTACTATATTTAGGCTAAGAAACTGAAGAACAGAAGTTTGAGTTTCATTCTTGCTTCTGCCACTTCCAAATGATGTGGTTTTCTAGAATTTTCCTATTCTTATGTGTAAGAAACGCACATCTGGAATGAAACAAATAGATTATATCATAATTGTAGGGAGTCTCAGCAAAATATATGAAGAAAACATTTGTGAAGACAGATCTATTTCCCCTTTAACTTATCACTAAGCCACACTCATTTCCACACTAGCTATGGGGCCCAGACCAGACAATCTACTGAAATCCCCAGGAACACCAACCTCAGATCAGTTTCTGTCTGATGTACCAAAAGATTTTTTTTTAATGTCCCTCAGGGATTTGTAAGCTTATTTATTTTTACAACCTGCAAAATTCAGTCTCAGCAATGAACACAAAGTGCCTGACACATATGTATTATGCATGTATGAGCATTTGTTTATATTCTCTTTGACTTTTTAAAATCTGTTCAATGAGCCTTTTTATTCAATACTTATTATATATGATGTTTCATTAAGATCCATGGATAAAGTCTCTCCTAGTTTGTATTTACATTATTTAAGCACTGCAAGTGGTATTTGCTACTACTTAGGAAAATGGAAAATAACTCACAAGATTTATGGTGTGATTTACTTCCTTGCACTTGATGACTGGGTTGCCTCTTGATTTTTATTTATGTCCCAAATGATAATCAGTCCTTCCATTTGCCCACCCACACAGTTGCCTGAGCTTTAGATGTGGCTGGGAGTGAAAGTGGGGGGAGAAATAATTGCATTCAGTTCAGAATGGCAACAGCCAGCCTAGAAACTATGAGGCAGGCCAGCTTCCAAGGAGTATCCACCTGCTCTCTGTAAGTGAAGAAGGGTCAGGATTTGACTCCGAAGGGACCCTAGTACTGCACTTATAGTCAGCACCATGTGAGATTAGAAGAGTCCTGTACTATGCAAATGCCTAAAAATGATTAATGGTAAACGATGGAATTAGTCCAAAAATTTTAAGAAACAGTTGACTAGATGAGCACCAAGAAAGGTACCCATCTATAACCACTTCAGAATTTAACAGGAAACAAGGCCAAATGGCAAATCAGTCTCTTCCGTGTCAGTGTGTGAGAGACGGTGCCCTCTCCTCATGAAGGGAGGCAAACAGATCCAGTCTTGTGTAAAGAGCAAATTACACACAAATTAAAGAAACTTCGACAACTTCCCTGCATTCACTGTCATTAAGTAAATTTTAAATTATAACTCCAGTGAAAACACAAAGCAGAAATAAAATAATAATAATAATAAATAAAAACAAGATGAAAGCAGAATTTACAAAAACCTGAGCAGACCTTTAATGAAATGCCATGAAGGGGTCTTCTCAGAAACCCAATGGATTCACACAATGGATTCACTCTTGCCCCAAAGACAGTAGATGTTATCAAGCAAGCAATATCACTGAACTTTTGCTTCAACAAAGTACAGTCCTTATTCTACTAATGAAACTTCGGTTAGAGTATCCTAACTGCCTGTAATGTAGTTCTATTTTTAACTCAGTTCACAATCCCAATTAACTTTCTAGTGTTTGGGTCTTAGTATATTCAGAGCAGCCTGAAATAAATTTTACTTGGAAGCCACCTGTAGCCTTTTGAAATTTAGACCCTTTCAGCAGTCCTTTCCATCACTGCTTTGTCCCCAGCCCCTAGGTGTGACTTCAAGACACAGGACTTCCCACCTCCTCTCCACCATCTCTAAACTGCATTTGCCCCATATGTAATCTCTGCTTTCTAAGGGACAGATAAGCGAGCTGATTCATGTTAATGCATGTTAAGGTGCTATTGGTCTCCATTGTGCAAATAAGAGGATATTCCTTTCCTGTCCTCTTTTCCCTTCTGGGAATTTTTACTGTGGTCTTTTAACAAATGCCCTACTTCAAAGAGGAGGAATTAGCAGTAAGAATTGTAGGTAAGATGAGATCTGTGGGGAGAAATAGGATAGCTTTTGAAAGTTATTCCTCAAATCACATGAAAGAATGGTGTCCCGTGGGCGGTGGCTGATGAATTTGACCACTATATTATGGATGATTTTGCAACAGTTCTGTTCAAAGCTGCTGTGAGCTCAACATTAGGTTAAATCCTAGAAAAATGTCATGTAAAGCAACTTGCATATTCATGTCTATAATAAGGTTAAAGCATTTGAACTCTCTATTTAATAGGCATATATTTAAACTTGTAATGGTAAAAGAAAGACTTTTGGCATTAAATTACTATTGTGTAGAGCATAAATGTCTGAAAAATTCATTAAAATCGTCCTTTAATTTTGACAGAGTTGAACTACTGGGAAAATTAATTGATTGTTTCTTAACTTGAGCTTCGGAGAAGTCATTAAGGTTTTTATGGTTTATGGAAAATTGAGAATTGAAGTACACTGAAATCAATATGTTATCTGATGTACAGAGAAAATGGCACTTCAGATGAAAGAAAGCATAAACAATTCCTCAGAGCTTTTCTTTCTTTTTCCTGATTTGACAGGCATATTTACATAGAGCTTCTATATTTACTTGTGTTCGAAGTCCTTAGTCAGTCATTTCATTGTGATGCACATTGTGAAGACAGAATAATGAAGTCTGAGAACTGAACCACTCAGAATCTATTCTTTCCTGGGAATTTCAAAAAAAATTTAGAGACATAATACAAAATGCCGGAAATATTCAAATAGAGCTATATATTTCATAACGACATTTAACAAGAAGGTTGAAATTAGGCTAACATGTTAGGGACAAAGTTTTCTATCCTGGGCTTACAGGCATTATGAAGAAAATCATCATGCCTTATGCAAACAATGAGCAATGAGTTGGGCACTGGCTGATGACAGCAGCAATACTTAGAAGTCCATTCTGTTCAGTTAAACAAAGCTAAGAACAGGAGGGAAAGGAAGGACTGGTAACAGAAAAGACCATCATGGAAGGGTACCTGGACCGAATTTGCGTCAAAGCTGCAGCTGCAGTTACCGTAGCTGTCTCTGCTGTTCCACGATGTTTTCCTTGGCCAAAAACTCACTAAATCGTCTCCAAGTTCGAAGCATTCAGCAAACAATGGCAAGACAGAGCCACCAGAAATGTGTACCTGATTTCCATGACAAATATGGTAATGCTATATTAGCTAGTGGAGCCACTTTCTGTATTGCTGTATGGACATATACAACAACACAAATTGGAATAGAATGGAACCTGTCCCCTGTTGGCAGAGTCACCCCAAAGGAATGGAGAGATCAGTAATCATGCCAGCTGAAGTTATACTGAATTTCAAAACCAACTCAAAATTGATGCCACGTAAAAGCACTGTGTACCTACTAAATATGGCATATTGAAGAAATAAAGTACCCTTGAAACAAAAAAAAAAAAAAAAAGAAAAGACCATCATGTAATTTTGTTTTCATATTCTAAATATGTCCTCTTCTGATCATACTGATTAATAATCCTGGGAGAATTTGATCTCACTTAGTTTTTGCAAACACTGAGTAGATTGGGATTTTAAGAATACCCACTTCTGCATGTGTATGCTTCCACTGCCTCTATGCCGGAGAGAAAATTCTGTTTTCCTTTTTGTATAGTCATTGCTGCTTCCAATCTCTTCCAGCCTTGGACTGAGCCTTTCTTTCCTAAGAAAACTTCCTAGCTAAGTTTCAATTCACCATTCTCTCTCTTAAAGAGTTCTACACACTAGTGTGTGGAGTCATGGGATGCTGTGGGAGACCAGGGAAAGTGTGCTAGTGATGAGGTGTTTGTTAGCGTAAGCCTTATCTCAGAAGCACTGAGTAAATAAAATAGCTTTATAGTAAATAAAATAGCTGTGTTAGTCAGCTTTCCATCTCTGTGGCCAAAATACCTGACAAGAACAATATAAAGGAAGAAAACTTTATTTTGAACTCATGATTTCAGAGGTTTAGTTCATGGTCAGTCAACTCCATTCCTCTGGTTCTGAGTTGAAGTAAAACATCATGGCGGAAGGGCGAGTTGGAGGAAAACTGTTCAGCTCATGCCAGTCAGAAGTCTTTCATTGCCGTGCCAGCCAGTGAGAGACTGAGGAACCAGGGATAACATAGAGTTCAAAGACACACCACCGGTGACCTACTTGCTCCAGCCATGCCCCTCCTGCCTGAAGTTACCACCCAGTAGTTCATTCAAATTATTTATTCATGAAATGGATTAATACACTGACAGCACACACAAGCCAATCTTTTTACCTCTGAACACTGCTACATTGCCTAACCTATGAGCTCTTTGAGAGACATTTTTAGATCTAAACCACAAAAGAAACAGATTGCCTTTCTTGGTAATCATTAGACACATAAATACTGGATGTTTATTTAGAAAGAATTTATCCCAAACTAGGTATGTTTGAGATCACCAGGCAGTTGCATAACAAAACAATAAAATGCTTTTAAAGTTTGGATTTTATATTTGTCATGTTCAGTATTTGCTTGTATGTAGTTTCATATCTTATCTGATTAAGGATTGTTTTCCCTATTGGGAAACCAATAATCCTAAAGGAACATATCATGAGCAGATAAACTTTTAAAATCTACTTCTTAAATTGCATATTACTTAAAAAACAAATATATTGTAAATTAAACTTCTTTCTTTGCTTTTACAGCTTTATTATCAAAATTCCTGAATTCATTAAGAAATAAGTGCCCACCCAAGCCAAGGCAGGTTGCCAGTTCATCTTAGGGTTTTTAGCCTGGTATGCAGCCCTTTACCTTGTCTTTATGCCGCCAACTTTGAGTGACTAATCCCGCCTTCTACTCCCACAGTCAATTTACCCTATTATATGTTCCCATGATAGGCAGCTCAGAACATGTTCTAACAACTTGTTCGGAGGAAGGCTTTCAGTTGAAATGGAAGACTAGCAATTTTTACTGCTTCAGTGACTGCTCATAAGAATATAATTTATTAATCTATATCTGCTAAACCAAGAATAAGAACTTTTGTTCGTGATTATACTACAGCTATAGATTTATTGAGCTATCCAAAGGAGGAAGAAAAGAACCTTTTCAAAAGATTTGCTATAGCATATATTCTTTTAAAAAAATTTTAACTAAAGTACAGATTGGGATCAGGAGATTTAAATATTACTGTTCATCTGTTCATTGATCCCAGTTATTTGACATAAGCACCAAACAGTGATCCTTTCTGAGCAATTTTTTTTTGTTTCCAAATTTAATTCTCCAGACTGTTAGACCACCATGATATTATTATTTATTTTATTATAGAGATTATAATTCTCTATCCCAGGAAAATCAGCTTTGGGCCAAGGTTGGCCTACTTGAAGTCCACATTGAAACGTAGATATAATGCATTAACTTTTTAACACTAGTCATGACATAGCCAGAGATTGATTAATTGCCTTCTAACCGATGAATAACCAGCTCAGTATGCAAAAACTGCCAGGAGACTAGGAAGATGGTGGAAACAAGAAACACAGCTGCTCTTGAGAAGACAGACTTACACGGAGGGGTGAGACAGTTCCTGGATAGGCAGCAGGAAAACACTGCCCAAAACAGTTCTTCTGAGGCTACTGGTGCTCAGCTGGATCTTTAAATAAAATATCCAGAGTCTGCAGTGAAAAGAAGAAAATATTATCAGCTAAAACATCCTTTTTCTTCTTTTCTTTTCTATCTCTCTCTCTCTTTCTCTCTCTCTCTCTCTCTCTCTCTCTCTCTCTCTGTCTCTCTCTCTCTCTCTCACACACACACACACACACACACACACAGAGTTCTTTGCCCAACTTGGAGTTAGATTTTATTCTGACAAGGATAACAGTAGACTGCCTAACTTCTTAATCTGATAAAAATTATTGGTATTTACTGGGACCCAGATCCTTCTGAAAATCTGCAACCTGATCTTTCTTGGTACATTCTGACATTGATGATGAGACAGTTTTATTTTTCTGGAAAGTACAGAAAACACTCCAGTCCTCATGGTTGAACAGATAAATTTAAGGGATCAAGGGCAACTGAGAGCCATCTCACTCCCTGCCCATACTAAATCATCTCCAACGACACCTCACCCCCCCACCGTTGTTTTAAATAGAAAAAGTTCAAATTAAGGAATAGAAGCTTAAGTATAGAAGGGTCACATCAAGTGTGTAAATATGGGAGATAGAAAAATGTGCTTAATAGCACAGAATCAAATAGAACTGTATTAGAGTCCAAGCCCTGTCTGTGCAAAATGCAAACCACAAATGAATATTATTCTACTAGAACTGGCTTCTGTCACATTAAAGTTTTCATAACACTATAGAGACAGGTATCATTCAAAATATTAAACAAATAAATCATATCAATGAACTATGTATAGGTCTATATAGTACCTATTATCAGAATGGATATTTTATGAATGATTATAAAGTCTTTTCCCTTAAGCAATATACCTCATAGTTAGGGAGGCAAGGCTAAGTTGTGAATACATAATCATTACTAAACACCTGAAACATTAAAAATGAAACACTGCAATGTTAATTTAAAGTTCTGTCTTGGTACAGATTATTATGAAATCACAAGTAAAACTGTCATGTAACACAGTCTGTGGTCTTCCAATGCTTTCAAATGAGTATATTTAGTGATAAAATACAGTAATCAATTAAATAAAGTCAGAAATTGCAGTACAGTCATAGCCCACTCAATTTTGCATTTTCTGGTTTTACTTTCTTCATTGCACTGGCTGCTTGGAAGCCATTTTGACCTCTGCAGGGGGTCATTGGCAGGCGCTGTGGTGTGATGAATCCAGGCTGAAAGGGATGAACTTATTTCCATGCTTTGTGTATTAGCTTAATACTCATTGCTGGCTGGAGACCTGCAAGCATGACCAGTTAGGGGAAAAGTGATTCTGCTAGCTGCTTGGGGTTCAAATGTGAAACTGTACTAAACCCCATATTCCATCCCTATAAGGTAGGCAACAGAAACATTTTCCCTCTGCCCCTTTTCCTTACACATCCCTCAAAACATACATTGCTACATGATGATCTCAAAATCTACTTAGAAGTGATGATGGCAGTAACAACAACCACCAACCTTGGGAGAAGGGTCTTCCAGGCTTTACTGCCATCTAGGACCTGCCTTGGTTATCACCCTACTGTACACCCAAGGTGAAGGGGAAAGAAGTAATAGAACAGAGACATCGATACAGGCTTTCTTCTTTGGGAACATTTTCCTTTTTCCAAAATGAATGCTAGAATTGCCTCTAGGAGTTACTGCCTAGGAGTTGTTTGTTTCATGGTTCAAAAGTTTGTTTATTGAGCATATGTTCTGATAATGATCTGAAAGTCAGTTTTACTTTGGAATGAATGGCAAGTTTAACTTAGTTTTTTTAATGATTGAAGCTATGCTGCAAGAGGTCAAAATGACCATATCACTTCACTGATCCATGGAGAAACACAGAGTTACTCTCTTTGGTATGGTTAATCTTATCTCTGGTTGAAGGTAAACTTTCAGGAACATATACACACACACATACACACACACGCACACACATATACCACTCACACACAAGTACATGTGTATCTCTACTACCATCATGACTATACTCTATTCCTGTCCAATATTTTCCTTCTATCCACCAAAGTAAAGGGGGTGGGTGGCTATTTAAAATGATTAATAACTCTTATCTAAATCAATGCATCAGTTTTCCCACATCCTTTCTACTTCGAAAAAGAATGTAATGCTCTTTCCCAAGAGTAAACAGTTTCTAAAGAATGTTAGGTCCTTGGCCTAGGACTCTGTAGCAAGGTAGGGTATGGTTACAGAGTAACTCAGGTCTTCAAATGTGTGACTACAATAATAAGACAAGTATTTTCAAGTTTGGGGGATGAAATTTATGTGACTATTTTTTATTATATCATATCTTAAGATATTTCATATGTAAATAAGTCATTAGATGTGAAGACAACTTCAAAATTACAGCTATTGAGGTATACTATTCCCTAGAAACAGTTACAATACACCATTATTTCTGTTTAAATAAGAAGAACGAGGCATTCAGAGTGTGAATTTTAGTGCTGATTGACTGGAACATTCAATACTTGTTCCTTAGTCTCCTGACACACAAAGCAAAGACATATCATCAGGTTCATTTAAGCCCAGAAGTGTCTGCACATGATATTAAAATTATATTTTTAAACTTTTGTAAGGAAGAAGAGAGTCTTAAGTCCAAATTTTGTATAGAGACTGATGATGGACTCTTTATTCATATTCTCAAAATAGTGCTCAAAAATTGATACTTTAATGGTTATTCTGGCATCATCTGGGGATCAACACACACACACACACACACACACACACACACACACACACTGTGAGGAGGTAATACTGTGTCAGAGATAATAAAATAGTTTGTCCCAAATACATTCTTTTGAACAATATGTTATATTTAAATATTTATTTTCAGATTTCTCTATGTATTTGTTGGTGATCATATGTAGCCTTTCCTTAAAGAATAACGGATGGTACATGTAGGGAGGAATATTGACGAACAGGGAGTTCCAATATCACGTAGGTACTTGCCCTAAAATGCTTAATATTCCTGGTCAGAATTAACCTTGTTATTAAGTGAAAGTACTTTCAAATGTAAAGTTAGGCTTCTAACCATTAAATGTGACTATAGGAGGCAATTTTGGAAAAGGTGCTAAAAAGATAGGCTGAAATTAAGGCTATGACTGTTCTGTTCTAACATACTTCACATGTGGTCATAACACTTAAAGAGGATATGTACCAGGTCTCATAATCTTTCTGATTTTCAGAGATCTTGGTATTATATTTCCAGTAAAGGGAAAAATAAAAGAAGACCAAGAAATAAACAGCTGCTAAAAACATAAAAACTCCCGTCTGTTTAAGGATAGGTAAATTAAGCTGTTTAATAAAAATAAAAATATCAAGGAAATATAATCTTAACCAAATCCATGCTTGAGTTTCTTACTTTAAACAAAAAGTCTGTATTTATACTAAATCTTCATCTCCAAGTTAGCCTCTTGCAGGTTGGTTTGAAAATTAAAAAAAACTACCAATTCCAAAAAGTAAATACAGTAACCAGTCTCCAACTTTATATGATAGCATAATGCACCTTCCAAGGAAAATTTACAATGGTTTGGAGTTATGTTTGTTTTTCTTGTCACATTTTATTATGAAAACTCTTTTACAAAGCTATTATTTCTTCTGTGCCCAGGAGGCAAAAGAGTTTGGCCTTCTGTTGAATTTGTTCTCAATGTGAACTACTTTTAATGGAATAAAAATGTTTCTTAATATTCTCATTTAGAACTTCAACTTTATGACCTTTAAGGTCATTTCTATTCTTTCTGATTTTATTAATCCTTCCCTTAAAATTAGTGGCAAAAAATCTTTATAGACATTGTTAAGTAATATACATTGCTTTTATAACTTAAGAAAGAATATGAAGACATTGACCTCAGCTATGACTTACTGCAGGATGACACAGAGCCTCTGCAATCTCCAAAGAAGTTTCCCTGCATCTTTGGGTTGCTGCTTAAGCAAAAGGACTCTAAAAGATTTCTCCTCCAAAGGTTGTATTCTTGAACTCAAGGCTATTTCCTCTTTCCCCTCTTTGTGTTGCTCTCACCCTTCCGTTAATATCTCTGGGGTGTGATACACAGCAGGACTGCACAGCAACAGAAATGAGCACACCTTAGCACCTTACTGTATGCATTTTTTCAACATACAGATGCCTCATTGTTCTTGAATTACTTTGTTGTAGTTTAACTGCTTGCTTGATTTAAAAAGTATCCTTCATGGTTCCCTACTGTATTTGCTGGCTCAAATTATTCCTTCCCACCCTAGGTTTACTCAACCTTTCTCCCTGGCTCCTAGCTCTGCCTCTTTAGTTCCAGATTAAAAGTGTTCTTGCTGCAAGTGCTCAGTGCTGAGTCAGTGGTTGAGCCTCCTCTACAATCTGTCCATCACTCATCGGACTTCCACTGCTCCTAAGCAGGGCGGCCTTTCTGCCTGTACAGTTTCAGATCATCTGTTCTACTTAGACTCAATTTTTTTCAGAGTTTCATTGTTGTTGTTGGCCATATTTGTTTGTTTATCTGGTTTTTTTTTTTGGTTTTTTTTTTTTGTTTTTTTTTAGTGATGCTAGGGATTGAACCCAGGGGCTTCCAGAATGCTAAGCACACATTTACTCCTAAGCTACATTCCCCCTTTGTTGACCACTCTTTATAGTTTGATCAAATTTATGCCAACTGTTTCTTTTTTAATGTAAGAATTTCTGAGAGCAGAGGATGTAGCTCAGTGGCATAGCATTTGCCTGGCATGAGCGTGGTGGTAGCCCAATCTCCATCTCTATGTAAACAAAAGAAACAAAAATTGAGATTAGCACATAGCCCTTGCCTTTCCATTGTCTGTTTACATCCCAGCTGTGTAAATAATGTTATCTATATAGAAATATTAATAGTCACATGATGGAGTGAATTAAAAATGTTAAAAATATAAGAGTTTATAATAAAAAAAAATCCTCATTAGCCACCTTTGGAAACTGGTAATGAGAAGGGAACAAGGATTTATCATGCTTTTTCCATAAGAAATATACCTCAGAGTCACCAAATAGTTGATGAGGGAAAATTTTTGTTGCTGTTTTAATGAATTGCAGCTAATAAATGCAGAACAAATAGCAGAAGTTAAATATCACCAGTTTGCAATCCCTAAAAATTTTTTTTTTTAAAACCTGGGCAATAAGTATCAATGGTTTCTAAACTATTAGGGAAAACTCTTAATGGGGAACTTTATGAAGTATGGATCAGCTGACAACTCAGAACCCACTGATCAATTCAACATTACAAAATAGGAAACAACCACATACTCGATGCTTCCTCCTATGATACAAAAAAAAAAAAAAAAAAAACCTATCAAATATTATAAAAATTGAATGGAATTCTTATCAAGGACTCTAGATCTAACTACCAATTTCATAGGAAGTACAGGAAACAGAAGCTATCACAGGAAGGCAATCATAAAAACCCTGGATAAGGAAATTCTACAGGGCAAATTATCATCTTTATTGAACAAATTTCTAGAAAAATAAAAAAAAAATTTGTACAGATATATTTAAAGGCACTTTGAAAATACACATTACTGTGATGTATGTGTTTTGGTTCCTAATTTGAACAAAGCAAGTGTGAAAAAAATATTGTGTTAAGAAATAAAGAAATCTGAAGACTCTGTATTTGATAATATTTGCTAATATAAAGCTACTATTAATTCTAGGTATAATAATGGTATTGTGGTTATTTTTTAAAGAAATATTTCTTGTCTTTAAAAAAAATATAGCAAGCTGGGTGCAGTGACACTTGCCTGTAATCCCAGGGCTCAGGATGCTGAGGCAGGAGGATCAAGAGTTCAAAGCCAGCCTCAGCAAAAGCAAGGTGCTAAGCAACTCAGTGAAACCCAGTCTCTAAATAAAATACAAAATAAGGCTGGGGATGTGGCTCAGTGGTTGAGTGCCCCTGAGTGCAATCTCCCGTACCCTCCCCCAAAAGAACCCATATAGTAAAATATTCATGGATAAAATAATGTACATTTTAGGATTTATACAAAATAATCCATAATCCAGAACATGAGATATGGGTGGGGTATAATGACAAAATATCGACCATGATCTAAGCCTCATTGAAGTCAGTTTATTATACTATTCAGTATATTTTTGTATGTTTACCTTTTTTCAGAAAAAAATGTTTTAAAGGATTCAGTAACTAATTCATTTCTTTGCTGATATAATAGCAACTCAATTGTCAAGATAGAAGTTGATTCTAGAAAATATATCCTTAAAGTGGTGTGTGTTCTATAGGATTGGAGTGATGCTCTCAACACACCAGACCTTCATAAAATATGGTGTTTAATAAAGTATAGACTTGGGGTGACCATAGCATGGGGAGCAAGTGTTTGCCAGGAGAGTGGCAGATTCATCTATTGGTTTTGGAGAATCTTCACTTTGTCCTCATCACTTTAGATAGGAATGTGGTGACATGCACTGTGCAGGGAGGTGGTGATTCAACTTAGTGAAAGGCTGTGGCCCACTGATTAGGTGTTCTCCTAGGAGTCTCATTTTGATCTAGGTAGTAGGCACCATTCAGTAATGGCAGAGATGAAACGTGAGCCTTGGTCTGAATTCAAGGACTGCTGTTTTTGCATTGCACACTCTGCCTCTGAGCTCATTGCACTGACTGGGCATTTGGGAGGGTGATTTAACAAACACCTCTGTTCTATAAGTTGGTGTGGTTCTCTTGGCACCCTTCCTGAGCGCAGTAGAGGAGGGCCGACATGATACCGAGGAGGAAGAGGGAAGAGCCTGTGGAGAGCCGAGGACTTGGAGGCAAACTCACTTGGGTTAGACCCTGGTTTTATTTCTTTCCAGCTCTCTAGTTTCTGGCAAGTTTCTCATCCTTTTGGAGTGTCTCTTTTATCATCTATAAGAAATCATCTATCATCAATTATTATCATGAAAATGAAATTTCAAAGGAACTATAAAATGTAATATTAAAATAACTAGATGTAATCCTCTCCCCCTTCTTTTTTAAAACTGCTTTTGGCTATTTGGGATCCTGAGATGAACGGAAAGCCAAATAGACTGTGGGATAACAGAATCTTAGGTGATTTTAATAGCATGTCACACAAAAGAAAGTCAGATACTAAACCTGTCCAAACTTGATTGGGAAAGAGTTGTTTTCATGAAAATTTTATGAGTCAAAAGATTATAATACCTTGCCCAGTTTCTTCACTGTGGTAACTTCTTACCATCGTGACTGAAGTAAGAGAGCAGCACGGGAGTTCCCTGTTGATACTGTATTGTCCAAAAGACTTGTTTCTCTATTCCATGATAGTCAACACTACCAACAGATTGGACATGAGATTTCAAGAAGTCACCTAAGTAATACATGTTAAAAAACCCAAAAGGCACACACACAAAAAACAGGTTGATTCTTTTTTTCGGGGCAAGGTCATTATCCTATAGCAAATAGTTGGAGCACTGGATTGGGGAAAGTCCAGGATGCTCTTTCAAAGACATCCCAAATTACAAAGAATTAGAGGATAATGTAATGTGTTGGGAGTTTTTTGCCCTCACACATTATAGGTTCTAGATGAGCAACCCAGGTTGAAGGGGTGCTCTGTCCTAATGTGGACTTCAGTATGTGGAGATAGCAGGAGAGAGTGGGAGAAGACAACAGATAGTGAACATTTTTTGCCTAATTATTGAGATGATCCTTGTGCTTTTTAATATTATTCCTGCATATAAAGACATTGCTCACAAAATGTGAGTTCTTTTCTTTCTCCTATTTCATTCTCTATCAGATTTTAAAGATAATTGAAGGATTGGTTGATAATTTTATAAAATGTCTAAAGAAAATTGAATTTGCAAAGAATGTGCTTCACTTTACAATTAAAAGAAATAGCTTTGCTTTTCACTAGAATCACTCTAGACTTGTGGTCCACTGTGAATCATAAGTTTTTATGCTCATTTTTAAAAAGGATCATGTCATCAATGTTTATTGGACTAGATCTCTACTTTTATATTTAACTTTAACCATCTTACTAGGTTTTCTGTTAACAACTCCAAATTTTAACTTATTAAAAAAAACCTCCACTAATAAAGACAAATTAAAGCAACAGAGAAAATAAATGTTCAGTCCAGTAGCTCTTTTAATATATTTCAAGATGGACTTTGTTCAATGGACATCTTATCAGGAATGAATTTCTAAGAAAATGATGCAATTTTGTTAATTTCAAGGTAAGTTGCTGAGGATATTTCTGTTTGTTGTCTGCAATGTATACATACTTTTGAGTTACCTAAAAACCGTTATAGATCCTTCCCTAACATTAATCTTCTAAAGCTGTTCTCTGATATAAATAATTAAAACTTTTCTTTTTCCTGGGCTCACCAGGCTTATTTTAAATTTACTGAGTAACTCTTATTATGATGAGACTAGATGGATTTGTTCTACCATTATTTAAATGGTGATTAGACCTATGGAACATATTTTGCCACTATTTACATGACCCCAAAACATTCATGTGAATAAAGGAACACATCAGTTACCTAGGCCTTTTGTTTTAAAAAAAAATACCTGGTTTGAAAAAAAAAAAAAAAAAAAAAAAATATATATATATATATATAAATAACCTGGAACATGAACCATTTTCCTACCTCTTACCTGGTAGTTGATGCCTGTCAGCAGAGCTTTAGACAGTGGATGGAATAAAAAGCCAGACTAGAAGGTTCATGCTAGTTTTCCTGAATTCTGGGCAATGTCCCAAGATTGAAATGAATTGTTCTTGGAGCTGTGGGGAGTGGATATCTGAAATCACTCTTTAAAAAGCTGCAGGAGGCTTGGGGACTATGAAACGGTAAAATGTCAAACTTGCAGGAAATTAAAGGTTTTAAATCCCGAGCTTGACCTTGGAGAAAGGTTGATTTCTAAGTGACTACCATGGTGAAAAACACAGGCACAGTGGACACAGGCAAGGAAGTCCCTGTGAAGCACAAAGCCTGTGAACTCTCCCATGAGATGTGAGAAAGAAGCAGCACAGATGGTCGTAGTTCCAGCGCTATTGGGTCTTGGGCACTTACATTCTCTAAAAGCCACTGGGCCAATATAATAGAGTGGTTTCACATCTGGGCTCTGGAGCCAGATTTCAATGTCTGAAGTGCTTGTTCTATCACTTGTCACTGTGTAAATTTGAGCATCTCAAACTTTCTAAGCCTCCTCCATAAAAAGGGGCTGATAACGGAACCTGACTCAGAGGTTTAGGGTGAAGATTCAGCGAGTGTATGTACACATGACACACAATAAGTGCTCAGTCATAGAGCTCCTAGTATACTATTCCTGTGAGCTGTTATGAGAACATCTGAGATGATAGATGGGAACAAAATGTGAAGGCTAGAAATGGCCATACTCACTCAAGAGATAGTGAGTTTAGTGCTCAAATAGACCCATCTCAGTAGCTCCTCAGAGATCTGGATGAAACCTCAAACCACACTGGGCAAGAGCATTCCTTCTGAGTCTTGGTAGCTTCCTGCAACTGGTGTTTTTCAAACGTTATCTCTTATTTGCATGTGTCTGCATGGGGAAAGACCTAACTGCGGCAGCCATGCTCCTGGTCTGAAAGATTCTTAGTTTAACAAAGCACAGTTCCATCCCTTCCCTTGGAACCAAAGAATGCTGAAAAGGAGACAAGAAGAGGAAGTCTGATTCTTTGTTTATTCCTTATTGGGCCTGATGCTCCATCACTCTCAGGCTTTCTGGCTGGTAGATTATCCACTCTTTGAGTCATTCCATAGGTTCATGATCCATCTTTTAATAGGATACTGCCTTAATCAGGACTTATAAAGATCAGTTTTTTACTTCTTCATGGATTGAACCTAGTATATGGAGAATTACACCATTAATCTGGGTGGGTTAGTTTGAAATAAAAAGGAGTCTTCTACTCAAGAAATGTTCTTAAAAGAAAATATGTAACTAAACATTGCTTTTGCTGTGGGAACATAAGGTGGGATAAGACAAGGGGCTTATATTTTGTAGAGATGCTTTGAGTTCCCTTGTAAAGGATGCTATCAGAATTCAGGAACTTCTGCTATTCAATAGAAATTCTATCAGAAGGCTGACCTCCCTCAAGGCCTGGTGATATCACCAGCTTGGAGCTCAGACTAAACAGTACCATAGAAATAAGTTTCTGGAGGAAATGACATATGGAATTACATACAGTTAGCAAAATATGTAACATTTGAAAAATACCTTCAAAGCCAAGCTCCGGTTTCAGAGGAGAGATTCAGTGGAAGGTATTCTGAAAATCTATGAGAAATTTTCCCTTTTCTCTTAAAATGAATCATCTTATACATCTATACTATTGTTAACATGAGTAAACACTTACTGAGTGACTACTGTTTCAACCCTGTAGATTTACACTATTTGAATCCCTGCAAGATAATCATCCTCTTGAAGTCTTTGGGGGGGGGTCTCAGAAAAAGGGGTATTTTTATCAAGCTAATCCTCCAAGAGATGCTCAACCTGTCCTCGTGGCCTTTCCCATCACAAGAAAAGGACTACACAGCAGTGCACAACCCTCTTGGCCCAATGATGAAATCGTAGAAAAATGACCATGTTCTGTTCAATATTATTTCCTACAATCTCTGAAGGAGAAAAGATGAGGGGTAGGGAGGGAGAAGCCAGGCTGTGTGTAGGGAGGGCTCTGTATTCTGATATTTTGCCATCTCTCCTCCCTGGTACTATGTCACAGGTGGAGATGGGTAGGTGGATAAAACCTGTGGACTGGAACATATTTGTACCTGTTTGCAAAGCACTGAAAAAAAGTACATTTGATTATGAATTGTGATAATTAGTGGCGAGCATTACAGTCCATAATGCTACCTCTATTCCAGGCAGAGGTCAACATGGCCTCCTGTCAGCATTAAAAAATTGTGAGGTGTCTCTTCTGCAATTAAGTTTGGCCTCCTCTGAAATAATCAAAATAAAGTGATGCACAGGAAAGCAAAGTTGGAGAGGAATTTGGTGGAGTAACATACTGACTGCTATTATTTCATATTCTTTGTGGTGAAAACTACTACTTGTTGATCAAATCCACTCTCCTCTTCTCCTGAGTATCTGCCACATCCCACCCTGAGTTTGTGATTCCCAGACTCCTTTGAGGCTAGGTATTGTCAAGAGGCAAAATTCTCAGAAGCTGAATGTTAATTCAAGGGCTGAGTACCACTTCTGCATCTTTTGCTGAAGGTAAAATTGATGCTGCAGACCTTCCTCCTCTTTCATTGCGCTAGTGTCGGGGACCTGCCTTTGACTACCTAGATGAGGACAGAGGTCCTACTGGGTAACAAAATGAGAGAAATATGAGCACCTGAATGCCCATGTAAATTCAAGTCACTTCTGAAACTGCCCTGCTCACTTAAAGATTGCAAATGCAGGAGGAAAACAAACACCTTATACATTAGATTATTCTCTAGTCTTTTGAATTTGGGGATCTCTTTGACCAAGCATATTACACTTTACCCTGATGCAATATGGTTTTACACAATATATCATTCCACATGATACAATATGATAATATAATGGTATCTATAATAGTATTCATATTCTATAGCTGCATATCCAATTACCTTGCACAGTGCTGTGAATCACGTTTATTTTTTCACAGTCTTGTAGGTCCAGCTTAGGTGGGGTTCCGCTTAAGTCTCTCCAGACTGAGATCTAGGGGTCATGGAGGCTGCCACCTCATCTAAGATTCAGTGTCTTCCGAGCTCATATGCTATTGGCACGTTTATTTTCTTGCTCCTGAGAATCGGGTGTAGTTCCTATGTTCTTGCCAGCTGTGGGTCAGCAACCATTCTCAGAGCCTTCAGTTCCTTGCCATGTAGGCCTGGAGAATAGTTCACAACAGCTTTCTATTCCTTCTTCCAAGCCAACAGGGACACATCTCTGACTGCTTTCTGTGTAAAGAGCTGAAGAGAATGCTCTGTTTTTAAAGGTTGACCTGATTAGGACAGGCCCTCCCTGGATAATCTCTCTTTTGTCCTACTAGGTAGTATAATCACAGGAGACATCTATTGTCATATTCACAAGTTCTGCTACATTCAGGAGAGGGGTTTGTGCAAGGTTTACAAACAGGTAAGTGGGACTCTTGGAAGTCTTTTTAGAATTCTGCCTACCACAATTATGTATTAATATACATATGCAATAGTAACATGTTATGTGTAACACAATAATGATGGCTTATTATTGAGTGCTTACTACATAGCAGAAACTTACAAACCATTTACATGCATTTTATCATTTAGTTGCCATGACAAAGTTATGAGACATAATACTGTATTCCCTATTTATCAGGTTATAAAGGTCACAGAGATTTAGGAAGGTCAATCAACTTGCCCAAAGTTATGTAACTAATAAGTGGCAGAATTGGGATTATACCAGGTCTGTTTCTGGACAGCATGGACTTGGAAATTGGACACACCTGTTACACAGGTCCCCAGTGTCCTGAACCTCCTCGTAGCACTTGTCACAATCAGACCAAATTATTATTATGAAATAAATTGGTTATGTCTGTCTTCCCAGATAGATATCAGCTTCATCAAGGCAGAGTATCAGCTTTGGAGTGTGTTCAGCTACAAATAACAGAAAACCTGAACAAGAGTGGCTTAGATAAATACAGATTCACTTTTCTCATCTAAATAAGAAGTTCAGAGGTGGTGGTTGCTGTTAAGGCATGTCAGGATGTCTCTTACACCTGTTTTTTTTTTGTTTTTTTCTCAGTACTGGGGATTGAACCTAGGGTCACTTGACCACTGAGCCACATTTCCCACTCTTTTATATTTTATTGAGAGACAGGGTCTTGCTGAGTTGCTTAGGGCATCACCAAGTTGCTGAGGCTGGCTTTGAACTCACAGTCCTCCTAGCTCAGCCTCCTGAGCTGCTGGGCTTACAGGCCTGTGCCACCATGCCCAGCTTTGACCTGTTTTTTACTCTATGGGTTAAGATAGCCATTGCAGGTCCAGTCATCACATCTACATTTACCACATCCTATATCCTTGGCCACAATTGTGTGGCTTACAGTTCCAAGCTGTAATGGATGCTGAGTGAGATTTTGTACAATCCAAATAGGGGAGAAAAGGTGGAGTGGCAATTTGGTAAGCAAAAAGTAGTGTCTCCTATAGGACTGCATCTTTACTGTTCATCATATCTTCAGCATCCAGTTCAGGGACTTGCACAAAGTAGGCTCTTGTTTATGGTTGAATGAATTCTTACTAAATAATGCATATAAAATGCTTAGCACAGTGCTTGGCATATAGTAGGAGTCAGTAAATGATAACTACGGGTAACTACATTGCTTAGTGATATACCAAATTTGCATGTATATGTGGCAGATGGATGCTTTCCTGTGTTGCTTTGGTTAATTCAAGGATAACCACCAACAGCTGATGGCTCTGCTGGCCTCGTTAGCGGTTAGCCACGCAAAGGCCTGAATGGGGTCTGCTGTGGGATGGGGAAGTAGGAAATGACAAATCTTCTAGCTCCCCTGAAGCTTTGCAGGCGCAGGCTGGCCAGAGGGGCCAACTGCAGCAATTACTCAGCTGCCACCCATGCAGCTGAGATGACACACTTAGTGGAGGGGAGGGATGCTTAAAGCTTTCTTCCTTTTGAAAAAGAGAAAAAAAAATTCTCTTCCTGATGATGGCAAGACTCCTGGGGTCCAGCTGAGGAGGGGAGAGAACTTAAAAACACCTGTGTCCACACCCTCTCCTGGGCAGCATTTCAACAGCTTGCTGATCTTCAACTCTACCTTGTCCCTCTCCTGCTCCCCTTCCCTGTCCCTTGCATTCCTTCTGCTCCTCTTCCTCCCTCTGCTTCTCCTTCTTTACCCTGGAACCAGACAATAAGGTATGTGTAAAATGTCAAGTAAAATACTCATCCTGGATTCTGAGGCCCTCCTAGAAGTTGAGCATATGATTGGAGCAGCAATGCTAGAAGCAACTGACAAGCTGCCTCCCTTCTCCCTAAATAGCTCTGGCATGCTGGGTGATTATTCGTTTGCTGGGGCTGCGTAACAAAGGGCAAACTAGGTGGCTTAAACAACAGAAATGCAGTGTCTCATACACGTCCAAGATGAGGGTGTCAGCAGGTTTGTTTCCTTCTGAAGGCTGGGAAGGAGACTATGTTCCATGTTTCTCTCCTTGCTTCTGGTAATGTCTGGCAATCTTTGGCACTCCTTGGTGACTAGATACATAACCCCAATTTGCCTTCAACATCACCTGGCATTCTCCCTGTGTGTGTGTGTTTGTGTCCAAATTGCCCCCTTCTAAACGGACACCATCACATTGGATTAGACCCCACCCTAATGACCTCTTATCTTAAAGTGATCATCTACAAAGACGCTATTTCTAAATAAGGTCCCAAAGTACTGGGGATTGGGACTTTAACATCTTTTTGAGGGATACAATTCAACCAGAACCATCAGGAACTCATACACACACACGTGCACACACACACACATGTATGTCCCTTTGCATAAGTAAAGACCAATAGTGATATTTGAGTCTTGTGAAAATGTCAATATTACTTCCAGGATCCAGGCAAGAATCAAAACCTATAGAACAGGAATTTCATGACCTGAATTTTAGGATACACTGACTCCACATGCTTTTCAATGAAAGCAAAGGATTAAACGTGATTAAAAGAGATTTAGGCTTTGTACCTTTATGAAACTTCCAAATAAATAAATGGCCAAATCAGAAGAGTTAACAATCATGATGATAGTTGTGACTTGTGGTGCAATAGGCCTGAATACATATATATCGTAACAAATAGGAATTTATTGCCTCTACATGCCGGGCACAGTAGGAGAGTTTGCCCCTGGGGATTCTGCAAAGTAGGTGTTAATAGGCTTGTTTTATGGATGAAGAGTCTGAGTCTCAGAATAGTTCACTAGTATGCTGAAAATCAGACTGGCTGGGGAGGGATGGGTCTGGGATTCTAATCAATGTTTGTCTGATTCCAAAAAAATGGTTACAGCATGATGACCTTTTTTTTTTTAATTTTTGTCTTAGAAAATATAATCTCCATATCATCGTGGTTCAAATCAGCTGTTACAAATTACAATGACTGAACACAACAAAGTGAGACTCTGGAAAAACTAGAATTTTAATAAAAAGAGAAAAATGTGACCCACAGTGCTGAAATGGCATTTCATTGATTTGCTAATGCTCACTTCCCGCCAATGTATTATGGTCACACCTGAAGTGAGCAGGCCCCATAAGTTTCAAATGTTGTTAAGGAAAATGTAGGTTGGTGTTTTAAATAACTCTTTAAGACTTTTTTTTTTTTTTTTTTTTTCCCTTTGGGGACACCTGCAGGTAAACATTTAAAACATTTAAGCCTTGTCTACATCACTACTAAAATCACTTGAGGAAGAGACAGACATTATTGAGAGTTGGATAATAGAAGAGTTTAAGGAACGTGTCATTTGTTTTAAATGACTCTTGTGGTCTAGAAAATGTAGATTCCTCATCAAACTCTTTAATTGAAATCTTCTTAATACCCAGGTTAAGTCACATTAAAGAGAAGACAAAGAATCTGTTTAAATCACTTTGCTGTAATAGGATTTTGTGGATAAGAACCTAATTTAAAATAAATGGGCCACTGGCTAGATTTAGACATTTCCGTCATACAAATTTCTGCTCCAAATCTATTTGCAGTAATGGGTTTTGATCTACTGTCAAGTGGTCAATTGTTTTGGACGTTGCACCTCTCTTCACATAGGTCTAGTAATGATGAACAACTAGAGAAGTCTCACTAATTACCCATGGCCTGTTTTTAATGATGATAAGGAGAGAATTAAGCACAGATCTAAGACCTGCTTTAAGAAAGTAACAACCCCTCAGATGATTTCTACTCAGGGAATTCAGATGCAGAAGCCTCATGAGTTCATTCAGCAAATATGTATTCAATATATGTGGACTAAGCACAGTTCCTGGTGATTAAGACACCATTGGACAGACTGAAAAAGATCCCTGCTTTGCAGAGTTTGCCTTCTGGTCATGGAAAGAGACATGTCAGATTTAAAATCTGATACATCAGATTAAAATAGGTAAAGTAAAAATGTGACAAGGTGACTACATCCTGAGAAAAGGAAAAAAAGGGGAGTCAAGTAAGAGGTACTGAGAATGTGGACAGGAGACACTACCATTTTACACAGGGTCAGGGTGGACCTCACGGTGAAGGTTACACAGTCTCAGACTAGAGAAGCTGGAATTAGGTTCTTATGAAGCTGAACAGGATCAAGCAGTGTGCCGTGCATGCATACTGCACTCCAATTTATCTTGAATTTTAAAACAAATATGAATGAAACAGAAAGGACAGATCACTGATTTTTTTTCCAAGAGAAGATGGGTCCAGAGATAGAGGTAAATGGTAATGAGATGCTTGTCCATTGGGGTAGCAAATTACGTAGGGCTAATGTTCTAACACAGCTCCAGACAAAAGGGAAATGTTCAAAACTACAATGAATCAAAATTTTAAAAAATTACCCTTGAACATTCCTCTGGAAGGCGCCCTTTGGAAACCATCTCTTAAGCTGAGCTCTGCCAGGTTTTCTTTTGGCATCAGAACAGATTTGGATTTCTTTGGTTGAGCAGCACAGATAAAATAGTTGATTCGTAGTGTAAGGGCTACACTGAATGTTTAAATATGGAAAGATGCTCACAAGAGAACAGAGATAGACTTAGCTAGTGGCAGATTTACATCACTTGTCTCACTCTGTGGAGGATGATCACTGAGGGGGATGGCAGGATGGTGCTATTTTAACATCTATTTCTCTCCCAAGCAAGCATAGTTTAATTTGCATACATTATTTAAAATAATAATTTAATGAAATGATTCTACCCAGCAGTGCTTGTGCTTATCAGCTGCCATCAGTGTGTCTCTACCTCCCTCTGTCTGCCTTTCTGAGTGGCCACCTGACCTCTGGTGATCTGTTTTCTAATGCCTGACAAAGCTACCAAAGTAGCTTAGGGCCATATGGCATTTACTTTGTCCACTGTTGAGTAGGGTTATCTCTACCAAACTGTTGAAACCAGCACACTCACCTGTGTATTTTCCTCCTGGTTTATTTCAATAAAACCTAGTCAAATGAGTTAGAGAAAAAAACTCAGGCAACATATCACAATTCATTTCTCCATACTTGTTTCAAGGTCCAAAATTAAGAGACCAGATCCAAATTAAGAAAACTGCTGAAGACAGTGAAAGAGTTTAGGGAAAGTTCACAATATCATGAAGCTTGAGGACCCCTGGTTTAGTTATTAACTAGAATTTTTCTGATTTCATATGCATAATCTTCTCCTTGGGGATAAGAAATAAGAAGATTAAATTGTCTTTGTCTAAGCCACACATTACAAGCTTAACCAAGATTAGCCACAGTATAACAACTAAGATTATGCATTCAAGATTCCAGCTCTTTAATTTAAATATTTCACAAATTGAAGCAGTCTCCTCGAAATGCCCCAAAGTAAAAATTAAGCAAGTAAATAAGTTGTAATCAATGAAACACAACTTTGAGTACCTGCTTATTTTCCCTTTCCTCCTCCTCCTCCTTACCCTCCTTATCCTGCTCCTCTCTCATCTTCCTTTCCTTCTCCTTCTTATGAGGAAGAATATAAAAGGTATAGGAGAAACAATTTAAATTTAGTTTTCTTTCCCTGTAGAGTTCCTCATGTCAGAACTTTAAAAAAATTTCTCAAAAAATATGAACTTCCGGGGCTGGGGAGATAGCTCAGTTGGTAGAGTGCTTGCCTTGTAAGCACAAGGCCCTGGGTTCGATCCCCAGCACCCCCCCCCCCCCAAAAAAAATATGAACTTCCCTCTCAATTTTCATTTTGGTATTAGTGAGAATACTGCCCTGTCCCCCACTCCCCCAACACACTTATTTATATCTTTGGGAAATCTTCAAAGTTTATAAATTGGTAATGTGAATTCAATTCCAAAAGAAAAAGAATGAAAGTATTAAAATGTACTGCTCCATCTTGGCTGACTGCCAAGTTTCCAATTCTTTGGCAACTTTTTTGTAAATGGGATAGCCCTTACTAAGAACTAATTTCACATTGAGGTTAAACTATCAAGCTTGCCCAATGGATTTAGTAGCAAAGATTGATTGCTTAAATATTTTTTAAAAATTATAATTGTTAATTCATATTAGTTAAATTTATGGGTTTTACTGTGCCATTTTCATAAGTGTTTCTATGGTGCTTTGATGGAATCCTCCCTCTCTACTACACTTATCCTCATCTTTCATCCACTCCTTCTGGTCCCTTTGTCCTTACTTAGGAGTCTCTCCTCTACTTTCAGGCAATTATTTTAAAAATTTCAGTTTTACATATGGAAGAAAACGTGATTCTTCTTGTATTTTGTGTCTAGCTTAATTTGCTTAACTTGATAATCTCAAGTTCTGTCAATGTTCCAGAAAATGACATGATTTTTTTCTTCTTTATGGCTGAATACCCCTTTGTGTATACATATCATGTTTTCTTTATCCATGAATTTGTTGATAGGCACCTAATCTGACTCTGTATCTTGGCTACTGTGAATAGTACTATAATAAACATGGGTGTGCAGGTATCCCTTTTGTGTGCTTAGTTAATTTTCTTTAGGTTAATACCCAGGAGTGGTGTAACTGGATGATATGCTAGTTCCATTTTTTTTTTTTTTTTTGACGAAGCTTTGTACTGTTTTTCATAGAGAATGTACAAATTTACATTCTTACCAATTCATAAGGGTTCCCTTTACCCAACATCCTTGCCAGCATTTGTTACTTATTTATTTTTTATAATAGATTATCTGACTGGGGTGAGATGGAATCTCAGTATAGTTTTGATTTGCATTTCCAGGATGGCTAAAGATGTTGGGCATTTTTTCATGTATTCACTTGCCATTTGTACTTCTCTTAAGAAGTGTGTGTTCAGATCATTTGCTCATTTATTGAGTGAATCACTTGCTCTTTTGTTCTTTATATATTCTGGATATTAGTCCTCTGTCAAATGAGGGTTAGTAAAGATTTCCTCCCATTCTGTAGGTTCTTTTTGATCAGTTGATTATTTCCTTTGCTGTGCAGTAGTTTTTAAATTGATGTAATCCTCTGTTAATTCTTGCTTTTATTTCTTGAACTCTTGGAATCCTACTCAGGAAATAATTGCCATTGTCTATGCCAATATCTTGAAGTGCTTCCCCTATGTTTTCCTTAAGTAGTTTCAAAGTTTCAGGTCTTACATTGAGGCCTTCAGTCCATTCGAGTTGATTTTTATGCAGGGTAAGAGATAGGGATCTAATGTCAGTCTTTCTATGTGGATATCTAGTTTTCCTAGCTATCTTTCCTCCAACATGTTTTTGACCACTACATCAAAAATCAGTTGGTTGTAGAGGCACGGGTTTATTTCTGGGTCCTCTGTTCTATTCCACTAAGGTCTACATATTTGCTTTTATGTCAGGACCATGCTATTTTGTTACAATGGCTCTGTAGTATGGTTTGAAATCAGGTATTTGATGTCTCCAGCATTGCTTTTTTGTTCAGGATTGCTTTGGCCATTGAGGATCTTTTGTGCTTCCATAGGAATTTTAGGATTGTTTTCCTTAGTTCTGTGACAATGTCATTGGTGTTTTGGTGGGAATTGCATTGAACCTGTAGATTGCTTTCAGGAGTATGACTATTTTAACAGTGCTAATTCTCCCTATCTGTGAATATGGGAGATCTTTTCATCTTCTAGTGTCTTCTTCAATTTCTTTCTTCAGTGTTTTGTAATTTTCATTTTATGAGTCTTTCACCCTCTTGATTAAGTTTACTCCTAGTTTTTTTGTTTGTTTGTTTGTTTTTGTTTTTGCTTTTGTTTTGAGGTTGTTGTGAGTAGATTTGTTTTCCTGATTTCCTTCTCTGGGAATTCATTATTGGTGTATAGGAAAGTTACTGTTTTTTTATGTTGATTTTATGTCCTGCTCCTTGGCTGAATTTGTTTATCAGTTTTCAGAGCTGTTTGGTGAAGTCTTTAGGGTTTTCTAAGTATAGAATCCTATCACTGCCAACAGTGATAAGTTGACTTCCTCTTTCCTATTTACATCTCTTTATTTCTTTCTGTTAACTGGTTTTTCAGGCTAAAATTTCAAGTCTTATATTAAATAGCAGTGGTGAGAATGGACCCCCTTATCTAGTTGCTGATTTTATTAAAAATGCTTTCAGTTTTTCTCCATTCAGTATGATATCAGCTATGGATTTGTTGTAATAGCCTTTATCATATTCAGGTATGATTTTCTATACCTAATTGATTCAGGATTTTACTATAGAGAAATGTTGAACTTTATCAAAGACTTGTTCTACATCTATCAAGATGATCATACAATTTTTATCTTTGATTCTATTTATTACTGTATTATGTTTGCTGATTTGTCTATGTTGAACTATCCTTGCATCCCTGGAATGAAACCAACTTGACCATGGTGTATAATCCGATTGCTTAAATAATTTAAGAACTCATTTTAATAAAAATTAAGAAATGAAGTAGCTTTCTAAATAGGAGTCTAGGATATAATGTGAAAAATTCCAAACTGACTGTAACTCTGATGAGAGAATGAGGAGTGGCAGTTGAGTGAGCAGCAGTGTGGGAACACAGACATTTATTAGAACTCACTGTTTAAAATGACAAAAGGAAGCCAATGTATAACAGGTTCTAGACTGAGAAGCCACTGCAAATCCTGATATTCCACAACCATGTTGGGAAGACCAGCAGGGCCATCTGCCCTGTCAGGGAATAATGTGCTAGAGGAACCATGGGGTCTTACAGGGAAGAATTCCCCCAAAGAAAGTCACAGTGTACAAACTTAGCCCAAAGACAATGGGTCACTGTTGGGGGTGAGGCAATTCCGAGGTTAACAAGGTTTATATTGCTTGGATTACCCTGTGGCCCTACTTGCATTCAGACTAGTGCCAGAGCCTAGGAGGAAGAGTGTCTGATAAGAAGCTGATTGAGAATTGTAAGACACAGACAAGGCAGTGTGGCTCTGTGGCCTGTAACAATATAAGCAAAGTGTGTGTGTTAAGGGGTGTGTGGTGTGTGTGTGGGGGGGGGCAGGAATTCCTCAGATCAGCCTGAAGGCAGTTGGCACATATCATAGCAATTATATGCTAGGAATGCCATTGGGATCAGCCACCTGGAATTCCCTTATCTGGTGTTGTATGGGTGATAGAAGGACCATGTCCACCTGGCCGCTGGATATCAAAATAATCTGACACCAGAGCAAGTGCTGCAAGGAAAGGGGAAGGCAAAGGCTCTCCTGCTATAGCCAGGAGGTGGAAATTCAGAGCCTGTTAAGAGACACACTTTTTAAGAAAACATTTTTTTGTAGTTGTGGATGGACAGCATGCCTTTAATTATTTAATTTATTTGGTTTTAAATGTGGTGCTAAGGATCAAACCCAATGCCTCACAAGTGCTAGGCAAGTACTCTGTCACTGAGCCCCAGTCCCAGCTGCAAGAGACACACTTTGGATTTCCTCAGCTGCTCCAAGAGGCCAGGGAGGGGGCTAGCATTTCCCATGATTCCTCAGCAAGGGCCAGATCAGACAGACACTCTTTTGTTAAGACCTCTTGATCCTGTTCCATAGCCTCCCTCCCAAGGCCGCTGTGGCCTAGAGAAATACAGGTTATGTATGAAAGTACCTTTTATTCAGAAAGCCCAGGCCCTCCACTGTGTTCTCCTCACCATTCCTCACCCCCAAAATGCTCAAAAATGATAATACTTAATGAGCACTGCAGGATCCAGAGGAATGTCAACAACACTGAAACATGCCTTTTACTTTAGAACTTTTTAATCTAGTTAGGGAGACAGTATATATATATATATATATATATATATATATTTTTTTTTTTTTTTTTTTTTCTTTCTAAAAAGAAAGCAAAATAAAACAAGAAGTAGAAATTAAGATAAAGCATTCTATGTGGGCATTGTGTTACAATGAACAACCTATTGGATTCATTGTGGAAAGGATTTTGAGAAGAAGTGAGGATTAAAAAAAAAATTGGAGAAGAATGTTTTTGTGTTTTTACCTGTGACAAAGAAATCCCAGTCCCCTCTGTGCAATATTAGCACAGATATATGTCTATGTGCTCACACACACACACGTGAGTATACACACAATAAAAGACAGAGTTATCTAAAGTGGGTAAGGTCATTGAGCAGCACTTCCAGTGATTCCCCAGGGTATAATCCACATTTTCATTGCCGTCCTCAGGAGATGACAAAGTAAGTAATAGCCATGAAAACTTTAAGTGCCCATATTTGGATCTCTTGGGCACTGTGAAGGGGAAATCAGGCCCTGGATTCATTCAAAATCCATTCCATAAAGTTAAGTACCCACAGGGTGGGAGCTGGAAGCAGCCCAGCTATGTCAGGCCCTCAGGTTGCAATCCAAGTTTCCCCCTGTGTGATCATGGAGAACATATTGATCTTTTCTCTAAAGTTGGGTTCCTCATCTGTAAAATAGGGACAATAATACTTACCTTAAAGAATTGTGAAGGTGGAATATACATAAATCCAGCAAAGCATCTGGCTTACAGTTCTGCACATGAGCAGATGAATCCCTGACTATGAATCGGGAAAACAGTGGTGTGTGCTTTTGGAAAAGGTCAGTGAAAACAATAGCTCCTGACTGTACCCAAAATAATCATTCTGGAATTCAGCTGCTCTCCTCTGCTCCAACCCTAGACTCACATTTCCTTATAAATCAGTGGGTAGGTCATTGACTCCACCTGTAGCAGCTGAGCACTGATGACAAAGTGACATTACTATACTAAGTACCTGGAAGTCAGGAACCTGAGGAGCACTACTCCACCCAGGGTCACCCCTTCTGCGTGCTGTCAATGTTGCTGATGCCCTTGGAGGCTGCTGTCACTGCTTTGTTTTCTTTGAGCTTGTCTGTCAGGGTCACCACCCAGAACTAGCCACAGCTGCTGCCAGCTCTGAACCTGGGGCCTAATGCTGGGCAAGAAGGAACAGGGAAGTATTTAAGCTCTGTTTTGGGCCAGCTTCTCTTGTGTTCTTTTGCTCAACTGGCATCTGGCACTGGCGCCACTTCTCATCTTTGGTGTTTCTTGGTAGCTCCAGTCCTTTCATTTCTTTGAAGAAAAAAAAGGTGTGCTTCTGATTAAAATAAATAAAACCCTGGGATATTCATGCAAAAATCACACACTAACCCTCTCTTCCCTAAACTACCATTTAATGATGCTTTGAAAATTATAACATTGAATCCAAACAACAGTGGAATATGGATATTGTTTTCCTCTTATTAACCTAAGACCATATATTTTAAACTTTTTCATGGTTAGTTGAAGGCAGTCAGGATACAGTCCAAGATTTACTGATTCCAGTGTCCCTGATTCCATAGCTCTCTAATTACAGACAGAATTCTTGATGGACAAAGGCCCAGTCCTATGAATTTTTATACTTCCAATATCTTAATGGTCACTAATGCATATGAGGTGCTGAATAATAGTTTGCTGAATAAATACATGCATAAATGAATATTGAGTGCAAGCATAAAGCAATAATGAAACCACTCAATGATAAAAGGGCTGCTCCCATTTCAATAAATACTGTTCAGAAATACAATGGGGAGCATGCTGTTGATGAATGATGGAGGCTCCAATTAATTTTGCAATGTACAGCAGAAGGTGATGGACAGAAGAATTCTGGAAGTGGTGACACATCCAATCTAGTACACAATATACATCAAAAGCCTGAGCAAAGACAGGTATGGCTTTGTGCAAGTCTGCCAGGACATGAACCAATGAGGCGACAATAGGAATCACAGCAGCAGGCAGGCCTGACAAGTGACTTCAGCAGTTATGTGTGCATTGGCATTAAGCAGTACCAAGAGTTGAAACAGAGAAAGAGTATATGTGCTAAATCTTAGGGGAGGAAATGAAATATATTACAAAGAAAGGGGAAATGTGCTGGGTGCAGTGGCACACGACTGTGATCCCAGTGGCTTGGGAAGCTGAGGCAGAAGGATGAGTTCAAAGCCAGCCTCAGCAACTTAGTGAGGCCCTAAGCAACTCAGTGAGACCCTGTCTCTAAATAAAATACAAAAAAAGAACTGGGGATGTGGCTCAGGGCTCAAGTGTCTCTGAGTTCAATCCCTGGTACCAAACACAAAAAACAAAAAGTAACCAGGGGGGAACAAAGCTCATTGTATATGAAGGGAAGGAAGTTAATACACAGTTATATAGATCAGGAAATGAAAGGAATTTCTTTACAGAAATTTGTTTCTCTGTTCACAATACAAAAAAATGATAAGCTCCTCTGAGCAGAGTGGACCCTGCTTTCTCTCCCCACCACACACCCCATAAATTTCTTGTTGGTAAGAGATACAATGACAACAGTTTTAGAAGACACCAGCGTTTTTCCATCAACAAAAAATCTACCTTAAGAGTTGTATTATAGGCACAAAAGAACTTAGGACATGACCCAGGAACTAAGTAGCAAGGTAACAAAGCACTATACTCTCTGGTTTTGACATCTATGAGTCTTACAACTTCACCCTGTTGTGTAATATTACAGCTCATTCATAAATTCATTTGTCACCAGTATTTACTAAATCTTGGTAACAGCATGGCACTATGCCTTCAAGGAGCTTCCCACCATGGGAGGACAGTGGATATGACTATATACCTAATTACAAATAAGATATGTATGCTTTTAGGGAAATAATGCTGTGTTTATAGCATTCTATCATAACTCTATAATACTTCCCAACATCTTGGAGGGATATATTCTTTAATAACCTTTTCATATAAAAAGAACTAGGTTGATTACATTGGATTTTTATTATTACCAGTTTAAAAAAATATGTTCCAGTTTTACATCTTTGTTAGCAATGCCATGTAAACTTTTGGGAGTATTATATCACATCTAAGGAAACATCTATCAGGTGTCTTTTATTCATGAGTTATAAGATTTCGGGACATTCTAGCTTTTCTTTTTCTAGCACTGGCTAATCTTTGAAATAATGACATCATTAGCCTGTTACCATTAATGTCTTTGTTATGGTGGCAAATCATGAGTTTCATTTTCTTTTCCTTGATGTCAGTTATTTTTTGTCAAATCAGCAATAAATTTCATTTTCTCACTGTACCCACATGCTTCACTCCTTTTAATAAGTGGATTATCAAACAATGTTTAAAGTCTTTTATTAATTTTATTCAAAATTTATCTCTTATGAATGAACAGCTTTTTCAGTGACAGAATAATTTCTATAGATTTTTATCATATATCTTTATCATGTTTCATATTTCATTGATTTTATTTGAATATTTTGTATTTCTTTAATAAATAAATAGCCTTACAGAGGATAAAAGATGTTTTTCATATACATCTAAATCAGAAATCTGTAATTTCTTACTTGTTCTTTCAAAATGTTCCTAAGTGATTGACAAATTACAGTTAAAATGATTTTTAAGCTTTATTAAATTGTGAATAAACTTTTTTTGTATCTTCTTTGCATCTATACTGCAAATCTTGAATAGGTCTATAAATGGGCAAATCAGATTGCTGCATTTAACCAAAAATATTCAAATTTAAATACTCCACTTAGGAGATGAGCTGAAAACCATACAACTTGCAAAATATCAAAGTAATTCGCAACCTCAGGAATAATGGGGCCAGCTTTTTCTTCAACAAGATTAGGGAATTAGTGGCATATAACACATATGCTGCAAACTTATTGATGATCTCAATCATAAGATCTTTATCCTCACCTTTATAACAGCTGGCTTATCACAACCTTTGATTGCAAATGCTGCTTAGTGGCATGTTATAATACAACAGATTTGTTCACTTTGTTCAAGTCGCATTAGTGCTTTTCATTTAGCAAAATAAACATAAATATATAATACATATTTCACTCTAATACAACTTTAATTCAACTTCTTAGCTATTTTCCCAAATACTTACACCAACTCCAATGCCATGTAACACAAGGTGACAGAGAAGCTGTGGTAGGAAGAGACAATGTTCTTACATGATTTTGAGGTTAAAAAGATCTAACTTTTCCAAATTTATGAAAAGGTAAATAACCTTACTTATAAAAACTCAAAACTCCTTTCTTTTCTCACTTTCTTCATCCCTTCCTTCCTCTCTCCTTACTTCTCTTATTTTCTGAAAAATTATTCCAAAACACATTTGTCAGGACCAATTCAGGCAGATACTAGACATAGCAGCAGCAGGAGCAGCGACCCAGCATGGGGTAGCAAAGCCTTAATGCGCTGAAGGGTGAAGGGAAATGAATAGATGTGGACCATGGAGCCAGGAAGGGTGAGAGGATTGTTCAGGAGGTTGGAGTCCAAGAGTAAAAAGGAAGTCTGAGTTTGGGGTAAGGTGAGATGGGGTAGTGCTAATTGTTGCCCAGAATAAGTTATCAGAGCCCAAGTAAGGTGAGGAAAAATGTGCATTTTGATTTTGGTGTGTCTAAGCAGGGGATGAGGAAGCATCCAGGTAGCTGGGAGGTGGGAAAGAGACAAGATTGAGTACATGAGGGAGGAACTGATCCTATGGGTAAATAAACTGAAGTCTTGGTAATAAGATTTTTCATTATTAGAGAACAGAATTATAAAACATTAACTGACAGTTAAAGTGAACCTTACAGTATTGGGTTAGAATGGGAGGTAGTGGTGTGAATTTATATGTAAAAAGATATAAAAATACATATAGGTGTGAATGAGCATATATGCATAAATTCCTTAGCCTCTTCTGAGAACTGTGATATCTCAAAGGAATGAACAGTCCTAGTGCACAGATCTTGCTTTCTCAATACCATTTCAGGTTCAGAGCAGGGAAATTACAAGATAAGTTGGACATTCAGTTATTTTAAAAAGCAATAAGTACTCACAGAATGATGGGATGTATCAGAATTCAGAGAAGCCAGCTTAGAAGGGTTTCCACTGGCCAAATATGGAACCATTTGAGATCAAAATGAAGCATGATAACAACAGATTATTATTCATTAAATAAGAACAAGTAATTCAGGCTGATAAAAGTTAACGATTGCATAAATAAATGGAGAACAGAAAAATCTTTGACTTAGAGAAGAATACCAACTAATAGATGTAGATGGAATGAGGGAATTAGAAGATCATCTCTTGGCAACCTTTCTGGTAATAATTCAAGTCATTAATGAATGCTAAAACTAGTGGGTGAAAGTTTGATAGAATATTCTTAGTCTCAAAACACCTTCTCAGAAAACACATCGATGACAAAGGGAAAAAAGTAACATTACACTAGGGAAACCCAGAAAACACTGCCTCAGTCATAATCAAAGTTAACACCATTAGTAACAGGACCACAGAAAATCACATCACCTGAGAAGATGCAATAAACTCACTTCACTACCTCTATGATCCACCAAAAGTGCACCAGACAGGGGCTGGGGAGATAGCTCAGTTGGTAGAGTGCTTGCCTTGCAAGCACAAGGCCCTGGGTTCGATCCCCAGCACCAAAAAAAAAAAAAAAAAAAAAAAAAAAAAAAAAAAAAAAAAAAAAAAAAATCTCATCCTGAAGGAACATCAGATGAACCCAAACTGAGGGACGTTTTACAAAATAACCAGCCTGTAGTTTTCAAAAACATCGAAGTCATGAACATCAAGGAAAGACTAGGACACTGTTCCAGACTGAAGCAATCTAAAGAGACTGAAAAGTAGATGGGACACATGATCCTAAATTGAACCACTTTTCTGTACAGCACACTATTGGGAAAATCGTCAAAGCTCAAATTGGATCTCAGGATTACCTAGCAGCAATGTATCAATTTTTGCAATTTCTCTGTCATTTAAAATTATTTAAAAATAGCTATACAGCCACATGAATATGTAGCTATAGTCCCTCAGAATGGACTTAGACTTGTGGGTATTTTTACCCATAATCTTTATGAGTTTCAGGATAAATCTGTTTCTTGAACAGAGGATACACTCCTGGAAATAAAGGCACCAACTAAATCCATATATACAGGTTGTTAATGCATGAACTTGGGAAAATATGTTTCCAGTGTCCTGCTCTGGTAATTCTCTTTTATTGTCTTCCAGTCCTGGAGTCATGATGTGTGTCCAGCCTAAGCATTTTCCAACTTAAATAATGGTGGTGAATCCTCCTGGTCAGCATAAACCTTATTGCAAAAGTTGCTTTTACTAAATGTTCAATGCAACAAAATATCATATGCATCTGCTTCTCAAATGTCAAGAGAATTTCACCAATCCCTAATGATGGCTGCTGCTCTTTGGTGTTTCCACTGTTGCTTCGCAGATGCCTTGAGCTTCTTTAGAACCTAAATTTTAACTCCAGGGAGTTATTTTCCCTGATTCCTTCGTGATCAGTTCAAGAATACAACATGCATATCTTTAATTAGCCATCATGGGTCCAAACTGTTTGCCAGACCATCAAAATAAATGACTGGCAGAAAGACCATATTGGAATAAACCACACATTGCAGAATAGATACAACTTAGGGAAGCACATTGAAATCTCACTGGCCAAAAGTATTTGGCAGCCTTTGAAGCGAGAGAAAAATGATTTGGCAAGAGCATACCATAATATTTTATCAAAATTGAAATTTTTTAAAAAGTCAGCATTACATAGATGGGTGTAAAAGGCTTTGTGCTGGTGTGCTAAGGTGCAGGGGTAGTCAAAAGTTGATTGAGGTCAGTGTATTGAGAGTTTTATTTACAAGTGGGCTAGTGTTATTCCATAAGCAAGAGTGCTACTGTCATGATTTCAGTGGATTACAGTTGTGTCTAACATCTTGTGCCATTGTCCCAGATCTGGAACACCTATAGAAAACTGAAATTGAGCAACAAATAAATCGCTTAAGGTGACTTCAAATATTATGCTTTTAGAGGTCCATTTTTTGAGAAAAGTAATAGCTGAATGATTAGAGAGCTTGAAAATATTTTTAAATTCATCATAAAATGGCATAACTTATGGCAAAAGTTACTTTTAAGAAATGTTCAACAAAACAAAATATTATATGTATATAACTGATGTGTAATATAAGGAATGCATTCATGAAAGTATTTTTAGAACTAGGTTGTCGGTTTTTAAAAAAAAGTTAAGTTTGTTCTATTTAGTTGTACAAGACAGTAGAATTCATTTATACATTTTGATAAATCATACCTAAATGGAGTGTAAGTTCTCATTTTTCTGATTGTTCATACTGCAGGATCACATCAGTCATGGTCATCATTTTATTTTGAGGAATGCATTATATTTCAGATTATCAACATTAAAGTAGCCATCCCATGAACAGGACATGGGGATAATGTGTACTGTATAGTAATGTGCTGTGCACTGCGCTGCTGTCTACTGCACTGCTGTCTGACAAACTCCTGTACATTGCTGCTGGTAGTCATTTGTTGACAAGTTATGCCCTGCTTTCATACTCCAAAGAATATATTAGAAAAAAAACACTTACTCTGAATGCTTTAGAAAAATGAATATTTTGGTAAAATTTTGATATCTTTGAAGAATGCTTGACAGCTAATGAAATGATTAGCACATATTACGAACACCGTTTGCTGAAATACTGTGTAAGAGGTGAGCATATAAGATTTGGTTATAAATACCAGGCATTATGTAGAGTACGGGGATACTGCTATAACTTTGTCTTGTATTGTGGGAAAAGTGCTCAACCATGTTCTTTTGCTTTGGAGTAAAACATTTCAAAAAATGCTGCAAGTAGTCAAGAATCCACAATCACACTGATTTTATACCCAACAATCTATTCTTTGGTTATGACTTGTTGGTACACCTTCAAAATATTGTATTCCAACGTACAGGCACCATGAGGGAAAACAGACTAAAACAGTGCTCTGAAACTGACAACATTGATGAAAGACAAATGAGAGGGCTGTATGATCACACGTTTGATATAATCAGATTCTCACTGTAAAATGATTAGATAATAAATGTGTTGTTGTTGGAATGAACTATGGTAGTGGTACTCCTTGGCAAAGTTCAATAATGGAAAAAAGAAATAAAGAGTCGAGACAATGTGCCTCAACCAAAGGTAGTGGGTACTTACAGCAATTTCAATGGTGGTATGAAGAAACACAATTGGTTGGTTTAAAATATTCAACTTCTCTCTGTGTCTCGGGAGGATGACAGAAGGATCCAGAGTTCAAAGCCAGCCCCAGCAAAAGCGAGGTGCTAAGTAACTCAGTGAGGCCCCCTATCTACATAAAATATAAAATTGGGCTGGGGATGTGGCTCAGTGGTTGAGAGCCCCTGAGTTCAATGCCCCGTACTCACCCATCCTCCCCCAAAATTCAGCTTCTACTGGAGTTTTAAAAATGGGCTCTTTCCGTCTTGGGTCGTGGCAGCGAGGGGAGCCTTAACGATGTCCGCGCACCTGCAGTGGATGGTCGCGCGAAACTGCTTCAGTTTCTTGATTAAGAGGAATAAGCAGCCCCGAGTCCAATGACCTGAAGGCCCGCAACTCCTTCCGCTAAAACAGTCTGATTCGCTGCAAGAAGCCTGTGATGGTGAGGAGGAAGCGGACCCGCCCCACTAAGAGCTCCTGAGCTCCATACCGTCTAAAGCAATAGTCAGCTGACTTAAAAAAAATGGTACTACCTTCGTTCATTTGAATAATTGATGTGTATTATAAATGCATGGCTTATATTGTTTGAAATCGAAGAAAATGTTTCAAAATCGATTTTGGATTATTATACAACCCTATAAATATTTCAAAAATCACTGTCAAGTAACATTGAATGAATTTTATAATTTATGTAAGATATGCCTCCTTAGTACTGTTGATAAATAAATAAATAATGGATTACTTACAAATTTGTAACCAAAGACAAGAGATAACTCACAAATTTGTTGGATTTTGAGGGATATCTGCTTGGCATAACTAAAACAATCAAAGCAAAGAGAAACAAAGCAAAGAGAGGAAGAAAGCACAACACACCCAGACTTACTATTATCCAAGATACCAGAAGCAATGTGAGAAGCCATGTGATTCTCAAACAGCAAGAACTATGTGATGTCAAAACAACCATGTTGTGCAAAACTAGCAACATATTATCAAAAATGTAATGCAACTGTTTGTTTCAAGTGTCTTTTTTAATATTATTACTATTATTATAGGCAATTGTCAAGAATATAAGCAACAATAAACATTGGGAGGATGTTGGGGCAAAGGTACATTCATACATTGCTGGTGGGAATGCAAATTGGTGCCACCATTATGGAAGGCAGTATAGAGAGTCCTCAGAAAACTTGAAACAGAACCACCATTTGAGCCAGGTAGCTCACTCCTTGGTTTATAACCTAAAGGACTTAAAATCATTATATTACAGTGACACAGCCACGTCAATGTTTATAGCAGACTCACAATAGCTAAACTATGAAACCAACCTAGGTGCCCTTTAACAGATAAATGGGTAAAGAAAATGTGCTATATATATTCGATGGGATATTATTCAGCTTTAAAGAAGAATAAAATAATGGCATTTGCCAGTAAATGGATGGAGTTGGAGAATATCATGCTAAGCAAAATATGCCAAACCCAAAATAACCAAAGGCAGAATGTTTTCTCTGATTTGTAGATGTTAATTCACAATAAGGGGTGGGGGCACTAGGGAAGAATAGAATTACTTTATTTCAAGTGTTTTACTCCTTTTCTTCAAATTAGTTATCTATCAGGCCTTGTAAGTCACTTCTTTATATATTGTGTAATGTACAAATGGTTAACAGTATTTTCTCAATGTCCTATATACAGAATGGCTTATGTGTTTATATACTGTACTGCCCCAGTGTCCTGTTTCTAGGGTAATCTATAGGTTCATTCTTAAGTGTAATAAAGGATATGTAAGCTCTTGATTATTATTTTCAACTTGTTTTAATGCACCTGTGTCAATTTCATCAAAACACAGGAATGAAAACATGAAATTTAATAGATTAAGAAAGAACTTGGAACCAGGTGTGGTGGTGTATACCTGTAATCCCAGCAGCTTGGGAGGCTGAGGCAGGAGGATCTTGAGTTCAAAGCCAGCCTCAGTAAAAGTAAGGCACTATGCAACTCAGTGAGAGCCTGTCTTTAAATACAATACAAAATAGGGCTGGGAGGTGGCTCAGTGGTTGAGTGCCCCTGAATTTAATCCCAGGCACTCCCAAAAGTATTAAAAAAAAAAAAAAAGAACTTGGAGAAAATGTGTGGAATAATCTGAGGTAAGAAACGTGGAGACAGAGAGACTGGTAGGAAGCTGTTACAATTATCCAGATGGCACAAGATCAGATCGATGGCATTGAGATAAAGGAAAAGGTTTGCTAAATGTGTTGTAGACTAATGACTGGAGCTCAGTGTCCCCTTGAATATGTTAACCAATGTGAGGAAATAATATAAAATGTTTGGATTTGAGCTTGAATGTCTTGGGAGAATGGTGAGAGCAGCAGATTCAGCCGGCTGCCTGTGCAGCCATTGGCACCATAGAAAAGTTGCTGGTTACCTCCCAGTAGACCTGTTCCTTGGTAACAAAGCCCTGAATCAGCTGAAGATGGCATTACCCACCCCCCTTTACAATATAAGCAGAAATCTTGTCTGAGTATCTAGGACATCTCCTTAAAAGAGGGAGGCTGGAGCTGAGTGCAGAGGTGCACACGTAACCCCAAGTCAGGAGGCTGAGTCAGGAGCATTGCAAGTCCAAGGCCAGCCTCTGCAATAAATTGAGCAATAAAGTGAGACCCTGTCTCAAAATGAAAACGAAAAGAGGTGTGGGTGTTGGCCACTGGTAAAGCACCCCTGTGTTCAATCTCTATCCCACAAAGAGAGAGGCTGGGCCCTTATCTTTTATTTCCTTAATCCTGCTGCCTAGAACGGGAGATGTGGCAGCAGGACTGTGGCATGGAAGCCTCATAAAGAAGGTCAGAAAGCTTAGAAGCAATGTCTAATATCCCTCTTACTTTCATGAAGCCAAGACAATTATCCTGGATTATCTGCCTTTGGATTTCTTTATACATTTTAAAATCCTGTTGAGTTGGGTCTTTGTTCACATCATTCAAACCTAATCACTACTGAGTCAATACTTCCTCTATTTTCTAAAAGAACCCTCGCTTGTCTCAGACACCCACCTTTCTCAAGGTTGTGCAAGAGAGGCAGGCTTAGCACACTGGTCTTTCCATTTTTATTTTACAGTAGGTGATATTAGAAAGTACATGTGACCCAATTTTGCCCAATGAGATAAGAGGTATGAAGAAAATCCTGGGGTGATTTTCTTTACTTGACAAGAAGACAGACAGGGAAAAAAAGGACCCCTATTTTCTTCCAATGTTTATCATCCTATCTAGCTGGGATGCTTGGAATTGCAGAAGTCATCTCATGAGTGGCTAGCCTAAGGATTCAACTAATGGAGCAAGAATAGAAGAAAGTAAAAATAAAAGCTGGGTCTTGCTTGAGATCATTTATCCTCTGTTAACTAACCAAGGTACTGGGCTCTCTCCAAAATTCTCATTATGTGAAATAATATATTTTCCTTAAATAAATGAGTTTGGGTTGTATGCTAGAGTTGAAAACATCCACACTGGTATTTTGTTTCCCCAAAGATGGGGACATGTATTTTGGTGGGGGGATATGTGGGAAGCATTTTATTTCAAAAATTTTAGCTTCAATGATTTGTTATGACTAGCAGGAAGCTTGAAAAAGCAGTAAAGTAGAACATGGACATTTGTGAATTATAGATATATAAATGGTAGTTGGAGCCAGAATTTAGAAGAACTCCCAAGGAGCACATGTAGATTGAGAAAAGAGCCATGGATAAGTGCCTGGGAAGCAATTTCATTTACAGCATGAGCAAAGGAAGAGTGAGAGAAAAGACAGCCAGAAAGTGGACAAGGGGTGAAATCACTGAAGGATGATGGTTTCAGAAAACAAGAAAGCAAAACTACAAGGAGGAGAGGCCATGGGAGCTGTCAGGATGGAGTCCGTGGATGCCCCTGACTGTAGTGTTAGTGAACAGATTGAGTTGGAGCTCATTTACCATGGAGTGAGGAGGCTGGGAATATTAGCTACCCTAGTGGTTCTCTATCCTTAGAGTAGCTTTGCTGTCAAGAAAAAATGGCAGATGGGTTTGTAATTGAAGCCCTGGGGGCTGCATTCTTTCTAGATAGGTAGATACTTTTATTATATCTACTAATTCACTTAGTAAGTCATTGTACAAAAACAACATTAATTTCCAAGGTTTCTAAGTATTTACAATATAGTCCACTTAGGGATCCAAGATTCTGATTAGGCCATCACTAGAAAAATGAACCACAAACCACTCTATGTGAAGTGGCTTCAGGACCAGGTTTATGCACACTTCTAGCCAGAAATCAGGTGTCCTTGAAGCCATCTTATTTCAGGCTGGGGTCTCGTGTTTTTTGTTTAGAGCATCTGAAGGACTTTCACTAGGATGCTAAACGGTTTCAGAAGTCTCAGTCCACAGGTGGCCAACTGCTGAGGTGAGGCAGAACAACATGGTGGAAGGGTGTGGAGGAGGAAAGCAGCTCAGGACGTGGCAACCAGGAAGCAGAGAGTGGGAGCTGCATTCTAAACCAGGACTTGGGGAATTGTGTATGAGTTGCTCATGAGCCATGCCTGAAGGAGCTCACACTAATCTTTCCATTATTTAAAAAATTTGTTCTTTTTAGATATACATGACAGAAGACAGTATTTTGAGATATTCTACATACATGGAGTATAAATTGTTCTAATTAGGATTCCATTCTTGTGGTTGTAGATGATGTGGAGTTAACACTGGTCATGTATTCGTATACAATCATAGGAAAGTTATGTCTTTCCTGTTTCCATCCCCCTCCTTTCCCTTCATTCCCTTTTTCTAATCCCATGATCTTCTACTCTTCCCTCCTCCCATTATTGTGTGTTATTATCTGCATATCAGAGGGAACATTCAGTCTTTAGTATTGAGGCATTGGGTTATTTCACTTAGCATAAGAGTCTCCAGATCCATTCATTGGCCAACAAAAGTCATAAAGTCATTCTTTTTTATGGCTGAGTAATATTCCATTATGTGAATATATACCACATTTTATTTATCCATTCATATGTTGAAGGGAACCTAGACTGGTTCTATAGTTTAGCTATTGTAAACTGAGCTGCTATAAACATTGATGTGGCTGTGTCACTATAGTATACAGATTTTAAGTCCTTTGCGTACATACTAAGGAGTGGGATAACTGGGTCAAATGGTGTTTCCATTCCAAGTTTTTTGAGGAATCTTCATACTGTGTTTCAGAGTACCACCAGCAATGTATGAGTATACCTTTTTGCCCACATCCTCGCCAACATTTATTATTGCTTGTCTTCTTGATTGTTGCCATTCTGAATGGAGTGAGACAAAATCTCAGTGTAGTTTTAATTTGCATTTCTCTAATAGCTAGAGATGTCGAACATTTTTTCATGTATATGTTGACCTTTCATATTTCTTCTTCTGTGTCTGTTCACTTTCTTTGTCCATTTAATGATTGGGTTATTTGACTTTGGTGTCAACCTTTTGAGTTCTTTATATATCCTGGAGATTAATGCTCTATCTAAGGGGCAAGTGGCAAAGATTTTCTCTCATTCTGTAAGCTCTCTTGTCATATTCTTGATTGTTTGCTTTGCTGTGAAGAAGCTTTTTAGTCTGATACCCTCCCATTTATTGATTTTTTAAAATTTTATTTCCTGTTCTTTTGGAGTCTTTATGAGGAAGTCAGTTCCTAAGCTGACATGATGAAAATTTGGTCCTCCATTTTCTTCTAATAGGTGCAGGGTCTCTGGTCTAATTCCTAGGTCCTTAACCCACTTTGAGTTGAGTTTTCTGCAGGATGACAGCTAGGGGTTAAATTTCATTCTACTACATAAGAATTTCCAGTTTTCTCAGTACCATTTGTTGAATAGGCTATCTTTTCTCCAATGTATGTTTATGGCACCTTTGTCTAGTATGGATGACTATATTTATGTGGGTTTGTCTCTATACTATATACTATAGCTCTGTAGTATAATTAAGATCTGGTATTGTGCTGCCTCTTGCCTCTCTTTTCTCGTTAAGGATTGCTTTGTCTATTCTGGGCCTCCTGGTTTTCCAAATGAATTTCATGACTGCTTTTCATATTTCTATGAAGAACATCATTGGAATTTTAATAGGAATTGCACTCAATCTGTATAGTGCTTTAGGTAGTATGACCATTTTGACAAATATTAATTCTGTCTACCCAAGAACATGGGAGATTTTTCCATCTCCTGAGGTCCTCTTCAGTTTCTTTCTTTAGTGTTCTGGGTTTTAGTTGTGGAGGTCTTTCATCTGTATTGTTAGACCGATTCCTAAGTATTTGATTTTTTTGAGGCTATTGTGAATGGGATAGTTTTCCGATCTCTCTTTGGTCTGATTTGTCATTGGTGTATAGGAATGCAATTGATTTATGGGTGTTAATTTTATATCCTGCTACTTTTATGAATTTGTTTATGAGTGTAGAAGTTTTCTGGTGGAATTTTTAGGGTCTTCTAAATATAAAATCATGTTGTCAGCAATAGGGATAGTTTGAGCTCTTCTTATTTTCCCTTTAGTTTCTTTCTTTTGACTAATTGCTCTGGCTAGAGTTTCAAGAACTATATTGAATGGAAATGGTGAAAAAGAATATCTCTGTCTTGTCCCAGTATTTAGAGGGAATGTTTTCAGTTTTTCTCTATTTAGAATGATATTGGTCTTGGTTTTAATATATATAATTTTTACAATATTGAGCTCTGTTTCTGCTCTTCATAGTTTTTCTAGTGTTTTGAGCATGAATGGATGTTGTATTTTGTCCTATGCTTTTTCTTCATCTATTGAGAAAATCATGTGATTCTTAAGTATATTGATGTGATGAATTATGTTTATTGATTCCCATATATTGAACCAACTTTGCATCCTCTTAATCATGGTACACTAACTTTTAAATATATTTCTATATACAATTTGCCAGTATTATATTAAGAATTTTTGCATCTATGTTCATCAGGGATATTAGTCTGAGGTTTTCTTTTATTTTTTTAAATATTTTTTAGTTGTTGATAGACCTTTATTTTGTTTATTTATATGCGGTGCTGAGAATCAAACCCAGTGCCTCACACATGCTAGGTGAGCGCTCTGCCACTGAGCCATGACCCCAGCCCCGGGTCTGAAGCTTTCTTTCCTTGATGTATCTTTGTCTGGCAGGACATCATGGTGGAAGAGTGTTTTGGAGGGAGGCAGCTTACATGATGATCAGGAAGAAGAGAGAGAGATTCCACTTGTTAGATACAAATATATACACCAAAGCCATGCCCCCAATGCCCCACCTCCTCCAGTCATTACCCCACCAACCTTCAGTCACCACTCAATTAACCCCATCAGGTGATTAATTCACTGATTGAGTTAAGGTTCTCATAATCCAATCATTTCTTATCTGAACCTCTTTGCATTATCTCGTACATGAGATTTGGGGGACACCTCACATTCAAATCATAACATTCCACCTCTGGCTCCCAAAAGTTCACACACATCTAACAATGCAAATACATATAATCCATTCCCAAGAGTACCCATAGTCTCAAATGTTCTGAGATTGCTCAAAGTTCGCATCCAAATTCGTCTCTGAGGCTCGAGGTAACCTCTCATTGTGAGCTCCTATAAAATTAAAAGCAATTTACAAGTATCCAATATATAAGGGTACTGAGTAAACATTTCCTTTTACAAAAATCAGGGCATAGAAAAAAGAATGGGACCAAAGCAAGACCAAAAGCCAACTGGGCAAAAAGGTCCTATAGTGCTCAGTCTGACATCTGGAGCACATGGCATGATGTGCTACCTCTCCAAAGGACTTCAGTAGCTCCATCTCAGTGGCCTTGTTGGTTGAAGTACAAGTGGCCTTTCTGTTGACTTGTCTCTGCTTAATTCCTGCAGCCTTCCTAGGATGTTGTCCCACATTACTTGCATTTCTTAATGTTGGGGGTCTCCACTGCAACTTCAGCTTCTTCATCTCATCTCCAAACTTTGCTCTTTTTTTTTTTTTTTGTAATATATGTGCAATTTTTATTTGGTGATTTTTAAATTTAATGCTTTATTTCATGTATTTCCAATGTTTCCATAGAATTTCATTCTTTTTTTTTTATTGTAAACAAATGGGATACATGTTGTTTCTCTGTTTGTACATGGCGTAAAGGCATACCATTTGTGTAATCATAAATTTACATAGAGTAATGTTGTTTGATTCATTCTGTTATTTTTTCCCTTCCCCCCACCCCTCCCACCCCTCTTTACCCTCTATACAGTACTTCCTCCTCCATACTTGCCCCCCTCCCTAACCCTAACTCTAACCCTAACACTAACCCTTCCCTCCCCCCCATTATGTGTTATCCTCCACTTATTAGCGATATCATTCGTCCTTTGGCTTTTTGAGATTGGCTTATCTCACTTAGCATGATATTCTCCAATTTCATCCATTTGCCTGCAAATGCCATAATTTTATCATTCTTTATGGCTGAGTAATATTCCATTGTATATATATACCACAGTTTCTTTATCCACTCATCAATTGAAGGGCATCTAGGTTGGTTCCACAGTCTGGCTATTGTGAATTGAGCAGCTATGAACATTGATGTGGCTGTGTCTCTGTAGTATGCTGATTTTAAGTCCTTTGGGTATAGGCCAAGGAGTGGGATAGCTGGGTCAAATGGCGGGTCCATTCCAAGTTTTCTAAGGAATCTCCACACTGCTTTCCAGAGTGGCTGCACTAATTTGCAGCCCCACCAGCAATGTATGAGTGTACCTTTCTCCCCACATCCTCGCCAACATCTGTTGTTGCTCGTATTCTTGATAATCGCCATTCTAATTGGGGTGAGATGGAATCTTAGGGTGGTTTTGATTTGCATTTCTCTTATTACTAGAGATGTTGAACATTTTTCCATATGTTTGTTGATTGCTTGTAGATCTTCTTCTGTGAAGTGTCTATTCATTTCCTTAGCCCATTTGTCGACTGGATTATTTGAATTCTTGGAGTAAAGTTTTTTGAGTTCTTTATAGATTCTGGAGATTAGTGCTCTATCTGAAGTATGATTGGCAAAGATATTCTCCGATTCTGTAGGCTCTTTCTTCACATTGCTGATAGTTTCCTTTGCTGAGAGAAAGCTTTTTAGTTTGAATCTATCCCAGTGGTTGATTCTAGCTTTTATTTCTTGTGCTATGGGAGTCCTGTTAAGGAAGTCTGATCCTAGACCAACAAGGTGAAGATTTGGACCTACTTTTTCTTCTATAATCTGCAGGGTCTCTGGTCTGATTCCGAGGTCCTTAATCCATTTTGAGTTTAGTTTCGTGCATGGTGAGAGATATGGGTTTAGTTTCATTCTGTTGCATATGGATTTCCAATTCTCCCAGCACCATTTGTTGAAGAGGCTATCTTTTCTCCATTGCATATTTTTGGCACCTTTTTCTAGTATGAGAAAATTGTATTTATTTGGGTTTGTGTCCGTGTCCTCTATTCTATACCATTGATCTACCTTTCTATTTTGGTACCAATACCATCCCGTTTTTGTTACTATTGCTTTGTAGTAGAGTTGAAGATCTGGTATTGCAATACCCCCTGTTTCACTCTTCCTACTAAGTATTGCTTTAGCTATTCTGGGTTTCTTATTCTTCCAGATAAATTTCATAATTGCTTGCTCTATTTCTGTAAGGTACATCATTGGGATTTTAATTGGAATTGCATTGAATTTGTATAGCACTTTAGGTAGTATGGCCATTTTGACAATATTAATTCTTCCTATCCAAGAACATGGAAGATCTTTCCATCTTCTAAGGTGTTCTTTAATTTCTTTCTTTAGTGTTGTATAGTTCTCATTGTAGAGGTCTTTCACCTCTTTTGTGAGATTGATTCCCAAGTATTTTATTTTTTTTTATGCTATTGTGAATGGGGTAGTTTTCCTAATTTCTCTTTCTGAAGATTCATCACTTATGTATAAAAATGCGTTGGATTTATGGGCATTGATCTTGTAACCTGCTACTTTACTGAAATCACTTATGAGTTCTAAGAGTTTCCTGGTGGAATTTCCAGGTTCCTCTAAATATATAATCATGTCATCAGCGAACAGGGATAGTTTGAGTTCTTCTTTTCCAATTCGTATCCCTTTAATTTCTTTGGTTTGTCTAATTGCTCTGGCCAGAGTCTCAAGAACGATGTTGAATAGAAGTGGTGAAAGAGGGCATCCCTGCCTTGTTCCAGTTTTTAGGGGGAATGCTTTCAGTTTCTCACCATTTAGAATGATATTAGCCATGGGCTTAGCATAGATGGCCTTTACAATGTTAAGGAATGTTCCCACTATCCCTATTTTTTCTAGTGTTTTGAGCATGAAGGGGTGCTGTATTTTATCAAATGCTTTTTCTGCATCTATTGAAATAATCATGTGATTCTTGACTTTAAGTCTATTAATGTGGTGAATTACGTTTATTGATTTCCTGATGTTGAACCAACCTTGCATCCCTGGGATGAAACCCACTTGATCATGGTGCACTATCTTTTTAATATGTTTTTGTATGCGATTTGCTAAAATTTTGTTGAGAATTTTTGCATCGATGTTCATTAAGGATATTGGTCTGAAATTTTCTTTCCTTGATGAGTCTCTGTCTGGTTTAGGTATCAGGGTGATATTGGCTTCATAGAAAGAGTTTGGGAGGGTTCCCTCCTCTTCTATTTTATGGAATACTTTGAGAAGTATTGGAATGAGCTCTTCTTTAAAGGTTTTGTAGAACTCGGCTGAGAACCCATCTGGTCCCGGACTTTTCTTTGTTGGTAGGCTTTTGATGACTTCTTCTATTTCAGTACTTGAAATTGGTCTATTTAAATTGTTTATGTCCTCCTCGTTCAGTTTAGGCAATTCATATGTCTCTAGAAACCTGTTGATGCCTTCAAAGTTTTCTATTTTGTTGGAGTATAGATTTTCAAAATAGCTTCTAATTATGTTTTGTATTTCAATCCTGTCTGTTGTGATATTTCCTTGTTCATTCCGAATTTTAGTGATTTGGGTTTTCTCTCGTCTTCTCTTTGTTAGTGTGGCTAAAGGTTTATCAATTTTGTTTATTTTTTCGAAGAACCAACTATTTATTTTGTCAATTTTTTGTATTGTTTCTTTTGTTTCAATTTCATTGATTTCAGCTCTGAGTTTAACTATTTCCTGTCTTCTACTACTTTTGGTGCTGTTCTGTTCTTCTTTTTCTAGGGCTTTGAGCTGTAGTGTTAGGTCGTTTATTTGTTGAGTTTTACTTCTTTTATTAAATGCGCTCCATGAAATAAATTTCCCTCTAAGTACTGCTTTCATAGTGTCCCAGAGATTTTGATATGATGTTTCTTTGTTCTCATTTACCTCTAAGAATTTTTTAATTTCCTTCCTAAAATCTTCTGTTATCCATTCATCATATAATAGCATATTGTTTAATCTCCAGATGTTGGAATAGTTTCTGTGTTTTACTCTTTCATTTATTTCTAACTTCAATCCATTATGATCTGATAGAATACATGCTAGTGTCTCTATCTTCTTGTATTTGCTAACATTAGCTTTGTGGCATAATATATGGTCTATTTTAGAGAAGGATCCATGTGCTGCTGAGAAGAAAGTGTATTCGCTCTTGGTTGGATGGTATATTCTATAAATGTCTGTTAAGTCTAAATTATTGATTGTGTTATTGAGATCTATGGTTTCTTTGTTCAATTTTTGTCTGGAAGATCTGTCCAGTGGTGAGAGCGGCGTGTTAAAATCACCTAGTATTATTGTGTTATGGTCTATTTGGTTTCTGAAATTGAGAAGGATTTGTTTGACATACATGGATGAGCCACTGTTTGGGGCATAGATGTTTATGATTGTTATATCTTGCTGATTTATGCTTCCCTTAAGCAGTATGAAATGACCTTCTTTATCCCTTCTGACTAACTTTGGCTTGAAGTCCACATTATCGGAAATGAGGATGGATACTCCAGCTTTTTTGCTGAGTCCATGTGCATGGTATGTTTTTCCCCATCCTTTCACCTTTAGTCTATGGGTATCTTTTTCTGTGAGGTGAGTCTCTTGCAGGCAATATATTGTTGGATCTTTCTTTTTAATCCAATCTGCCAGTCTATGTCTTTTGATTGATGAATTCAGGCCATTAACATTCAGGGTTATTATAGAGATATGATTTGGTTTCCCAGTCATTTGGTTCATTTTTTAAATTTTATTTATTTATTTGTTTGACACAACTTGTTTCCTCCTTTATTTGACAATTCCTTTAGGATAATTCCTCCCTTTGCTGATTTGCTTCTTTGTTTTTCATCTCTTCCTCATGGAATATTTTGCTGAGAATGTTCTGTAATGCTGGCTTTCTTTTTGTAAATTCTTTTAGCTTTTGTTTATCATGGAAGGATTTGATTTCATCGTCAAATTTGAAGGGAAGTTTTGCTGGGTATAAGATTCTTGGTTGGCATCCATTTTCTTTCAGGGCTTGAAAAATGTTGTTCCAGGCCCTTCTAGCTTTTAGGGTCTGGATTGAAAAATCTGCTGATATCCGTATTGGTTTCCCCCTGAATGTAATTTGGTTCTTTTCTCTCACAGCCTTTAAAATTCTGTCTTTATTTTGTATGTTAGGTATTTTCATTATAATGTGCCTTGGTGTGGGTCTGTTGTAATTTTGTGTATTTGGAGTCCTATAAGCCTCTTGAACTTGATTTTCCATTTCCTTCTTCAGATTTGGGAAATTTTCTGATATTATTTCATTGAATAGGTTGTTCATTCCTTTGGCTTGTTTCTCTAGGCCTTCCTCAATCCCAATAATTCTTAAATTTGGCCTTTTCATGATATCCCATAGTTCTTGTAGATTCTGTTCATGATTTCTTACCATCTTCTCTGTTTGTTCAACTTTGTTTTCAAGGTTAAATATTTTGTCTTCAATGTCTGAGGTTCTGTCTTCCAGGTGTTCTATCCTATTGGATATGCTTTCTATGGAGTTCTTAATTTGGTTTATTGTTTCTTTCATGTCAAGGATTTCTGTTTGGTTTTTTTTTCAATATCTCTAACTCTTTATTGAAATGATCTTTTGCTTCCTGTATTTGCTCTTTTAACTGTCGATTGGTGCGATCAATCAATGCTTGCATTTGCTCTTTCATCTCATCATTCAGTGCGTGCATTTGCTCTTTCATCTCATCGTTTGCTTCTATGATCATTTTAATTATGTACATTCTGAACTCCTTTTCTGTCATTTCTTCTGCCATGCTGTCACTGTGTTTTATTGATGTTACATCTAGATTTGTTTGCAGCATTTTCTTTCCTTGTTTTCTCATATTGTTCAGGTATCAGAGGACCGCTGAGATATTGCAGATTTCCTCTATTGACTTACAATGTCCCTGAAGATTTCTATATATATCCCCCCTTAGCCTTCAGTAGGCTGAAGTCTTGGAGGAAGTTGATAATGCGGTGCTCCACAAGGAAGCTGCCTCTCTAGGAGTGGTGGCCTTCAGGTGGGGTATAATCCCTGCTAGTGGGCAGAGGTGCCTCCACTTGTTGACCAATGGTCATCCAAAGGGGACCTAGGCTGTGGGCTGAGGCAAGGCCTGTTTGGGCCTGAGTCTCTGGTTTTACCGTCCTTGTGGGGAAACCTCACCCAGCAGGGAAGACTCACCCGGTGGGGAGGTCTCGCTGGTCAGTTCCCTCCTAGAGGTTCCCCTCAATTTACAGCTACTGCCTGGGCTGGGCTGCCTTCCTCTGCAAAGTTCCCAGGGGCCTGGCCCTACCTCCTGGGCCTGGGAGCCTCACCCTTTGCAGATGATTCTCCTTAGGCTGCCCGCAGGCCTGGAACCTTCGCTCCGCCCTAAGCCTGTCTCTGTGCGGCTCTTCCACCAAGAAGCCTCCTAGATCCTGGGACCCTGCTCTGCACCTAATTGCCTGGCTATGCGGCCCCTCCTCTGAGCAGCCACCTGGGGCCCTGTACAATCGCTCTGAATCCCAGAGACCCGCCACACGCCTCTTCCTCCAGACAGCCGCCCAGTATTCCGGTGGGGTCACTAGGAGTCCAAGAAACTCACTGTGTGCCTCCACCTCCACCAACCACCCGTAGCCCTGGGCAATCAATCACTCCGAGTCGAAGTGACCCTCCCCGTTCCTCCTCCTTCTCCAGATAACCCCCGGGGTGTTCAGGAGCGGTCGCTCTGAGTGGCTCTGAGTCCACGTGACCCGCAGCACGGGTCCTCTGTGCAACCGCCCGGAGCTCTGGTGCGGCCACTCAAGACCAAGCATCCCACCACGCTTCTCCTCCAGGCAGCCCCCCTGTGTTCAGGAGCTGTCACTTTAAGACCAAACAACTCACCACTCGCCTTCTCCTCTGAGCAGCCGCCTGGAGCGCTAATGCAGTCACTGCGAGTCCAAAGGACCCGCCGCGCTCCTCCTCCTCCTCCTCCTACTCCTCTGGGCAGGCCCCGGGGTTCAGAAGTGGTCTGAGTCCAAACAGCTCGCCACGCAGCCCCTTCTCTGGCAACCACCTGTAGCTCTGGTGTAGTCACCCCGAATCCAAGCGGCCGCGCTCCTCTTCCTCCTCCTCGTCCTCAGGGCAGGCCCCGGTGTTAAGAAACGTCGTTCTGAGTCCAAACAGCTCGCCGCGCAGTTTCTCCTCTGGCAACCGCCTGTAGCTCTGGTGCAGTCACTCCAAATCCAAATGGCCATGCTCCTCCTCCTCCTCCTCCTCAGGGCAGGCCCCGGTGTCCTGAGTCCACACAGCTCTCCTCACCACTCTTCCCCTGGGCAGCCGCCGGAGCCCCAGTGGTTGCTCCGAGTCCCAGCGCTGTGCCGAGCGGCCTCCTTTACGGCGCTCCCAGCTGTCTGAGTTCACTGCTCCAGCGGGGGGAGGGGCGTCTCGCCGGCAGCTCTACTTCACAAAGTTTCCTGCGTTCCAGGACCACCGTCCCATCCGGGATGCCTCCCCAGGGGGTGAGAGTCACCCGGCTGCTTTGAGTTGGTCCCAAGCGTCTCAATATCTCCTCTTTTGAATCCTGAGTCCTGGAGCAACATGAAATGCAGCCACCCTCTAGGCCGCCATCTTGAAAACCCTCCACACTTTGCTCTTCCAGAAACTGCCCTCAGGGACTCTGATCCTTCTGCACTTTGCCTGGCCCCCTAGGAGTTCCTTTGAAATCAGGGCGGAAGCCTCCATGACTCCCTAACTCCAGCATCCTGCATTCCTGCAGAACCAGCACCATGTGATTAATGCCAAGGTCTGACACCTTCTTGAGCAGTAGCCAAGCCTCCAGGGACCCTGGCTGCTTCAGTCTGAGTGTCTGGGTGACTGAGCAAGTTGAAGAAACTTCCAGGCCCCCTCATTCAAAAAGGATTCCCTACTGGTCTCTTCTCAAGAGAATTTTCATTTTTACTTCCTAAGGTCTGAGATGGGTGTGGTCTTGCCAGCTCCTGAGATGCCCTCAAGCCATCTTTTTTGTTGTCTCTAAGCAATGTCTTCAGAATTTCTTTAGTGGCAATAATGTTTTTAAGAACTGCAACTTACTTAGGCCCAGTTTTACTCCTGACTTTCAAGTCCAAGTTTTTCAAATTTTTCTGTCCTGTTTTCTTCTTCTGAATGTTACGATAAACCCAGCTAAAAGCCACCAGCAATACCTATGCCACTTCTTGAATGCTATACTGCCTAGACATTTCTTCTTGTCAGATTAAGAAGTCCATCACTTTTAAAATCAGCCTCTCAGAAAGTCTCAGGACATGGGAAAAATGGAGACAACTTCTCAGCCAAAACTTAACACAAATGGCTTCTAATCCAATTATTAATAGTGTCCTCCTTTTCCTCTTGAGCTCTGTTTTCACTGTCCATGGTCCTATTGGCATTCTGGTCCCTTGAGTTCCCACCAGAATCAGCCATTAAACTCTACAAACAACAATATAAAGCATTCCAGTTTGCAATGCTTCATATCTCAAAATTCCTCCAACAAACTCCAAAAAACTCTAATAGCTTTGGAACCACATCATCAGGTTAGTCAGAGCAATGACTCTATGTTTTGGTACCAATTTCTGTTTTAGTCCTCTTTTTCACCACTGTGACTAAAATACCTGACTAGAATAATATTAGAGGAGCAACAGTTTATTTGGGGGCTCATGGTTTCAGAGGTCTCAATCACAAACACCAGGCTCTATTCCGCAGGGCTCAAAGTGAGGCAGGACATCATGGCAGAACAGTGTTTTGGAGGGAGGGAGCTCACAGGATGATCAGAAAGGAAAGAGAAAGACTTCACTTGCCAGATACAAATATATATACCCCAAAGCCATGCCCCCAACACCCCACCTCCTCCAATCACACCCCACCATCAATTAATCCCATTAGGTGACTAATTCACTGATTGGGTTAAGATGCTCATAATCCAATCATTTCTTCTCTGAACATTCTTGCATTATCTCACATATGAGCTTTTGGGGGACACCATATATCCAGACCATAACAATCATCAAATCTGAAGCTTAATTTTGTTGGATATAGTATTCTTGGCTAGCATCCATTTTCTTTCAGAGCTTGTTGTGTAGTATTCCGGGACCTTCTAGCTTTGAAGATTTAGGTTGAGAAATCAGCTGCGATTTGGATTGGTTTCCCTCTAAATGTGACCCGTTGATTTTCTCTGGCAGTCTTTAAAATTCTATCCTTATTCTGTATGTTAGGCATTTTCATAATAATGTTCCTTGGTGTGGGTCTGTTGTAATTTTGTATATTTTGGGTCCTGTAAACTTCCTGTATTTAATTTTTTATTTCATTCTTAAGGTTTGGGAAATTTTCGGATATTATTTCATTGAAAAAATTGTACATTTCTTTGGTTTGTATCTGCAAATTTTCATCTATCCCAACAAATCTTATATTTGGTCTTATCATGTTATCCAGTATTTTTTGGAAGTTCTGTTCATGGTTTCTTAACATCTTTCAACTTTATTTTCAAGATTATATATTTTGTATTTTAATTTAAAAAAATTTTTATCTTATATATTTTTTCTTTCATATATCTGTTTTCCTTGATTCTCTTTCTCTTTTTTCTTCTGCTAACAACCAATATCTATTGTTCTCTCTTTCACTCTTCCTTTAAGTTTCTACTTCTATATTCTATCCTCCTCCCTCATAATCATCACATCCTACATCACTTCTGTTCTCTCCCTGTTCACCATTCAAAATTGTAAAACATTTTGAAAATTACTGTTTTTACCGTGGGCAATAACTGATCACATCATTTCTGATTATTGTGATAATTAATTATGTAGATGTCATAGCAGGAACTGAAATATACTAATCTAACATCCTAGTTCTCAAAATGTTGATACATGAAAACTGCCTTCAAAATATGCTAGAAATGAGAAAAAAATAATTATGAATATATGTAAGTGTTCATGAAACATGCCGATCACAACTGAACAGGGAAAAGAAAAAGAAAAAAAAAAGATATTTTTGAAAAGCTTAGTAATTGTTTATATTGGAGTTCAAAATATTCTTAGCTTCCCTTCTTAGTAGTGTTAGGTGGGCTTGCTGCAGGGTGAGAAGAAATCCCATAGCTGGAACTCTTGGAGGTGATGTTTAGGCTTAGGTAAGCTCCAGGATCTTTGTTGAATAGTGATTGGTCTGAAATCAGTGCACCTCCCAGGCCCAGCAGTTGCCATTCCTTGCTGGAAGACTGCACCCTGGGATCTCCCCTGAGTTCAGCTCATGTGGTGAAGGAGCCAATTCTTAGTCCACTTTGTCTCTCATTGATCCAGAATTTCCTAATCTCTCAGGTTCAGTTCCAAACTCAACCACTCCTGCCCTGGCCCTTTGAATTCCTGGCCTGGGCACCTCTCCCAGTCAGTCCTGCATGCCACCATCTGAAGGAAGAGCAGAAGAGCCAGATGGGTTTCCATGAACTATATTCCCTTGGGAAACTCCTCTCCACATGTAATTTTCTCCTTGTCACTTTGGCACACTCTGTGTCATGTGGTGTGGATTTGTGAGGTCTTTATGTATTTCAGACCAAACTCAGATTTGCTGGGAATTGTCTCCCCCAGCTGCTGCCCCCCACCCCTGCAAAATGGTTCCTTCCAGTACACCTTCCAGGTTAGTCAGGTAGTGTCTTTGATCTCTGATATTTCAGTACCCAGACACACCTCAGACTTCCTAAAATTGTGGGTTCCTTCAATTCCCTTTTTCCTCCCCTTTGTTGTTGGGGGAACTTTTCCGGCTTGTGCCACTGGTGGTGGTGGCTCTGGGGATTTCTTCCTTATTTTATTATATTCATTTCATGAGTCCATGATCTGCTTTGAATGTCCAGAATTAATTCTCAGTAAAGTACCCCCCCCCCCCCCTTTTCACCTAGCTTGCTGAGAAGCTGCCTAACTGCTTTCTTGGTTTCACACCATGGAGCAGCCAGGAAAGGACCTCCTGTATTCCACCATTTTGAAAACTACCTCTTTCTATTATTTTTGAAAGGAAAGTGAAGCAAGTGGCAACTCAAGGCCCAGCAGGGTTGATGTTGGAGATGACCCAAACCTGACTGAAGCACCACAAACTAGCCCAGCCACCTGGTTGAGCAGCCTGGGGCATCTCCAGCATGGAGACCCAGACCAGCCCACCACCTCCAGTGCCACACCCCAGTCTGTGGTCTAGCACCCTTGCTGTGGCTGGCCATATATCAACATATAGGGTCACCTATACCTGCTAGCTTGGGTTATTCCCACCCTGGAGGCCATCATCCCTAGTGGGGCAGCACCCTTTTAGGACACCGCATTATCAAGTTCCTCTCAGGCATCAGGCTACTGAAGACTAGGAGGCTTTAACAGTATAGTATAGTTTTATTGTAGATTTTTTATTAGTAATATTATTACAATTATTCCTATCATACATACTATTATTCATACATTTCTTTTATTAATATTTTCTCACTCTATTTTCCTCTTGTCTATCTGTTTCCTTGGAGAGCCTTTCTCCCTTTTCTTATGCTGACAATTCATTTCTTTTAATTCTGCTTTCATTATTCCTTCAACATAGTACCTCTATAGACTCACTTCTTTTTTTTCTTTTTTTAAATTTTATTTATCATTTGCATATTCATATATTTACATAGAGTAATGATGTTTGATTCATTCCGTTATTTTTTCCTTCCCCCCCACACCTCCCACGTTTCTTTTCCCTCTGTACAGTCCCTCCTTCCTCCATTCTTGTCCCCCTCCCACCCCCCATTAAGTGTCATCATCCGCTTATCAGTGAGATCATTCCTCTTTTGGATTTTTGAGTTTGGCTTATCTCACTTAACATGATATTCTCCAATTTCATCCATTTGCCTGCAAATGCCATAATTTTATTATTCTTTATACCTGAGTAATATTCCATTGTATATATATACACCACAGTTTCTTTATCCATTCATCAATTGAAGGGCATCTAGGTTGGTTCCATAGTCTGGCTATTGTGAATTGAGCTACTATGAACATTGATGTGGCTGTATCTCTGTAGTATGCCGATTTTAAGTCCTTTGGGTATAGGCCGAGGAGTGGGATAGCTGGGTCAATGGTAGGTCCATTGCAAGTTTTCTAAGGAATCTCCACACTGCTTTCCAGAGTGGCTGCACTAATTTGCAACCCCACCAGCAATGTATGAGTGTACCTTTTTCCCCACATCCTCTCCAACACCTATTGTTGCTTGTATTCTTGATAATCACCATTCTAATTGGGGTGAGATGGAATCTTAGTGTAGTTTTGATTTGCATTTATTATTACTAAAGATGTTGAACATTTTTCCATATGTTTGTTGATTGCTTGTACATCTTCTTCTGTGAAGTGTCTGTTCATTTCCTTAGCCCATTTGTTGATTGGGTTATTTGTATTCTTCGTGTAGAGTTTTTTGAGTTCTTTATATATTCTGGAAATTAGTGCTCTATCTGAAGTATGAGTGGCAAAGATATTCTCCCACTCTGTAGGCTCTCTCTTCGCATTGCTGATAGTTTCCTTTGCTGAGAGAAAGCTATTTAGTTCAAATCTATCCCAGTTATTGATTCTTGCTTTTATTTCTTGTGCTATGGGAGTCCTGTTAAGGAAGTCTGATCCTAAGCCAACAAGGTGAAGATGTGGAACTATCTTTTCTTCTATAAGATGCAGGGTCTCTGGTCTGATTTCAAGGTCCTTGATCCATTGTGAGTTGAGTTTTGTGCAGGGTGAGAGATAGGGGTTTAGTTTCATTCTGTTGCATATGGATTTCCAGTTTTCCCAGCACCAATTGTTGAAGAGGCTATCTTTTCTCCATTGCATATTTTTGGCACCTTTGTCTAGTATGAGAAAATTGTATTCATTTGGGTTTGTGTCCATGTCCTCTATTCTGTACCATTGATCTACCTGTCTATTTTGGTGCCAATACCATGCCGTTTTTGTTACTATTGCTTTGTAGTAGAGTTGAAGATCTGGTATTGTGATACCCCCTGTTTCATTCTTCCTGCTAAGGATTGCTTTAGCTATTCTGGGTTTCTTATTCTTCCAGATGAATTTCATGATTGCTTGCTCTGTTTCTGTGAGGTACATCATTGGGATTTTAATTGGAATTGCATTGAATCTATATAGCACTTTTGGTAGTATGGCCATTTTGACAATATTAATTCTTCCTATCCAAGAACTTGGGAGATATTTCCATCTTCTAAGGTCTTCCTTAATTTCTTTCTTCAGTGTTTTGTAGCTTTCATTGTAGAGATCTTTTACCTCTTTGGTTAGATTGATGCCCAAGTATTTTATTTTTTTTTTTTGAGGCTATTGCAAATGGAGTTGTTTTTCTCATTTCTCTTTCAGCAGTTTCATCGCTTGCATATAAAAATGCTGTAGATTTATGTGTGTTGATTTTGTAGCCTGCTATTTTGCTGAATTCATTGATGAGGTCTAGAAGTTTTCTGAAGGAGGTTTTTGGATCCTCTAAATATAGAATCATGTCATCCGCAAATAGTTACAGCTTAAGTTCCTCTTTTCCTATTCATATCCCTTTAATTTCTTTAGTCTGCCTAATTGCTCTGGCTAGAGTTTTGAGGACAATGTTGAATAGAAGTGGTGAAAGAGGACATCCCTGTCTCGTTCCCGTTTTTAAAGGGAATGGTTTCAGTTTTTCTCCATTAAGAATGATGTTGGCCATGGACTTAGCATAAATAGCCTTTACAATGTTCAGGTATGTTCCTACTATCCCTATTTTTTCTAGTGTTTTGAGCATGAAGGGGTGTTGTATTTTTTCAAATGCTTTTTCTGCGTCAATTGAAAAAAACATGATTCTTTAAGTCTATTGACATGATGGATTATGTTTATTGATTTACGAATGTTGAACCATCCTTGCATTCCAGGAATGAACCCCACTTGATCGTAGTGCACAATTTTCTTAATATGTTTTTGGATACGGTTTGCCAATATTTTGTTAAGGATCTTTGCATCTATATTCATCAAGGATATTGGTCTAAAATTTTCTTTCCTTGATGTGTCTTTTCCTGGTTTCGGTATGAGGGTGATATTAGTTTCATAGAATGAGTTTGGTAGGGTACCCTCCTTTTCTATTTCCTGAAATACTTTGAGAAGTATTGGAATGAGTTCTTCTTTGAAGGTCTTGTAGAACTCGGCTGAGAATCCGTCTGGTCCTGGGCTTTTGTTGGATGGTAGATTTTTAATGGCTTCTTCTATTTCATTGCTTGATATTGATCTGCTTAAATCGTGTATGTCCTCCTGGTTCAGTTTGGGTGGAGCATATGTCTCTAGAAATTTGTCAATGTCTTCGGTACTTTCTATTTTGTTGGAATACAGATTTTCAAAGTAGCTTCTCATTATGTTCTGTATCTCAGTAGTGTCTGTCGTGATATTTCCTTTCGCATCATGTATTTTAGTAATTTGAGTCTTCTCTCTCCTTCTCTTTGTTAGTGTGGCTAAGGGTTTATCTATTTTGTTTACTTTCTCAAAAAACCAACTTTTTTATGTAAATTTTTCAAATAGTTTCTTTTGTTTCAATTTCATTGATTTCAGCTCTGATTTTAATTATTTCCTGTCTTCTACAACTTTTGCTGTTATTCTGTTCTTCTTTTTCTAGGGCTTTGAGCTGTAATGTTAGGTCATTTAATTGTTGACTCTTCATTCTTTTCTGGAATGCGTTCCATGCAATGAATTTTCCTCTTAGTACCGCTTTCATAGTGTCCCAGAGATTTTGATATGTTGTGTCGTCATTCTCATTGTCCTCTAAGAATTTTTTAATCTCCTCCCTGATGTTTTTTGTTATCCATGTTTCATTAATAGCATATTATTTAGTCTCCAAGTCTTGGAGTAATTTCCTTTTTTAATTTTGACATTGATTTCTACTCTCAGTCCACTATGATCTGATAGAACACAAGGCAGTATCTCTATTTTTTTGCATTTCCTAAGGGCTGCTTTGTGGCATAACACATGGTCTATTTTCGGGAAGGTTCCACGTGCTGCTGAGAAGAAAGTGTATCCACTCATTGATGGATAGAATATTCTATATATGTCTATTAAGTCTAGGTTATTGATTGTGTTATTGAGTTCTATGGTTTCTTTGGTTGGATTTTGTTTGGAAGATCTATCTAGTGGTGACAGCAGTGCATTAAAGTCGCCCAGAATTATTGTGTTGTGGTCTATGTGATTCTTGAAATTGAGAAGGATTTGTTTGATGTACAGGGATGCACCGTTGTTTGGGACATAAATATTTACTATCTTTATGTCTTCCCGATTTATGGTTCCCTTAAGCAGTATGAAATGTCCTTCTTTATCCCTTCTGACTAATTTTGGCTTGAAGTCCACTTTATCTGATATAAGGATGGAAACCCCCACTTTTTTACTGAGTCCATGTGCGTGGTAGTTTTTTTCCCATCCTTTCACCTTTAGTCTGTGGATGTCTTTTTCTATGAGATGAGTCTCTTGCAGGCAGCATATTGTTGGGTCTTTCTTTTTAATCCATTCTGCCAGTCTATGTCTTTTGATTGAGGAGTTTAGGCCATTAATGTTCAGGGTTATTATTGAGAAATGATTTGTATTCCCAGTCATTTGGCTTATTTTTGGTTTTTAAGTTGGCTTGGTTTCTCCTTTGAGTGTTTTTTTCTCTAAGGTAGTTCCTCCCTTTGCTGACCTCCATTGTTGTTTTTCATTTCCCCCTCATGGAATATTTTGTTGAGAACATTCTGTAGTGCAGGCTTTCTATTTGTAAATTCTTTTAAATTTTGTTTATCATGGATGGATTTTATTTCATCTTCAAATCTGAAGGTTAGTTTTGCTGGGTATAGGATTCTTGGTTGGCAACCATGTTCTTTCAGAGTTTGAAATATGTTGGTCCAGGCCCTTCTAGCTTTTAGAGTCTGGGTTGAGAAGTCTGCTGCTATCCATATTGGTCTCCCCCTATATGTAATCTGATGCTTTTCTCTCACGGCCTTCAAAATCCTATCTTATTTTGAATGTTAGGCATTTTCATTATAATGTGCCTTGGTGTGGATCTGTTGTGATTCTGTGCATTTGGTGTTCTGTAAGCCTCTTGTATTTGATTTTCCATTTCATTCTTCCGGTTTAGGAAATTTTCTGATATTATTTCATTGAATAGGTTGTTCATTCCTTTGGTTTGTATCTCTGTGCCTTCCTCAATCCCAATAATTCTTAAATTTGGTCTTTTCATGATGTCCCATATTTCTTGCAGATTCTGTTCATGATTTCTTACCATCTTCTCTGTTTGGGCGACTTTATATTCAAGATTAAATATTTTGTCTTCATTGTCTGAGGTTCTGTCTTCCAAGTGGTCTAGTCTGTTGGTGATGCTTTCCATTGAGTTTTTTATTTGGTTTATTGTCTCCTTCATTTCTAGGATTTCCATTTGTTTTTGTGTTTTTTTTTTTAGAATCTCTATCTCTTTTTTGAAATGATCTTTTGCTTCCTGCAGGTCCTCTTTCAGCTTATTGGTATTATCATTTATTGCCTGCATTTACTCTCTTATCTCATCTCATATCATTAAGATGATATGCTTCGCGAATCATCTTAATCATGTATAATCTGAAGTCCTTTTCTGACATTTCTTCTAACATACTGTCATTGGATCCTATTACTATAGAATCTAGATTTGTTTGGATCATTTTCTTCCCTTGTTTTTTCATGTTGTTCATGTATCTTCCCCTCTAGCAGTGCAGATCTGGGGTATTGCAGATTTCCCCCATAGGCTTATAGTGGCCCTATAGGTTTCCAAAACCCTTTCTTTAAGGGGAGATCAATATTAGCAGTGCCCAAATCAGACACTATGCAATCCTAGACCAAATAACCCCTGATAATGAGCTTCAAGCCTCCAGCAGGTGTCTCAGGATGGGATTTGCCCCACCTGACGATCGGAGCTACAGCTTCCAGGATTATCCAAGATGGCCGCTCTGGCTTCGAAATGTGTTGGCAAATGGGGAGTTGCAGCTCAGGGGGTGGATGTGGTCAGCTGGAGGTCCTGGAAACGGGATGCAGTTGGTCTGGCAGGGGTCCTGGGGGTCTAGTGTGTTTGTGTAGTTGTGGGATCCTGGAGGCCGGATGCAATCAGTTGGTCTGGGTTCCTGGTGATAGGGCTCAGTCAGTTGGTCTGGGGGTCCTGGCAGCAGGGAGCAGTCAGTTGATGTGAGGGCCCCAGAGGCAGGGAGTGGTCGTTCGGGCTGAGGGATCCTGGAGATGGGGCTCAGTCAGTCCGGCCAGGGGTCCTACGGGGCCTGGCTGTTGTCTCAAAATGGCGGCAGCCACGTGTAATCAAACCTGCAGGTACTGTGACAGTGAACTTCCAGGTGACAGCAGGCAGCTGGTGCTCCACTGGCGGTCTGTGGTCAGTGTGCTGGCAGTTGTCAGACGATTGAGAGGTGAACCTCGAGTGTTGGGTGATGGATATGGGTAAGGTAGGCGATGGACAGGCGAGAGGCCGGCAAATGGTGGATGATAGACGCCTGACAGTGAGCAATCTCTAGACTCACTTCTTATCTCATTAACTTTATATCCCACACCCTCCCATTCCTCATTGTCCACCATTAGATAATGTGGTCCTTATTGCAAACCTATTGGTTATGCTGTATATAATAATCAAACTCATTATCTCTGTTTATTAAGACAATACAGTTAATACCTTAATAGGAACTATTTGGGTTAAGGATACATTGTTTGCATTGTGTGCTGCTAATATTGATCTCTCGCTTCAAGATGAGGTATTGGGAAACCTGCAGGGACACTATAAATCTATAGGGGGAAACTGCAATACCTCAGATTCACACTGCTAGAGGGGAAGATACCTAAACAACATGAGGAAACAAGGGAAGAAAGTGTCCCAAACAAACCTAGATGCTATATCAATAGAATCCAATGACAGCATGGCAGAAGAAATGTCAGAAAGGGAGTTGAGAATGTACATAATTAAAATGATCAGAGAAGCAAATGATGAGATAAGAGAGCAAATGCAGGCAATGAATGATCACACTAATAAATAGTTGAAAGTGCAAATGCAGGAAGCCAAAGATCATTTTAATAAAGAGAGATTCTGAAAAAAAGAACAAACAGAAATCCTTGAAATGAAACAATAAACCAAATAAAAAATTCAATAGAAAGCATAACCAAGGGAACCTGGAAGATAGAACCTCAGACAATGAAGATAAAATATTTAATCTTGAAAACAAAGTTCACTAAACAGAGAAGATGGTAAGGAATCATGAATGGAACTCCAAGATTTATGGGATATCATGAAAAGATCAAATTTAAGAATTATTGAGATTAAGGAAGGCACAGAGATACAAACCAAAGGAATGAACAACCTGTGCAATGAAATATCAGAAAATTTCTCAAATCTGAAGAATGAGATGGAAAATCAAATACAAGAGGTTTACAGGACCAAATGTACAAAATTACAACAGATTCACACCAAGGCACATTATAATGAAAATATCTAACACACAAAATAAGGATAGAATATTGAAGGCTGTGAGAGAAAAGCAACAGATTTCTTATAGGGGGAACAAATACAGATATCAGCAGATTTCTCAGCCCAGACCCTAAAAGCTAGAAGGACCTGAAACAACAGAAAGAACATGGTTGCCAAATAAGAATCTTATACCCAGCAAAACTTCACTTCAGATTTGACGACAAAATAAAATCCTTACGTTATAAACAAAAGCTAAAAGAATTTACAAATGGAAAGTCTGCACTACAGAACATTCTCAGCATTTCTTCCATGAGGAAGAAATTAAAAACAACAATGAAAGTCTGCAAAGGGAGGAACTACCCTAAAGGAATGGCCAAAGGAGAAACCAAGTCAAGTTAAACCAAAAATAAGCCAAGATGACTGGGAATACAAGTCATATCTCAATAATAATCCTGAATGTTAATGTCCTAAACTCATTAATCAAAAGATATAGACTAGCAGATTTGATTAAGAAGAAAGACCCAACAATATGCTGCCTTTAAGAGACTCATCTCATAGAAAAAGATACCCACAGACTAAAGGTGAAACAATAGGTAAAAACATATGACATACATGGACTCAGTAAAAAAGTGAAGGTTTCCATCCTTATATCAGATAAAGTGGACTTCAAGCCAAAGTTAGTCAGAAGGGATAAAGAGGGACATTTCATACTGCTTAAGGTAAGCATAAATCAGCAAGACATAACAATCATAAATATTTATGCTCCAAACAATGGTGCATCCATGTATGTTAAACAAATCCTTGTCAATTCCAGGAACCAAATAGACCACAACACAATAATACTAGGTGACTTTAAAACCTGACTGAAAGGATACAGTAGATGCCGGGCCATGCCTATAACTCCAGTAATTTGGGAGGCTGAGGCAGGAGGATCACAAGTTTGAGGTCAGCTTCAGCAACTTAATGAGGTCCTAGTCAATTTAGAGAAGCCCTGGCTCTGAAAACAAAATTAAAAGGACTAGGGATGTAGTTCCATGTAAAGCACTTCTGGGTTTAATTCCCAGTACTTAAAAAAAAAAAAAAGAAAAAAAAAAAAGAAAGAAAAAGAGAAAGAAAAAAAAAAAAAAAAAAAAGAAGAAAAAAGTCTGCACAAGATAAAAGTGACAGAAAGTTTAAGAGGTGATATGTGGTAGTGCTAGTACAAGGCTTTGGAGAGAAAATAGTGTAGATGGTAAAAGAAGAAAAAAGTCTGCACAAGATAAAAGTGACAGAAAGTTTAAGAGGTGATATGTGGTAGTGCTAGTACAAGGCTTTGGAGAGAAAATAGTGTAGATGGTAAAAGTTGAAAAGACCGAAAAGATATAAAATTAAGTGTCTTATTCCGTTTGGGTTGGTTTTCTTGTTTTTATTTATTTATTTATTTATTTATTTATTTATTTATTTATTTATTTATTTATTTATTTATTTATTAAATACCATAGACTGGATCACTAGTAATCAACAGAAATTTGTCTCACACTTCTGGGAGGTCAGGAACCACAAGATCGAGGCACCACAGGATTCCATTTCTAGTGAAGGCATGTTTCCTGATCTATCAGTGATGTCTTCTTGTCCAGTCCCCACATGGTGGAAGGGAAACGGAGCTCCCTTGGCCCTCTTTGATAAGGTCACTAATCCCACAGGTAAAGGCAGAGCCCTCATTGATCTTATCGCCTCCCAGTGGCCCACTTCCCAACACCATGAAGTCGGGGGTTAGGACTTCAACACATATTTTGGGAGACATAAATATTCAGAGGGGTAAACTGTCTACCCAAATGGCTTTCAGCTAGGCCGCCTGTGCTTCTTCATACACTGATCTTCCTGCTTTCCCTGGAAACGCTTAGAGTTGCCCTGAAATAGTCTTCCTAATTTTCTCCTCCTCAACAAACAACCAAATGAACAAAATGCCAGAAGTGAAAATAAATAGTCAGCAGATTTTGATTCAGTAGAAAACAATTCTTTTAATTAATTACATCTTTTACAATGAAAGAGGCTACTTCATGAGATGGTGAATTTCTTAGTTTTGAAGATTTCAGGCAGAGACTGGAAACAGTCCTGACATATGTTACTGCAAATTTATGCACTGAATAGAGTCACATGAGTTCATGTTTTCTTCTCACTTTGAGATTCTTGGATTCTAGTTAACATAGGAAAAGACGAACCTTCACAGGGGAAAAGGACCACCAGGGGTTAGAACTCAAAAGAAATTGGGAAATAAGGTAGCATGAGAATACTGGAATGGGATAAAAGTAGAAGGTAAGAGAGTGATACTCAAAGAAGGTTTTACCTTCTGTATGATTTTACCTTTGGTTGATTCAGTATTTCTCTAACTCCAAGCTAAATGGTGGTGCTGCAGGTTGATGTAAATTCCAAGTCAATTTTTTTTCTTTTTTGGTACACATTCCCAGCCCAACTTATTCTTTTATTTTCAAACAAGGTCTTGCTAAGTTGCTCAGGGCCTTGCTACGTTTCTGGGGTTGGCTTTGAATTTGTGATCTTCCTGCCTCAGCCTCTGGAGTCTCAGGAATTACAGGCATGTGCTGCTGTGCCCATCTAAAGTCAAATTTTGAAACTACCTCAAGCCTTGTCTGTCCTTCACTCTTGTGCTGAAGAGTATTTTCAGTTCATCACTGAGGCCAATTCTAATGTTTTCTTCAATATGAATGAATTGTTGCCTATGGCATGAAAAAGATGAACAAATGCTGTTGACTTTTAGACTCTGTTTTTCATGGGCAGAAATGGCAAGAACAATTATCAATGGCCAATTTGTCGACATGGCAGAGAGAAGAAATGGTTTTGGGGAATTTTTTTTCCTCAAAAATAAAGAAATCTAGTTAATGACTAATTTTTTTTCCATGAAAGGATTTTTTTCTCCCCATGAATGAAATATGTGTGGTTGATTATTGGTAAGTACAAGACTAAAACAAGTAAGAAGGAATAAAGACAAGAGAGGTGCTATGGTCATTGTAAAAACCAAAATTGTGGAGTATTACTAATTATATTAATTAGCTACCATGAATAATGTATCAGGAAAAGAAGTGATTGATAAGTAGTTATGAACTTGAATTGCATTATAGAATCTTCAAGGCATTCTACTGATTCATAAACACTTTTCTAGCCACAGACCTCTCTGAACTATCAATTTCATAATGGGAAAGCAGGTGTGTGGGGGCAGGTGACTTTGATATGTCCCATAGCAAATGCCCAGCAGAATTCAAGCCAAGAACAGAGTTCAACTCTGATAGATGGTGCTATCTAATCCTTCAAATGTCAATTTGTATCTCAAACTCTTTTTAGAAAGAGTAGTACTGTCGGAAGGACATCAAACATTTGGCTACAATAGGAGTGATGGAAATACATGAAATGACTTCGAAGTGCCTGAGTGGCTGCCAGAGGTGACTTCCTGGTGGGATGGCTTGTTGAGGTGGTGCTGAGAACACTTGGTTTGATTTCTCACCCTTCATTAATGGTGTGTAGTACAACTACATAATGGGCATGGTTGGACTCAATCTATTTTATGCACTCATGCTTGACGTTTCGATGAGGGACCTAGATACAATTATTAGGCTGCTTCAAAGCTTCCAACATACTTTTCCATCTCAATGGATTTCAAACATCCCCAGAATTCTTGAGGGGGCCATTGGTGAACTTCCCTGAAGCAAATGACTGTGCTCTGGAACAACATGCCTGATAAGTTCCTTTTTAGATTATAGAGTACCCTGTAGTGGTAGCTGAACAACAGATGTCGAAGTGGGTTTAGAGGAGACAAAGCCAGTTATAAACTTAGCCTTTAAAAATATGGCCCCAAAACTTTGGTGATAGGCCAAAATGAAAAGCTCCCAGTGTCTGAAATATTATTTAGAATTACCTCTGGCTCAGCAATAGGAAGGAGAGAGGGGTTCTAGAGTGTGTATCTTTTTATTCTGGAGGAAGATAGTGATTTTATGGTGTTATGGGATATATTCAGCACAGATGTGAATGTATTTTTTTTTTTTTTTTTTAAGAATGAGGGGCAAACAGTAAAAACCACAGATGTGAAAGGAACAAGGAGGGTTTGGAAAATAAATTGAAATTTGCTTCTGTAAAGTTTCTCTAATCTGAGACTAGGTTAGAGGCTCCTACTAAGTGCTCACAGACTATCCTTTATCAAACACATATAACACTTTGTTTTCACGTCTTCCTAAATTGTGTGACTGCCCCATTAAACTCAAATTCTCTGAGGATAGGAGCTACATCAGTCATGTTTACCTTACTGTCTCTAGGTCCCAACAAAGGCTCTGGCATATGGTAAATGCACAATACTTATTTGTTCAATAAATGAGTGAATGGACAAGGAAGCCATCGATGACCTCTAAGTTGAGAATCATGATCTCGGAAAACCGTGTGGTAGTGAAATGCAGCACAACCAGACAGTGAAATTGGGAAGTCCCCCTTTTTTTCCCCTTAACTTTATTAGCTATCGGACTGGGAGTGTATCTCACCTGGATTAAAGCCACTGAAAATTGTGTTTGTCATTTAAGCAACTGTGGAATATAACTGAAGAGGAGAAAATTGCCAGGCATATTCTTTCCATTCCTTCCTCCACTGAGGAACTTGAGTGTGTTCATATCATGACTTGATCTTAAAATCACAGGTGAGGAAATGGAATCTCAGAGGAGTTTGTGGTCAGAAGGTCAAACTGTGTAAGGAGCAAAGCTGAGACTAGATCCCAAGTTCCCGAATTTCTATCCAAGAGTTCTTCTTGTTATGCCTTTCGTGACCCTTTTAGGAAGATTGATCTTATAGCATTAGTTTTTAGGATGAATTTAAGAGGATACTAAAAGCAAATAAGGTTTTATTTCCAGACATGGTACATTGAGGTCCATGTTAAAGGTAGTTCCAGTATAAATGAAGAGGAAGAGATGACTTTGAGAGATTTTAGGAAGAGCAAACCTAACTCTTTTGACATTAGCTTAAACCTATAAGAGAGGCTAAGGGAGTAAAATAAGTGGAAACTTCCAATTCCTGAGCATCCTGATAACTGTGAGTCAGGAAGATGGTTGTTTCCGTGCAAGATTCTTGCATAACAATGATACATATGAAGGGTTCTACTGAACAAAAAGCTTAGGATGAGGCCTCCAGTAAAAGAAGAGAAAGAAAGGCAGGAGAAAAAAGGAAAGGGTAGAGTGAAGAGCAAAGTGCCAGAGAAGATGGCAGAGAATGCTACTTGCTGCCAGATAGTTATTTTCCCCTTTTCCGTTAGTAACAGAATTCTGAGTTTTAGCTGGGCACATCATTACATAATTGAAAACTACATTTCCCAGGGTGCTTTTACTCTACTGCTCAGAGGAAAGTCACGCTGAAACCTACTCTGCGGAGATACCAATAGGGCAAGGATCTGAGTAGCTCCATCCAAGAGCCAGTGAGGACCTGAGGTCTGCCAACAGCTTTATGAGTCACCTGAAACATGCCCCCTCCAGGTGAACCTTTGGATGACTGTAAACCCTGCCAACACTTTGGTTGCTGCCTTGAGAGCAACCCTAAGCCAGGAGCACCCAGTTAAGTCACATGTGGATTCCTGACCCAGAGAAACTGTGAGGAAATAAATCTATGTTGCTTTGAGCTATTAAGTTTGGATGTAATTTGTTGCATAGCAAAAGACAACTAACACAGACCCAAAGGAAGAGCCATGAGCCACCTTCAGAAGGTCTCCTTCAAGGAAGACAGCATAGCCGTCGTGCACCATGCTGCCTGGAACATGCTGTGTTGGGTGAGGTCCCACCAGTCATCTGGGATCAGGAAGTCAAGGACATCTGTGGATTTGGCAGGATGATGAGTTCATAGAACTCCCTTATTAGTTAGGGACTGCTACCTCTGGCTTTCTTAACTTGAACTTTCCTAAAACGATTGGTATTATCTTGTGTTTCTGGTATATTGAACCACATCTATAGTGTAGGTGGATAATAAGAACAAAGGCTCTATTAATGATAAAACAGATGATTCAAACCATAAGAGAGTTAACAGTGGAGACTGGAACTGCTGGAAGATGAGCAGCAAATACAGGGGTGTTTATTATAAAGAGGAGAGAAGTGTCACAAACTACTGTTGTCACGTATGCTGCTTATGGTTTGGATCTGGATTGTCTCCAAAGGTTCATGTACTAAAGGCTTAGATCCCAGTTGGTGGCACTATTGAGAGGTGGTGGGAATTTTAGGAGGTGGGGCCTAGTTGGAAGAGGTGGGTCACTGGGGATACATCTTTAGAGGATATATTTTGTCCCTGGTCTCTTTCTCTCTCTCTCTTTGCCTTCTGCTTGCCAGAAAGCAATCAGATTTCCTCTGTCATGCCCTTTTACCATGAAGTCCTGCCTCATCTCAGGTCCAAAGCAATGCAGTCAGCCAATAATGAACTGAAACCTCTGAAACTGTGAGCCCAAACAAATCTTTCCTCCTTTTTTTTGACTTTCCTTAGGTATTTTGTTAAAGCAATGAAATGTGAATTAACACAGATACCCTGAATAATAGCATCTCTGTGAACAATTAAAATGCAGGTCCCCAAATTTCCTATGCCAAAACTTTATGAAAACCTTTTTTCCATAAACAATAAAATACATAACATTGCTGAAATTTAAGAACAACTTAAGTTCAATATGAAAATTCTGTACACAAGGCCTGATATTTCTTTCAGTTCCATTTTGCTAGATAAGTATTTGCTGATCAACTACTATGTTCTTGGCATGTAAAACATTGTGATTTTATCATTATCATTATTAATATTCATGTTATTATTTACTTATAGCCTAGGTAATGTAGAATAGTTAATACTCAAACATACCAGTAAATGTTATGTTGACTTTTCATTTCTGATGGAAATAAATTCCTTCTTAATATTACCAAGTCAATAGAGGGTCATTATATCTTTTACTGCTAGTCCTGTCAGGGCTCCAGGAATAAAATTAAAATATTGCTTAAATGAAAGACTGGCATTAATTCAACTATAACCAGGAAAGTGCAGTCTTGACAAGGCTTCCTGACAATTCCATCTTCCAAGAGGCAAGCAAAGCAGTAAAGGGGAGCAGCTACTTTGAATCTAATCATAACCTACAAGAAAGAATTTGTTTAAAAAAGTAGGTGTGCTACAACTCTGGAAAAATAAAATGATGTATAATGTGATAACCAAGGGGTAAAGCTAAGCATATTCAGACATGATACATTTTTATATATGATATTTTAAAAAAATTACGAAAAAGGTGTCCATTGGGAAAAAATATAGAACATCACAAAGGAGAAAATGGTAATCTAGAGATAACACTGTAACATTTTAATGTGTATCTTCCTTCAGATCCGAAGTATAATACTTTGGATTATACTTTACATAAAATTTTATATCTTGATTTCTCCCCTTGATAATACATCATAAACATTTTCCCATTTTATTAAATGGACTACTGAGACATTATTTTAATATTCACATGATACTGTATTAAAATAAAAATACTGATAGTTAATTTTCATAGCACTATGTGTAGACACTATATAACGAGTTCATTGTTGGATTATCTCATATAACACTATACTCTTTCTATGAACTATTATTAGGATCCCCATTTTCTACTGAGAGTTTGGGAAAAGAACTTGTTCAAGATTCTAAAGGTGAGCATCAGAAAATTCATATTTAAATTCAGGTAATTTATAGCTAGAGTTTATGGTCTTAACTACTACATTACAGTATTTCTTTCACTCTAGGAATTTACAAAAACGTATTCCACCAATCTACTCTTGTTGGACTTCAACAGTGTTTCCATTTTTAAGCTAACAAATAATTCTGTCATGAACAACTTTGGCCATAAACTCTTGTAAATGTCCATTATAAATGCCTTAAGATAAAGTTGTAGAAGTGAAATTGCTGGATGAAAGATTATATGTAATTCAGAGATATTTGTTATAGTGGAAATATGTAGGCTAGTTTGACAGAAAATTTATGATTTTCTTCCAAGTTAATCACTATTATGGTTTGGATCTGAGGTGTCCCCCAACACTCACGTGAGAAAATACAAGGTTCAGAGGAGAAATGATTGGGTTATGAGAGCCTTAACCTAATCAGTTAATTAATCCCCTGAGAGGGATTAATTGGTAACTGAAGGTGGGTAGGGTATGGCTGGAGGAGGTGGGCACTGGTGGCATGCCTTTGGGGTATGTATTTTGTATCTGGTAAGTGGAGTCTCTCTGCCTCCCATGGCCATATCCTGACCTGCTTTCCTCCACCTCACTTTTCCTCCATGATATCGTAACTCACTTTGAGCCTCGAAGAATGGAGCCGGCAGTCTATGGACTGAGACCTCTGAAATTGTGAACCTCCAAATAACCTTTTTTTCCTTAAAATTGTTATTGTCAGGTTTTTTAGTTACAGCAGAGAAAGAGCTGACTAAAACAATCACCATGGTGTTCATAAGGTAATATGCTTATTAGCTACTTAGATTTATTTTAAAATATCTTATATATTTTTACCTGATGTGTTTTATTTTTTAATTTATCCTAATGATTTGTACAAATTCTTAATTAATAATAGTCAAAATGTATCACAATTTTTGCAGATTTCTCTGGCAAGTTTGTCCTTTCATCGTGGAATACATGCATATAATGTACTTTGATCAAATCATTACACTCCCTTACCTGTCCCTCCTGCCTGCCCTGATCCCTTTCCCTTTCTCCCATAGTCTCTCTTCTACTTTTATGTCACCATTTTTCTCCCCTAGGTCTCACATATGAGAGAAAAGATGCAATTCTTGTCTTTCTGAAGCTAGCTTATTTCACTTATCATGATGATCTCTAGTTCTATTCATTTTCCTGCTAATGACATGATTTTGTTCTTTTTATAGCTGAATAACCACACTTCCTCATCTTATGGAAACTCTTATGCAGTAGAACTCTTGCTATCTAGATTAAGCTGCTTTAATGGAATCAAAAGAGGATTCTTTCCTCCATTAGAGTCCTACTTGTCATAAATGCCAATAGGAAAGGTGGTACGAGTAGTTTGGACCAAGAAAATTGATGTAATCAAACATAATTGGAAGTGCAAGCTTTCTGTAATTTCATTTTTTTAAAAATGTTGGATATTTATTTTGGTATATGGTGTGAAAAGAGAATCTAACCTTATGTTGATTTCCTTAAAAAGAACTAATTTATTTCCTCAATTGTTTGAAATGCTACTTCTTTCACACACCAAATTTATATGTATGTGTGGGTTTACAGATACATACATATGTACGTATATAGTTTATATCTATAAAATCTGTTTCTGAGATTTTATTATCTCATTTTATTCTATTGATCAGTAAACTGTCTTATTCTATGTATCATGTTGTTTTCACTATTATGGTCTTAAAATATGTTAATCTTATTCTATGGATAATGTTGTTTTCACTATTATAGTTTTAAAATATATATTAATATTAGATCATTATGACTCAAATTACTTTCCATTCAGGTAATCAATTTATTGACTCTCGGCTCCAAATTCACCCTTCTTTGAGTGCTCTGTAAAAGGAGCTAGGTCCTTTAAATATTTTCCTTTGCCAGTTGGCATGATAATCTTTGCAGGTAGAGGGCGCTAAAGAGACATCGCAAGGTCAGAGTGAAAGGTATAAGGCCGCTCTTACTTACAGCCGACCTAGAATTCATGGACTATTGTTATGTGTTTTATGTCCTTTAGCTCTCTTTACTTCTTATTGGCTAATCCCTTATTACTCTAACTCCTTTATGGTTATTCATTCTTAATATTAAATATTCCATATTCCAATTATTGTTTTATTTCTGTCTCCTGAATAAACCCTGAATGACACTTTTTTGTCCTAAAAATTTTATGCATAATCATTTTATTGTTCTAAATAAATTTTACAATTTATTTATAAATTTTGAGAAAAATTCTTTTTGATTTCTCATTAGAATTATATTAATCATATATATTAATTTGTGAAAACTGATAGATTTTCCATATTGAACATTTCCTTCTAGATAAACCAGTCTGGTCCTCCTTTGTGTTCTTCAGAATTTTTAAAAATTTTTTCTTTATTTAGGCCCTATAAATTTTTTATTAACCTCCAGATATTTCGCTGTTAATATAAATGTGGTCTTTTCCCATTATATTTTCTATCTGATTCAGAAGTAAGCATTATTTGACTGATCTTCTGTAGTTGGGTTCTCAGAGAAAGGGCCTTCTGCAGAGTGTCATAGAACTTGGATAAAGTCAGGAGTTAAGCAACCAGTCCTGGCATAATATTGTGGTGGATCTGGTCACTGGCCATATAAGCTACAAATTTAAGACTTAAACTCTTGTCTCTATTTTAGTTACTGTGATTGCATAACAAATTATTCCAACATTTAGTGGTATAAAACAAGCATATATTATGCTCATGGGTTAGAAATTTTAGTAGTATGCAGCTTCTCTGCTTGATGTTGGGGCCTTCAGCTGAAGGATTCTAATGTTGGAGACTGGGATAACCTGAAGGTTTAGTAACTTATGTGTCTGTCAGCTGATGGTTGCCATTGGCCGGAGGGTGGCTCAGTTCTTCTGTACATTGACCTTTCCATGTCGTTAGTTTAGACTTCTGCACAGTATGGTGGCTGGTACCTAGTACCTTAAAAAAGAAGAGCAAGGTGAAAGTTGTGTCTGATTTATGAACTAGCTTTGAGTTGTACAGCATCATTTCCTCTTTTTTCTGTTGGTTGGAGAAGTCAAAAGCACACCCTACTTCAAGGAAAGACTAAATAGATATACTTTTGGTGGTGTCTGTCAAGGTTCTAGAAGAGCATATGGGATCAGAAATATTGCCAAGGGCACTTTTGGAAAATAGAATCTGCTACAGTAGCAAATAATATCATAGGAAAGTCTGGTGCATCTCAAACTGGGAATGCTGAGTTGGTAGCACACTGAGAACGTTAAATTTCTGTCATAATCTTGGAGAGGGAGGAACTACTGTTTCCCCAAAGTTAGGAAGTACCATATTTCCAGGGCCAGGATCCACCTCCTAGTGTCTGACAACTGACCATACTAGATCTCATGTGCTTTTCCAGAATGTGATGCATAGTATTAAATTCCATACTCCATGCTACTGTTTCAGTTTCTGAGCCTCTTCAACAAATTGTGTCCCAGAGGCCTATTTGTGGGTTATCTGTCAATTTGCATTTGTTTGCTCAAAGTGTAGATTTTCCTGGAATATGAAAGTATAATTTTTATGTATTTATAGTTACTCTACTGAACTTTTTATTGCTTCCAAAATCTTTTCAACTTATTCTCCTGAGATTTCTAGATAACAGATTCTTCAAATGATGCTAGTTTTGTTTTCTTGCTATTTTTTTTCCCATTGCTTTTGGCCAGATTTTGCAGAATAATGATATAGTGCAGATAGAGGAAGTCTTTGTCTTTTCATTGCTCAGGGTTTAACACATTAAGCATGATGGTATTGGGTTGAGACAGATTTTTATCATAATTTCAAAGAAGCAACTTCCTAGTCCTCATTTGCTATGAGGATTATTTTCTTAAATCAGATTGGAACTCTTTCTAGTATCTGTGAAGGTTATTTTTCTTCCTTAATCTTTTGATGTGGATGCCTTATATTAGTCAATTTCCTAACATTAAATCATACTTGAAATAATCTCCATTTAGTCATGGTACATTTCATAGTATTGGAGTCAACTACTGATAATACTTTGCATACAGATTTCACAGCATTCTACATATTTTAATATGAATTATTCTCATTGTTAATATTTTCTCTGTAGTTTGTAGTAACATTGTTTTTGCTCCAGAAGTGTTTCAGAGAGTTTTTTAAATTACCTCTACTTCCTAGTGATTGAGATTTGTTTCAATTATTTTACAATTTAGATATGAAGAAAATATGCTGTTATTTCAGAGTGTATCATTCATATTAAGCAGAGTTTATGGCATTAACAAATTAACCTCCAAGATCTCAGTGGTTTATCCAACAAACGTTTATTCTTGGTTATGCTATATGTAAATAAGACGTTGGTAGGAAGTTCTACTCCAGGATTCATGTAAATGGAATGTCCACAATCTCTTGATCCTGTTATCTCAACTTGCGATTTCAGCTTTCCCTGTAACAGTGAAAAGAATTATGGAAAACTCACTCTTTCTTTTAAAATCTTTGACCCAACAGTAACACATGTGATTTCCATTCATAGTCTATGCATTAGTGCTAATTGCATGGTCCTGCCTGACTACAGGGATGTGCACTCAAGCAAATGGAAATTCAGAGGATAGAAAATGTCTGCAAAAATATCCATGAATATAACCTGTGAATGGAAGATGGTTTGGGGTATTACACTGAAATTATAATGAGATTAGATTAGATGTTAGAAAATCATTTGCAGAAATATTTTATTATAAATGAAGAAAGATGATGTAACTATGGAGAAATTTCTCTGATTAACAGAACATTTAAAAGAACATTTTAAAAAATATGAAAGAAAGGATAAAGTAGAAGAATCACAGTTATTCCTTGACCTGAAACTGCCCACCAAATGAATAAAATATATGAAAAGGCTATTTTAAAAACTGGACATCAGGAAACTAAGGTTAGTGATCCATAAGAAAAAGACAAAAAATTAAGTGAATCCTGTAATTATCCCAGGTTACTCCTTGAGAGAATTTCCAACCTGCAGTGCTGGGAAAGGGAACCCATATCAAGTCTGGGTTGTGAATGCACAGGTGAGGATTTGAGAGAATTAAGATGGTTAGAGTTCATAAAACTGAGTACATAAGAGGAGAAAGCTGCAGAGATTGAATTCTGGGAATCTGCAGAGGCTTCCCCTCTAGTATTTAGCAGAGTACAGACAGCACACATTTGTATAGAAACTACCTGAAGCTGAGGAATGAACCATTTGAAAGGATTAGAGGTAAATGTGCCCAGTACTAAAACATGGCTGGAAATAGTGCCAATTACCATCAACCAGAGTGGAAAACCTCATAATTTGCAGGGCATTGGTAGAGTCCTCAGATGGGTTTGCTTCCAGGAGTAGTCTACCCTAGACTAAATGCTTCTCTGGTGCTGCAAAAAAAAAAAAAAAAAAAAAAAAAAAAAAAAAAATTTCATTCTTACAGTATGTACTTATTGAGCACATGCAGTATTTTAGGCACTGTCTTGCATATAGATAGAGTTGGTAGATAAAATACAAATTGTTCAAATATGAATTTCAAGTGAACAATGATTGTTTTTTCATTTTATCCTAAGTACTTTCCACATATGGTGAGATGAAGTTCATCAGAACCTTTTACATTTGGTCACATTTTAAAAAACATGATTAATGATTTTTTCTAATATAGCCTATAATAAGCCTTCATGAGTTTTTAAAAAATTGGTTGGCTTTAGTTATACATAATAGCAGAATCTATTTTGATATAACTATACAAGCAAGGAATATATCTTATTCTAGTTAGAATCCCATTCTTACAAATTTATGTGATGGTGAGATTCACTGTGTTGTTTTCATATGTGCACACAGAAAAATTATGTCAGATTCATTCCACTCTTTTCCTTTCCTATCTACTCTCCCTTCCTTCCATTCCCTTTGTCTAATCTACTGCACTTCTATTCTTCCCCTCACACCCTCCCCATTGTCAGTTAGCTTCCACACATCAGAGAAAATATTTGACTTTATTTTTGGGGGACTGACTTACTTCACCTAGCGTAATAGTCTCCAGAACCATCCATGTGTTGGCAAATTCATGAAGTCATTCTTCTTTATGGCTAATACACCATTGTGTGTCTTTATCTATTCATCTATTGAAGGCCATCTAAGTTGGTTCCATAGCTTAGTTATTCTGAATTGAGCTGCTATGAATATTAATATGGCTGTGTCACTGTAGTAGGCTGATTTTAAGTCCTTTGGGTATATTTCAAGGAGTGGGATAACTGGGTCAAATGGTGGTTCCAATTTTGAAGACTCTTCATACTGCTTTCCAGAATGGTTGTACCAATTTGCGGACCCACCAGCAATGTATGAGTGTACCTTTTTCCCCACATCTTTGCCAACATTTATTGTTACTTATATTCTTGATAATTGCCATTTTGACTGGAGATGAAATCTCAGTGTAGTTTTAATTTGCATTTCTCTAATCGCTAAAGATGTTGAACGTTTTTTCATGTATTTGTTGACCATTCATCTTTCTTCTGTGAAGTATCTGTTCAGTTCCTTTGCCCATTTATTGTCTAAGTTATTTGGGATTTTTTTTTTTTTTTTTTTTGGTGTTAAGTTTTTTGAGTTCTTTGTATATCCTGGAGATTAATGTTCTATCTGAGGTGCAGGTGGCAAAGATTTTCTCCCATTCTGTAGACTCTCTCATCACATTCTTAATTATTTTCTTTGCTGTGGAGAAACTTTTTATTTTGATGCCATCCCATTTATTGATTATTGATTTTATTTCTTGCACTTTTAAGAGACTGATTAAAGAAGTCAGTTCCTGAGCCAATACGTTGGAGTGCCAGGCCTACCTTTTCTTCTAGTACGTGCAGGGTTTCTGGTCTAATGCCTAGATCTTTGATCCACTTTGAACTGAGTTTTGTGCAGGTTGAGAGATAGGGATTAAATTTTATTCTACTACACATGGATTTCAAGTATTCCCAGCACCATTTGTTGAAGAAACTCTCTTTTCTCTGATATATGTTATTGGCACCTTTGTCTAGTATGAGGTACCTCTATTTTTATGGATTTGTCTCTGTGTCTCCTATTCTGTTTCATTAGTCTTCTTGCCTATTTTGGTACCAATACCATGCTGTTTTTGTTACTATAGCTCTATAGCATAATTTTAGGCCTAGTATTGTGATGCTTCCTGTTTTTCTTTTCTCAATAAGGATTTTAAATTTTTTGGCTATTTTGGGTTTCTTATTTTTTCCAAATGAATTTCATGTCTGCTTTTTCTATTTCCATGAAGAACAAGAGTTTTTGATAGAAATTGCATTGAATCTGTATAGTGCTTTTGATAGTATAGCCATTTTGACAATATTAATCCTGCCTATCCAAGAACATGGGAGGTATTTCCATGTTCTAAGATCTTCCTCAATTTCTTTAGTGTTCTGTAATTTTTATTGTAGAGGTCTGTCCCCTCTTTTGTTAGATTGATTCTCAAGTATTTTATTTTTTATTTTTGAGGCTATTGTGAATGGGATGGTTTTCCTAATTACTCTTTCAGCTGATTCGTTATTGGAGTATAGAAAGGCAATTGACTTATAAATGTTAATTTTGTCATTCATTTATGAATTTTAGAAGTTTACTAGTATAGTTTTCTGGGTCCTCGAAACATAGAATCATGTTGTCAGTAAATAGAACTTGTTTTAGCACTTATTTTTCTATTTGTATCCCTTTTATTTCATCCTTTTGCCTAATTGCTCTGGCTATAGATTTGAGGACTATGTTGAATAGAGGTGGTAAAAGTGAGTATCCCTGCATTATTCCCGTTTTTAGAGGGAATGCTTTCAGTTTTTTTCCATTTAGAATGATGTTGGCCTTGGGTTTGTCACAGATAGTTTTCACAATGTTGAAGTATGATCCCTTTATCTCTATTTTTCAGTGTTTTAATCATGAATGGATGTTATTTTTTGTCAAATTCAAATCTTTTTTTTATTGTAAACAAATGGGATACATGTTGTTTCTCTCTTTGTACATGGAGTAAAGGCATACCATTTGTAGAATCATAAATTTACATAGGGTAATGTTGTTTGACTCATTCTGCCATTTTTTCCCTTCCCCCCACCCCTCAAAATAAAATCTTAAAATCAATATCCAAAAGACCGAACTATTTTCAAGTATCTTAGCTGCATAACCAAACAAGGTTCAAAAACAGTCATCAGTATACAAAAATATCTAGTTCATCACAGGGCAAAATCACAATATATGGGATCCAAAAAATAATTACAGACATGAAAAATCAGAAAAATATAACCATGATGAGGAGAGAATTCAATTAACTGAATCTGACCTGAGGTCAAACAGATGATAGAATTAAGAGACAAGGACATTAACAGAGCCATTATATGCATTCAAAAAGTTAAGTGAAGACATGAAAGAAATAAGACTGAAGTTAAAGTTCTAGAGGTAAAAGCTGTAATGTCTGAGATGAAAAATACACTGTATGGTATTAATGATAGGGCAGACACCATAGAAGAAAATTTCATAAATTTTAAAATATAAAACAACAGAATCTACCCAAAATGAAAGAGAGAGAGGATAATTTCTTTTATACAAAGACTTTTTTTTAATGTTTTAAGTTGTTGATGAGTCTTTATTTTTTATTTATTTATTTATATGTGTGCTGAGAATCGAACCCAATGTTTCACACATGCCAGGCAAGCACTCTACCACTGAGCCACAACCCCAGCCCTGAGAGAGGATAATTTTTAAAAACAAACATCACATCAATGATTCATGAGACAACTTTAAGCATCCTAACATATGGGTCCTTAGAATCTCCAAAGGAGGGAAAGATGAGAGAACAGAAAACAATATTTTTTTGAAAAAGGTAGAAAATACTCCAAGTTCCATGAAAAATGTAAGTTCACAGATCCAAGAATCTAATTGAAAGATAACCATAAGAAACAAGACAAACATACCCTGGCACATCATTAATTTTTTTTCAAAACCATGATAAAGAGAACATCATTAAACAGCCTGAAGAAAAAGATACATTATGTACAGAGGAACAGAGATAAGTATGAAAGCAGATTTCTTGTTGAAGACAACATATGAGAAAATACAATTCATAGAAAATTTTTAAAAAGAAACACCTTTTAGCCTAGAATTTTATACCCAGCAAAAGTACCTTTTGATAAAAAAGATGAGATAAAAAATTTTTACATATGTAAAATTTAGAAAAGTTTTACTCCAGCAGACTCATACTTCAAGAAAAGTTAAAAATAGTACTTTGGGCAGAAGAAAATAATTCTGTACAGAAACATGAGTTATAGAACAGAATGGAGAATGATGGAAGTTGTTAATTATCCTCATGGGCAAAAATTGCTGGAACATGTCCTTGTGTCACATTCAAACAAGATAAAATGCAACCAAAGTAAAGGAGTTTATCTTTTAAAGTGTGATTCTCAAGAGCAGGAAGACTTCCTCAGAAATATCCTCAGACATACCCACAGACCTTCTGTTAAATACTGCAAGAAGATTACTGTGATGAGCCTAACCTTAGGATTTAAATGAGAAAGAAATGGACAAATGAACTAATTTGGAACTCTGCCATAAAGAAAGAGAAAACCGACAGTTATGTAGGTAAGCAACAGCCTGCTCTCAAGACTATGACTGGTATATATCTCAAGTATGTAGTCCAAGGTCATGAGTGAACGAATAAACTATATACAAATATAAATATCTGCAAAAATTGTTTCACAGTATAAACACAATTTTGAAATTTGTATTTTTAATATATTGTGAACATTTCCTCCATCATTTTATACAGCATTTTAAACAATAGATTTATGGCAGTCCATTAAATGGATATATCATAATTTATTTAACTTTATGTACAATCCCTGGTGTTGGACATTTAGTGTGCTCTGAATTATCAACAGTCCTATGATAAGTCTACTTCTAGACATAAATTTGTGCACATCACTGATTATTTCCTTAAGATAAATTATTTCAAAAGGAAGAGTCATATCAAAAATGCAGATAAAATGTTTTCATATAGCAATATTATAGAAGTTTACTTTCTCACCACCAAAACAGGACAATATCTTTATGCTGTCACCCTTCCCTACAATAGCTATTGAACGTCTCCGATTTGAGAGGCAAATGTATTGTTTTACTGCTCTAAGATTATATTACTTTGATTACCAGTGATATGAACTTTGTATTTTCCTTTTATGAATTACCTGTTAAATATCCTCTGCCTCCTAAATAAAATGGCACTGTAATGCAAACATGCAAGATATGAAAGGAAGAACGCATGTTTTAAAATACAATAAAGAATGACATGGGTCAAATTTTGTTATCATAAAGGTAAATGGCTAGAAATAATTGAAGCTTATGCAAAATAATAAAGAACATTCTTATTAGATCTAACTTAAAGATAAGCATAACAATATATTGCATTTACTTTATATTATTTTTGATGGAGTTTTATGACCAGACCAGAAACTGATGTTAGACATTGCTAGGAAAGAACCGAGTTTTTGGAGAGTTTACTTTCAAGTGAGTTTATCCCTCCTGGACTCATTTAATTGTAAAAGTACTAGTACTTTGATTTACATGTGGATCTTTAGGGCATCTTACAGAGGAGAGAGTTCCTGGATATTGGGAAACTGGCAAATGTTGCCTTGAGCTATCAAAAAGCAAAAAAAAAAAAAAAAGGAGTAGAATTTGCATAATTCATGATATACCAGTGAGAAAAGAGATATTTGAATTGCCATCTGGATTAAATGAGTGACCTCCAAATGTTGGCATGTGGTGGACTTAGTCCTCAATTTACCTGTATTACACTGCATAATCATCACTACTGCATTAACATATATTGGAGAATTTCTGTGCATTCTAATCTAGCAACAAAGTTTAATAATAAAATATTTGTAAGTAATACTGGTACAATTTTTAAAGAAAAGCTTCACATAATGGTCATACTGCACAGTTTGACAAAAAAAAAGTGGCATAAAATCTATGATGGTTATGTGGTGAAATATGCTATCATGTTCAAATTATGGATTGTATGCTAACAATAAAATTTAATGAGAACATATGTGCAAGTGGAAATAAATCACCTGGATAATACAAATTGCTTGAATACAAGAGGGGAGATAGAAGTGTAAAGGATGGTACGCTTTAGAAAAAAAAATTCTTCTTTCATATGGAAAAGATTGCTTAAATAACTAGAAAAATCATTTTGAAAATTCATTTTAGAGGTAAAAATAAACAATTCCAGTTTAGAGTGGGCAAGAGACTGCCCAAATTATCTTGTCTAAGCCTTCATTTTACAGTTGTCAAAACAGACATCAGGAGAGGTAAAGTGCTCTCCCAGCCTCCCAACAAGTTAGCTGCATGATTTAATTCTTCATCATCTGTCACGCTGGCATTCTCCCTCTGTCTCTTGATTACTATCTCTCATGATCCATTTTTCTAGGAGAGGGTGAAGTTTTCTCTGCTGAATATAAGTGGTCTTTTCAGAGGAAAAATAGAGTGAACATTTTAGACTGAAATATGGATTTCATACTGGATTTAGGACTTTTGGGGAAAGAAACCTAGATCAGTGATTGGCTTAGTCAATTTGATAGTTGGTGTCACTGATCTCCCATTTGGGACACTCCTGGTTCTCTCCAAAGGAAAAACCCTTGTCCTGCAAGCTGTTTTCCCACCTTCTACAGAAAAAGTGTTCTCCTATCCTGGCTGGTTCTTCTTGCCTGTCTCACCTCTTTGACCTCAACTGCAACACCTCTCATCATGCAATGATGTTGGCATTCATTTTCCTCCAAAAACAGCTATCTTGGAAAACCTTTCCTTATACATGCTGCTCCTTTCCTGAAGTCCACCCACCAGATCTATGTAAGACTGTTCACAGGTCTCTATTTAGCTGTCACCTCCCCAGAGAAGCCTTCCTTGATAATTCATCTTAAAGTACCTGCCCACCTTCCTGGCTACTCTTTTTTTTTTTTTTTTTTTTTTTTTTTTTGAGAGGCAGGGTACCAGGGATTGAACTCAGAGGCACTCAACCACTGAGCCACATCTCTAGCCTTATCTGTATTTTATTTTATTTAGAGACAGTTGCATAGCACCTCCCTGTTGCTGAGGCTGGCTTTGAACTTGCTATCCTCCTGTCTCAGCCTCCCAAGCCGCTGGGATTACAGGTATGGGCCACCGTGACTGTCTTCCTGACTACTCTTTATCCTGTTATTCCATTGCATTTTTTTCATGACATTTGTCATCATTTGAATTTGTATTTTTCTTAATTTATTTATACCTTTATGTTTTTGTCCCTCTGAGCATTCTAAGTTGTAAGCTTCATGAGAACAGGGTCCTTTAACAGTCTAGATTGCTGCTGAATCCTTAGAGACCAGTAGAGTAGCTGGATCAGGGGAAGATCTCAATAAATGTTAGTGAATAAATGAATAAAGATGCACTTACACTCCCTGTTCCTCTTCTTAAGTTGGAATCATAATATTTAACTTTATTTGAACCTAATATTTATGGGCATGTGGGCACATATCATAATCAGGCAGAGTAGAAGGCCTCCTCTTATTGAACTCGTTACTATGAAACTAGTATATACCTTCATACATGAAAGAGAAGTCAGAATTTCAGAGCTTGAAGAACTTCAAGGATCATGATTATGATGGTATATAGTTAAAACTCAGAAAATTGAAGTGACTTAGAATGACGCAGATATTTCCAGGTAAGTTGAGGTATAAGAAATCTCTAGGGCTGGGGAGATAGCTCAGTCGGTAGAGTGCTTGCACTGCAAGCACAAGTCCATGAGTTCAATCCCCAGCACCGCCAAGATAAAAAAAAAAAAAAAAAGAAAACTCTAATGGAGCACAGATATGTGCATTATAAGGAATATTTTGTTGTCTTATTTTTTTCTTAAGAGAGCTATTGGTTCCCTATAGCAAAGTTACTCTGGCTAAGAAGCTCTGAGGAGTTTTGTGTTTTTCCCATTATTAAGGCAAATAAAATCAATTTTCTATGCTCATGGAAGATCTCCTCCTATAAGAAATCTGATGTGACTGTGAGAAGACAAGGTTTTCACAACTGCCACATAAAATTCCATTTTTGGTATACATGTCAGGGTTATAAAAGTACAGCTAAACATGGATATAGGACTGAATTCATTCAACATCCACTGTGTAGGGGGAGAGAGAGAGAGATTAGGACACACACAAACACATCTGTTAGAATGCTGTGCCTAAAATCACTGTTTCTAGATATCTGACACTATGCTCAAAAGTAACATTCTTGTAACTTGCATTTTGGGCAGGGCAGTTTTAAGTTCATAAATGATTAAACATTTTCTGTTAAGATTTCATGCAGATACTGACTAAAATTACATTTGTGCCATATTTTCTTTACCTCTCGACAGGTTCCACTGTCTTCAAAATGATGTGTTTTAAAGTGTTACTTGCTTACCATGTTTTTTTTTGGCAGGAATTAGGTGGAGAAGCTATATTATTCAATAAAAGCTTGAATGGAACAGTTAAGTTCTCACCCATCACAAGTGTGGGTGTCAGGTAAGCTGGGAGCTGAATAGTCACAGAGATATGGAGGAATTCCTGACTTCCTCCTGTATTATCTGTCCTGAAGTGTGTAGCCACGCAGAAGGATCAATGCACTTTCCTGAGTGGCAAGCGGAGACCAATGTAAATAACGCTAACTTTGGGATTTTAGAACCTTATTAGCAGTGGGACTCTGAAATACTTAACTTCTAAGAGTTTTAGTGTCTTAATCTATAAATTGATAATTATAATGCCCTGGCACAATCAGAGTTGTTATGAGTACCAGTGGGGATAATGATTGTGAAAGTGCCCCATAAACTACAAAGTACCACACTGTATAAATGCATCTGTCTATGTTGGGAAGGCTGGTTGTGTCTACTGGGGCAAGGTTAAGTATTCATTCGATTTGAAGAAATCATGAGGCAACTGCCCAGAAACCCTGTTTGTTTAATTGTATTTTCTCATCTCTAGGTGTCTTTTATGTATATTGCATTAATCTATTCAATGTGATATAACAGAAATCTCATAGATTAGACATTTTACAAATAATAGAAGTTTATTTCCCACATACTGGAGACTGAGAAGTTCAAGATCAGTGTGCCAGCAAATAGTGGATATTTGGGTGGTTTTTCAGATTGGGATTATTACAAACAGTGTAAATAAGGACATTCTTGAAAATGTATTTTGGTTAATGTGTACATCTATTTTAGTCATACCTTGAAGTGATATTGCTGACTCATAGGAAATATAGATCTGGACATAGATATACATTTTAACAGATACTGCCAGTTTTCTGAAATAATTGAACCAAATTCCAGTTTCCATTCCTTCTAATAGCATATGGAAATTATTATTATTCCACATCATTGCCAATACTTGGTATTGTCTGTATTTCATTTTGGGGTTTATTAGTTTTCTATAATTGCATAACTAATTACCACAAATTTAGAGACTTGAAATGATACAAATATATTTATCAAAGTTTTCTGCCTTAAGAATGCAGTTTACCAGAGTCTTCTTATAGGTTGCAACAAAGATGTTGGCCAGGCAGTATTCTCATCTGGAGGCCTGACAGGCTGGAATCTGCTTCCAAGGTCATTCAGGTTGTTGGCAGTATTCATTTCTGTCCTGGTGCATGACTGAAGGCCAAAGCTGTTTGTTGGCTATTAGTTGGCTGGAGGCTGCGTTTAGATCCTAGAATCTGCCCACATTTCCTACAGACCACTTTCTATTCCTTGAACATGGGCTTCTCTTAAATGGCAGCTTACTTCATCAATCTAGCAAGAGTCTCTATCTCCAGAGGCAAATGCCAAGCCTTATGTAATAAAATGTAAAATAGGAATGACATCCCATCATTTTTATCATATTCTTTCAGTGAGAAGGAAATTACAAGTCCTGCCTGCAGTCAGAGGGAGGAGGTTACACAGAGGCATAAATACTAGGAGGTAGGGATCATTGAGGGTCATTTTAGATTTTGTCTGCTACAATGAGTAAATTGTGGTTTTGTACTATAATTTTAATTCACCTTGGAAGACTATTTTCTCTTCAGAAGTAATAAGAAAATAATATTTGCTTAGGAAATTTCATTCTGAAATATCCAAATGATTTTTCTCTTCACTTTGTGAATTAAAATTTTTCCATTTTGCTTCAAGTCTGAATATGGGCTGAAGATATAGATTTTAGCTTTTGCATTCCTAAATGGAGCCCAACTTATATATGGGTTTGATATTCTGCCAACTCAAGTATCCAAGTCATTTCAATTGAACACAAAGGACACAGACCAGATTCATGGCCTAAGGTATCCCAGAGATTTTGAATACCTTGCTGAAATATAAGGAATCATTATTCATTTGCCAGGAAATGTGACTTGACTTGTTCTTTTTTGCTTACTTCCTCTAAACAGTGTGAAACATCACTCTGCACTATTAAGCAGTAGCAATTTCACCCTAGGGGCGACAGCATTTCAGGAGTGAATGCTGTGATCTCTGAGATTTGTTTATCACTTCTTTTAACTTTATAGAGTGGTTGGAACCTTCCTGAGGAGGAAAGTACTGTGGAGCTATTAAGCATCATTATGGTAATATATTTGCTGAATCACACATTACAATGGAATCATCAACATTGCTCACAAAAGGAGAAGGGTGATCCCTACCCCTTCAATATTTAGCATTTATAAAGTCACCCCACTAAATAAGTACTGCATTTTTTTTTTTAGGACTGCATTTTTGAATGTTGTATTGATAGTAGAGAATACTGTCCTAGATTAAATAATATAACCAACTGCAAGAACACATAGTAGAGTGAGATTTTTAAATCAAATTATACCAAGGAAATTTGAGAAAATAATTGTTTGAATGAGCTTAATGACTCAATACTTTCCTAAATTCATGAAAGTTACTCTTAGAGATTTCTTTTTTACCTCTAATAATTTTTTAATCTTGTGATAACTTTATTAACAGAAATTTCTGAAAGGTAATTGACATTATGAGAAATAAATTTCCAAATATAGCAATATATCCATAGGAGAGTGATTGCACCTAACACAGAAAATGTCACAGGAATAATTTCACCTGGAGTTGTCTTTGAGTCATCTTTATAATAAGACTAATGAGAAATTCATTTCAGATTGTACTTCCCTTGCAAGGAAGTGGAAAATGTATGCCAAAACATTCAGAACTCTGAAGGAAACACCTGAAAATTATTTGTAGTGAATAAAATCCAACTGTCAGGAGCAGTAAATTTGAATGTCTGTTGAATAGGAAAAATTATTAGTTCTTAAATCTGATTTTTTTAGGTAAAAGTCACAGGTAACTCGATGCTACAACCTGAAGGGTAATGAGTGATGTTCAAGTTCTGTTACATTTATCAAAATTCAAAGAGTCCAATTATTCTAGAGTACATGATTTTGGCATTTTGCTTTCTTTTGCTTTTTTTTTAATGGTCCTAGGATGGAATTTTTAAAGATGCATTTATTCTGTTCAGTTGGATAGACCCAAAGCCAAAATTTTCCTTTGAAATAGCATTCTTAAGCAAGGCTATAGTGACAGCGCTGACAAGTTTGAATTAACTGAACAAAAGTCAGGCCTCTGGAGAATAAAGATGAATACCAAATAACCAACCATAAATCCCTCTTTTAAAATAATGGTGACTTTTATTAACTCTGGCAGAGTACACTAAAGATCTAAGCCATTATGATGTGGTAGCAGGAAATGGAGCCTAGAGATTTGAATTCTCTCGGTTTCTAGTTGAAGACAAATTAATTTTGTAAACCATCCAGTGTGTAAGGATTACACATATTTTCATCTATTTCTATTTCCAGCATATTCTCTAATCTTCTCAGTGATTTTGCAAGGTGTTAGTATTATTAGTATAATAAATATTGTTGGGTGAAGAAGCCAAAGTTTGGAAAGCCCCAGAATCACATGAACAGTCAATGCTGGAGTTAGAAGTCCAACCCTGCTGCATATGGTTTTACTGCTGAGGGAGCTCTTTATTTTATTGGTGTGTGTCAGATAATAACTCTATTGAGATAACTTTTCCTCCTACCACACCTTGCTGTCTCTCATACTATAACCAGGAACCCCCGCAATTGGTTTAAATCAATGAGTATAAATTGCAGGTGTTAACAAAGTGCACTCGGGTAAGCACATGTCCACAAGGTAGGTTCCTGGGCTAGGGCAGAAAACATATGGACGGGTGCCAACCTGCCATTCAGCTCTAGTTTCTCTGATCCTATTTAAACATAATGGATATCTGGTCTGTCACCGGTCACAAGCACTGTGTTCAGCCTCTCTCAACAATTTTTTCTCTCTTCCATTGCTTCTGAAACCAATGAGAAACCAGTCAAGAGACAAGGAACATGTTAACAGTCATTTCGGTATTTCCAAGTATTTTGTTGATCTTTTCCTTTTTAGCCATTTGATTATGAAATGCCAAGATCTAGTTTTCTTTGTATTTATATTACTTTGTATATAGGTTCTTGAATCTGTGGATTACTAATTTTTACCAGTTTCAGAGATTACACAACTATATTTCTCCAAATATTGCTACTGCCACAGTCACTGTCTTTCCTCCTCATAGGACTATAATTACCTGTATTTGAGGTCTTCTGGCCTATTATCACATATCTCTTATACTTTTTTCTGTTCTCCTTTCTTTATATCTCTTTTTGCTTTATTTTTGATATTTTTTATTGACATATCTTTGTGAATTCCCTAATTTTGTCCTTTGTTATATACCCCATGCTTTAGAAACAAAAACCCCCAGTTTTATTGATACATGTCACATACCATAAAATTCCCGCTGAAGTGCGATCCATGAGAGAGAGAATGCAGCTTAAGAAGAGAGTCTAAGTTGATTTGACACAAGGGAACGAGGGGAAGGGAGTGGGGGTGGGAACAGGAAAGACAGTAGAATGAATCGAACGTAACTTTCCTATGTTTGTATATGAATATACGACCAGTGTTAACTCCACATCATGTACAGTCACAAGAATGGGATCCTAATTAGAAGAAGTTATACTCCATGTATGTATAATGTGTCAAAATACACTATACTATCCTGTGTATCTAAAAAGAACAAAATAAAAATAGAAGTAAAAATGTTAGATGAAAGAGAGAGAGAGAGAGAGAGAGAGAGAGAGAGAGAGAGAGAGAGAGAGAGAGAGAAAGAGGGAGAAAGAGACTGACTAGAACCCAGCCATGTTTACAAACCTAGCTGGGAAAACTGTATTAGCAAGTGAGTCCTGCCTAGTGACATACTCTGGCTCCAGGGTGCAGATTCCTGTCTCCTGTGTGTTTCTCAGGACTTTCACCTTACTGATCTACCAAGTTGTTTCTTTCCAGGAAACATTTACACTCTAAATCTATCCCTACCTCTGCTTTTCACTTCCACAAAAGATACTTTTTCCTCGATCACTCTTTCCCAGGGATCTTAGATGACTAGCAAAACTGATAATTGATTCACATTAATGTAGAATGTTTACCCTGCTCCTGGGTGCTTAGAATGCAATGGGAGATTCCTAGAGATGAAATACCATGACCTACATTTTCTCAAAGAAAGATTCTTGGACCATTTTCTTAAGGAGTGTATGTAAAAATGCACATCCCTGAGCTTTATTCCAGACTTGCCAAATCAGAATCTGTAGAAATGAGGTTCAGAATCATCAGCTTTCCAGCTATTTCTTATGATCCCTAGAATTTGAACACCAAAACCTTAATATCTATTGGTAGGACGTCAAGCTCAGGGCAGATTGGTACAAAATAATTACAAAGATCTCCACGTATCTGGGTTATGCCTCTCTAATCTGTACCAAAGTACCCCCACCAAGTTCAACATCAAGCAAAACTAACCTAGTTTTAAATAAATGAATATTTATAAAGTATATGCACAAAATCCAACTTTATATAGACTCCTGAGGGAGAGATATGGAAACAAATGAGGGGAGTCATTTTATTTGAGTGGTAGAAAGAATCTGCAAGACTAGACTTCTACTCTGGGCTAAAACCAATATGGAATGAAGTTTGGAAATGACAATTTAAAATGACACAATCTATGTCAAGTCTCAGCTGAGCATACTGGGGCAGTGGCTAGAGAACATCATCACCCTGACTCTGCTTATGGCTAAAGAAAGGCTGTTGGCAGCTTTGAGTTTCCATGATTTTTTTTTTTTTTTTTTTTTTTTTTTTTTTGACTGCTCCTTAATCTAGCATAAGTGCCATATCCTAAGTTGCTCACTTCTGGTGAGATAAGTCCAAAATGTGTTTATATGTGATTGGAAAGCTTTAATGAAAGGCAAATTAGTATGCTACTAAACACACACTGGTCAGGCCCTACAAAACCAGACTCTCCAGCCTGTTACCAGTCTTTCTCCCTTCTGCCTCTTGCTCCCTGTGTCTTAGTGAAATGGCTCTGCACTTTCTGAACAGACAACCCTGCTGCACTCATTGTTAGTAAGCTGGCAGCTGGGAAATAATAGAAAACTACAATTGCTATAACCTTCTTCATAATTTACTCTTAAAAATCATGGTTCATATAGTATAAACACTGAAATGTGGAAAAGAATACTTCAAACCTCTCAAGAGGAAAAATAGGATAATCTATTTATGATCTCAGGACAGAAAAGAATTTCAATAAGGCACAAAATGCCTAACTGATAAAGGATAAGCCTAATAAATTAGATCACATCAAAATTTAAAACTTCAGCACAATAAAAGACACCATAAACAAAGTTAAAGGAAGTGACAGTCTAGGAGAAGATATTTGCAACACATAAAGCAAACAAAGGTTTAGTATCCAGAATATGTAAAAACAGCCTACAATACAACAGGAAAAAGAAAAATAACCTGATAGAAAATGTACAAAGGCTACTAACAGGCAATTTAAAGAATACCAAATTCCAATGACCCCTAAACTTATGAAAGAAGGTTTTGATTCACTAATATTGAGGGAACTGTAATCAAATCTGTAAGATATCATTTCCCATTCAGAATGGATCAGACGTGGTTCTATTGTTAAAAACTACAGAAGACAAATGGCTAGTTTAAACAGAAAAAAGGTTAGTTTAAATTATAGTAATAACATTTACTGATTGCCGACTCTGTGCCAGGCAGAACTCCAAATGTTTTATAGGTATTTGCTCATTTAATCCTTATAACAACAATATAAGGTATCTAACAGAGGACAATGTGGAGGATCTGATAGGATCGCTTGCCCAGGGTTGGTTGGCTAGTTCATCAAGAAACAAAAGTTTAACCCTAGGCAGCCTGTTTCCAGAGTTTGTTCTTTTTAGAGTTGCACCCAAATATTAGAAAACTCGAAGAGTCTATAGGAGGACCAGATACCACCTCCCAAATCATACCATTCAGCATCAGTGAAACGCCACAACATCAGAAATACTACACCCAAACCACTGTTCATGTCACCAGGACTAGCACCGACACTAGAATGCTGCTTCTGGAGCCTCTGGTCTCTGAGGGTCTGACAAATGGATGTAGCTGCTGCTGCCAACAAGAGTGGATTCCAAGGAGAACCTGTTTCTCAAATCACTGGTTTTTCACTCATGATACGATTGGCAAGGCCTAGGGAAAGTGGGAAAGAGAGTATCTAATGTCTATTTTGGGAGGTGGGGACTCATAATTAGAGGTTTTCCTAACATGGTAAGGATGTTCACAGTGCTGAGTAGCCAAAAAGAATGACAAATGTTTTCTGTACTGACGATACCACAAACTGAAGAGGATGCATAGAGACAATAACTTTGCAGTAGAGCCGTGACTGGTATGGCCAATGAAGGAGTATTTCAGTAATGTGTATTAAAACTTAAAATGTACCCACCTCATTGTATATATTTTTAGAGATAGTCCAGTATGTGTGCATAAGAAGATATAGAAAATATGTTGGGGCTGGGGAGATAGCTCAGTCGGTAGAGTGCTTGCCTTGTAAGCACAAGGCCCTGGGTTCGATCCCCAGCACCCCGCCCCCCCCAAAAAAAGAACATATGTTAACTGCAGCAGTGTTTAAAATAGCATACTATAAGAAATGACCTAACAGCAAGTCAATATATTGAGTCATTAAATGAAATAGAATATAACAAAGAAAGAGAATGACATAGGTCTACATTAATCAACATAATTATCCTCAATAATATGTTGGTGAAAAAAGTCTATTTCAGAAATGATGATAGGGGGGCTGGGGATTTAGCTCAGTTGGTTGAGTGCTTGCCTTTCAAACACGAGGCCCTGGGTTCAATCCTCAGCACCGCAAAAAAAAAAAAAAAAGAAAAAAGAAAAAAAGAAAAGAAATGATGATAAATACAATTTGAGAGTATATCCATCATCAGGGTTCTCCAGAAAGACAGAACCAGTAGCATATGCATATAGATATATGAGAGGGGATTTATTGAGAAAAGGACTCACTCACTTTTGATGGCTGAGAAGCCCCATGATAATTCATCCACAGCCTGGAGACTCTGGGATGCAGGCAATGAGCCTCAGTTCAAGTCAGAAGGCCTCAGAACCAGGGAGACTGATGTGTAACTCTTGGTTAGAGGCCAAAAGAGAACCTGGGAAGGGGTTCACTGGTATGAGCTTTGGAGTTCAAAATCTGAAAGGTGTACACCTGATATCCAAGGCAAAGGATGTGTCCCAGTTCTTAGAGATAAGGGTAGGGAATGAGACACCAGTGTGCCTTCTGTATTTGTTCTTTTCAGACCCCTAGACAATTTGCTGGTGCATGCCCATGTCAGACTCACATGCTAACCTCCTCTGGAAGCACCCTCATAGACACTTAAAATAATGCTTTTCTGGGGTTTTAGGTATTCTTTAATCCAGTCCAGTTGACATCTAAAATGTCACAAAGAGTATCTATGTAAATTAAAAACAAAGAAAAAGCACACATCTGTATTGAGTGTAAAAACGTGTATCAATGGATACACATTACATTCATGATCTCGTAAGTAGGAATCGCCTCTGGGAAAGAAAAGAGGAGATTGGGACTGGGGCTTCAGACAAAAAGGAATTTTAATTCATTTTCATTTGAAATATTTCCTTTTTCCAATTAAAAGTCTAAAGTAAAAATGTTAAAATGTTAGCAGTATTTACTGATTTTTGGTGATGAGTATATGGAGATTTGTTAATTATTATTTATATTTTAGTGATTTTCAAAAAAAATGGAAAAATTATGATTATTTAATTACTATATTATTTTAGGTTTCAGTGTCCTGCAATTTAATCCATTATTTCCAGAAACTTTTTATTTTATTTAATAAGTTTCTCTTTTGGACAAATAAAGGACACAGTTTTATTACCAATATTGGAGCCAATATTGGATACTAATATTGATTAGTATTCTATTTTACAGAGATTTGGACATTTTCCAGGATATTTAATATTAGAGGTTCAGATATACTATTTCTCAAGGGTATAATTTATATTTAACTTCTTTTTCTTTGTCTAACTTGCCAAAAGTGATTTATCTGTTGCCTTCTATTTAATGAAGACAGACTCCATTTAGTAACAAAGATAAAACTATTTTTCTTTAAATGTGGGAAAAACTGCTTTTAGAATTAGTTATTTTTATTGCAACTATACCTAAACCAAATACCACATCTTTCAGGAGTCTATTTTAAGCAGTAGAAAATGTAGAAATGGAGAACATTTACTTCTAAAGTATACATTCAGAATATCCTTGAAGCTACAGTGTTAAGCATCTACAGTATAGTCATACTTATGGCCTCTGAAGATATTTTATTGATCAAGTTCTTTAAAGAATTTGACATTTCAAAAGAGCCAATAGTTCCTAATATTGGGAAAACTTAGCTCCTTCCTACCAGCTTAGGAATAGACATTGCATTATATGTGCAATCTCTTAAGGCTCCTCAGAAAAATCACATTTATATCTGCCAGATCCAGCTTGGAGATTAACCTATTAATAGACTTCCAGGACCACAGAGATATGGGGGGAAATTTAATCTTCCCGAGAGAGGCTCAGCCTACCAAACGAATATCACCTCTGATACTGAAAGTGATTACAGTTCTCATAGCTCAAACTTTCTGAAAAGAAAACGCAACGTGATCATATTTAGTACCAGCCTAGATTGGTGAAGAGATATTTGTGCAGAAGATTTCAAACACGTCTTCAAATATGAAAGAATTACATCAGAAAATGGAGAACAAGTATTCTCCATTTCTGCTGTTGTTAGCTCTAGATTCATCTTAATTAATAATAGTAAGAATTTAAGTTAAACATAAACATAAAAAGACCATTGGGAGATTATGAAAAACTGGAAAATAGAGATTAAGAGCTATATTCACACTGACTCTTCTGGAAGGTTTATAAAGGCAAGATAGATCGTTATCAGCTTGAGAAGGCATGGGCAGCATAAAGGATAATAAAGTCTGGTCTTTGGTGACATGAAAAATACCTTGGCTGGATAAACAGTGATTATCATTCTGTTGATGATTACAGTGATATCCTGCAATGATTGCCTCCGGAGGACAGGAAGGGGAGGCTATAGAAACAGTTTCAATAACTTGATCACATCCTGTTTAAACTTAGTGATACATACGTAGATATTTCTTGTAATATTCTTTATTTTGTGTGCCTGCAATACTTCATAATCATTTTTTTAAAAAAGATGCATTTTGAAGTTTTGAAAAGTTGTGTGCAATTTTGCGTCATACTTAAGGAGAGATTTATATACGTCAGTGTTTAGAAGACAATGATCTAAATAGTTATGAGCCTGGAGACCCTGATACAAGGATATGGACTGAGGAGGGCTAGGCAGAAAGAAAAGACTTGAGAGTAAAGGAAAGTAATCTGACACAATGAGGAACATGATCGAGGACAATCAAAATGCAGTCTGTAAAAAATTAAAAAATAAATAAATAATTAAAAAATAAAATATATATATATGAGTAACAATTCTATGCAAAAAGGTTGGTTTTTTTAAATTAAAAAATGTTTTTTTTTTTTAATGATCATAGGGGTTAAAACACCCCCCATACACACACAATCAAGTGGAATCAGCATAAAAAAGAGCTATCCACAGATGCAAGCTTTTCTTGGAGGACTATCTGACATGACTGTCACAAAAGGAATTAAAGCAGAGTTGAGCCACTCCAGAGTTTTCTGATACAACTAGTTCTTTTAAAATGGTGAATCAGATAAAATTTTCCTCTCATTAATACCTTCTTTGGTGGGGAGGTTGTTCAAAGATTTAGCCAGGTTAGTCATTCTCGTAGTACACAGGGTCTAGAAATGTAACTTAGTTACTGTCAAGGTGCAGAATGCCTGAGGACAAGATCTGAGGGTAAATGCAGGTTTAGCCAAATGAGATTATTCAAAAGGGACAGATGATATAGAATCAAACTATCTAGAGAATAAAATGAATTGAGTTTTTGACAGAATGGATAAAATAAGGCTACGTTTAAAAGATTCTAGCCATAGGAGCCAATGGGTTCTGACTCATCTAATGCTTGGTTACATAGCTAACTTGAGTCCATTTAAAGAGCTCATGATAGCGTGGAGTCACTAAAAGAGACTGAACTTAATTCCCAACACTAAAGAGTGTAATGATCATATTGAAATGGCCAACACCTTAATTTATGATGTTCATGAACATTAACCTCAATTTTAATTCAAGGTCTCCAATTACCAGTTGTGTGATCTTAGAAAAAAATTTACTTATCTGAGTTTCATTTTCCTTGCCTATAATACACACATAATTTTGCAAGCCTCATATGTTAAATAAAATGTATATAAGTCTATCAGTTTAGTGCCCAGCAATAATAAATGTTCAATGTATGGACTCAAAACTGGGAATGGACAGTACAAAGAGATAATTGCCTTTATTTACTGTTGCATTTTCAATGTCAAATCGGGACTGAGAAATCAAACAAAGAGCCAATGATATGACCCATGTCATTGAGCACCAAGAGTTAGAATGTGAACAAAATAGTTGTTTTGGTGTTGTGTTGGACTGGGGATTTTGGGTGGGAGCTGGAAAGCAGAAAAAAGAAATGTGTCATTTTATTTCTTTTCAAAAAAGTTGTTTATATTTATTTATTCATTTTTACTAGAGCATTATAGTTATACATTGTAGTTAGATTCATTCTGACAAAACCATTCATGCATGAAATTCAATTTCAGTTCATGTTCCCCCCTTGTCCATTCCCTCCCCCAGCCCCTTGTTCTTGTTCTCTTTTATATGCATGTATTTTCCTGTGTAGTTATCTTTTTTGTTCTGGGACTTTTCTGTTTTTGATGTAAGAGTAGATGTCAAGGGGTGGGCCCTGAGGTCCCCCTCTGGTTGTTCCTTTCTGGGGCCTGGCTATTGGTTTGGGATTTTCTCTCTTTTAGTTGAACTAATGTTAAGGCTCAGGTGAGGCTAGAGCATCTGTGGGGTGAGAGTCACTGTGGTTTGGCTGAGTTGTATTTCTCAGCAGCAGGATCTCACTCTGTGGTCTTAAAGTGTCTCAATCACTTTCCAGCCCCTCTTGGTGGGGTGGGCAGGAATGGTAGTAATGTCATCAACAGACGTAGAGCCTTAAGGTAAATGTCCAGTGTCTACTCTGACAACTATAACACCATTTTCCATCTATATAGAAATGGTGAGGTCAGCATTTAACATCAGTACCAACAATAGAAAACTGTGAACTAGATCAGGCATTTGACAGCAGGTGTCTTCTCTGTCTTCCACTGTATTAATAATCACAACAAGGTGAATAGGTTAGGAATGACACAAACTATATAATTCTATTATTTAGTGGGATTACAGCTTTTTAAGTAAGAGAAAATGGGGTAGAAAGGTGAGAGAAAGTTTAAAATATTTTAAAAAGTGGTCAGAAAAGAGGCAGGAGATAAGTAGGAGATGTTGGCTGTAAAGAAGAAGGAATACAAAAAGTTAACTGAAAGTAATGAATAAAAGAGAAGAAGAGGGAACCTGAAAATTTAACTGTTAGTTGGGGAAGAGAGTGAAGAAGGGGTGATAGGAGGGAAAGAACCAACATATGGGGGCGATCCAAGATGGCGGACTAGAGGGTGACTGCATCTCCAGTCGCCCCAGAACCCAGGATTCAAGAAGGGGAGGCATTGAGAGACTCGGACTAAAATAGAACCACGGGGTGAGAATCCCCCACCCAGCGAAGCTCAGCTGGGTGGCAGGCCAGGATTCGAGTGGCTTATTAGAGTGGGACAGGGAAGATAGCGTCTCCCCCAGGCAGCTCTGTGCAGTCTGGCGGTGGGCTCCGCCCACAGGGACAGATCTACAGGGTCACTCTAAGCCAATAGAGGAAATCTACAATATCACAGAGTCCCATTGACATCTGACCAATATGAGAAAACAAGGGAAGAAAATGTCTGAAACAAACCTAGATACTCTATCAATAAAACCCAATGACAGCACAGCAGAAGAAATGTCCAAAAGGGAGTTCAGAATGTACATAATTAAAACAGTCAGGGAAGCAAATGAGGAGATGAAAGAACAAATGCAGGCATTAAATGAATGCACTAATCAACAGTTAAAAGAGCAAATAAGGGAAGCAAAAGAGCATTTCAATAAAGAGTTAGAGATACTGAAAAAAAACCAAATGGAAATCCTTGAAATGAAGGAAACAATAAACCAAGTTAAAAACGCCATAGAAAGCATAAACAATAGGATAGATCACCTGGAAGACAGAACTTCAGATATTGAAGACAAAATATTTAATCTTGAAAACAAGGTTGACCAAACAGAGAAGATGGCAAGAAATCATGAACAGAATCTACAAGAATTATGGGATATCATGAAGAGGCCAAATTTAAGAATTATTGGGATTGAGGAAGGCTTAGAGAAACAAACCAAAGGAATGAACAATCTATTCAATGAAATAATATCAGAAAATTTTCCAAATCTGAAGAATGAAATGGAAAACCAAGTACAAGAGGCTTATAGGACTCCAAATATGCAAAATTACAACAGACCCACACCAAGGCACATTATTATGAAAATACCTAACATTCAAAATAAAGACAGAATTTTAAAGGCCGCGAGAGAAACGAATCAGATTACATTCAGGGGGAAACCAATAAGAATATCAGCAGATTTTTCAGTCCAGACCCTAAAAGCTAGAAGGGCCTGGAACAACATTTACCAAGCCCTGAAAGAAAATGGATGCCAACCAAGAATTTTATACCCAGCAAAACTTACTTTCAGATTTGACGATGAGATAAAATCCTTCCACGATAAACAAAAGCTAAAGGAATTTAATAAAAGAAAGCCGGCATTACAGAACATTCTCAGCAAAATATTCCATGAGGAAGAGATGAAAAACAACGATGTAAATCAGCAACGGGAGGAACTAGACTAAAGGAATAGCCAAATAAAGGAGAAACCAAATCATGTCAAAAAACAAAAATGAGTCCAATGACTAGGAATACAAATCATATCACAATAATAACCCTGAATGTTAATGGCCTGAACTCATCAATCAAAAGACATAGACTGGCAGATTAGATTAAAAAGAAAAATCCAACAATATGCTGCCTGCAAGAGACCCATCTCATAGAAAGAGATACCCATAGACTAAAGGTGAAAGGATGGGAAAAAACATACCATGCACACGGACACAGCAAAAAAGCTGGAGTATCCATCCTCATTTCAGATAATGTGGACTTCAAGCCAAAACTAGTCAGAAGGGATAAAGAAGGACATTACATACTGCGTAAGGGAAGCATAAATCAGCAAGACATAACAATCATAAATATCTATGCCCAGAACATTGGCTCATCCATGTACGTCAAACAAATCCTTCTCAATTCCAGAAATCAAACAGATCACAACACAATAATACTAGGTGATTTTTAACACACCTCTCTCACCGCTGGATAGATGGTCCAAACAAAAATTGAATAAAGAAACCATAGATCTCAATAACACAATCAACAATTTAGACTTAAACGACTTATATAGAATATACCATCCAACAAAGAACGAATACACTTTCTTCTCAGCAGCACATGGATCCTTCTCTAAAATAGACCATGTTTTATGCCACAAAGCTACTGTTAGCAAATACAAAAAGATAGAGATACTACCTTGTATTCTATCAGATCATAATGGACTGAAATTAGAAATAAATGACAGAATAAAAAACAGAAATGTCTCCAATACTTGGAGATTAAATAATACACTATTATATGATGAATGGATAACAGAAGACATCAGGAGGGAAATTAAAAAATTCTTAGAAGTAAATGAGAACAAAGACACATCATATCAAAATCTCTGGGACACTATGAAAGCAGTACTGAGAGGAAGATTTATTTCATGGGGTGCATTCAATAAAAGAAGTAGAAATCAACAAATAAACGACTTAACACTACAGCTCAAAGCCCTAGAAAAAGAAGAGCAGACCAACACCAAAAGTAGTAGAAGACAGGAAATAGTTAAAATCAGAGATGAAATCAACGAAATTGAAAGAAAAGAAACAATCGGAAAAATTAACAAAATAAATAGTTGATTCTTTGAAAAAATAAACAAAATTGGTAAACCCTTAGCCATGCTAACAAAGAGAAAGAGGGAGAAAACTCAAATTACTAAAATTTGGAATGAACAAGGAAATATCACAACAGACACTAGTGAAATACAAAACATAATTAGAAGCTATTTTGAAAATCTATACTCCAACAAAACAGAAAACCTCGAAGACATCAACAAGTTTCTAGAGACATATGAATTACCTAAACTGAACGAGGAGGACATACACAACTTAAATAAATCAATTTCAAGAAATGAAATAGAAGAGGTCATCAAAAGCCTACCATCAACGAAAAGTCCGGGGCCAGATGGGTTCTCAGCTGAGTTCTACAAAACCTTTAAAGAAGAGCTCATTCCAATACTTCTCAAAGTATTCCATAAAATAGAAGAGGAGGGAACCCTCCCAAACTCTTTCTATGAAGCCAATATCACCCTGATACCTAAACCAGACAGAGATACATCGAGGAAAGAAAATTTCAGACCAATATCCTTAATGAACATCGACGCAAAAATTCTCAACAAAATTTTAGCAAATTGCATACAAAAATATATTAAAAAGATAGTGCACCACGATCAAGTGGGTTTTATCCCAGGGATGCAAGGTTGGTTCAACATCCGGAAATCAATAAATGTCATTCACCATATCAACAGACTAAAAGTTAAGAATCACATGATTATTTCAATAGATGCAGAAAAAGCATTCACTAAAATACAGCATCCCTTCATGCTCAAAATACTAGAAAAAATTGGGGTAGTGGGATCATTCCTTAACATTGTGAAGGCCATCTATGCTAAGCCCATGGCCAAAATCATTCTAAATGGTGAAAAACTGAAAGCATTCCCCCTGAAAACTGGAACAAGGCAGGGATGCCCTCTTTCACCACTTCTATTCAACATCGTCCTTGAAACTCTAGCCAGAGCAATTAGACAAACCAAAGAAATTAAAGGGATACGAATTGGAAAAGAGGAACTCAAACTATCCCTGTTCGCTGATGACATAATTATATATTTAGAGGAACCTGGAAATTCCACCAGAAAACTCTTAGAACTCATAAGTAAATTCAGTAAAGTAGCAGTTTACAAGATCAATGCTCATAAATCCAATGCATTTTTAAACGTAAGTGATGAATCTTCAGAAAGAGAAATTAGGAAAACTACCCCATTCACAATAGCATAAAAAAAAAATAAAATACTTGGGAATCAATCTCACAAAAGAGGTGAAAGACCTCTACAATGAGAACTATACAACACTAAAGAAAGAAAGAACACCTTAGAAGATGGAAAGATCTCCCATGTTCATGAATAGGAAGAATTAATATTGTCAAAATGGCCATACTACCAAAAGTGCTATATAGATTCAATGCAATTCCAATTAAAATCCCAATGATGTACCTCACAGAAATAGAGCAAGCAATTATGAAATTCATCTGGAAGAATAAGAAACCCAGAATAGCTAAAGCAATCCTCAGTAGAAAGAGCGAAGCAGGGGGTATCGCAATACCAGATCTTCAACTCTATTACAAAGCAATAGTAACAAAAACGGCATGGTATTGGTACCAAAATAGACAGGTAGATCAATGGTACAGAATAGAGGACATGGACACAAACCCAAATAAATACAATTTTCTCATACTAGACAAAGGGGCCAAAAATATGCAATGGAGAAAAGATAGCTTCTTCAACAAATGGTGCTGGGAAAACTGGAAAACCATATGCAACAGAATGAAATTAAACCCCTATCTCTCACCCTGCACAAAACTCAACTCACAATGGATCAAGGACCTCGGAATCAGACCAGAGACCCTGCATCTTATAGAAGAAAAAGTAGGTCCAAACCTTCAACTTGTTGGCTTAGGAGCAGACTTCCTTAACAGGACTCCCATAGCACAAGAAATAAAAGCAAGAATCAACAACTGGGATAGATTCAAACTAAAAAGCTTTCTCTCAGCAAAGGAAACTATCAGTAATGTGAAGAGAGCCTACAGAGTGGGAGAATATCTTTGCCACTCATACTTCAGATAGAGTGCTAATTTCCAGAATATATAAAGATCTCAAAAAACTCTACACCAAGAATACAAATAATCCAATCAACAAATGGGCTAAGGAAATGAACAGACACTTCACAGAAGAAGATGTACAAGCAATCAACATATATATGAAAAAATGTTCAACATCTCTAGTAATAAGAGAAATGCAAATCAAAACTACCCTAAGATTTCATCTCACCCCAATTAGAATGGCGATTATCAAGAACATAAGCAACAATAGATGTTGGCGAGGATGTGGGGAAAAAGGTACACTCATACATTGCTGGTGGGGTTGCAAACTAGTGCAGCCACTCTGGAAAGCAGTATGGAGATTCCTCAGAAAGCTTGGAATGGAACCACCATTTGACCCAGCTATCCCACTCCTTGGCCTATACCCAAAGGACTTTAAATCAGCATACTACAGAGATACAGCCACATCAATGTTCATAGCTGTTTAATTCACTATAGCCAGATTGTGGAACCAACCCAGATGCCCTTCAGTTGATGAATGGATAAAGAAACTGTGGCATATATATACAGTGGAATATTACTCCGCCATGAGGAATGACAAAATTATGGCATTCGCAGGCAAATGGATGAAATTGGAGGATATCATGCTAAGTGAGATAAGCCAATCTCAAAAAACTAAAGGACGAATGATCTGGCTGATAAGCGGATGAGGACATATGGGGGGGGGTAGGAGGGGTTAGTGTTAGGGTTAGGGTTAGGTTTAGAGTTAGGGATAAGGAGGGTGGTAAGAATGGAGGAAGAAGGGAATGTATGGAGGGAAAAGAGGGGTGGGAGGGGAGGGGGGAAGGGAAAAATAACAATGAATCAAACAACATTGCCCTATGTAAATTTATGATTTTTAATTAAAATTTAAAAAAGAACAAATGTATGAATAAAACTGCAAATAAAAGATCAACACAGCTTAAACCCTCATATAACCATACCCACTTAATTCAAACCAAGGCTAAATAATAAACGAGTGCAGAATAAAGCTATTAACATGAAAGTAAAATTATATGGATATGTGTGTGTGTGTGTGTGTGTGTGTGTGTGTGTGTGCAGTGAGAACATACCCACCTACACAAACACAAAATCATCTATAATGGAAAAAAGTTTTAAAAATTGCACTGTGATGAAATGATGTTTGAAAATTTGAAAAAGCTAAAATTTAAAAAGAATATAAAAAATTTTAAATTTTAAAAATTTTTTAATTTTTAAAAGAGAAAATCTTAATGAGATATAAAAACCTTGTTTCTGCTGTGGTAGTCAAAGCCGTTGGCAAAGATGGATTTTCATCCTTCTTTTTTAATGCATAATTAAGCAGTTTATTCTTAGCTTTTAATTTTTTACAGACTGCATTTTGATTCATTGTACACAAATGGTGTACACCATTTCATTTCTATGGTTGTACACAATGCAGATTCATACCATTCATGTAATCATACATGTACATAGGGCAATGATGTCTGTCTCATTTCACCATTTTTCTTACTCCTCTCCCTCTCATTTCCTTCTACATATTCTAAAGTTCTTCCATTCTTCTCTCATTCCCCACCCCCCCAGCCCCATTATATATCATCCTCCACTTATCAGGGAAAACATTCAGCCTTTGGTTTTTTGGGCCTGACTTATTTCACTTAGCAGGATATTCTCCAATACACAAAAAATACAAAGAACCCAATCAATAAATGGGCCAAAGAACTGGACAGACACTTTACAGAAGAAGACACACAGGCAATTAATAGATATATGAAAAAGTGTTCAACATCTCTAGTAATTAGAGAAATGCAAATTGAAACAACTCTAAGAGTTCATCTTACTCTAATTAGAATGGCTATTATTAAGAACACAAACAATAATAGATGTTGGTGTGGATGTGGGGAAAAAGGCATACTTTTACATTGCTGGTGGAGTTGCAAATTGGTGCAGCCACTCTGGAAAGCAGTATGGAGAATCCTCAGAATACTTGGAATGTACCCATCTTTTGACCCATTTATACCACTCCTTGGTTTATACCCAAAGGACCTAAAATCAGCAAACTATAGTAACACAGCCACATCAATGTTTATAGCAGCTCAGCTCACAATAGCTAGATTGTGGAACCAACCTAGATGCCCTTCAACAGATGAATGGATAAAGAAACTCTGGTATATATACACAATGGAATACTATTCAGTCATAAAGAAGAATAATATTATGGCATTTGCAAATAAATGGATTTTCATTCTTTGTATATTTATTTTTGGCTCTACAACCCTTGGGACCATGGCTGTGGGTTATTAAGTCTGATGTCTTTGTATTCCTCACCTAGCTGCCAGCTGGGTCTAGGAGCTCTCAGCTTTGAGTCTCCCAGGATAGGGTGGGAGAGACTGGGGACTGCTGATGAATTGTGTAATCCTGTAGCAGGGGTGATGCAGAGGTCTATATTGAAAGTTCCAGTAGTTGGGATTTAGTCTTGGTTGACCTTTGGAACTCCTTTTGTGGGCATTTGAGATTTGATCCATGCCCCCTATTTCTGGGGAGATGCCTGGATCTCTGGGGTCTCTGGTAAAATCCACTTCTAGAGTTCAGTGACTAACCCTCCACAGGTTTCACCTTCACCACCTAAGTAATTCATCTAAGTGAATGACTGGAGTACAGATGCTCCTGTGTGCCGCTTTAGGCTCTTAGGGAGGGCCCGCAACAAAGGGAGCTTTCTCCACTTGGTGTTCAGTGTCCATGTGAGCCCGGTAGAATTCTGGTAGAGTCACTCACTCTGCAGATCATAAAATGCAACTGCTGGCTACTTCCTTTACATGTTCCTGATCTGTCTCTGCTTGGTGCTGGATGGCATTTATAGATATTCCCTGGGCACCCGTGGTTGTTTTCCAGGCCAGCAATCTCAGTTCCACCTAACTCTCCACCCTGTCTCTGTGTTCATTTAGATCAACCTCCCTCTCTAATCCACAGGTTTCCCCCAGCCAAAACCCATTTTTTAAAATATTTAACTCTTTGTCTGTGCTCCCTCTCCCCTCAGTGGCTGCTGCTGCTTCTAGCCAAGCTGGTGCATCTCAAATGTATTATTTCTTTTATTCTTTTTAAAGTTTCTGTGTTTCTACAGTTTCTTTTATCGTCCATTATTAAGTTTCATTGAGTTTCCTTTGTTACCCACCTTGCTGAGGAGCAGTCTTCCTTTTTTTTTAAGCCTGGTTCTGAGGAGCTGCTGGGAAGTGCATCCTTCCTCTAATCTACCATCTTCTAAATGTCATGAAATGTCATATTGACAAAGAATTCCTATATCATGGAGTTGTGGCTAAGGAGAATAGTAAGGTTGCATATGAAGGGGGATGATGTTTTGGCGATATTTGAACTTTGAGAACAAGTCCTGTGGTCCCTTTATCCAGGAAAAATATGGCAGAATGAAGTTTCAAATCACATGAGAGGCCACCAAAAATTCTGTTGGGCTGTATTATACATCTGAAGTAGTTTCTGTGCATTAGTTTTAGTTGATTTGGATGTGGGGGTTCATCAGCATTCCTTGGCGTAATTACCATCCCTGGGTGGGACTGGATTTCTGCTAGGCATCGCTGCCTAGGCATATCATCTTCACTAACTACACTAGTGTCAGAAGATTCCCTGGGCCTGGGTCTTTTATTTGTCCCCTGATATTCTGGTTTTCAGGGTAAAATTATACATTTCTGTTTGTCCAGCATGTAATGCAGATATTAGCATTAAATGGTCCTTTTCAAGTGTTATGAACTGAGTTCACAGGTTTTCCTCAGTTACTCATGGTGGTCTAGGAGCATAGTGCAGGCTTATGTAGGAAGGTGCCCACACTTTTCAACAATGGTTGTGATCCCTAATACCATTTGTTCCCAATCAGAGTAATTGGCCTAGGCTAGTATTACCTTCTAGAAGAATCATAGAATCATTTGAGCTCACCCAAACTTGCATCTGCTTTTGAAAAAGTATGCTTTCTTCCAAGGAGATTGAGTCATTATCCAAGTTAATGAAGGACCAGGCTAGGTCTGCGTAGGTAGGATTTAGAGCTGAGATGAGTGAAATTTTCAGTGACTCTGAACCTATAGTCATATCTAGGTACCAAGAAAACCCTCTTTCCTATCTAAGAATTTCAGAGAATAGTCAGGAACAATCAGTGATTCTAAAACTTGAGCATGTATTAGAATTATCTGAAAGGATTGTTAAACAGAATACTTAGCCCTTCTATCAGAATTTCTGACTCAGTAAGCTTGAGATAATACCTGAGAATGTGAATTCCTAATGAATTTCTAGGTAATGATTCTGTTCTGAGAAATATACTTTGAGAACCACTGGGTTAGAGAAATTAGAGATAAGTGACCAGAAAGACCCATAAACCAGCTGTAACCAGAGCATCTTTGGAATAATTTGGAATTCTTGGTTTTGTAAGGGACCCCCATACTAAAGTTGCAACCATGTTTTCTGAGATCATTGGTTTGTCTTTTTGTTGTTGTTGTTGTTCTAATTAGTTATACATGACAACAGAATGCATTTCAATTCATTGTACAAGAATGGAGGACAAATTTTCATTTCTCTGGTTGTACATGATGTGGAGCCATACCATTTGTGTGATCATACATGTACCTAGGGCAATAATGTCAATCTCATTCCACCATCTCTCCCACTCCCATGCCCCCCCTCCGCTTACTCCCCTCTGCCCAATCAAAGATATACCATCACCAAGCTCTTTAACCCATGTTTTCCAGATTGACCAGGAGGTGGCACTGAGGTAAACAGCCTATGAACCAAGAGTTCATTGAAGGGCATATGTAAAAATAAACCTTTCTATCTAGAAAGTCACAGAATATCCCATGTGTAACTCATTGAAAGATGACACAAATATTTGACAAACTGAACAGTGTCATTAAATACGAGAATGGATTGAGATGTTTCTGCAAAGCCAATACCACTTCTTATCCTTTTTATTTTTCTTAAGGTTGTACATTCTCTGAAAATCTTATTTTGTCAAGTCCAAAGTTTCATGGAACTGGTGCACAGTAGGAATTAACAAGAGTCATTAGTTATCTCAAATGGTAATCATGTTAGAAAATGGTAACCCTAACAGAACACCAAGCTGCTTGTGGGAGATGGTAGAGAGTCCAAGGACTGTCACTACCATTGAGCCTTTGAATTTGCAGAAGGCCTTGGCTTTGAGCAAGAGTGAATGTTTCGACTTTGCTGGAACCTAAATTAGGTGAGTGCGACTGCTCACTGGATCTCACTACCAGGAGCAGGTCCCCTGGCTCTTTGTTGCAAACCTAGAGAGCTTTGGGTGAAATGGTGGGGATGAAGTAAAGACTTAAAGAAGGTCTAAACAGTGCTGGTGGCAGAATTCTATGGTAAAAAGGAGGGTAGATACTCAGGTCTTTGGTGACTTATTTAACGAATATTTGTGTGCCAAACTCTTTTCTAGAGATTAAGAGCAAACAAGCCAAAGTCTCTGCCCTGTAGTGGAAAAGACTGAGGATAAAGAATAAAGGAAATGAATAAGAACTTTAATATTCACTTAGTATCTTGGCAGGCTTTCCAATATGCATCTTTGTGGAAGATGGTTATTCATGTGGCAGCAGATTCAGTATGAGTTCAGGTTCCCTGAATAAGGACATGACATGATCCATGAAGTTGTATAATTTAACATTCTTTATCTGAATGTGGGAGGGAGCCAGCTTTAAATCCATTGAAACAAAAATTTCCTTTTCTCAAGGGATTTAATATGGACATGGGGAGCAGGGCTGGAGTGTTGGATAGAGACAGAGAGGAGGTTCATAGTGCCAGAGGGCAAGTTCACTGTGTTGAAGAGGTGCAATACATGTCTAGCATGAAAGGTTAGGAGTTGAAGTAAAAAGCCAAGAACAGAGCTCTAGAGTGTCCAGTAAAGGTTGCAAAGAGAGGGAAGATAGCAATAAAGATATGTGCATGGGAAAGAATACAGTGGGATGATTCTGGGTGAATACCAGAGAAAAAAGCAATGAACCAAGGCAAGATTTTATGAATTCCTAGTACATTCTTATTTGGGCAGGGAGGATCACTGCACAAAGACCAGAATGCAGCAAATATTCTCTGACACAGAGTAGAAATAAAGGCAGGCATAAAGCATGGTTGCAGAAAAGAAAACAAGATTTAATTGCTGCACTAAGAAATAGAATGATTGTATGCTTATTTAATAATTAATATATGCCTGGACTATATGAAGTATCTTAAGTAATTAATCCTCCTAATTATAAAGAGTTTAGAATGATTGTAATCTTGTATTAGATAGGATAATTCTATGTACCATAAAAATAAACTTTAAAATGACTTAAATATAATACATGTTTATTTCTTACTCATGTGTCAATACAAGGTAGAGTTCCTGATCAGCAGACAGCCTATCCTATCCTTTAGTCCCAACATTCTCTAAGTCTTTATACTTAGTATCTTCATCTAGTCAACAGAAAATAAAAGAAGGCACATTCACTTCTTATAAACCTTGGCCAAGAATTGATAAATGTGCTTTTCAATATTCCTTTGGTGAGAACTGGTCACTTAGTTGCACTTTGAAGTAAGGGGGCACTGGGCAAGTTTGTCCCTTTCTGAGGATGTCTCCTTACTCTGGAAAGAGGAGCAAAGGGTTTTGTGTTCAGCTAACTCTCTGCAGTCTGCCCCTCTAGCACTAAGTATCTGTTTGCCATTCTTTGCACACTTAGGACACATAAGTAACAACTGCTTTCTGCAATCCCCTCAAATGTTATGATTTTTTTGCTGATACATTATCCTCTTCACCAAGTCTAAAAGATCTTTAATCTGGCAACCACCATGCTAAAACATGAAACATGCAATGGTTGAACAGAGGTAGCATATATGCAATTAGAGTTGTCATCTGGGTAAAAAAAAAAAAAAAATTGGAAGCACATAGCAGTCACGGAACCACAGCAGTATGAAATACATTGTCAAGAACCTACATCTTGGCAACTGGGGAAGTTCTTAATTAGACTGGTTCTGCTCTCAGGAGAAGCTCCCTTGTTCACTTTGGCTCTCTTTTTCAGAGATTCTTCTCAGTCTCGAATCTTCCATGGCTCTGTTGGAGATATATGCAATCTTTGGGAGCTGCCTAGTTTTCATAGCCTTCTTATTGTTCATGCAATCTGGGGTTATGTCATTTTAAAAAAAATCCATCACAGGTTTTGGGTTAGGATATGATTTTTTTTTTTTTTTTTTTACATATTGGTCAGTTCTTTCTAAGTTTTGCTTTGGTAATAAGCAATGTCCAAATCTCAGTTGTTTACAACAATAGAGCTTCATTTCTTGCTCACATTAAATGTCAGTGATGGTTTGGCAGCCCTTTGTTTTATGTGACTTCTTCACTCAGTGATGAAGTCAGAATACAATCTCCCTTTAGTAATATAGAGCCCTCAGAAACTTAGTAGCCTTCAATCTATTTGTTTCCAATTTGTCCCATCTGTAACAACACCCAACCTTTGCTACACAGAGCTCTCAAGTCTACTTTGTTTCTTAGCTTCCCTCCCCATTGACCTTTCTCTCAATTTAATGAGACCCTCTGAAACCACAGGCTTAGGTGAAAAAGTAACACCCTCTATCCTATCTTTGCTGTAGGTCTAAGTGACTTTATTTGACTAAGGAGGCTTATTGGACCTCTGTCACTCAAGGCTATTTCAAACTTATTTTCCATTGTTTAGGGTCCAGTTGCAGTCTTTAAAACTGGAAAGCCCCACTTTTCTGTACTCTCTCCATTCCCTTTCTTAAAAATTTTTCTCTATTCCCTTTTACAATCAGATAATCTTTGCTTTAGTTAGAAGTAACTTACTAATGTTGCCACCAAGCAATTGTACATAAACATTAAGGTTCTAGCATCTTCCAGTTCCCTCTGTACCCTCACATGAAAAGCTCCAGACTCAGTAGGTACTTTGTCTTCCTTCCAAGTTATTGCAGATGATGTTTTGTGATTACATATCTCCATCATTCCAGAATTTGGTATGTTTTCTTGTTACCTACCACCTGCTTTTAAGCTAGTACCATATATTTTAGGGTTTTGTTTTGTTTTTGCTGTTGTTGTTATGGTAGCATTGTGTTTCAATTAACCAATTTTTGTTAGCTAGGATAACACTAGGCACTACACAAATAGATTTCTTAAAAATATATTCCCTCAAACCAAATAGAAATTTATTTCTCACTTGATTAGCTGTTCAAAGTGGGTTTTCCATTTGTCAAAGGTGATACATGGATTTAGATTCCTCCAGTGCTATGACTCCATCATCCTCTAGTATAGAGGTTTGTACACTGCAGCCCATGGACCAAATCTGGCCTGCTGGTTGTTTTTGTAAACAAGACCTTATTAGAACACAGCCATATCCACTCATTTATGTTTTACCTATACTTGCTTTTGCATTAACGTCATAGATGGGAATAGTTGGAACAGAATTATTATGATCTGCAAAACCAGAACCGTTTGTATCTAACTTTTCATAGAAAAAAGATTGCTGGGGCAAAGAAAAACTTGCTGATACTTACTCCAGGATATTTTCCTACAAGGGGAAAGAGGATGGAGAAGGTACAGTGATTCTGAAAGCCTGGTCCAAAAGTGTCACACAGACTGAGGTTCCCATTTCACTCTCATGTGACCTCACTTATATGCACAATGGTTCTAAGTGTAGTCTGTGACCAGGCAGCCATGATGCCCCTTTCCAACTACAATTGCATGCTCTGTGAAAGGAATAAGAATTTCAATGGACAGCTGGTCATCTCTGCCATAATACCTATCTTGTGGGATTTTTTAAAAGTAGCCTTTTTTAAAAGTTAGTAACTTGACTGATTTGGAAGTATTATATCAAACCAGTCAAGAATTTGGTCTCTAGAATGAGAGAGACCTGGATTTTAAAACCAATACCTCAATACATGTTATTAATATATTCTTGTCTCCACCAACAGTAGAAGCTCTTGCAAGACAGGTGAATAGTTAGCACCTTCATCTGTAGCTGAGAAGTTGCAAACATTGGCCTAGGAGGTCTTTAAGATTCCTTCCAACTTAGAAATATTCCATTTGTTCCATTTATTTTACTTGGGCTCTACTGTGTGAGTAGTAGAGTCACAGAGAAGAATGAAGTCGAGTTCCAGCTGTTGGGGTGTTTACGGTCTAAAGAGGAAAATAGATATGTATCAGTCCCTAAACTTAATACCTGGGTGTGGAAACACTGAACTAGTGATGTACACAGCACCCAGCCTGAACTACTAAACACCTACACTCTCTGGGCTTAACTGTTAAATTGCTCCATCAACCGGATTTTTTTTTTTTTTTTTTTTGAAATATCATCTTTACATATTCCTTTGGAATTCATTCTTGATCTTTGACTCTCGATTTCCTCCTTGCCCTAGAAGATTCACTTTTTCCCTGTGTTAATTTGCCATGCTTACAGCACACACTCCTATACATGCAACTTTGTTCTTAAATATATATATTTTTAATTGAAAGTAATTGAAAATAGATGCTTTATTCCAGGAAGTTTTCAAATACCTCTATTTAAAAAAGAAATTGCTGGTCTTCCCTTTGGTATGCTCTAGACCAGTTTTGAAATTTCATCTGTAGAGTTCTGGAGGTTCATGGACATGTTCTATAAAACCTCTAATATTGGCAAGAGCTTTTTAACTTCATGTGTTTATTTTACTGATAAACTTAAAAATTAATGTAAGCATATTCTGGCTAATCAAAATTACTACCTTCTACCAGGTCAATGTTTTATAATCCTAATGCCTGAACTTGTGTTTATACTTATGATTGTGTTTGTCTCAAATGGCAGTGTGGACAGCTGCCTGGTTTCAAAGTGATAAGAAGATACAGAAAAATGGTGGGAGAATTAAGTCATGAGGACTCTGATTACATGGGCATGCAGAATTAAAAAAGAGGTAATCAACCTATCTGTCTCCTCTAAGATTGTGCAAGTGGGTATATTGTTCAGATACTAAGCAACAATGATTCATTAATAATAAATATGCTACAAAATATTCATTATTTAAAATATTGGACTACATAATCATAGATTTTTTAAAAAAGAATATTAAACACAAAGTAAATAACTTACAGAGTTGACCCTTCATGAAAATTATTCTAGGACCATTGTTTACTGAAAAAGATTTGATTTTATAGGAGGGCTATTTATCCTGAACTAGAAAATAAAATCATAGTTAAAAAAAAAAAGCACATAATTTTTTTTGGCATTAAAATTGTTGAAGTCAAAGTTAACAACTGATTTTATATATAGAAACTGACTTGAGGCTGCATCCTTACATATTGAATCTTATATTAGCAATACAGATCAGCACAACAATAGCATGCATTGCATTAAATTAATGCTTGTTAATTTGAATTTTGATGGTTGTGCAGCTTTGTCAGGATTTAAATTGTAAATTGCTTTTTAAAATTATTTATTTTTTAAAAAATTCTTACAGACTGCATTTTGATTCATTGTACACAAATGGGGTATATCATTTCATTTCTATGGTTGTACATGATGTAGATTCATACCATTCGTGTAATCATACATGTACATAGGGTAATGATGTCTGTCTCATTCCTCCATTTTCCATACCCCACCTCCCTCTCATTTCCTTCTACATAATCTAAAGTTCCCTCATTCTTCTCTCACTCCCTACACCCCCACCCCTATTATATATCATCCTCCACTTATCAGGGAAAACATTCGGCCTTTGGTTTTTTTGGGCTTGGCTTATTTTGCTTAGCAAGATATTCTCCAGCTCCACCCATTTACCTGAAAATGCCATCACTTCATTCTTCTTTAAGGCTGAGTAATATTCTGTTATGTATATATACCACATTTTCTTTATCCATTCATCCATTGAAGGGCATCTAGGTTGGTTCCATAGTTTAGTTATTGTGAATTGAGCTGCTATCAACATTGATGTGACTGTTGTCACTGTAGTATGCTAATTTTAAGTCCTTTGGGTATAAACTGAGGAGTGGGATAGCTGGGTCAAAAGTGGGTCCATTCCAAATTTTCTGAGGAATCTCTATACTGCTTTCCAGAGTGACTGCACAATTTGCAACTCCACCAGGAATGTAAAAGTGTGCCTTTTCCCCCACATCCACGCCAACATCTATTATTGTTTGTGTTCTTGATAACAGCCATTCTAATTGGAGTAAGATGAAATCTTAGAGTTGTTTTAATTTGCATTTCTCTAAATACTAGAGATGTTGAATACTTTTTCATATATTTATTAATCATCTGTATGTCTTCTTCTGTAAAGTGTCTGTCCAGTTCCTTGGCCTATTTATTGATTGGGTTCTTTGAATTTTTGCTGTAAAGTTTTGTAAGTTCTTTATAAATTTTGGAGATCAGTGCTCTATCTGAAGTGTGTGTGGTAAAGATTTTCTCCCTCTCTGTAGGCTCTCCCTTCACATTCTTGATTGTATCCTTTGCTGAGAAAAAGCTTCTTAGTTTGAATCCATCCCATTTAGTGATTCTTGCTTTGATTTCTTGAGCTTTGGAAGTCTTGTTAAGGAAGTCTGATCCCAAGTCAACATGATGAAGATTCAGGCTACTTTGTCTTCTATTAGGTGCAGGGTCTCTGGTCTAATTCCTAAGTCCTTGATCCATTTTGAGTTGAGTTTTGTGCAGGGTGAGAGATACACATTTAATTTCATTTTATTGCATATGGAGTTCCAGTTTTCCCAGCACCATTTGTTGAACAGGCCATCTTTTCTCTATTATATGTTTTTGGCTCCTTTGTCTAGTTGTAAATTGCTTTTGCTTTTTAGAGAGACAGGAGCTATGAACACACATTTATTTTACATTCAAATAAAATATGTGCATATTTATTTCATATTAAAAGGACATAAGACAACATGTGGGGGGTCACTGTGACAATACCTTTCCATTTAAAATGAGAAAACACATTATTTAAGTTGCAGAAGCACTGCATCTGAGAAAAACTGAGTCTTGGGGAGATCAAAAGTTCTAGTCTTTGAATCAGCAGAGATTTCAAGTGAAGACTTTGTGTAGAAAATAAGCAAAATAAGGACAGTGTAGTGAATTTTGCATGATACTACATAATAGTTCATTTAATGGAATTTCCATGAACTGATCTTCCTAGTATTTTTGAAGATTAACATAGTCCTATAAAATATGATAACACATGGTAGGTTTTTTTAGTGATTTTATTTGACAAAGTTTTTATAGTAAATTTTATAGTTTCAAAGCTGTAAACCCCTGTTTCCCCACCAACATCTCTGGTTTTCAGTGTCTGGTGGTCTGACACTCAAATCACTCACTCATTTCAGAGTACACGGGAGCTCACAAGCCATTAATCCTGACACTAGATTCCTCTTATTTGCAATGAGACTGATTACTCAATTAATAGAAATAAAACAGTCCAAAACAGGGAAACAACATATATGATTCATACATAGTTCTTTTTCTCATTTAATGCAAATGAATGGACCTTAATTTGCCCATATTGTGATTCAGAATCACAAAATTAGGAGTCCACCTTTTGGTGTATAAATCACATTCCATTTTGAGTTATTTAAAGTGGAACAGGACAATCAGAAAAATGAGAAATTACACTCCATTTATGTATGATCTATCAAAATGTATAAATGTATCCTACTGTCATGTACAACTAATTAGAACAAATAAAAAAATTTTAAAAATTAAAGAGTAGACACATAAAAAAAATAAAATGGAGCAGGAAGTGAATGTTCTTGCCATCAATCTGAATGCAGAATAATTTGCCTAATTGCTTGGCTCAGTTTTTAACAGTTGTATTACTTATACCTATTTTAACAAGAATTTTTAGTGACTTAGCTTTATTAGTTTTTAAATCATTCACTTTTTTCATAGACATTCCTCCTTTTGCATCAATATTTTATTAGTTCATAGAATATTTAAAATATTGCATCAAAAATAAAATAAAATAAAATATTGCATTAAAGGAGTTTGGGAGCCAACCCTACTGACTCTTGCTAAGCAAACATCTTGATGGGTGTGAGGAGCATGAGGATGACAGAATAGACTCCTTAAGCAGTAAGTGCCATGAGCAACAATCAGATGTTCTACAGAAGGAGTGGAAAGCATCATCAATTTTAGCAACGTGAATAGATTAACATCAGTCAAAAAACAAACATCTGTACAATATAATGAATATTTTTAAAAATTAAGGGCGACATGCTGTGGAAACTTTAGGGAGAGAGCAACTGACTGCATGTATCCTAGATCTCCTCAACCCTTTTACTGCACAACAGCAGTAGCCAAAAATACCTTTACAAAGTTGTTTCCATATATTCACTAGTCAAAATAGTAGTGGGCTATTCCAACATAGAAGATTAATCTGGGTTTTTATTTTTTCCCATAAGTTTGAGGGATAACTCACTTTATATTAATAGTTGTTTTAAATTATCAGTAATTGCTGTAGCAATTGTTATTTTTAATGATCTGCTGTTTTGTGTTGTGAAGAGTTAGAATCCCAGCAAACCTTGTTTTATCCTCACAGGAAGGGCAAATTCTGTGCTCTGACAGCTCATAGATCATTGCACATGGTTCCTCCTGCTGGTGTATCCAGCTACCTTCTTTCCATTTGTTCATCCTTGTACCAATCAAGACTCATCTCCATGTTCTCTCCTGACTCCAGACCTTGCTTGTCTCTCCCTTTACCAGCATTACAGCACTATGACATTTAATGATGCCTTGAATCACACACTGCCCAATCTGTGTGTATCTTGTCCCTCCAAAACAGACTGCAAATCCCTCGGCAGAGGATTACATCCCCCCACGTCTTTCTCCTGTTCACAGAATCACTAGATCACCGATAGTTTCTTGTTAAATTGAACTGAATGCCAGCAGGCTGCAAGAATAACAGTGTAGATTTTCGAACAATTATTATTAAGTTTTTATTCTATATAAAGTGTCCAGAAAGAGGTTTAGAATGTATAGCCCTTTGCCTATTACATCCAAATGAACTGTTTCCTGTGTAGGTGCACAGAGAAGTTGGGGAAATTTTAGATAGATTTACTAAAATTAAAAAAGAAAGAAAGAAAGAAAAGAAACCAGATGGTTCATTCATCTACTGCCCTAGGTTAAGTGCTGGGAGAAAAATTGTCTACTATTTCTACAAACTTAAGGAAGGCCATGTCATGCTTACTCATTCTGTTAAAATAATGTCTGACACTGAAAAATGTTAGTTATCCTAAAAATTGTTTGCTATCATTGTCACAATCATCACTGCCACAAACATAACCCAAGCCCTAACATAGGAGTTGATTATTCACTTTCCAGCAACAGTGAGAATAGTTGAGCATGGAATTTGAGATTCACAACAAGAACAAAAAGTCTAAATAAAATTTTTGCCTTGGGAAATTCTCTTTGCAAATTCTCCATCTGTTTCACCTGTTTGATGAAATGAAAAGGATTTCCCTCTAAATTTTTCCATTGCTTCGTTTCTTTCTTTCAGAAGCAATTTTCTTCCAGTAGGAACACTGTGTATTGTAGCCTAATATATCTTCAATGCAAACTCCGGAACTTAACAGGAATTTCTGATAGAAAAGTTCATTCCTTCTCTTCTCTCTGTTGCTCTGTAAAGTGTTCCTATTTATTATTTTTAGCTCTCTTGTCAATATTTGGCCCAAAATAATCAGCCATACTAATATAAGAGAAGGAAAAGTATACATTTTTCTTTCTGATTTTCTTATTCTGGGTATCAGAACCCAGTACAAGAATTTTATTTCCTGTGTCAGACCAAAGTTGTGAGCTTTCTTCCTCTGGATAGGAGTGCCTCTTGGGAAAACATTAGTGTTAGCCCTTGGAGCAAGTGAAGCATTGATCCCATGGGAAGGAAGTAACATTTTTAAGGAAGAAACTGATACAGTAGTATAAACAGAGGTGAATTTCCCCACTGTCAGGTTGCTCTCACACTACTACTTTTGAGAATCCTTTGAAGAGGAGGACTCACTGAAAACTTAAGTTCCTGAAAAGGGAGGATCTGCAGTGAGCAGAGAGCATTATCCAGAGGGGATTGCAATGGAGGAGACTCTCCTATACAACAAGCAACATCACAAAGTAACAAGACTCCTCTACATAGAGAGAAGGAAGGCCTATTAAAAGACAAAGGAATGGTTTATAGGCACGATTCTTTTCCATACAATGTTCTGTTGCTGACCCCAAAAGTATTCAAGCACCTATGAATGGTGACTTCTTTTTTCCATCTGCCTGTCCAGTTTTGAGTCTTTGTAATTCTGCCTTTTCCAAGGTTCTCTAAGTTCATCCTCCCTGTATTTGTCAAGGTTTGAAACAGAACCAAAAGAATGTGTTTCTGTGTATATGTATATAATGTATGGTTTATTGTAAGGAATTGACTAGTAAAGATTTTGGAGGCTGCTAAGTCTCAGGTTTCAAGTTCTGCAGGGTGAATTAGCAAGATGGAGTCCCAGAAGAGCAAATAGTTTCATACTAGTCCAAGTCTGAAGATTCTAGAAACCGAAGAGCCAATGATGTGTTGTTACCTGTCCTAAGACCAGCAGGTTTGAGACCTAGGAAGAAAGATTGTTTCAGTTTGTGTCCAAAGGCAGGAAAAAAAGCTACTGTCCCAGTTCCAAGGTATTCAGACAGGAGAAATTCTCACTTGCTTGGAGGAGGATAGGCCTTTTTGTTCAATTCTTGAACTAATTGTACAAGGCCCACCTATATTAGGGGGATAATTTTGCTTTACTCAGTCTGTTGATTTAAATGTTAATCTCATCACAAAACACCCTCAGAGAAACACCCAGAATGTTTGACCAAATATCTGGCTATCCATGGCCCAATCAGGTTGACAGAAAATATTGGCATTGTATTTCCCCAGAGAGAGGTAGAGATGGGGGGGGGGGGGGGGGGCAACATGCTTTCATCTCTTTTCTTAACTATGATAACCTCATGAGAAATTATTGAAGACAGCATTATTCATTATTCATTATTCCTCTCAATTTTGTCATTGTTGTAGGTTAGGTTCTGAAACTGTTACTATATAGAATGCTTATTAGGAGTTTCCTATTAGGATCCATACCTGTAGCAAGAAGGAAATGGGGTGGAATTTGAGTAAAAAGAGAACCTGAGCTATGATGCAGCCTGATGATATGGAGCTCTGGAATTAAATAGCTACTTGTAGTGGTCCCATGTTGGGCCAAAAGAGTCAAGCCTTTACACTCTTGTTTTTATCAGCCACTGGATGCGATCCATCTTGCAAAGGTTCTGATCTTAAGAAAAGCAGCTCTCTATGGCTCAGCTTCCACTGAAGGAACTGACAGCTCTGCCAAGGGAATTCCCATCTGCTGGAGCAACAAGCCTATCCTTGGAGGGAGTTTCTGGGACCTTCCAACCTCCACCAAGATAGTTATGGCTTAAATACCATGTTCTGTTCTCCATAAGGACTTCTGTAATTCTCAGATGTCTCTTTTTTGCTGTTATTTAAAATGGAAAAATATTCTAGAAATTAATTGTAATTTAAATTAAATTAATTATTCATATTTGGAGGTAAAATAATTTTATTTCACAGCTGTTTTTAAGACCACAGGGGCACTATTTTCTTCATATAAAAACAAATACTTGCTACAGTTAACCTATTAGTACAGATACCTGTACTTACTAGAAAATGATTATATAGATGTTCTGAAAGACAAATACTCCTCATTATATGGTTTCAGTGAAGTTGCTTGGAAATATCTCACATCTGATCTCTTTCCTAAAATATACTATTCCACTGCTCTGCATCTTTTGATTAAAACGTGGATTACTGTCAACAGTGTATGTACTGCATTCTTGCATATTTGATAATATACATTCAGACTGGTTTATTATTTAAAGTTCCATTGGTTCATCATTCTTTTCTGCCAGATCATTAGCAGGCTGAGCCTTTCTCTGTGGTCTTTCTTCAAGACTTTTCAGGAATGGAGATACATCATCACCATCATCCTTTATAGTTAGGTTCCCATCTGCAGGAAATGCCTTTCTTAAAGCAAGCAGATCATGTTTAACCACTTTGTATAAGATGTACTCCGTCACCTCAGACATATGTCTCTTCAAGTAAGTGCATACTGATTGGGAATGAGCTCCAGTGACATAACTCTGAGTCACAACAGTTAGAAGATGGACAGATCTGGAAAATGTGAGGGCCCATATTATCATAACCAATAATAAGCAACCCAACACCATATGGTCTCCAGTCATATTGTGTGTTGGTATCTGGGTCTTGCTTCCAGTTAAAAATATAAGATGAGACATAGGAAGTGGTCTATCAAATACAAGTCTGGAATCTGAGCATTCCTGGCTCACAAAATCACATAACAGTCTAGTTCCATAGTTGAGATATCAATGTGGTTGTCAATGTGGAGAACTTTTTCTGGTGAACTGAAAGCTCTGACTGTACCCTCTTCAATGTGATCAACACTGTGTGCATTTTCCATTTCAGACCAATTGTGACTGAACCTTGTTTAATAGCATCCACGGTCTACTCAATTTGAAGACTCCAAGCAGTGACATCATTGTCATACTGGTCAAAACATAGTACTGGTGTGGATCTGGCTGCCCGTTTTCTGCAAAATTGCTAATGAAGGAAACTAAATGTATTTTTTTAACTGATACATAAAGATGTAAAATTGTGTATGTTAGTGGGGTACTGTATACTCTTTCAAAGGTCTCTTTTTGAAAGGTACAAAAATAAAGCTAAACATTTGTCATTTCTTCCACTTTGTATTTATGCCATAACCAAATTCTTTTCAAGGTACTATGAATGTTTCTTTCCTTTTCTCTTTTGTATCATAACTTGAAAAATTTTAATTATATATAACTAGGGGGTGCAAAGTGAGGCTGTGATTTGTGAATATACTGAGGAATAATTACATCAAGTTAATTACCATATCTTTCACCTCAAATACTTATCATTTTTTGTGGGGAGAATATTTGGAGTGTACAATATATTTTTACTAATTATACTCACCAGGTTATGCAATCAATTTCAAAAAGGAAGTCTTATTTCTCCTGTCAAACTGCAATACTGACATTCTGGTACCCTTTGACCATCACCTCCCCATTCCCTGCACCTTGAAAGTCTCTTCACGCCCCAGAAGAATTAAATAAGGATGTGTTTATAAAGACAAAAACTGACCAAAGATTAGTAGTTCAAAATAGTATGGAAAATCTTTCTGTTTTAGGTAAAAAGTGATTGGACTTAATTTAAGTCCTAATTTTTTTATCTTGTTTACTAACTTGCTGTTCCTAAAGCACTGATTTGACTTAATTTTCATCATAATCAATGAAAGAATTCAGATTTTGCGTTACCTTACAGTCTATGACAGAGCTGAGAGTCATGGCGAAGTTTCTCCATCCTAAGATAAAAATCTAATCTCCCCAAATAGAACCTCAAATCCTCAGTTTGAAAGAGTTGCCTAACCTCAGTGCCAACACTGGCTGATCCATGAGCACACTTGATGTAGGTTTCAATTCCAGTCATCTTTCTTGGTAGAAAAAGAGAGGAAGGAAGAGAGAGAGAATGTTTACGAGCAAGAGAGAGATCAATCAGTTGAATTACATTTTAATATTTTCTATCCCTACTGAATACATTGAGTCTAAAAGCAGAGCATAAAAACCCAACTCAGCTGAAATATGAACTACCATTTGTTATTATCAATGCTGTATGTCATCATTACCAGCCTCATATTTCAAGAGGACAGCTGGTACTTCCAAGGTCAATGACAGTTTTATATAAAAACCCCAAATGAAAGGACTACAGAGATCAAAGATTTGGGACAATCATAAAGAGAAAGATTGCCATATGCTAGCTCATCCATTCCAAAAATTGGCTTTTTATTTTTGGTACCTATGATGAAAGAATGGGCAGAGATTGAAAAGGAGGATTTAATGAAAGCTATCAAGATGACACCACACTTCAAAGTAAGTTAAATATTCTATAGGAAAAGTCACTAAAGAGAGCTATACACACACAATGGCTACTACCAAATGTCCACTCCCTGTTGCTGCATTCATTTCGAGAAGGCTTGATGCTAATTTGAACCAATTCAATTATACAGCAGGATAATAATGGTCTCACAGACAGATGAAAACAAATCAAAATCAGCTCTGTGGTACCAAGGAATAGATATGGACATACTGTGTTAGGTTTTCAATAACCTTAGTGTATTTACATTAATGGGAGAGGAGGGACACTGAGTTTTCAAAGCTTTTGTATTTTCAGAGCTAAGTTTTCTTGCTACAGAATAAGAGTGGGGTTACTATGAGAAATTACCTAAATCCAGGTCACTTAGCTGCATGATGCCAACATCTGCTTTAGTGACCTTGAGTCTGTCCAGGAGTGAGGTAGAATGATTCAGGCACTTGGGAGCAATGGGAGGGAATGCAGGATGTTCCCAATTATTTCAGCTTCCCATGCTGCCAAATTTACACATTTACCTTCATTTTAGAGTCATGAGTTGAAGCTGTTTGGAGAATACTGTGAAAGGAAGGAGTGACTAAGCTAGAAAAGTGGAGAATATTGCCAAGAACCCAGAAAAATATATATTAAGCAAAGTATAACTTCCAGTCAGACTCTGGCGACAGTTTATTGCCTGGATAATAATCTGGTCCTTCCTTGGCTTCATCAGTATTAATTTTTTTAACCTTTCTCCTCCATTTATCATCAAATTATATGTTCTGATTTGCTCAGAAACTGGAGGGACTCATATACATGAAAGTCTGTCTTATTTATGAAAGCAATATTTTATTCAAAATATTAAATAAAGGAATTGAAAATAGAGAGATTACTCTGGATCTCTTGTAAGGAGCGTCACCAGTTTCAACCCTAGCTGAGCTTGCTCTGGGTCCTGGCTACTTTCTTACTGAGATTAGGGTATCTTTGTCCCAAGTCATACACTTATTTCAGACTCTGAGCTCACTGCAGAAAGTAAGTCTGGAGTTCTCCTGGTTATTATGTATAATAATCTGCAGAAACCCGTCTCCTGTTGCCTGAATGTTTGTGACTACCTAAAGTTCAGCTACCGAAATCCTGATACCCAAGGTGTTAATATTAGGAGTTGGGCTCTTGGGAAGTGCTTAGGTCCATAAGACTGGAGTGCCCCTCTCAAAGGGATTAGTACCCTTCAAAAAGTGCACCATTCTGAAGATCAGCATCCTTCCTGCCTGTGAGGACACAGTGAAAAGTGGCAGTTCATGACAACAAGTTGTGGACACCTTGATTTTGGACCTCAGTCTGCAGTTATGAGAAATAGATTTCTGTTGTTTATAATCCAGTTGTCCATGTTTAGGAGGAACAGACTAACACATCCTCCCACCACCACTCCAGGTTCTTCCTCACTGCTCCTTTTCAGACCCTCATTTCAGATTATCTCCTAGTAAACCTGGATGCCCTGCCTCAGCATCTACAACCCCAGCAACTCCACTGCACATCTTCAGCAATGAGACGAATATTTATTTTCTGAGTATCTGGGAACAGGAAGATAAGTTGCATGAGCGTATTCTTCCTACAGTCCCCCTATTCATCACCCTGTGCGACTGATGACTACACCAGAAATCAGTTCTTACTTGTCTCTTTCCCTGTATTCTCGGGAAGAAGGTCTAAAATGAGGAAGTTAGAATCAAATGTAAATTCAGTGCAGTGTTACCTCTCTTAACACATCTTTGCATTTTAAAAGTAAAAGTTTGTTTCTTTTTTAGAAGTTTCATATAACTACAAGTAGGAAAGTAAAATATGTTTGTGTTTGTGTGTGTGTGTGTATGTGTGTGTGTGTGTGTGTGTGTGTGTGTGTGCACGTTCACTGGGGATGGTGGAGAGGGGGAAGAGTGCAGTTGGAATATTTTACTCCAGTCTATGTAAATCCTAGGGAAGGCCCAACATCCCCCAGACTCTGAACCTGTGACTGAATGAATGATACCATACCTGCATGTTTACTGATGACAGAATGTGCCTTTGTTGTTTTTCTCCCAGACACTGATCCCGCTGTTGATGATGCCACATATATTTTACACCTACTAATTTACTTTATCATTTCTGATCTATTAAAATATATATTCTCATTTCCTCTCCTAATACCTGGAAAATATAGATGCCTGAGTCAAATTCCTGAACAAATTCTTTTTAAAATACCACCCTTTAGTCTATACCTTTATTGGTAAAGGTTGTGATTTTATTTTCCTACCCCAAACTTCTCTTTTCACTGTTTTGATGGTGTTTTGGTGACGTGCTTACCTTTAATTTAATTTCATTTAAACTGTTTTCCTTTGTGGTGGTTGTTATTTGTATATGGTTGAAAAAAAACAGTCTTTCCCTCTTTTCAAAGCACAAAGATGCTTTTCTATGTTGTTTCCCTATTTTTAAATTTTTAATTTATTTTTAATTTTTTCCTCATTTTCTATTGGTGCATTATACTTATATGTATAGTGGGATTCATTATACTGTTTTTGTACATGCATATAACGTAATTTAATCAATATCATTCCCCAGTACCTTCCCTTTCTCTCCCCTTTCTTCTCCTGATCCAGTTGTTCTATTCCACTAATCTCCTTTCTATTATTATTTTAATTAATGCATAATAATCATGTATATGATTCATTGTATATTTGTACATAGACATAGCATAGTGTGGTAGATTTCATTCCCCAGTGTTTTCCCCATGCCCTCTCCTCCTCCCTCCCTCCCAATCCCTTTGTTCCATATCAGTCTTCCTTCCTTCTTTCTTAATATTCTTTCTCTACCTCCAACCTCTAGCTTCCACATATGAGAGAATTCCTTGACTTTATGGATCTGGTTTATTTCACTTATCATGCTGTTTCACAATTCTATCCATTTACCTACAAATGACATAATTTCATTCTTTTTTTTTATTGTAAACAAATGGGATACATGTTGTTTCTCTGTTTGTACATGGAGTAAAGGCATACCATTTGTGTAATCATAAATTTACATAGGGTAATGGTGTTTGATTCATTCTGTTATTTTTTCCCTTCCCCCCCACCCCCCCCCCCCCCCTTTTTCCTTCTACACAGTCCTTCCTTCCTCCATTCTTGCTCCCCTCCTCCCCCCCCATTATGTGTCATCATCCGCTTATCAGATCATTTGCCTTTTGGTTTTTTGAAATTGGCTTATCTCACTTAGCATGATATTCTCCAATTTCATCCATTTGCCTGCAAATGCCATAATTTTATCATTCTTTATGGCTGAGTAATATTCCATTGTGCATATATACCATAGTTTCTCTATCCATTCATCAATTGAAGGACATCTAGATTGCAGGCGTAATCAATAATTTCATTCTTTGTGATTGAGTAAAAAACCATTGTGCGTATACATACATATATATGCCACATTTCCTTTATCCATTCCTCTATTGACGGGCACTTAGGCTGGTTCTGTAACTTAGCTATTGTGAATTACACTTCTGTAAACACTGTTTTTTATATATCACTACAGTATGCTGATTTTAGTTCTTTTGGGTAAATACCAAGCAGTGGGATAGCTGGGTCATCTGGTGGTTCCATTCTTAGTCTTTTGAGGAATCTCCATCCCACCTTCCAAAGTGGTTGTATTAATTTTCATTCCTAATAAAAATGCCTAATTGTACCTTTCTCTACACATCCTAGCCATCAATTATTGCTCTTTGTGTTCTTGATGATTGCCATTCTAACTAGAGTGAGATGAAGTCCAAGTGCAGTTTTGATTTGTGTATTCATGATTTCTAAGGATGTTGAACATTTTTTTCATATTTTTGTTGGCCATCTGTATTTCTTCTTTTGAAAAATGTTTATTTATATCTTTGGCCCCATTTATTGATTGGATTATTGGGATTTTTGGGTTAAGTTTTTAAATTTCTCTATGTATTCTGGATATTATAATTCCCCATCAGAAAAGTAGCTGGCAAAGATCTTTTCCCATTCTGTTAGCTCTATCTTCATGTTCTTGCTGAGCAGATGCTTCTTAATTTGATGCCATCCCACTTATTGATTCTTGTTTTTATTTCTTGAGCTTTAGGAGTCTTATCAAAGAAGTCAGTTCCTGTGCCAATATGTTGGCATGTTGCCCTCTGTTTTCCTCTAGAAATTTCAGTGTTTCTGTCTAATTCCTTGGCCTTTGACCCACATTGAGTTGATTTTTGTGCAGAGATAAAGAGATCTAGTTTCATTCATATATTTCATTATATGACATTTCATTTCATTATATATTGACATCCAATTTTCCTAGCATCATATTTGTTAAAAAAGCTATTTTTCCAGGTGTGGTGTGGCACACTTATAATTCCAGTGATTTGAGAGGCTGAGGCAGGAGAATTGCAAGTTCAAAGCCAGTCACAGTAACTTAGCAAGGTAATACGTAGTGAGACCCTGTCACAAAATAAAAAAATCAAAAGGTCTGAGAATGTTACTCAGTGATTAAGCATTTTAAGCATTGTTGGATTCAGTCACTTATACCAAAAGAAAAAAAAAAAGAAAGAAAGAAAGAAGAAAAAAAAGTCTATCTTCCTCCAATGTATGTTTTTGGAACTTTTTTCAAGGATCAGATGAATGTATCATTGTGAGTTTGTCCCTGCATTTTTTATTCTATTCATTGGTCTTCATGTCTATTTTGATGACAATACCCTGCTGGTTTTGATACTATAGTTATACTCTACCTCTGTAGTATAATTTGAGATTATGTATTATGATGTCTCCAGCATTGTTCTTATTGCTCAGGATTGCTGTAGCTATTGTGGGGTCTTTTATTCCTCTATATGAATTTTAGGACTGTTTTTTCTAGTTCTGTGAAGAATGTCATAGATATTTTGATAAGATTGCATTGAATCTGAAGATTGCTTTTGGTAATGTGGCCATGGCAACATTAACTGCCTATCCATGAACATGGGAGGTCTTTCCAGCTTCTAAGATCCTCAATTTCTTTCTTCAGTGTCCTAAAATTATCTTTGTAGAGGACTTTTTTTTTTTTTATTGTAAACAAATGGGATACATGTTGTTTCTCTGTTTGTACATGGCGTAAAGGCATACCATTTGTGTAATCATAAATTTACATAGAGCAATGTTGTTTGATTCATTCTGTTATTTTTTCCCTTCCCCCCACCCCTCCCACCCCTCTTTACCCTCTATACAGTAGTTCCTTCCTCCATACTTGCCCCCCTCCCTAACCCTAACTCTAACCCTTCCCTCCCCCCCATTATGTGTCATCCTCCACTTATTAGCGATATCATTCGTCCTTTGGCTTTTGAGATTGGCTTATCTCACTTAGCATGATATTCTCCAATTTCATCCATTTGCCTGCAAATGTCATAATTTTATCATTCTTTATGGCTGAGTAATATTCCATAGTATATATATACCACAGTTTCTTTATCCACTCATCAATTGAAGGGCATCTAGGTTGGTTCCACAGTCTGGCTATTGTGAATTGAGCAGCTATGAACATTGATGTGGCTGTATTTCTGTAGTATGCAGATTTTAAGTCCTTTGGGTATAGGCCAAGGAGTGGGATAGCTGGGTCAAATGGTGGTTCCATTCCAAGTTTTCTAAGGAATCTCCACACTGCTTTCCATAGTGGCTGCACTAATTTGCAGCCCCCACCAGCAATGTATGAGTGTACCTTTCTCCCCACATCCTCGCCAACACCTGTTGTTGCTCGTATTCTTGATAATCGCCATTCTAATTGGGGTGAGATGGAATCTTAGGGTGGTTTTGATTTGCATTTCTCTTATTACTAGAGATGTTGAACATTTTTCCATATGTTTGTTGATTGCTTGTAGATCTTCTTCTGTGAAGTGTCTATTCATTTCCTTAACCCATTTGTTTGACTGGACTATTTGAATTCTTGGAGTAGAGTTTTTTTGAGTTCTTTATAGATTCTGGAGATTAGTGCTCTATCTGAAGTATGATTGGCAAAGATATTCTCCCATTCTGTAGGCTCTTTCTTCGCATTGCTGATAGTTTCCTTTGCTGAGAGAAAGCTTTTTAGTTTGAATCTATCCCAGTGGTTGATTCTAGCTTTTATTTCTTGTGCTATGGGAGTCCTGTTAAGGAAGTCTGGTCCTAGACCAACAAGGTGAAGATTTGGACCTACTTTTTCTTCTATAATCTGCAGGGTCTCTGGTCTGATTCCGAGGTCCTTAATCCATTTTGAGTTTAGTTTCGTGCATGGTGAGAGATATGAGTTTAGTTTCATTCTGTTGCATATGGATTTCCAATTCTCCCAGCACCATTTGTTGAAGAGGCTATCTTTTCTCCATTGCATATTTTTGGCCCCTTTGTCTAGTATGAGAAAATTGTATTTATTTGGGTTTGTGTCCGTGTCCTCTATTCTGTACCATTGATCTACCTTTCTATTTTGGTACCAATACCATGCCGTTTTTGTTACTATTGCTTTGTAGTAGAGTTGAAGATCTGGTATTGCAATACCCCCTGTTTCACTCTTCCTGCTGAGGATTGCTTTAGCTATTCTGGGTTTCTTATTCTTCCAGATGAATTTCATAATTGCTTGCTCTATTTCTGTAAGGTACACAATTGGGATTTTAATTGGAATTGCATTGAATTTGTATAGCACTTTAGGTAGTATGGCCATTTTGACAATATTAATTCTTTCTATCCAAGAACATGGAAGATCTTTCCATCTTCTAAGGTGTTCTTTAATTTCTTTCTTTAGTGTTGTATAGTTCTCATTGTAGAGGTCTTTCACCTCTTTTGTGAGATTGATTCCCAAGTATTTTATTTTTTTTCGAGGCTATTGTGAATGGGGTAGTTTTCCTAATTTCTCTTTCTGAAGATTCATCACTTATGTATAAAAATGCGTTGGATTTATGGGCATTGATCTTATAACCTGCTACTTTACTGAAATCACTTATGAGTTCTAAGAGTTTTCTGGTGGAATTTCCAGGTTCCTCTAAATATATAATCATGTCATCAGCGAACAGGGATAGTTTGAGTTCTTCTTTTCCAATTCGTATCCCTTTAATTTCTTTGGTTTGTCTAATTGCTCTGGCCAGAGTCTCAAGAACGATGTTGAATAGAAGTGGTGAAAGAGGGCATCCCTGCCTTGTTCCAGTTTTTAGGGGGAATGCTTTCAGTTTCTCACCATTTAGAATGATATTAGCCATGGGCTTAGCATAAATGGCCTTTACAATGTTAAGGAATGTTCCCACTATCCCTATTTTTTCTAGTGTTTTGAGCATGAAGGGGTGCTGTATTTTATCAAATGCTTTTTCTGCATCTATTGAAATAATCATGTGATTCTTGACTTTAAGTCTACTAATATGGTGAATTACGTTTATTGATTTCCTGATGTTGAACCAACCTTGCATCCCTGGGATGAAACCCACTTGATCATGGTGCACTATCTTTTTAATATGTTTTTGTATGCGATTTGCTAAAATTTTGTTGAGAATTTTTGCGTCGATGTTCATTAAGGATATTGGTCTGAAATTTTCTTTCCTTGATGAGTCTCTGTCTGGTTTAGGTATCAGTGTGATATTGGCTTCATAGAATGAGTTTGGGAGGGTTCCCTCCTCTTCTATTTTATGGAATACTTTGAGAAGTATTGGAATGAGCTCTTCCTTAAAGGTTTTGTAGAACTCGGCTGAGAACCCATCTGGTCCCAGACTTTTCTTTGTTGGTAGGCTTTTGATGACTTCTTCTATTTCAGTACTTGAGATTGGTCTATTTAAATTGTTTATGTCCTCCTCATTCAGTTTAGGCAATTCATATGTCTCTAGAAACCTGTTGATGTCTTCGAAATTTTCTATTTTGTTGGAGTATAGATTTTCAAAATAGCTTCTAATTATGTTTTTGTATTTCCATCCTGTCTGTTGTGATATTCCTTGTTCATTCCGAATTTTAGTGATTTGGGTTTTCTCTCGTCTTCTCTTTGTTAGTGTGGCTAAAGGTTTATCAATTTGTTTATTTTTCGAAGAACCAACTATTTATTTTGTCAATTTTTTGTATTGTTCTTTTGTTTCAATTTCATTGATTTCAGCTCTGAGTTTAACTATTTCCTGTCTTCTACTACTTTTGGTGCTGTTCTGTTCTTCTTTTCTAAGGCTTTGAGCTGTAGTGTTAGGTTGTTTATTGTTGAGTTTTACTTCTTTTATTAAATGCGCTCCATGAAATAAATTTCCCTCTAAGTACTGCTTTCATAGTGTCCCAGAGATTTTGATATGATGTTTCTTTGTTCTCATTTACCTCTAAGAATTTTTTAATTTCCTTCCTAATATCTTCTGTTATCCATTCATCATATAATAGCATATTGTTTAATCTCCAGATGTTGGAATAGTTTCTGTGTTTTACTCTTTCATTTATTTCTAACTTCAATCCATTATGATCTGATAGAATACATGCTAGTGTCTCTATCTTCTTGTATTTGCTAACATTAGCTTTGTGGCATAATATATGGTCTATTTTAGAGAAGGATCCATGTGCTGCTGAGAAGAAAGTGTATTCACTCTTGGTTGGATAGAATATTCTATAAATGTCCGTTAAGTCTAAATTATTGATTGTGTTGTTGAGATCTATGGTTTCTTTGTTCAATTTTTGTCTGGAAGATCTGTCCAGTGGTGAGAGCGGCGTGTTAAAATCACCTAGTATTATTGTGTTGTGGTCTATTTGGTTTCTGAAATTGAGAAGGATTTGTTTGACATACATAGATGAGCCACTGTTTGGGGCATAGATGTTTATGATTGTTATATCTTGCTGATTTATGCTTCCCTTAAGCAGTATGAAATGACCTTCTTTATCCCTTCTGACTAACTTTGGCTTGAAGTCCACATTATCGGAAATGAGGATGGATACTCCCGCTTTTTTGCTGAGTCCATGTGCATGGTATGTTTTTCCCCATCCTTTCACCTTTAATCTATGGGTATCTTTTTCTATGAGGTGAGTCTCTTGCAGGCAACATATTGTTGGATCTTTCTTTTTAATCCAGTCTGCCAGTCTATGTCTTTGATTGATGAATTCAGGCCATTAACATTCAGGGTTATTATAGAGAAATGATTTGGTTTCCCGGTCATTTGGTTCATTTTTAAAATTTTATTTATTTATTTGTTTGACACAACTTGTTTCCTCCTTTATTTGACAATTCCTTTAGGATAATTCCTCCCTTTGCTGATTTGCTTCTTTGTTTTTCATCTCTTCCTCATGGAATATTTTGTTGAGAATGTTCTGTAATGCTGGCTTTCTTTTTGTAAATTCTTTTAGCTTTTGTTTATCATGGAAGGATTTTATTTCATCGTCAGATTTGAAGGTAAGTTTTGCTGGGTATAAGATTCTTGGTTGGCATCCATTTTCTTTCAGGGCTTGAAAAATGTTGTTCCAGGCCCTTCTAGCTTTTAGGGTCTGGATTGAAAAATCTGCTGATATGCGTATTGGTTTCCCCCTGAATGTAATTTTGTTCTTTTCTCTCACAGCCTTTAAAATTCTGTCTTTATTTTGCATGTTAGGAATTTTCATTGTAATGTGCCTTGGTGTGGGTCTGTTGTAATTTTGTGTATTTGGAGTCCTGTAAGCCTCTTGAACTTGATTTTCCATTTCATTCTTCAGATTTGGGAAATTCTCTGATATTATTTCATTGAATAGGTTGTTCATTCCTTTGGCTTGTTTCTCTAGGCCTTCCTCAATCCCAATAATTCTTAAATTTGGCCTTTTCATGATATCCCATAGTTCTTGTAGATTCTGTTCATGATTTCTTACCATCTCTCTGTTTGTTCAACTTTGTTCAAGGTTAAATATTTTGTCTTCATGTCTGAGGTTCTGTCTTCCAGGTGTTCTATCCTATTGGATATGCTTTCTATGGAGTTCTTAATTTGGTTTATTGTTTCCTTCATGTCAAGGATTTCTGTTTGGTTTTTTTTTCAATATCTCTAACTCTTTATTGAAATGATCTTTTGCTTCCTGTATTTGCTCTTTTACTGTCGATTGTGCGATCATTCAATGCTTGCATTTGCTCTTTCATCTCATCGTTTGCTTCTATGATCATTTTAATTATGTACATTCTGAACTCCTTTTCTGTCATTTCTTCTGCCATGCTGTCATTGGGTTTTATTGATGTAACATCTAGATTTGTTTGCAGCATTTTCTTTCCTTGTTTTCTCATATTGTTCAGATATCAGTGGACCACTGAGATATTGCAGATTTCCTGTGTTGATTTACAATGTCCCTGAAGATTTCTATATATATCCCCTCTTAGCCTTCAGTAGGCTGAAGTCTTGGAGGAAGTTGATAATGCGGTGCTCCACAAGGAAGCTGCCTCTCTAGGAGTGGTGGCCTTCAGGTGGGGTATATTCCCTGCTAGTGGGCAGAGGTGCCTCCACTTGTTGACCAATGGTCATCCAAAGGGGACCTAGGCTGTGGGCTGAGGCAAGGCCTGTTTGGGCCTGTGTCTCTGGTTTTACCGTCCTTGTGGGGAAACCTCACCAGGCAGGGAAGACTCACCCAGTGGGGAGGTCTCGCTGGTCAGTTTCCTCCTAGAGGTTCCCCTCAATTTACAGCTACTGCCTGGGCTGGGCTGCCTTCCTCTGCAAAGTTTCCAGGGGCCCGGCCCTACCTCCTGGGCCTGGGAGCCTCACCCTTCGCAGATGAATCTCCTTAGGCTGCCCCTCCTCAGACAATTTGCCCATAGCCCTGGAACCTTCGCTCCGCCCTAAGCCTGTCTCTGTGCGGCTCTTCCACCCAGAAGCCTCCTAGATCCTGGGACCCTGTTCTGCACCTAATCGCCTGGCTGCGTGGCCCCTCCTCTGAGCAGCCACCTGTGGCCCCGAACAATCGCTCTGAGTCCCAGAGACCCGCCACAGGCCTCTTCCTCCAGACAGCCGCCCAGTATGCCGGTGCGGTCACTAGGAGTCCAAGAAACTCACTTCGTGCCTCCTCCTCCCACCAACCACCCGTAGCCCGGGGCAATCAATCACTCCGAGTCGAAGTGACCCTCCCCGTTCCTCCTCCTTTTCCAGATAACCCCCCGGGTGTTCAGGAGCAGTCCCTCTGAGTGGCTCTGAATCCACGTGACCCGCTGCACGGGTCCTCTGGGCACCGCCCGGAGCTCTGGTGCGGCCACTCAAGACCAAGCGTCCCACCACGCTTCTCCTCCAGGCAGCCCCCCTGTGTTCAGGAGCTGTCACTTTAAGACCAAACAACTCACCACTCGCCTTCTCCTCTGAGCAGCCGCCTGGAGTGCTAATGCAGTCACTGCGAGTCCAAAGGACCCGCCGCGCTCCTTCTCCTCCTTCTCCTACTCCTCCGGGCAGGCCCCAGGGTTCAGAAGTGGTCAGAGTCCAAACAGCTCGCCACGCAGCCCCTTCTCTGGCAACCGCCTGTAGCTCCCGTGTGGTCACCCGAATCCAAGCGGCCGCTCCTCTTCCTCCTTGTCCTCAGGGCAGGCCCCGGTGTTCAGAAACGTCGTTCTGATTCCAAACAGCTTGCCGCGCGGCTTCTCCTCTGGCAACCGCCTGCAGCTCTGGTGCAGTCTCTCCGAATCCAAGTGGCCACTCTCCTCTCCTCCTCCTCAGGGCAGGCCCCGGTGTCCTGAGTCCACACAGTTCTCCCCGCCACTCCTCCCCCGGGCAGCCGCCGGAGCCCCAGTGGCTGCTCCGAGTCCCAGTGCTGTGCCCAGCGGCCTCCTTTACGGCGCTCCCAGCTATCCGAGTTCACTGCTCCAGCGGGGGGAGGGGCGTCTCGCCGGCAGTTCTACTTCACAAAGTTTCCTGCGTTCCGGGACCCCCGTCCCATCCGGGATGCCCCCCCAGGGGGTGAGAGTCACCCGGCTACTTTGAGTTGGTCCCAAACGTCCCAATATCTCCTCTCTTGAATCCTGAGTCCTGGAGCAACACGAAATGCAGCCACCCTCTAGGCCGCCATCTTGAAAAAACCTTGTAGAGGACTTTTTGCTCCTTAGTTAGATTTATGATCAAGTGTTTTTCTTTTATTTTTGAGGTTATTATAGTGGAAACATTTTCTTGAGTTCTGAGTTCCCCCTCAGCAGATTTATTATTGAAGTACAGGACAACTACTTATTTTTGTATGTTGATCTTTTATTCTTCAATCTTGCTGAATTTATTAGATCTAGATGAAGTTTTTGGGTCTTCTTCTAAGTCTAAAATCATGTCATCAACAAACAGATAACTTGATTTCTTTTCTTATTTGTATCCATCTAATTACCTCTCTTGCCTGATAGCTTTGGCTGAAGTGTGAAGAACTACATTGAATAGGAGTGGTGAGAATGAACATCCTTGCCTTGTACTTAATTTTAGGAAAAAAAAAACAAAAAACTTCTTTCAGTTTTTCTCCATTCAGTATGATGCTGGCTTTGGGTTTGTAATATATAGTCTTTATGATGTTGAGATAAGTTCCTTCTACCCTTAATCTTTTCAGAGTTTTTAAGATGAATGGGTGCTGGATTCTGTCAAAAGCTTTTTCTGTGCCTATTGAAATGATTATGTGATTTTTTTTATTCTTGATTCTATTTATGTGATGAGTTACATTTATTGATTTATGTATATTGAACCAACTTTGCACCCTAGGATAAATCTAACTTCATTATGGTATATGGTCTTCTTAATGGTTTTTGAATGAGTATTGCCAAATTTCCTTAAGGATCATTATACTGTATTCATCATAGATATTAATCTGTAGTTTCCTTTCCTCAATGAGTCTTTATCTGGTTTTGATGTTAAGGTGATACTGGCTTCATAGGATAAATTTGGGAGTGTTCCCTCTCTATTTTATGTAATCATTTTAGGAGGATTGAAACATTCTTTTATCAAGTTCTAGTAGAACTCAGCTAAAAATCTGTCTGGTCCATGGCTTTTCTTTTTCGGAAGGCTTTTTATTACTATTTAAACTATGTTGCTTGATATTGGACTTGATTCAGTTTGAGTAGGTCATTTGTGTCTTGAAATTTGTCAGTATCTTCTACATTTTCTGATTTTCTGGAATATAAGATTTCACAATGAGCTCTAGTGATCCTCTGGATTTCAGAAATGTCTGTGATATCTTATTTCATTTCTAACCCTGTTGATTTGGGTCTGTTTTCTCTTTATTTTCATTAGTTTGGCTAAGACTTTATCAATCTTGTTTAACTTTTCAAATAACCAACTCTGCCTTACATTGATCCTTTGCATTTTTCCCAGTTTTCTTTAATTTCAACTCTGATTATAATAATTTTCTGTTTTCTACTAGTTTGGAATTGTTTGTTCCTGCTTTTCTAGGTCCTTGAGATACAACATTAGATTTTTTTTTTTAATTTAGGCACTTAATACTATAAATTTTCTTCTTAGGACTGTCTTCATTGTGTCCTGGAAACTTTGGTATGTTGTATTGCTATTCTCATTTGATATTAGGAATGTCTTTATTACTCTTCTCATTTCTTATGATTCACTCCTAATTTAAATGAGTTTTGTTCAATTGCCTTATATTTAATGTGGTTCTATTATATTTCTTGCTCTTAAATTCTAACTTCATTCTACTATGATCTACTAAGGGATTATATTGCATTTTTGAATTTGTGAAAACTTGCTTTGTGACCTAAAATATGGTCTATTTTGGAAACGGTTCCATAAGGTGCAGAGAAGAAAATGAATTCAGCTATTTTTAGATGAAATATTTTATAGATTCCTGTTAGGTTCATTTGATTTATAGTATTATTTAGGTCAGAAGCATCTTTATTGGCTTTATATCTGAATGACCTATTTTGTGAGGGTATGTTGAAATTACCCAGTATTATTTTATTAGGGTCTATCTGGGACTTAATGTCAAGCACTATTTGTTTTCTGTAATTAGGTTCACCAAGATATGGGGTATAAATATTTACTATATCTTCTCATTTACTTGTTCTTTTCTTACCAGTGAGCTTCCTTTTCCTTCTGATTTTTTGCTTGAAATCTCCCTTTTTGTACATTAGAATAATCACTTTTGTTTGTTTCCAGACTTCATTTACACAGAATATTTTTTTACATCCTTTTACTTTCATTCTGTGGATATTTGACCCTATGTCAAGTCTTTTGCAAACAGTAAAAAATAGCTGAGTCATTGCTTTATAATCCACTCTCCAAGTCTGTGTCTTAATTGGAGAGTTGAGGCCATTTACTTTCAGAGCTATTATAAAGAGATGTTTATTATTTTCTACCATCTTGGTTTGTTCCATATATTTAATCCAATCAATTTTTATTTGCTTAATCACTCTTCTAGTAAGCTTCATCCATTTGGGGGTTCTGGGATTTGTTTTGAGTTCTTCTATGTGTAGTACTTCCTTAAGTATTTTCTGTGGTGTTGGTCTAGCTGTCATGAATTCTTTTTTTTTAATATTCTTTTTTTTAATTATTTTTATTTAGCTTTTAATTTTTTACAGACTGCGTTTTGATTCATTGTACACAAATGGGGTATATAATTTCATTTCTATGGTTGTACACAATGCAGATTCATACCATTCATGTAATCATACATGTACATAGGGCAATGATGTCTGTCTCATTCCACCATTTTTCATACCCCTCTTCTCATTTTCTTCTACATATTCTAAACTTCCCCCCTTATTCTCTCATTCCCCACTCCCAACCCCATTATATATCATCCTCCACTTATCAGGGAAAACATTTGGCCTTTGGTTTTTTGGGCTTGGCTTATTTCACTTAGCATGATATTCTCCAATTCCATCCATTTATTTGCAAATGCCATAATATTCTTCTTCTTCTTCTTCTTCTTCTTCTTCTTCTTCTTCTTCTTCTTTTTTTTTTTTTTTTGCAGTGCTGGGGATTGAACCCAGGGCCTTGTGTTTGCAATGCAAGCACTCTACCGACTGAGCTATTTCCCCAGCCCAATATTATTCTTCTTTATGGCTGAATAGTATTCCATTGTGTATATATATCAGAGTTTCTTTATCCATTCATCTGTTGAAGGGCATCTAGGTTGGTTCCACAATCTAAAATTGTGAACTGAGCTGCTGTAAACATTGATGTGGCTGTGTTACTGTATGCTGATTTTAGGTCCTTTGTGTATAAACCAAGAAGTGGGATAACTGGATAAAAAGATGGGTTAGGATTCTCCATACTGCTTTCCAGAGTGGCTGCACCAATTTGCAACTCCACCAGCAATGTAAAATTGTGCCTTTTTCCCCACATCCACGCCAACATCTATTATCTGTGTTCTTGATAACAGCCATTCTAATTGGAGTAAGATGAAATCTTAGAGTTGTTTTAATTTGCATTTTTCTAATTACTAGAGATGTTGAACACTTTTTCATATATTTATTAGTTGCCTGTGTGTCTTCTTCTGTAAAGTGTCTGTCCAGGTCCTTGGCCCATTTATTGATTGGGTTCTTTGTATTTTTGGTGTAAAGTTTTGTAAGATATTTATAAATTTTGGAGATAAGTGCTCTATCTAAAGTGCCTCCCACTCTGTAGGCTCTCCCTTCACATTCTTGATTGTATCCTTTGCTGAGAAAAAGCTTCTTAGTTTGAGTCCATCCCATTTATTGATTCTTGCTTTGATTTCTTGTGCTTTGGGAGTCTCATTGAGGAAGTCTGATCCTAAGCCAACATGATGAAAATTTGGGCCTACTTTATCTTCTATTAGGTTAAGGGTCTCTGGTCTAATTCCTAAGTCCTTGATCCATTTTGAGTTGAGTTTTGTGCAGGGTGAGAGGTAGAGGTTTAATTTCATTTTACTGCATATGGATTTCCAGTTTTCCCAGCACCATTTGTTGAACAGGCTATCTTTTCTCCAATTGTATGTTTTTGGCTCCTTTGTCTAGTATGAGGTGACTGTATTTATGTGGTTTTGTCTCTATGTCTTCTATTCTGTACCATTGTTCTGCCTGTCTATTTTGGTGCCAATACCGTGCTGTTTTTGTTATGATTGCTCTGTAGTATAGTTTAATGTCTGGTATTGTGAAACCTCCTGTTTCACTTTTTCTATTCAGGATTGTTTTGGCTATTCAAGGTCTCTTATTCCTCCAGATGAAGTTCATGATTGCTTTCTCTAGTTCTATGAAGAATGTCATGGGGATTTTAATTGGAATTGCATTGAATCTGTATAGTACCTTTGGTAGAATGACCATTTTGACAATGTTAACTCTGCCTATCCAAGAACATGGGAGGTCTTTCCATTTTCTAAGGTTTTCTTCAATTTCTTTCTTTAATGTTCTGTAGTTTTCATTGTAGAGGTCTTTCACCTCTTTTGTTAGATTAATTCCCAAGTATTTTATTTTATTTTTGAGGCTACTGTGAATGAAGTGGTTTTCCTAATTTCTCTTTCAGAATATTCATCACTTATGAATAGAAATGCATTAGACTTACACATATTGATTTTATATCCTGCTACTTTGCTGAATTCATTTATTAGTTCTAGAAGTTTTCTAGTGGAGTTTTTTGGATCTTCTAAATATAGGATCATGTCATCAGTGAATCATGACAGCTTTAGTTCTTCTTTTCCCATTTGTATCCCTTTAATTTCTTTGGTCTGTCTAATTGCTCTGGCAAGGGTTTCAAGGACAATGTTGAATAGAAGTGGTGAAAGAGGGCATCCCTGTCTTGTCCCAGTTTTTAGAGGAATGCTTTCAGTTTTTCTCCATTAAGAATGATGTTGGCTGTGGGCTTAGCATATCTATGCTAAGAGCATATCTATAGCATGGCTATGCCTTTACAATGTTGAGGTATGTTCCTACTATTCCTAATTTTTTCTAGTGTTTTAAGCATGAAGGGGTGCTGTATTTTATCAAATGCTTTCTCAGTATCAATTGAAATAATCATGTGATCTTTAACTTTAAGTCTATTGATGTGGTGAATTACATTTATTGATTTCCAGATGTTGAAACAACCTTGCATCCCTGGGATAATCCCCACTTGATCATGGTGCACTATCTTTTTAATATATTTTTGTATTTGATTTGCCAGTATTTTGTTAAGGATTTTTGCATCTATGTTCATCAGGGATATTAGTCTAAAGTTTTCTTTCTTTGATGTGTCTTTGACTGGTTTTGGTATAAGAGTGATACTAGCTTCATAGAATGAGTTTGGAAGGGTTCCCTCCTTTTCTATTTCCTGAAATACTTTGAGAAGTATTGGTATCAGTACTTCTTTAAAGGTCTTGTAGAATTCAGCTGAGAATCCATCTGGTCCTGGACTTTTCTTGGTTGGTAGGCTTTTGATGGCTTCTATTTCAGTGCTTGAAATTGATCTGTTTAGATTGTGTACTTCTTCCTGATTCAGTTTGGGAGGATCATGTCCCTAAAAATTTGTTAATATCTTTGATATTTTCTATTTTGTTGGAGTATAGATTTTCAAAGTAGCTTCTAATTATGTTATGTATTTCAATGGTGTCTGTCATGATCTTTCCATTTTCATCACAAATTCTAGTAATTTGAGTTTTTTCTCTCCTTTTCTTCATTAGTGTGGCTAGGGGTTTATCATTTTTGTTTACTTTTTCAAAGAACCAACTTTTTGTTTTATCAATTTTTTGAATTGTTTCTCTTGTTTCAGTTTCATTGATTTCAGCTCTGATTTTAATTATTTCCTGTCTTCTACTATTTTTGGTGTTGATCTGTTTTTCTTTTTCTAGGGCTTTGAGGTGTAATGTTAGGTCATTTAGTTGTTGACTTTTTATCTTTTTAATGTATGAGCTCAATGCCATGAACTTTCCTCTTAGTACAGCTTTCATAATGTCCCAGAGGTTTTTATATGTTGTATCATTGTTCTCATTCACTTCTAAGAATTTTTTAATTTCTTCCCTGATGTCTTCTGTTATCATTGCATCATTCAGTAGCATATTATTTAGTCTCCAGGTATATGAGTAGTTTTTGTTTGTTATTTTATTATTCATTTCTAATTGCATTCCATTATGGTCTGATAGAATACAGGGTAGGATCTCTATTTTTCTGTATTTACTAATGGCTTTTTTGTGGCATAGCATATGGTCTGTTTTGGAAAAGGATCCATGAGCTGCTGAGAAGAAAGTATATTCGCTCGATGATGGATGATATACTCTGTAAATATCCATTAGGTCTATATCATTGATTGTATTATTTAGTTCTATAGTTTCTTTGTTCAGTTTTTGTTTGGAGGATCTATCTAGTGGTGAGAGTGGTGTGTTAAAGTCCCCCACTATTAATGTGTTTTGGTCTATTTGATTCTTCAAATTGAGAAGAGTTTGTTTGATATACGTAGATACTCCATTGTTTGGGGCATAAATATTTAAAAGTGTTATATCTTGCTGTTTTATGCTTCCCTTAAATGGTATGAAATGTCCTTCTTTATCCCTTCTGACTAACTTAGGTTTGAAGTCCACTTTATTTGATATGAGGACAGAGACCCCTGCTTTTTTACTGGGTCCATATGCATGGCATATTTTTCCTCATCCTTTCACCTTTAGTCTGTGGATGTCTTTTTCTATGAGATGGGTCTCTTGAAGGCAGCATATTGTTGGGTCTTTCTTTTTAATCCAATCTGCTAGTCTATGTCTTTTGATTATTGAATTTAGGCCATTGACATTCAAGGTTATTATTGAGATATGATTTGTATTCCTGCTCATTTTGGCTTATTTTCTGGTTTTTTACTTGTCCTTTGATTGGCTTTTCCTTTAGGGTAGTTCCTCCCTTTGCTGACTTGTATTATTGTTTTTCACTTCCTCCTCCCAAAATATTTTGCTGAGAATGTTTTGTAAGGCAGGCTTTCTATTTGTAAATTCTTTTAACTTTTGTTTATCATGGAAAGATTTTATTTCATTGTCAAATCTGAAGGTTAGTTTTGCTGGGTATAGTATTCTTGGTTGGCATCCGTATTCTTTCAGAGCTTGAAATATATTGTTCCAGGCCTTTCTTGCTTTTAGAGTCTGGGCTGAGAAATCTGCTGATATCCGTATTGGTTTCCCTTTATATGTAATCTGACACTTTTCTCTAGCAGCCTTTAAAATCCTATCTTTATTTTGAATGTGAGGTATTTTCATTATAATGTGTCTTGGTGTGGACCTGTTGTAGTTTTGTGTACCTGGTGTTCTGTAAGCCTCTTGTATTTGATTTTCCATTTCATTTTTCAGGTTTGGGAAATTTTCTGATATTATTTCATTGAACAGGTTGTTCATGCCTTTGGTGTGTATCTCTGTGCCTTCCTCAATCCCAATAATTCTTAAATTCGGTCTTTTCATGATATCCCATAATTCTTGGAAGTTCTGTTCATGACTTCTTAACATCTTCTCAGTTTGTTCAATTTTATTTTCAAGATTGAATATTTTGTCTTCATCGTCTGAGATTCTGTCTTCCTCGAGGTCTATTCTGTTGGTGATGCTTTCTATTGAGTTTTTAATTTGGTTTATTGTTTTTCATTTCAAGTATTTCTGTTTTTATTTTTATTTTTCAGAATCTCAATCTCTTTATTGATGTGTTCTTTTGCTTCTTGCATTTTCTCTTTTAGCTGTCTACTGGAATGGTCTTGCATTGCCTGCATTTACTCTCTTATGTTGTCTTTTGCTTCAGGGATCATTTTAATCATGCATATTCTAAATTCTTTTTCTGTCATTTCTACTGCCATGCTGTCACTGGAGTCTATCACAATAGCAGCTTGGTTTGTTAGGGACAATTTCTTCCCCTGTTTTTTCATATTGTTTCTATATATTCCCCTCTAGCAGTGAAGATCAGAGATACTGAATTTTGGCCCCTGCAGGCCTATTATGACCCTGCAGTTTTCCACTACCTCTCCTTTGAAGGGGAGATCAATACCAGTAGCACCCAATACAGAGAAAATGCAGCCCTGAACCAGATAGCCCCTATAGAGACTTTAACATTTTTAAAATAAACAGGGTCAGTTCAATTACTATTTACAGTATTTCTAATTGTGAACAAGAGGATGGGGAAAGGGTGCAGGATATAAGTGAGTAAATAGGGGTACCTGTCAAAGGGCCTCCAGTCTCCTGTAGGTGTCTCAGGAAGGGAGCCACCCTTCCAATGATGATGTCCACACCCTTAGGAATAAGTCAAAGTGCCTGCACCAGCCTTCAAAGGAGCTGGAGAGCCCCAGCGAGGATGCACTGAGTCAGCACAGAGGCAGGCACAGTGTCCCTCAGCAGTAGCGGGGCAGGTGGGCAGGCAGGCTTAGCGTCAGACCCACCTCCATGTGGGGGGCAGGCTCAGCTATGTTCATGAATTCTTTTAGTATATCCTTTTAGAGGAAAGTTTTTATTTCTCCTATGAGTCTGAATGACAACTTTGTTGAATATTGCAATCTTGGTAGGCAATGTTTCTGTCAGAGCTTGGACTATCTCATTCTAAACCTCTTGGATTTTAGAGTCTAAGCTGAAAAGTCAGAGGCAAACCTTATTGGTTTAACTTTTAATGTGACCTGATGTTTTCTCTCTCTTTTATTGTTTCATAATAACCTTTATTTGTAGCAGTCAAAAACTGACAATAGCTTTAGTTCCCATCCGTTAATTAGCAGATAAACAATTTGTAGTATAAAATAGCCATACAATAGAATACTACCCAGCAAAATAGAATTAACTATTGATACATACTATAAAATTGCTGAAACTCAAAATAATTATGCTGAATAAAAATAGTCAAAAAGTACATATGGGAGAGATTCAAGATGGCGGACTAGAGGGTGGCTGCGTTTCGTGTTGCTCCAGGACTCAGGACTCAAGAAGAGGAGATATTGAGAGACTTGGGACCAACTCAAAGCAGCCGGGTGAGTGTTTCCCACTGGGCAGGCGTCCCGGATGGGGCGGTAGCCCCGAAAGCAGGGAACGTTGTGAAGTAGAGCTGCCGGCGAGACGCCCCTCCCCCCGCTGGAGCAGTGATCGCAGACAACTGGGAGCATTGGAGAGGTGGCTGTTCACCACAGCGCTTGGACTCGGCGCAACCCACCCGGGCTCTGGGAGGCTGCCCAAAGGAGAAGGTGCTCGGTGAGCTGTTTGGACTGAAAGCGACCATCCCTGAACACAGGGAGCTGCCCAGAGGAGAAGGAGAAATACGGGCTCGGCACATCGCTTGGAATTGGAGCAGCTGCGCCAGGGCTCTGGGCGGCTATCCGGTGGAGCAGCGTGGTGAGTGGTTTGGTCCCAGAGCAGCCGCTCCTGAACACAGGGGGGTTGTCTGGAGAAGGAGGAGGAGCGCGGCGGGGTGCTTGGGCTCGAAGTGACTGCACCAGGGCTACAGGTGGCAGTTGGGACAAGAAGGTGCACAGTGAGTTCTTGGGACTCGTGACGCACCAGATCTCTGGGTGAATGCCTGGTGAAAAAAGAGGTGCGTGGTGGATCACTTGGACTTAGAGCGACTGCACGGAACACCAGGTGGCTGCCGGAGGAAAAGGCGTGTGGCGGGTCACTGGGACTCGGAGTGATTGTAAGGGGCTCCAGGTGGCTGCTCAGAGGAGGGGCCGCATAGCTAGGTGAAAAGTGCAGAGCAGGGTCCCAGGGCCTAGGCGGCTTCTTGGTGGAAGAGCCCCACAGACAAACTGAGGGGCGGAGCGAAGGCTCCAGGACTGCAGGCAGCTTCTCTGAGGAGAGGCAGCCTAAGGAGATTCGTTTGCAAAGGGTGAGGCTTCCAGGCCCAGGAGGTAGGTCCGGGTCCCTGGGAACATTGCAGAAGAAGGCTGCCCAGCCCAGGCGATAGTTGTGAATTGAACGGAACCTCTGGGAGGAAAACCGACCAGCAAGACCTCCCCACCGGGTGAGTCCTCCCTGTCGGGTGAGGTTCTCCCAAAAGGACGATAAAATCAGAGACACAGGCGCAAACTGGTCTTGCATCAGCCCACATCCTACTTCCTTTTTGGATGACCATTCATCAGCAAGTGAAGGTACCTCTGCCCACTAGCAGGGAATATACCCCACCTGAAGGCCACCACCCCTAAGGAGTCAGCTCCCTTGTGGAGCACTGCATTATCAACTTCCTCCAAGACTTCAGGCTACTGAAGACTAAGAGGGGATATACTAGAAATCTTCAGGGATATTATAAGACAATAGAGGAAATCTGCAATATCACAGCGGTCCACTGATACCTGAACAATATGAGAAAACAAGGAAAGAAAATGCTGCAAACAAATCTAGATGTTACATCAATGAAACCCAACGACAGCATGGCAGAAGAAATGACAGAAAGGGAGTTCAGAATGTACATAATTAAAATGCTCAGGGAAGCAAATGACGAGATGCAAGAGCAAATGCAGGCACTGAATGATCGTACCAATCGACAGTTAAAAGAGCAAATACAGGAAGCAAAAGATCATTTCAATAAAGAGTTAGAGATATTGAAAAAAAAACCAAACAGAAATCCTTGAAATGCAGGAAACAATAAACCAAATTAAGACTCCATAGAAAGCATATCCAATAGGATAGAACACCTGGAAGACAGAACCTCAGACATTGAAGACAAAATATTTAACCTTGAAAACAAAGTTGAACAAACAGAGAAGATGGTAAGAAATCATGAACAGAATCTACAAGAACTATGGGATATCATGAAAAGGCCAAATTTAAGAATTATTGGGATTGAGGAAGGCCTAGAGAAACAAGCCAAAGGAATGAACAACGATTTAATGAAAAGAACCAAATTACATTCAGGGGGAAACCAATACGGATATCAGCAGATTTTTCAATCCAGACCCTAAAAGCTAGAAGGGCCTGGAACAACATTTTTCAAGTCCTGAAAGAAAATGGATGCCAACCAAGAATCTTATACCCAGCAAAACTTACCTTCAAATTTGACGATGAAATCAAATCCTTCCATGATAAACAAAAGCTAAAAGAATTTACAAAAAGAAAGCCAGCATTACAGAACATTCTCAGCAAAATATTCCACGAGGAAGAGATGAAAAACAAAGAAACAAATCAGCAATGGGAGGAACTATCCTAAAGGAATTGTCAAATAAAGGAAGAACCAAGTCATCTCAAAATAAATAAATAAATAAATAAATAAATAAATAAAATGAACCAAATGACCGGGAATACTAATCATATCTCAATAATAACCCTGAATATTAATGGCCTGAACTCATCAATCAAAAGACATAGACTGGCAGATTGGATCAAAAAGAAAGATCCAACAATATGTTGCCTGCAAGAGACTCACCTCGTAGAAAGAGATACACATAGACTAAAGGTGAAATGATGGGGGAAAACATACCATGCACATGGACTCAGCAAAAAAGCTGGGGTATCCATCCTCATCTCAGATAATGTGGACTTCAAGTCAAAACTAGTGAGAAGGGATAAAGAATGACCTTACATACTGCTTAAGGGAACCATAAATCAGCAAGACATAACAATCATAAACATCTATGCCCCAAACAGTGGCTCATCCATGTATGTCAAACAAATCCTTCTCAATTTCAGAAACCAAATAGACCATAACACAATAATACTAGGTGATTTTAACACGCTTCTCTCACCATTGGACAGATCTTCCAAACAAAAATTGAACAAAGAAACCATAGATCTCAATAACACAATCAATAATTTAGACTTAACGGACATTTATAGAATATACCATCCAACCAAGAGCGAATACACTTTCTTCTCAGCAGCACATGGATCCTTCTCTAAAATAGACCATATATTATGCCACAAAGCTAATGTAAGCAAATACAAGAAGATAGAGACACTCTCTTGTATTCTATCAGATCATAATGGATTGAAGTTAGAAATAAATGAAAGAGTAAAAAACAGAAGCTACTCCAACACCTGGAGATTAAACAATATGCTATTACATGATGAATGGATAACAGAAGATATTAGGAAGGAAATTAAAAAATTCTTAGAGGTAAATGAGAACAAAGAAACATCATATCAAAATCTTTGGGACACTATGAAAGCAGTAGTTAGAGGAAAATTTATTTCATGGAGCGCATTCAATAAAAGAAGTAAAAATCAACAAATAAACAACCTAACACTACAGCTCAAAGCCCTAGAAAAAGAAGAACAGACCAACACCAAAAGTAGTAGAAGACAGGAAATAGTTAAACTCAGAGCTGAAATCAACAAAATTGAAACAAAAGAAGCTATACAAAAAATTGACAACATAAATAGTTGGTTCTTTGAAAAAATAAACAAAATTGATAAACCCTTAGCCACTCTAACAAGGAGAAGACGAGAGAAAACCCAAATCACCAAAATTCGGAATGAACAAGGAAATATCACAACAGACATGATTGAAATACAAAACATAATTAGAAGCTATTTTGAAAATCTATATTCTAACCAAATAGAAAATTTCGAAGACATCAACAGGTTTCTAGAGACATATGAATTGTCTAAATTGAACGAGGAGGACATACACAATTTAAATAGAACAATTTCAAGTAATGAAGTAGAAGAGGTCATCAAAAGCCTACCAACAAAGAAAAGTCCAGGACCAGATGGGTTCTCAGCCAAGTTCTACAAAATCTTTAAAGAAGAGCTCATTCCAATACTTCTCAAAGTATTCCATGAAATAGAAGAGGAGGGTACCCTCCCAAACTCATTCTATGAAACCAATATTACCCTGATACCCAAGCCAGACAGAGACAAATCGAGGAAAGAAAATTTCAGACCGATATCATTAATGAACATTGACGCAAAAATTCTCAATAAAATTTTAGCAAATCGCATACAAAAATATATTAAAAAGATAGTGCACCACGATCAAGTGGGTTTTATCCCAGGGATGCAAGGTTGGTTCAACATCCGGAAATCAATAAATGTAATTCACCATATCAATAGACTTAAAATCAAGAACCACATGATTATTTCAATAGATGCAGAAAAAGCATTTGATAAAATACAGCACCCCTTCATGCTCAAAACACTAGAAAAAATAGGGATAGTGGGAACATTCCTTAACATTGTAAAGGCCATCTATGCTAAGCCCATGGCTAATATCATTCTAAACGGTGAAAAACTGAAAGCATTCCCCCTAAAAACTGGAACAAGACAGGGGTGCCCTCTTTCACCACTCCTATTCAATATCGTTCTTGAGACTCTAGCCAGAGCAATTAGACAGACCAAGGAAATTAAAGGAATACAAATAGGAAAAGAAGAACTCAAACTATCCCTATTTGTGGATGATATGATTATATACTTAGAGGAACCAGGAAATTCCACCAGAAAACTGTTAGAACTCACAATTGAATTCAGTAAAGTGGCAGGTTACAAGATCAATGCTCATAAATCCAATGCATTTTTATACATAAGTGATGAATCCTCAGAAAGAGAAATTATGAAAACTACCCCATTCACCATAGCATCGAAAAAAATAAAATACTTGGGAATCAATCTCACAAAAGAGGTGAAAGACCTCTACAATGAGAACTACAGAACACTAAAGAAAGATATTAAAAAACCTTAGAAGATGGAAAGATCTCCCATGTTCTTGGATAGGCCGAATTAATATTGTCAAAATGGCCATACTACCAAAAGTGCTATACAGATTCAATGCAATCCCAATTAAAATCCCAATGACGTACCTTACAGAAATAGAGCAAGCAATCATGAAATTCATCTGGAAGAATAAGAAACCCAGAATAGCTAAAGCAATCCTCAGTAGAAAGAGTGAAGCAGGGGGTATCGCAATACCCGAACTTCAACTTTATTACAAAGCAATAGTAACAAAGACGGCATGGTACTGGTACCAAAATAGACAGGTAGATCAATGGTACAGAATAGAGGACACGGACACAAACCCAAATAAATACAACTTTCTAATACTAGACAAAGGCGCCAAAAATATGCAATGGAGAAAAGATAGCCTCTTCAACAAATGGTGCTGGGAGAATTGGAAATCCATATGCAACAGAATGAAACTAAACCCATATCTCTCACCCTGCACAAAACTCAACTCAAAATGGATTAAGGACCTTGGAATCAGACCAGAGACTCTGCAGATTATAGAAGAAAAAGTAGGTCCCGATCTTCAACATGTCGGCCTAGGACCAGACTTCCTCAACAGGACTCCCATAGCACAAGAAATAAAAGCAAGAATCAATAACTGGGATAGAGTCAAACTAAAAAGCTTTCTCTCAGCAAAGGAAACTATCAGCAATGTGAAGAAAGAACCTACAGAGTGGGAGAATATCTTTGCCAATCATACTTCAGATAGAGCACTAATCTCCAGAATCTATAAAGAACTCAAAAAACTCTACACCAACAATACAAATAATCCAATCGACAAATGGGCTAAGGAAATGAACAGACACTTCACAGAAGAAGATGTATAAGCAATCAATAAACATATGAAAAAATGTTGAACATCTCTAGTAATAAGAGAAATGCAAATCAAAACCACCCTAAGATTCCATCTCACCCCAATTAGAATGGCGATTATCAAGAATACAAGCAACAACAGTTGTTGGCGAGGATGTGGGGAGAAAGGTACACTCATACATTGCTGGTGGGGCTGCAAATTAGTGCAGCCACTCTGGAAAGCAGTGTGGAGATTCCTTAGAAAACTTGGAATGGACCCTCCATTTGACCCAGCTATCCCACTCCTTGGCCTATACCCAAAGGACTTAAAATCAGCATACTACAGAGATACAGCCACATCAATGTTCATAGCTGCTCAATTCACAATAGCCAGACTGTGGAACCAACCTAGATGCCCTTCAATTGATGAGTGGATAAAGAAACTGTGGTATATATACACAATGGAATATTACTCAGCCATAAAGAATGACAAAATTATGGCATTTGCAGGCAAATGGATGAAATTGGAGAATATCATGCTAAGTGAGATAAGCCAATCTCAAAAAGCCAAAGGACGAATGATATCGCTAATAAGTGGAGGATGACACATAAAGGGGGGGAGGGAAGGGTTAATGTTAGGGTTAGAGTTAGGGTTAGGGAGGGGGGCAAGTATGGAGGAAGAAAGTACTGTATAGAGGGTAAAGAGGGGTGGGAGGGGTGGGGGGAAGGGAAAAAATAACAGAATGAATCAAACAACATTACTGCATGTAAATTTATGATTACACAAATGGTATGCCTTTACGCCATGTACAAACAGAGAAACAACATGTATCCCATTTGTTTACAATAAAAAAAAAGTACATATGACTCCATTTGTTATATAACATTCTTTTATTTTTCCAGGGTTGTGAATTGAACCCGTGGTCTCACATATGCTGAAGTACATGCCCAGGCCTATGACTTTCTTTTGAGGAAGCAAAATAATATCTAGCAACGAAAAGACGATCAGTGAGAGGGGAATGGTGGGAGAAATACTGTACAGAGGGACACAAGAAAATCTTTGTAATGATTTAATGTGTTACAGTTGCAGATAATCTCACTTAGACATGTTTATTTAATCAGTTCCCTATAGACTACTTTCAATCTTTTATTACAAGCCATATTACATTTAATAACCTTGTACATACAACAGTTCATACAATGCAGTTATACCTGTAGTGTAAATGTTCAGAAGTGGAATTGCTGGGTTAAAGAACAAATGCACTTTTACTCTTGATAAAGATTATCAAATCACCCTTCATAGAAGTGACCATTTTTGATTCCATCAGTATGATAACAGTCATCCTTACATCCTTACCAAGAACTGGTGTTTTCCAGCATCTGAATTTTGGTCTAACTAGAGGAAAGAGTATCTCAATGTATTTTCAACTGGCATTTTTCTTATCATGAATGAAGACAATCATCTTTAATACAGATTTAAATACATGTGTTTGTCTATGCAGTATTTACTCATGTCCTTGCCCATTTTTCTCTTATGTTAGTCTTTTCTTCATTTCTAGGTGTTCTTTCAATATTAGAGAAATTTGCCCTTTGTCTATGTGAGTTACAAATATTTTTTTCTTGGTGTGTCATTTATCTTTTGAAACATGTAGATTTTTATTTCTTTTACCAATTGGATCACTTTTAGGAATTACTACTTATCTTTAACTGCAGATCTTGGCTTTCCCTGATATGGTAGTTTCCAAATTTCTCCTGTATCTCTAGAGTGCATTTTGCCATCAGGGTAATGACGTCACTCAGTTGATTTTTCTCCAATGTCCAGAATGCCAGGAGTACATTCCCTGTGATATTTAGAATATCCCCTCCAAAAGAGAGCTTATGGTCCATGATGTCACTAATGTAATAACTGAAGATGTGGGCCAGTTTGTCCATGTCATGTTCCGATTTTCACGTCAGGCTGAACCTGTCCATTAATGCTGTAAACCCCAACACACGGATGCCTAGAAGGATGCCCTAGACTCTAGTGAGCTTGGTTCAGATGCACTGGGCTTCCTGAAGACCAACAGGTCAGGAATTAGGCTGCCAACCAGGTCTCCCCAGGGCACAGAGGCAGTGCCAACATTATGAGCTGATGTTTTTCTTTGCAACTTTTAATATTGTATCCTATTATCTATGTTAGGTATTCTGATTATGATGTCTTAGAGATGTTCTTTTTTGGTCTTGTCTATTTGGGGTTCTATATGTATCTTGTTTGTGGATGTCCACCTCACTCCTAAAATTTGGAAGAATTTCTGTTATTATTTCACTGAATATATTCTTAATGTCATTAGTCTGTATTTCCATGCACTCTTGTATCTCAGTGACTCTTAAGTTTTGTCTCTTATTGTTGTTCCAGAGTTGTATATACTCTTATCATGGTTTTAAATTTTTTTTTCTTTACCATATATTGAGTATTCAAATTTATATAACTTGTTTGCAGGACCCAAAGTTCTGTTTTCTATTAGTCTAGTCTGTTGGAGATATTTTAAGTGAATTTTTTGATTTATTGTGACTTTTATTTTCAGGAGTTCTGTTGGGTTTCTTTTCAGAGTCTATATTTCTTTATTGAAATGGTCTTTCACCTCCTTAGATTTGTTCTCTTAATTTATTCCTTAATTCTTTTAGCTCATTGATTATTATAATAAATAATATTTTTGTATTCTTTCTTGGGAATTTCATCCCCTTCCATTTATGTGAGTTTCTTTGTTGAGGGATTGTCAATTTTGGGGGGAGACTTTCTGCCAGTTTCCTTATATTTTCAGAGATCTTAGATTTGTGCATCTGTTGAATTGGATTCCTCTTCCTTTTTTTATGAGGATGTCCTTTGGTGCACAATTATCTCTTCTGTAGTAAGTCCTATGTGGTTAGTATATCTTAGCTTCAAAATCTAAGGTTGGTGTAATCCATGTGTTAATTTTAACCACCAATGACTCTAGTTTTCTGCTGCAGAACAGCTGATTTATTTCATTCTTGGAGAGCTGCTGCACCAATGTGGTTTCCTCCAATTCATCATCTTGTAACTTCTCTATTGGCTGCAGGAGACAATGCCCAAGAGTGGAACCAGAGGTCCCCTGCAGTCATTTCTACCTGGAAGCTGGTCATTGGGTTGGGGGTTTTGTCCCTCCTATCCTATATGTTAAAGTATTGTTGAAGCTTGAATGGGGTTAGTTTGTGTGTGAAGCAAGTTATGCTTTCACTTGGCTGAATTGTAGATATAACTCAGCCTAAGAGTCTCTACCATGTGATCTTCTAGTGTTCCACTTATTCCCCTGTCAGAAAAATAGAAAACAAACAGCAGCAGCAACAGCAGTGAACAATATACAGCATTACAATAAATTTCTGGTGCCTGCTATGACATCTACAAAAACTCACAAAAAGAGAAACAATGGGGCCAGCAATTAATAATATAACAATGGTTATAATCCATGAACTGTATCTATCATTAAAGTAAACAGAAGGTGTCAACTGTGCTATACATAGTATTAGTGACCACAACATGAATGGTGGGGGCAGGAATTTATAAACTAAATAGTAGTAAAATTGCAGTTTATTAAGAGAAAATAAAATGTGTTCAGAAGGAAAATAAAGTTTAAAATATTGAAAAAGTGAACAGAGGGAAAACAGAGGAAGGGTAGCAAGTGACAGCTATAAAGAAGGAGGAATAAGACATCACTAAAGGAAATAAATTAGAAAGAGAGAACAAGAGGAGTTGACTAATACAGGAACTTGAAGAAAGGAGAAGATTAAGAGAACAAAAATAAAAAATGAAAGAATTGTCTCCTCCAAGGTGGTCAAAACTGTTGATAAGGATGGATGTTCATTGCCTATGCCCAAATATAGGCTGGGATTGTGGCTTAGTGGTAGAGCACTTGCCTACCATGTGTGAGGCACTGGGTTCAATTCTCAGCACTGCATATAAATAAATAAAATAAAGGTCCACTGACAACTAAAAAAAATTTTTTAAAGTAAAAAACAACCAAAAAATCAAACCAAACTCAAACAAAGAATCCTAAGCATCCACAGGCAAGACAAGGACAAATAACAAATGGGTGGAAAAAAATGATAAAAAAATTTAAAAAGTGTATGTGTGTGTACAGCAAGAACTGTCACACACACATGCAAGAACACACACAAATGTAGAAAGAAAATGGAAAAAGAATAAAGAATGAAAAAGTTCTTTATAAAAAATGAAGGAATTGTCTCCTCCAAGGTGGTCAAAACTGTTGATAAGGATGGACATTCATTGCTTATGCTATATTTTTTTCTCTTTCTTCTTGGGTTTTGTTCCCCCTAGAGCAGGGTTGGTGATTGTCAAACTCATTTTCTTTGTGTTGCTCACCAATATGCCACTGGAGGGGCTGGGAATGAAAGCTGGTTATAATAGCTCTCAGCTTCTTTTCTCACCAGTATAAGGTAGGATAGAATGTGATGAACTGACAATTGAAGTTGTGTCTGGACAGTACCGAAGGATGCATTCGCAGGGTGGATCTGATGCAGAGTTCTAAAGGAGAAGTTCTGCTGGGTGTTAGCTAGCATTTAGCTGTGATCAGAGCTTCAGAACTTTCGTGAAATCTGCTCCAGAGATATTAGATCACCACCCCTTTATTTAGAGCATTTACTGGTATATTTAGTTTAAAATCTCTTATTTCTTTAAAAAAATTTGTCCTGCCTATCCTATTTTTCTCTCTGTATTGCCTTATTTTTACTTTTTTCTACACATTTGTACTACTATTTACTTTGATTCTATTCATTCAGTTGTTACTTTGGATTTGCCACAACATGAGTACTTCAACTATAAAAATATGAAGTTCATAAATACCTTTTACTTTGTCACTAACCTTAAAATATTTTTTCCATCTATTACTATCTTTACTCTATATTTTGGACAATTTCTCCTGACCCATCTTTTAGTTGAGTAATTCTCTCTGCAATCCTGTCTAATCTCCTAATAAACACACCTCCCCCTTTGTTTTTCAAAACTGCTGAATAACTATCTTTCTTGCAGATATTTTCAAGTTTGATTTAAATTTATTTAAGCATAGTGGACAAAGTTGTTTGATAACCTTTTCTAATTTATCTTTTTTATTGTTTGTTCTATTTAGTTATACATGACAGCAGAATGCATTTTGATTCATTGTACACATATGGAGTACAACTTTTCATTCCTCTGGTTTTACACGATGTAGAGTCACACCATTCATGTAATCATACATGTATGTAGGATAATGATGTTTGTCTAATTCCACCATCTTTCTTTCCCACACCCTGTCCCCTCCCCTCATTTTGTTCTACACAATTCAATGTTCCTCCATTCTTCCTTTACCCTCTTCCCCACCCTGTTATGTATCAGCATCCACTTATCAGAGAAAATATTTGGTCTGGTTTTTTGGGATTGGCTTATTTCACTTAGCATGATATTCTCCAATTTTATCAATTTACCTGCAAATTCCATCATTTCATTCTCCTTTATGGCTAAGTAATAGTTGATTGTGTATATATACCACAGTTTCTTTATCCATTCATCTGTTGAAGAGCATCTAGGTTGGTTCCACTATCTAGCTATTGTGAATTGAACAGCTATAAATATTGATGTGGCTGCATCACTGTAGTATACTAATTTTAAGTCCTTTGGGTATAAACTGAGGAGTGGGATAACTGGGTCAAATGGCAGGTTCATACCAAGCTTTCTGAGGAATCTCCATACTGCTTTCCAGAGTGGTTGCACCCATTTGCAATCTCACCAGCAATATATGAATGAACCTTTTTCCTGCATCCTCACCAACACATACTGTTGCTTGTATTCTTGATAATAGCCATTCTAATTGGAGTGAGATGAAATCTTAGGGTAGTTTTGACTTGCATTTCTCTAATTACTAGAGATGTTGGACATTTTTTCATATATTTGTTGATTGGTTTGTATATCTTCTTCTGTGATGTGTCTGCTCAGTTCCTTAGCTATTTATTGATTGGGTTCTTTGTATTTTTTGGTTTTTTTTTTTTTTTTTTTTAGTTCTTTATAAATTTTGGAGATTAGTGCTCTATCTGAAATGTGTGTGGTAAAGATTTTCTCCCACTCTGTAGGTTATTTCTTCACATTATTGTTTTCTTTACTGAGAAAAAGCTTTTTAGTTTAAATCCATCTCATTTATTGATTCTTGCTTTTATTTCTTGCACTTTGAAATTCTTGTTAAGGAAGTCCAGTTTCAATTTAAAATTCCAGTGATATACCTCATAGAAATAGAAAAAGTAATCATGAAATTTTTGGAAAAATAAGAGACCTATAATAACCAAAGCACTCCTTAGCAGGAAGAGTGAAGCAGGAGGTATCACAATACCAGATCTTAAACTATACAACAGAGCAATAGTAATAAAAATGGCATGGTATTGGTGCCAAATAGACAGGTAGACCAATGGTACAGAATAGAAGACACGGAGACATACCCAAATAAATACAATTATCTCATACTAGAAAAAGGTGCCAAAAACATACAATGGAGAAAAGATAGCCTGTTCAACAAATGGTGGTGGGAAAACTGGAAATCCATATGCAGTAAAATGAAATTAAACCCCTATCTCTCACCCTGCACAAAATTCAACTCAAGATGAATCAAGGACCTAGGAATCAGATCAGAGATGCTGCACTAAATAGAAGAAAAAGTAGGCCCTAATCTAATTTATCTGTACTAAGTGTGTAGCACTTTGGGATTCCAGTCTAAGAGGGGTGGATAGGTTTTGGCACCCCATCTATTGCCCTGTGTCATCCAGGCAGCAAAAGCTCTTTTCCTCTTCAGCTTAAGAAAATGTCTTAAGATAAAAAAGTATATTTTTTCCTTGGTTTTCCATTCAGAATTGTTTCTTATATTTTTATTTTGATAACTATTTATATTGTCAAATTTTACATGCTCTTCAGGCTTTGTTTTCAAAAAAATATTTTATCCAATATTTTTTGTTTTTTCAATAGGACAGTTGGTATGAATAACCTAATCTAACATATTATCGGAACACACACACACCAGGTTTATTGTGCCTTCATAACTCATTGGAGTATAAATGTGTACATGTGGTTTCTCCTTCAGTGAAGTCTTGGCTAGAGTCCAGTCATTTTCAGTTTCTAGACAAATTTTATCTTTGTATTTAAGATGTGGTCCTTTGGCATCTTTCCTACTTCCTCATTGATTACAGTAGAGAGTATAGAATATGGCCATATAGTCCAATTTTCAGACACTTCCTTCCCCTTCCGCTCCCAGGCATCAGGTTCTCAGTGTTGACAATGCACAAGAAAGAGTAAAAAGAGGTCTCCCCACCTAACTATGAGCAAAACCCTGTCTTTGCTCTGGGTTAGTCTGGTTCCATCTGAAATTTGGGCCCTCTACTGATGTGCCCTCTTCTCACAGGTTGAGTGTGACCTACTTGGTGTAGAGATCAGTTTCACCCTCATACAGGATGTTGTTCAATAGCCTTCTTCAGAGGCAAGAGCATTTCCTACTGATTCCACCTGGCAATGTCATTTGGAAGTCAAAAACTTTTTTACTTGACTCTCAAAGTATACATCTGGACAGCTTCAGACTGTCTTGATGACCATGCTCATTTACACAAAATTAGAGTTATCACTTTTTGTACTCTACAAGACAACTCCAGGGATAGAGTAGGAGTTGGATCACTCTTCAAAGTACCTGACCTCCAAGCATTGCTGATATAGCCTTCCATAGAGGGTCTCTTACTTTCAGAACTTTCCTGAGCAAATGCACCCCCAAACCTCAAGAATATATGTAAATAGCAAGCATTCTTTCCCACAGAAACATAACAAAGTATTGAAAACCATACAACCATACTCCTAGATCCTTATAGCACCAAACCCTTCCCCCCAAATCTCTTAACCATACAGGATGCTCTGCTCCTCTATAGGAGGCACATACAAGGGTCCTCCCCTGCACCAGCATCCAGAAGAAGAATAAGATGATGTCATTCCCCTCTACAAGCACCTTAAATATTTAGGGATGATTCTTTGGATTCCCCTGACTGAGCTTCAGAAAGGAGAGAACAACCCCCATCTCCATACATGAGAGGAAGAAGGACCAAATCAGTATATTCCTGATAGTGGACATTTCCTGCCTTTTTCCTTCATCTCATACAACTTGTGGGCAGGAGTGGGTGGCATTGGTATTTGATTTGTCACTGGTGCTTCCCAGCAATTCTTCAGGAAGAAGTCTGGCCTGAGACTGGAAGTGAGAGCATGAAGTCATTAGTGACCTCAACTGACCTTATCCCCAATTCTGTGCAAACAGAAGGATCCAACTCATCATCCATAATTAATAATTAAACCCCAGATGTTAACAAAATTATTCTTCTCTTCTAGGATGATGGACTCTTGAATGATTTTTAGGTATTTCCTTTCCCCCCTTTTTCTCATCTATATTTCCAAGTTTTTCTATGAGTGAGCACACATTTGTTACATAATAAAAATTAAAATGTTTCTCTGGATGCTCCATTTTTATTAATAGGCAACTGTTTTACCCCCTTAAAATATTCATCAAATTTTTACCTGTTACATTTAAATATACTGGCAACTTGCTTTAATTTTCAGATGTGGAAATGCCTTCCCTTTTTCTGACTCTCTTTTTATTTTTTGTCCACTTGAATTTCAAACTCTGTCACTAAATATTGTTGTAATTTTCTTCTCATATTTTAATAAAATAAATTTCTGCTTTAAGGAATTAAAGGAACTGGGAAACTGAAAATTAAATTAAATATTATACTTACTCACTTACTTGATATGGGAAATACCCCAAAACAAATGATAGGTGAATATCCAAACAAATGATAGGTGGAAATGATCATTATTCTGTACCAGACAGTCTGAAAATTTAAAATATATTTTCTAAGATTGAGAGCTCAACCTTTGCCTTCCACAGGTAGAAAGAAATTCACTGGCATTCAACTAGCACAGTGCTTCTTTGATTTGATTGAATAAATTCTTTGGTCACTGAAGGAAACAGAGAACTTGGAAATGGTTCTTGACCAGCCTGGTACTTTTCCATTTTGTTTCTGGCCAGCTATGTGTTCTTTTCCATTGTACTTGTTTATCCCAGAACACTGGGTTCATTGGGCAGGCAATTTGAATTTTCAGATGAAAATTCTTGATTAAATATCAGTACAATGTTTTTCATTCTGGCATCATGACCTGCACAAAGCAAAGAGTTTTCAATTTCATGAAGCATGTTTTGATGAAGCATCTTCTCTGTGTCCAGTTCCATGCTAGACACTATTGGAGATGAGGGGCAGTGGAAGGGACCCCGAGTTATACTGAGTCTAAAGCATACCCTTACTTGTTTTATGCATATTGATCTCATTAGGACATTTGTTAAATAATGTATCACTTATCTCGAGGAAGTAATAGTCTAGTAAGGATAAAACCTCCAATTTTAAACAGCTTATCTTTAAAGATAAGAAGAAAATTATTCAGTGCCAAATAGTGGTATAGACAATTGATAAAGGAGCTCAGGTTCACAAGAATCAGTGTAAGCAGCACAGAGGGGGAGTGGTTATAACAGACTGAGGAAATCAGGTGAATTCTGAGGGATGAATGAACTTGGGGTAGACCAGAGAGTCAGGTGAGGACTTTTTGAGTGTGGAAAGTAACAGAAAAGAAAAAGTACAGAATAGGGCAAGAGTCCATGCACAGCCTTATCAGAACAGAGGAGGCAGAAGAAAAGCAGAACAAAAAGGAAGCTTGGCATGACTCATGATAAGCACACATGGAACAACATTTTAAAAATATCTGCCCACTTCATATGTGGGCAGAGAAGCTAATGACAGTGTTTTAATATGGATTAATATCCCAAATATTACTTATTAATTTCACAATTAATGGTATGAAGAAGGGATAATACCACATATGGGCTCTTTATAAATATTGTTTCATTCAATGCATGTAACAATTCCATGAGGCAAGAATTGTATTCATTCCTGGTAAAAGAAGCAGGAAAAATAGTGGCTCAAACAAGAAAAGGATTTATTATTTCTCCCACTTAAAAAAGTTCAAAGCTAGTCAGTCCCAAGCCAGCTCTGCAACCATCAGACTTCTTTCATCTCTCTATTCAACTCTTAACTTAGGTTCATGGTTGTCTCATGGGTGCAGAATGTCCACTACAGCTCCATCCATCACATTTGTGTTGTAGGTGGGAAGAATAAGAAAGAAGTGAAATGCAGAAGGGCACACCTAGTAGCTGTGATTTTCATACTATGATCTCATCTCTGTCGGTCGGAAAGGATGGGCAACATACTTGTAGCTAAGAATATTCTGGCCCCAACAGTACAGTGATTCTATTAGTAAGGAAGGAGAGTGAGAATGTATATTGGGCTAGGCTGCTAGCAGTTTCTATCAGAGTAATGTTACTTCCACTTAACAATGGAGAGAACTGAACTACTAAATTGCAGTTACCCCAAGCCTCACAATGGTCCAAAACTAAGCTGTTTGTACCACTCTCTGCAGTGCTTGTGCCTCAAATTCTAGACTCTGTTTCTCTTACATTGGTCTCCTACTTTCTCTTGAGCATGCTGAAATATTATTCTCCTCTCAGGATTTTCCGATCACTTCCTAGCTGCAAGAAGATGCTTTGGTATCATAAAGAGTGCAAGGTATTTGGACTAAATAACTTCCTGCATGTATATATGGGGCCATTCTTGCTCAGTTGAGGCTTCTGTAGGTGCAGTTTGTGGAACTTTGGGGAATAAAGCTTCTGAACAATCATTTTATTTGTTCTTTTTTGTACATATGACAGTAGTTTATTTTTGACATGTTTACACAAACATGGAGTACATCTTATTCCAATTAGGATCTCAGTCTTGTGGATATACACAATTTTGAGATTCACTATGGTATATTCATATATGTACATAGGAAAGTCATGTCAGATTCATTCCACTGCATTTCCTATTCTTATCCTCACTCCCTTCCCTTCATTCCCCTTTGTCTAAACCACTGAACTTTTATTCTTCCCTCCCCACCACTTGTTGTGGGTTAGCATCCGCATATCAGAGAGACCATTCAACCTTGGTTTTGGGGAATTGGTTTATTTCACTTAGCATGATAGTCTCCAGATCCATCCAATTACTGGAAAATGTCATGAATTCATTTTTTATATGAAAAAAATGTTATGAACAATCTTTTTGTCTGCTATCATATGTAAGCTCTCCTGACCTGGTGTCTTCCTTCATCTCCTCTAATTTAGCACTTAGTCATTCGTCATTCCTTCCCAAACATTCACATCTCTGTCTCATTCAGCTCTGACACCCCATTACCAACTCTGTTCTTAATAAGAATTGTGAATAAAAACATGTACTGGGCAGCATTTTACCTATCCTGAATTTTCAATCTACAAATGAATTATGTTGAACACTGTACAAATTACTGGACAAGGTACACCTCAGTTTATTATGAAACATAAGGTACAAGCATGTTTGACCCTAAGGAATAATGTTCTAGTTGGGGAAATGAAATGCACACACATTAAAGAACAGCTAATGCTGCAAGGCAGTACATAAGTACAGGCCCAGTGAGGGGTATATGGTGAATCTTCTAGGTGTTAAGAGGAAGGGAAGATTCTTTTTGGCTAAGGATTTCAGGGAAAGATTTGTGAAACAGGGAATTGAGTCACTGCGTGTGGGACTTGGAAAAGTCAAAAGGAGATAAAAGGTTTTCTTTAGGAGGGGAAGTGGCAAGAGGAAAGCCACAGAACTGGGAGACCATTGAACGTGCTTGGGAATCAGGGGTGCATGGGCCTGGCAAAACAGTTGGTTAGTATAGAAAGGATAGAGGAGGAAGTTTAGGAAACTTGTCTGGTGTCCAGAGATGGAAAGTCTCAAATGCCAGCCTATGAAATGTGGATTGGACAGACATTTGAATTTTATCCAAATTGCATGTAGGATCTAGGGTAGTGGTTAATGAAGGTCCTGTTAATTTAAAAGAACTAACTCCAAGTCTGTGTAAACTGTGTCCTGTACAACCTGTTGTCCCCACCCTGGGGGATTCTTCCTCTGAGCTGCAGTTAGCTGGCTCACCCCCAATGCCTTCTCTTCCTTCTCAGCCTGCTTTTCATCTGCAGTGGCCCCTTCATCATGTACTTACAAAGAAGAGAGAAAGAAGGGCTGAAATCAATCCATTTTATGAGTTGATTTTATGAGTTTTACCAAAAAGTTTAGATGGAAAAATCTGAAAGCAATCTTGGATATGACTTTTGGTGATTAAATGACTGTGTCTAGGAAGATAGGCAAGTGATCATTGTAGGAGTAACTTAGGTAGGGGTGGTCCACACACTGGGAACTAGGAGAGGGTCTATGACCCTCTTCAACTGTGCCTAATTTCCTGCCCTTGAATCTTGCAAATGAGGCAGCTCATTTCACAGTGTGATCTTGACAGTGTGATTTTGATTCTGTGCAGTCTTAGGAAGAGATATAGGTGAACAAAAGAGTAGTTTCTCTTCCCAGTAGTCAAATTCCTTCAAAGAAACAAATGACATCATCATGTTTAAAGACACTTAGGAATGTCTGGGGGTTGTGAGTAAGAATCTAACCCAAAGAGACTAATGAGAAAGGAATATATTAGCTCACACACAAAAAGAAAGGCACATAGCTCATAGGGGTCAACATGACTTCATCGACTTAAGTGATGTCATCAGGACACTGTATCTCTCCATCTCTCTACTCTGTTCTCAGCCATGTGGTATTATTTCTCACATTCTCATTCCTAGCAAGATGGCTACCAGCATCTTCATGTTTCAAGGTGCAAGTCCAGTGGAAGGAAGTGCATGCATCCTCTCAACTGTCACAGCCAAACTTCCCAAATCTAATGGGCTCTTTGACTATATGCTGAGTCTCATGCTCCTCTATAGTTATGAGTTCAGTCAGCTCCATTCAAGTCTGTGACACTTCACCAGGAGGTTGGGGGATGGACACTGGGTGGAGTGGGAATAGCACACACCCACAACTCTCACGTTCTGGAAGACATGTCTCTTAGTAATACATGGCACAGTTTCCCCCATGCTTTTCAGCTTTCAGGGACCATTGGCACATGACCTTTGTAAGAGAATACAGATAGCCCCAAAATATCCAGTGGCAGAACTTGGACTATATTTTTAATTTAGGCCAAATTTTTGGAAATAGGGACAACTAGCCTTTATAGAATAACCGATTCATGCCAAAGGATTAACTTTCACTGTAATAGTTAATCTTCATAAAAGTTCATCTTTCAAAGGGGCATATTTGTATTTTTCAGAAAAGGTTACCTCAGAGAGGACAAGCATCTTACACAGTGCCGCATACCTAAAACAGAACTGCTATTGGTATAAGAAATTAGGTCTTTCTGACCCAAATGCCATTGCTGCTTCCTCTGTGTAACACTACCACCCAACTCTGATTTCTTTCTCAGGGCCTGTTCTCATTTCTGTGGTCATAAAATTATGCTGTATGTTATGTTTTTTTCTTCATTAAATTCCAAACCACTGCCTGTTTGTGAAGATAAAAGATCTGAAAATGTGATTGCTGAAAGGAATCTTAGAAATAATTCAGTTCAAAACTAAAAAGCTAGCTACCTCAAAAGATGAGCAGATCAAGGCCCAGAGGAACATTTGTTGTTCTAGATCATAAAAATGTCGTGCGTGGCTCTGATTAGGGCCCCTCACTGCCAGGTGCTTCTTGGACCTGGATTCATATCCTGGCTCCTCTGTTTTTTTTTTTTTTTCTTTATCTGAATGTGACCTTTGGAAAGTTACCTTAAGCCCCCTGAGCTTTATCTTGCTCCTCTATAAATATAATAAGGGCAATTGTATTGAATTTCATTGAATAACAAGTGCACATTATTTCACATTTTAACTCTGAAACCTAAATGTTGCTTAAAATGGAAAGCAAATTGTAGTTTATGTTTTTACAGTTTTAGCAGTATATAAAATATGACTCCTAATCAGTAGTCTTAGATGTTATGAAATAAGGAAATACACCCCTCATATGGGGTTATTGCAGAAATGTAATAGAATAATAAAATGCCTCATTTAGAATGAAGTCTGACACAGAGTAAATGCAGAATAAATGCTAGTCCTAGTTGTGAGGTAGTGGTGATGGTTACACTGTACATAAATAAGAATACGTGAAAGGCTGGGCTCATGGATTCTTCTTTCAAAGATGAAGTTGTACCTGAGTTTTATCTACCTTTACAGCTTTGTGTTTGGCTTCTGGGCAACATAGTGATTTTCCTTTCTTATCCCCCATTCTTCAGTGTTAGATTTGGTTCCCTGGACCCAAATTACAGCCCCTTAATTTCATTCCAACTAAATTATCCAGATTATTTTTTTTTCTTTATTTGAATCACATAGTGAAGTGACAAATTGTTACTTTGTGTTATACAGATTCTGTGCATGACTTCTACTGGCTTTCCTTCTTCTTCAGTCAGTTGGTAAAAGTGGTTTTACAAATATGTTCACTCAAAACTCCCAATCCCGTCTCTTTATGAGAGAAATGTATCACACAGGGAAATTCCTATCTTACGCTTTTTGGGGAGAGATTTATCTGCCCTTAGAGTAGCAGTCATGGTTTTCTCTCCTAGAAAGGGAAGTCTGATAGAATTCAGGTATAAGCTTGAAGTGGCACAATATCAAACTAAGTCAAGTTTTATTGATTTCTGAGACAGATTTCTGTGTTTTCTTAGTCCTATTTCAAGGCATAACTTCGAAAGGCATGGTATGCTTTAAAAGATAGGGCATTCATGAAAAGACATTGTTTTTCCTTTCCCTAGTTTCCAGAATTTCACTGCCTATAGATCTTAAATCAGAATAAGTAATATCTTTACTAATCTTGTTATTCAAAATTCACAGTTTTTCGTATTATTCTTCTATTCATCATTTCCCCCCCTTGTCTTTCAGAAGGTCTATAAAATGACGGGTTATTATTTCCACTACTTCAGTCAGTGTTTATGCCAGCAGGGGGAACATTATTTTATTATTTTTAGAGAATAAGAGCTATTTCTTGAACCAGGAAATTGAACTTGCTATTTAAAAAAAGTAAAGCAAAAACATCAATCTCATCAATCTCTACTTGATTTCCTCTGGGATGCCTTCCCCAGTCCCCTAAAATCACCCCCCATGTAAGTGAGAAGGCCTCTCCATCACACACCATGTAAATCTCTAATATTTATTTTTATGTTTTATTATGTCTTTTGTCTTATCTTTGGACAGGGTGCTTCTCAAGGACAGAGACTGTGGCCATTTCATCACTCTATGATCATAAATAAAAAAGTATGCTAAACCAAAAAAAAAAAAAAAAAAAAAAAAAAAAAAGGCCTAACATGAATTCACTCTTATTCACTCTTGGATCTCTGGGGATCACTATGCATTCAGTTTCACCAATAATGTTTACCCACTGGGTAGGAAGATTCATCACCAAAGTAGATTTTATTTCCTCAAAGCTGCACCTGCAAAGTTGCATGCACCACTTTAGGTAATAATCTGCTAGAGACACTTATAGGCACATATTTACTTAATATTAAGCTGGGCTAGAAAAGAAACCAATTTGAAATTGCTTCCTCAGCTGAAAGCTCTATGCTAACAATAAAGTTTAATTTCAGCAGCTGTAGTTCTCAAATCAATAGACTGCAAAGAGGGTGGCAGAATTTCAGTTTTTGGTTTTGAATACTAAGCAGGTCAGAAGTTGCATTATTTAAGAATAAATTTACTTGATTTAAAAAAAAAACAGTTTTTGGAAAATTAGCCACATGAATTTATATTATTTTCAATAATAATCTGAATCTCCAGAATAAAAAAACATAATGTCTAACCATAAACCATCATATCTGTTACATAAATATGAGGAGTTTTCTCTGGCTGCTTGAGGCAGACTTACAGATACACTTCTACATGTAGATATTAAATTGCATCAGATAATTGGATATTCTTATATGATAGAGTTGCAGGCCATTTTCTAAAATTTCTTCTAGGCTTTGTTTTAAACAGAAAATATTATATTAATAACTTTTGGTAGCCAGATTATGTTATGCTAATATGCAGTTGTTTTTGCCTTTTGACAGTATTTATTCTAGATTCAAAACATATATATGATAGCCAGTAACCATGGTGCATATCTGTAATCCCAGAGACTTGGGAGGCTGAGGCAGAAGGATTGTGAGTTCAAAACCAGCCTCAGCAATTTAGTGAGGTCCTAAGCAACTCAATGAGACCCTGTCTCTACATAAAATACATAAAAGGACTGGGGATTTGACTCAGTGGTTAAATGCTGCTGGGTTCAGTCCCCAGTATCAGGAAAAAATAAAATAACATATATGTGATGAATATTGACAATTTAATAGCTATATTGGCCTATCTACATTGATGTTGTTGACTCATTTTTAATGACTTATTATTCTGGGAATCACTATAGCACAAAGGTATAAAATCATGAATATTTTTATAACCAAGAAGGCCAGATTAAAAAAATAGATTTTAAAATGTAAATAAATTACTTTGCCCTTAGAAAAGATAAATGATCTTAAATCTCACCATGGGCATGAATCACACTCTTAATCCAATGAATTTTAGGTTCCCTATCCTAGATGATGATAAATTGAGGGAAGGAGAAAGCCACACCTATGAAGATGTCCTAAGGTCAGGTTGCACAGGAAGATCTTCCAGTGTTCTGAGGTGGTAGGTAAGAGTTGTGAGAAATTCTGAAGGAGACATGGGGAAGGAGACAGAGGATCAGACAAAGAGCTGAATAGGATCAGAACCCTGGACAGTTCTAACAATCTAGATCCACTGTTTTTTTTTTTTTTTAATTTTTAAAATTTTTGGAAGTGTGGTGTCATCTCATTCATGAGCTTTGCTTCTTACTGAGCTATGGAGCTTTAATGTAAAATGAACCTGTCCTTTTATTTCCACGTTGGATGTATTGATTCTGGCCTCAGCCTTTAGCACAATGAAGACAATATTGCATGACGAATATCATGGAGTGGGAGATAGCTACCCTCGTATCTTGTCATACCATTATGTATTTTCTCTCCTCCAAGGTATAGATTGATGCCTGAGAATATAAAAGAAAGTGTGTTCCCAGTTCAGTTTGTAGAAGATATTGAAGTTATCCTGTTTTCCTCTTTCACTGAAAGAAGGAGGAAACACGTAAAGTTTTTTTCTTCAATAATTTTGTGCAATTAAACCCTGGAATTTTAGATGCTATGCATACTAATAAATTCTCCATGGAATCTTTTAGAAGTAAAGCACAGCTGTTCAATTCATGGATTTATTTTGCAATGTCTTGATAGAATGTTTTCTTCAAAAGAAATTTTTATTTTTTAGATAGTGCAAATGACCTTTTGTAGTTTATTTCTCTCATCTCTTATTTTTCCTGATTCTCTGTCAAAAATGACTTGTTGTCCTTAGAAACTTATGTTCCTGTGTCAGATTACTTATTCTTGTGACTCTGTTTAAGATTTGCCTTTTCATTACATCTCCTCACTTGGTGCCAAAAATGATACCTGTTGGAGGAATCTTTAAATTCAAGGAGGTTTATGATATTCTATTAAATTATACAATCTCTGATTCTTTTCTTAACTCAGTTGTTTTCACAAGTTAGGTTATAATCTGGGCTCATGAAATATTCAACAACTTGGTTTCTAATTTTAAAATATGTCTAAAAATTGAGAAAGAATTAGGTGTTATATTTAATCTTAATCCACAAGGACCCATTTTCTACCCTTATTCTCTATTTGACTAACTTAAAGTGGGTCATTTTTGGCAATAAGGGAGCTATTTTAAATAATTAGAGACATCTTGCTTCTAAAATTCACCAAGCAACATCACAGTGTGTTGAAATCCTTGAATTTTTGCAGACTTTCACATCCTAGGTGAATGGCCTTAAACTGCCCACTCAGCTCCTTCTCCATCAAGGGCTAGTACTGACTGTTTTCAGTATATTCTTCTGTTGCCATCTGAGAAAAGATGTGAGTCAGGAGAAGATGGAGACAGGAAGCAGGGGCGGGATTGGGGGGAGGCAATGGAAGGAGGAGATTTTCAGTATATTTTGAAACAGAGCCACTGTGTGGTCTTTGTTATAGCCAATGAATGTATTCTAAGTGAGTTCCCCTTAGAAACCCTATTTGGACCATTTCCAAAAATTATGATAGGACAAATTTGAAGTATCAAAAAAGAAAAGTTCTAACAAGATCATCTGGCTTTATCATTCTCTTGAATAAATCTCTCCCTCTTATGTATGATCAACCTTGGTAACTGAGTTCATCTGACCAAATCATATAGAGAATATAGCTCCAGTACTTTATCAAAACTCTATGGGTAGGAGCTGGAGTTATGGCTCAGTGGTGGAGCAACTGCTTGCTATGTGTGAGGACCTGGGTTCCATTCTCAGCACCACATAAAAACAAATAAATAAATGAAAAATAATAAATAATAAAATAATATTTTTGACAACTAAAAAAATATTTAAAAAAACTCTCTGGGTAGTCTATCAAGGTGTCTCTAGGCTTTTAGAAGAGTATTAAAAACATTTGTTTTGATATGTTCTGGTCAAAAATCATTACTTATAATATTTGGGTTGATTTCATTCAGGGGCATTTCAAATGAAATTTTTGAATTAATCACTAGGAAGGGGAATACCAAAAGTATAAATAACAGTGTTCACTATTTAGAAAGAAACATGTTAAAGTGTGAGCATCAAAGATTCTTGAAATAGAAATCTTTTAAATAGACAAGTCCATACTTGTCAGTTCAAGAGATTACAATTTTTTTAAACTCCTATGTCTCGTATTTAGAATGAATTTGGGTCAACATAACACTGTCTCAACCATCTGGATATTTTCTTGGCCTCTTTACTCTTGCTTCTTTCTTTGTTCTTTAGGTTTATTTAAGCAGTACCTTTATTTGAAGGAGATTTAAATGGTAGCATTACATCCTCAACCTTAGAAACATCTCTGGGAGTCAATCGAAGAATGAATACTCCTAATTTCACGTAACCACTCAGGTGACATTTATTATTTGCTTGGCAGATGTGTACCAATAGTATTCTGCTATCGTAAGCAAGGTATTTAGATCTTGGCCTCAAGGCATTTATAATTTAAAACCATCAATAAAGATAAACATGCCTAAAGCACATGTCAACAAGCAGAACTGCTAATAATCTAGAGATAGAAGCCAGAAACAAGCTTCTAAAGAAAGCAATATCAATTGTTTCAGAACTGAAGAGAAGCACTACCTTCACTGTTTAGAAAGTGTGGGACAAGTCTTTGCAGGCATTTTAGCCCTTCTAAGGGATGCTTTTCAGCAAAAGTATGAAGCTGGGAATTTGGGTCACCTCTACTTCTCATTCTCCCTACCTCTGTGGTGTCCTCCTACTGCTGATTCTTTGGGCACAAATGACTTCTGTTTCTCTATCTATTCTCCTCCATTCAGACCTAATTAGAACAGTAATTTATTTTTGGAGTTTATCCTTTTAGTTCTTCTCTTTCAAAAGGTATGTTCCCTTTAAGTCTCTTTTATGAAATGCAAGACCTCACTTCCTGTTAATAGAATTTTAAGCATTAGTAAATGTATGAGTTGGGGGGAGTGATATTTGAGGAATAAACATATGCAGAGATTTCAGTGTGTCAATGTGTAAATGTACTTTTTCTTGTAGGATCACTTTTTAAGTCATCTGGTGAGGGCCTTCTTCCTGTTTCATGAGTGTCTGAGTAAGTGGCCTGCATTGTGATCTTAGGCAAGTTTCTTAACATCTTTAAGCCTCAACTTCTTCATCTATAAAATAGGAATAATAAAGGATGTGGTGGGACTAAGACTCCTAAATCAATAAATCTTGCTTCCCTGTTTTTTCTTATGTAAAACCAATTTAAAAAACAAAAACAAAATCCTGAAACCTGACAAAATGGAACTGACAGTGACCATTAGAGAGAAAACTCTTACATACTCTATGTCAATGAATCCAAAGTGTCACAGATATGATATATTGCTACTATAAAATAGCCACCATTTTGAAACTTACCTTGAACACATGAAATATGAGAAGAGAATTCAGAGCAATCCCATCAAACTTCATAGAAATTGAATTGATTTTTCCATTTCTTCTATGAGGACATCTTCTACCAAGTCAAAAATTTTCCTCCTTCTAAAATCTTGTTAAATACTATCTTAAGCTTTTCTATAATAATTATACATAATGTGACCTAGACCATTTTAATTTTTACATGAACACAGCGTAATTTACATGTTCACATGATTCTATTAAGTCTTCCTATGAATTAATAATGCCCAGTTCTCTGCCAATGCCATGTCAGTTGAAAGAAATTTCAGGTCCAACCATTACTACTCTATTTTAATCATTGCTAAATACAATGTGCCCTTTTTAACCCTTTTCTTGTTTGACCTATCATAAGCGTCTGTCGCTGAATCCCACTCTCTCTTGATTTCTCTTGTTTTCTGTGATTCTATACTTAGTTCTTTCTCAAGCTGCACCTACTAAAATTCCTTCATGGTTTTTTCTTGTATGAAAACCTCTCAGGAATTGATGTTCTTCAAAGATCAACCTCTTTCTCCCTTCTTTTTTCATTCTAGGCTATGCTCCCTGTAAAATTTCATCTTCTCCAGTGGCTGCAAATAACATCTGTTTTCACTGATAACTTTCATATCTGAAGCTCCAATACATTCTTTCTTCAGACCTCCAGGTGCATACTGTGATTTCTAGTGCCTACTAGACATCTTCACTTACATATTCCACAGGCGCCTCAGACTCAGCATGTCCAAAAAGATATAACATCTTTTTCACCTGCCCTCCCTGCCTATATTCTCCTCCCTTGGAAGGCACCTCCATCTACATCACTGCCCAAGACAGACTCCAGGAAAACCATCCTTAGTACTCAGCCTCAACGGATAAGCAAGCTAGTCTCCAATTCCTATGACTTCTACCTCCTAATGATGTCTCAAATCCCTCCAATTCTCTTTGTCACCACTGCTTCTAACTTGGTCAACTGTTGTGGTTTGGATGTGAGGTGTACCCCAAGAGCTCACATGTGAGACAATGCAGGAAGGTTTAGAGGAGAAATGATTGGGTTGTAAAGGTATTAACTCAATCAGTGAATTAATTGCCTGATAGGGATTAATTTAGTCGTAGGGTGTGGCTGGAGGAGATAGGAATTGGGGAGTAGCTATGGGGTTATATATTTTGTATCTGGAGAGCGAAGTCTCTCTCTTTCTCTCTGCTTCCTGATGATGCAAACTGTTTCCCTCTACTACACTCTTCCACCATGATGTTCTGCCTCACCTCAAGCCCTGAGGAATGGAGCGGCTTCTATGGACCAAGACCCTCTGAAACCGTGAGCCCTCAAATAAAACTTTTCCTCCTCTATAATTGTGCTGGTTGGGTAATTTAGTCACAGCAGCAAAATAGCTGACTAAAACATCAGCATTCACCAAATGGTGGGTCTTCTTAACCCTCAGAATAAAAATCCATTTTTCTTACCAAGGCCCACAAGATCCTCACCTTTCCTGTCAAGCCTCTTTACTTGCCACTTACTTTCTCATTATCTTTGCTCTGAATTATCTGAACTTCTTCAAATATCACATTCTCTCTTATCTCTTTGGGTTCCAGGACCCCACACCCTTTTCTCAACTTAAAAATTTCTTTCTCCCCACTATTAAGTTACACAATCATTTAAGAACAATGCAATTGTAGGCAACTTCTCCCCTTCCAAAGTTCAACAGTGCACCTTGGCAAAGGTCAGTTTTAATAGAAAAGGGTCTATGGATTAAGTTTGCCTTTTGATTTATTCATACTAGCTATTTCAGATTTAACTCTGGAAGTCTTCAAATTGTGCTTAAATCACTGGTTTTGTATGCAGATACCCTCGATTCATTTCTATTTGACAAATACTTAGGTAATATTTACAATGTACCAGGAACCTTGCTTACATTAATTCTTTAGTTCTCATAGCAACCCTAGGAACTGCATAGAATTACCATCACCACATTACAGGCAAGGGAACTGAGACATCAATGGTCATTTGTCCTTATAGGTAGCTAATCATTAATAGAATCAGGCTTCAACTCAGATCAATTAGAAACTTGGCTCTAACTGTTTACTCTCTCCACTTAACACAATTGCCTTAGCTACATGAAGAAAATCTTCAACATGGGGAACTCAGGAGTATGGTTTTTCCTTTTTCTTCCTCCCTCTCTTCTCTCCTTCTCCCTCCCTCCCTCCCTTATTCTTTCCCTCCTTCCTTCTTTCCTTCTACCAAACCTGCTTGTCTATCAAAACCTACTCAAAATATGGTGGTTTAAACTTTTCCAAAGTCAAAACATTTAAGTCTAGAAATTGGTCATTGAGCTCAGCATCTTTTAATAGAACATGTGGTGGTTTTGACAAACATTTGGACATAACAAATTATTTACCATTATACAAACACAGTCAGGATTCCCCACATGTGCTGAAAGGAATTAGTTTTCTAGTCAGTAGATGCTGTACCTGTGATACATCTCTTGATATTCCCCTGTGAATTCCATCATAATAAACAAATGAATACTGCTTATTTTACATCTGTTTTAGTCAGCTATTTCTCTGCTGTGACTACAAGATCCAACCAGAACAATTTTGAAGGAGGAAAAGTTTGAGGGATCATTGTTTCAGAGGTCTTAGTCCATAGAAAGCTGGCTTCATTGGTCTGGATTTGAGGCAAGGCAGAACAACTTGGTGGAAGAGTGTGAGGAAACAGCTTACACTGTGATCATGAAACAGAGAGAGACCACTCTGCCAGATACAAATATATGTGCCTAAAGTCCCACCCCAATTCCCACCTCCTGTAGCCACACCCTACCACTTCAGTTACCACTCAGTAATTTCCCCATAAGAGGATTTTAAATCACAGATTGGGTTAAGACTCTTACAATACAATCTTTTCTTCCTCTAAATCTTCTCGTATTTTCTCACCATTTGAGCTTTTGGGGGGACACCATATCTAAACCAAAACACCATGGCTCTGAAGGCCTAAGAGGTACACTAAAGGTGAACTTCATTTCCATCAGAATCTTACTTAATATTACCTGTAGAAGGCATTTGATGGTGAGGCACTTGTCCATTAGTATTTGGTGATTGGATTTTCATAGGCTTACTCTTCTGTCACTAGATTTTTTTTCTTCATATGTGTTTCAGTCAGCTATTTTGCTGCTGTGACTATATGGCTCAACCTTCACAACTGTAGAGGAGGAAAGGTTTATTTGAGGGCTCACTGTTTCAGAGGTCTTAAACCATAGAAGGCCAGCTCCATCTCTTAGGGTTCCAGGTGAGGCAGAACATCATGGTGGAAGAGCATGGCAGAGGGAAGCAGCTCACATCTTCAGGAAGCAGAGAGAGAGTCTCCACTCTCCAGATACAAAATACATACTCCAAAGCCACGCCCCAATTCCAGTCTCCACCAATCACACCCTACCACTTCAATTAATCCCATCTGGGATTAATTAGCTGATTGGGTTAAGACTCTTACAACCCAATCATTTCTCCTCTGAACCTTCCTGCATTGTCTCACATGTGGGCTTTGGGGGACACTTCACATCCAAACCATAACAATATGTTATTTGACATTCTCCCATGAGTATTTAGTACTGCTAGTTCTTTAGAGAGAGGTTGAGGACATAGGCACTCATTACAAAAATTAAATGTCACATAGAAGTAACCAAGAACACCAGCCAGAAATATGAACTACTTGAAAATCCAGCTCTCAAAACTATTGATGCTGATCCAGCTGATTACTGCAAGGAGGAATTAAATCTTTTCCACCCTAGTTTTGGACACCATGCTTCTAATAATGCAGTCCAAGTTTGCAACAGTGAACTTTTCAGTCAATAAGATCTCCAAGCTAGTTAAGTCAGTACTCCCACACCCAACATTTTCACCACTGATTTTTTAAAAAACCTACACTTTATAGATTTTCCCAAAATCATTTTATCTTAGTACTTTTATAAGTACTTCTCCAGGCCCACTTGTACTTGATGGCCTCACTAAGAAGAAGGATCACTGATCATTGATTGAATCCTCCTTCACAATATTATACCTCAGGTTGTTGACATCAGGCTAAGTTAGGAGATTCTCAACTGTGTGGTAAAAATGCTTTTACTGCTTTGCAATCAATTCCTAGGAATGAAGCGGGGAAGGGAGAAAGAAAAGGGATAGAGGGTAAAAGAATAAAGCTCCAGAAGATGAGTGATTTTTTAAACCCTGGAATTAAGAAACTCATCATAAGTATGAAAAACACAGCTGTAACGGACATAGGGAGTGACTCAGCCTTCCATCCTGGCAGGCTTTTAATGTTGGCAGCTTGAATTGGACCTGAAAGACTTCTAGTGCTTTGGGTTCTGATTTTCATTTAGTCGTACCAGCAAGGAAAATCAGCCTAGAGCCATGAGCCTGCTGATTTTGTTAATTCCCTCAAATATGTCCCTTGTTTAAATCACTGCTGATTAAACATTCTTGACATCTTTCCTTTCTCAACGTGCCATGACTCATCAGGTGATCATGGTGGAACACAAAATCTAAATCTGTTTCTTTAAAATGTTTACTGAAAGTGAGCAATGGAAAAAACAACTGCAGCTAAAATGATGAATGGCTCTGGGGCCCTGTGTATCTTTTACCTGTTGATAGTCTTGAAGAACTGAGAACAGTGGCAGGAGCTGAGTCAGACCACAGACTTGAACTACTGCAAGCCTGGGGCCCTGCTGCCAAGCAAGCACTCCCCAAATGGGCGTTCTGTTCTGGCAGCACTCAAGGTCATGTAGAGGTAGTAATTTTGACTGTAATCATGGATTTTTACTTCACCTTGTCAGAAACTGTTCAAATTCCCTCCAGTACTTGATTCTCTGTTCTCCTAAGAGTCTAAATCTTAAGATACTGAAATTACTTGCTACCAGGCAGCTACACATGTGTACAATGTTGTTAGCTGACATTCATTTTTCACTATGCTACTTTTAGCATAGCAAATGTTAGACTTTCTCTTTCACATAGGACAATAACAAGAAGAAGATGACTGCCATCGCAAATTACTCACTCCCACCTACCTGATAATCCATCAAGCTGTCAGTTGCATTAGGGTAGGAAATGATCCTCTTCATGGTGGTGTGCTTGGAGGACGATTGCTCTGGGAGCTAAGAGAACAGGTTTTCAGTTCCTGGTTCTGCCCACAAATTATGTGACCATAATTTGTAATAATTTATACGTCATTTAAAATCCGATCCTTAATTTCTCAGGTAGAGAAATTCTGGTAGAAGTTATTCTGGTAGAGGTTAGATTAGAATAAAATCTTGGGCTTTATATTTCCATTCTATGACTTTCCCCACCCTCATATGAATTCTCTTCTTGGAATATATTACTAGGATTCTAAATGTGTTTCTTACTCAATACAGTCTAGGATATTAGTTTAATTCAGTTAGCACTTAAAAAATATTCTGAATAAAAGATCAGATAACAAATCAAATAGTTTTCTTCTGCCAAGAAAAATTTTATTTTAGAGGTTTGATTTTGCTGACATCAGGGATCATTTTTTTTAAAATGAATTTAACCAGAATGACATTATTAGTCTCTTATGCAGAACTGCTGTCTGAGGATTAAGAATGGAGAAGGTCTAAGTGCTATTCGCTTCATTCTGGGGTCTGTCACTGACTTCCTTCTGGGTTTAGGCTGGTCAAGTAACTTCTTTCTATCTGAATTTTTAAAATTTCTATCTTGCAGTTAATCAGTTACTTAAACTTACCTAAATAGATGGGGGGGGGGGCAAATTCAAATAAAAATCACTGGGAGCACAATGCCCATGGGAAAATGTCAGAATAATGTTAAAAATTTAAAAATAAGTGGAAGACTAAATGTTGCTTCCTTCAAGCTTTGTTATTGACAATATAAGTGCTTCATGATTTGGAGAACTCTAACATCGGCTGTAGGTTGTCATGGCAACGGCTACTGCTATTACCAGCCTACCTGGAAGGATCCAAAAGTAAGATAATATTCCGAAAGACTTTCTCCTGACCATGGCCTATGAAGTGGCAAATATTTACCTCTTCTGGTCTATTTACCTTTCCCATTTCCCACTTTCTGTTGCAACAAAGGCTATTTCTTACTCTATATTTCCCTTCTTTATAGCTACGTGGTTCCATTGGTAAGTGGTATGAGATAATGCTGTTTTTCTTTCTTGGCAGATCAAAGAAGAAATATGAAATACAGGGGAAATAGGAGTTGAATCATGCAGAGTATTTTGTTTGGGGAGAATTAGAAGGAATTTTATTTTCCTTTAATTTGGAGTAGATAATGGAAGCCTATGAAGTTACCCTCACGTAACTCAAAAGTAACTAACAATTAAAATTTAGTTCTTCTCCTTTTAAGGCAAAAGAGAAAAAAAGTCCTTCAAGGTTTAGCATATTGCATTTTTATGTATCTACTTCTGCTGTTTCTTTTCCTTTTCTCTTTAATAAGTTCTGTTAACTTTCTGGTAAAGACAGTGAATTGAGTCAATGGGAAAATTCCCATCTTCTGCTCAAAAATGTGCTTGAATTATAAGCAAAATATATTTTAAAAATTGAAAATCAAGCAAAATATATGGTAAAGAACCAAGATATCACTCTAAAACAAAAGCAAAATCAGAAACATATACTGTACCTGCAAGTAGCTGAATTCATGGGCCTGGAATAATCTTCTGGGAGATCCACAATGAGGACCAGAGAGGATGGGGTGCAAAGCAATGTTACAATATTAATGCTTAGAACCAAAGAAAAAGAGGAGTCCTCAGAATAATAAATTCTACTACATGTTCACTGGGATAAATATACTTCAAATATTCACATCTAGATGCACTGTAGTGAAATTACAGAGTATTGAGATAAAGAGAAAATCTTACAAAGTAAATCCTAATATCAGACTAACTATAGGTTTTTATCAGCAAAAATAAATGCCTAAGGAAACAGATTAATATCTGTAAGATTATAGAGGAAAAATGACTGTCATAATTTTACAGCCAATTAAGTTATAATTTATTAAGATGTTTTAAGGCATATATACATCTAAAATGAAGACCATCATTAGAAGAATTTTGAAAGTCTATTTTTCAGCTAATTTTTAAAAATTATAAAATTTGAAAAAAATAGTGAGACTTAAGAACAAAAACATGAGCAAAAAATCAGGAAACCATACAGGAAAATACAAATGAATGTTGTTTGTTAAAAAAAATATGTTTATTAACAATATGTGTCTTATGTTTAGTGCAATGAGATGTGTTTTATGTTTAATAACAAGATCCTAGGCAAAAATTACATGGGAGTTGAAGGAAAATTTGAAGAAAATTAAAGTGTGCTAAGATTATTGTCTTTGGGGACAGGGAGATACTGATGAACTTTGGACTCTTAAAAAATGAATATATGAATGTTAAAATTTTAAAGGTCAATAATAAAAAATAGAAATAGAACACATGATTTCTATTGGATGGGTACAGAAGAGGCAGGAACAAAAATCTCAATCAGTTGAAGAGAGGACAGTACAATAAGAAAAAATAAGCCAATAAAAATATAATAGATTATAAACAAATAATATGACAAGAACAAACATATCAATAATCATAAATATGTAAAGGATCAAATTAACTTCCTAAAAGATAGATACTATCAGCCTGTTTTTTAAAAAATCCATGTATGCACTGTTCCCCAAATTATCCAAAAAATGAGTAAAATAGATAAAAGAACATACATGTTGATAAACATCAATGTAAAGAACCTGATATAGCAATACATGAATCATGAAATAAGTTGGTGAAAAAAATTAAAAGGACCTGAGGAAAACAATGCTAATACAGTGAAAGGAACAGTTCACAAAATAAGATTTAAAAAATATGCTCCAGAATAAGTTCTCCTACCTATCCAGCCTATTGTCTCAAACTTAATTAGATAATTTAACTTGTTAGATATTTGTTGTTCAAATTTTGAACAAGATTTTGAGAATTTCATTTAAATTTAAATGATGATAATGAAGATATATAAGCTTACTTCTTAACACAATGCTTATACTTTGCAATGAAATTAAACATAAAATTTATTACTTGAGAAACCCTTCATAATTTGATCACATCCTTTTTGGAGTGTACATTTTGGATACTTTATTGTCCCATTGATTTAGATATACTAAATAAATTGTACAGATATTCTTATCTGAATAATTCTGAAATATAAACATTTAAGCTATTTCTATGCATTTATCCAAAAGTAGATCTATTTTTATATGTAGATGGTTCTTTCTTATTTATTCTATTTTTCCTTCCCCCAGTGTGAGGATATTATGGTCAACTTTGGTGAAGATTTCAGTGACTTCATAAACTTTGTTTACGAATATTTATATGTAATTAACAATTATTTCCCAGTTCTTAAGTTTTAAAATATAAAGTGTCCATGATAGTTCTCCCAGTATTTATCTTTCTCCTACAAATACAGAATAAAAGTTTATATATAATTAGAAAATAGAAAAAGTCCAAAAGTCAGGGCAAACTAAAGTGTTAATATCATTTAAATAATTTAAATACACACATGATATGATATATAAGAGGAATTGTTAACTGAAGCATTCTGTTAATTAATTTCTGTCTGTCTTCTTTGAGATTATGTAGGGGTCCTAGTTGGGAATGATAAGAAATATTGAAATCTCCCTTAAAGACTATGTCTATGGTAATAAATTAGTGATTGTTTGGAGCCAGTATATGGTTTTGAATCAAATATATGTTTTACGACAATTATCAGGTAACTGGCCAGGCAGGAGGCTATTTCTTCTCTTGATCTCGTGCCCTGCTCACTTAATCAAGGCATCTTGTCTCTTGAGAATATTGTTGAAGAGCAAAATTCACTCTATAGTTTAACAAAAAGCAGAGAAGTGTTAATTTAATGCCAGTCCCTTAACACCTCATGAAAAGAAAACATGAGCCCTTTTAACATCAAATATGCTTCTCCAATGCCTATTTCTTGTCAACAAACCCCGTTTAATCTTTGAGAGACAGATGCACACATCTTTTGGCTGAAAGTACAGAGAGTAATTTTATACCAAACGCATCAAGAGGGAAATTGGGAACAGTTGCAACGCTCTATCGCTCAGTGTTGGAAATGCTTTTGTAGTCCTGGACAAAAACTGGCCTCATGCCGGCTCCCCAAATTCCTCCTATGGAGCGTAATCTCTTGAGAGATTTTTCATTATTGTCTTTACTGCTTAGATCAACACCAGGCAGATTGAGCGAAAATAACCCTTCAAAGCCATTTTTAATCTTTCAAACAGGCAAATTAGTTGTGAATTATTTATCAAGAACATCCAGGTGGATGCTAATACAGTCAAATCAGCTTTCTGCTTTCCTGTTACCTAGAGCTTTTGAGCCTTGAAAATACTGCTGTCACTCCTATTTTTTTCTTCTACCAATTTTCAATTTGTTTTCTAAAAATAATTGGACATGCTATCAGAGAACTGAAAGATATTGGCTTCTTTATCCTGTAGCAATATAGTCAGACTGCTAAGAGAAATCAAATAGTATCTGGACCAATGAATTAAGGTTAGGGTTTTAAAGAGAAATGCAAAGAAAGCATTGGGGAGGGAAAAGGAGGAAAGAAAAAAAACTTTAAAAGGACAGTTGATTATAATAACTCTTATTTTGCTAGGAATGTAAAGTGTACATTATACTAATCCTATTATGCTCATCAATGGATTTGTTATAAGTAAAGAATAAACAAACCCCAAATTCTTGATTTGCTACTTTCTGAAGGCAATACAAATTCTCTCTTTCCATTGCTGACCTAAATCTTTAGTCAACCTGAATGGTGTTATCTTTACAACTCACAGACACTTGTGCACAGCATCATTCCTTGTCTTTCTCTTCTAATACGCATGCGAATTTCCTGACTGCTTCACAACTTGAAGATTATAAAGTTCTGGACAAAACTAAAGAGTTTCAGCAAAACTGAGGATACTTGAAAAGCCCAAGTAGCAAATACACTATTAGCAATAAGATTAATATTATTTGTTTAGTTAGAAACAATATAATGCTATTAAGCCATAAGACAACATTTTTATTGACAGTTTATAATTTTTCACATTAACGGGTACATTTTGATATTTTGACACTTGCATACATTGTATATTGATCAAATCAGGGTAGTTAGTGTATCTGTGATCTCATGCATTTGTCTTTTCTTTATGTTGGGAACATCCCAAAAAACCTCTTTTCTAGCAATGTTAAATATATAATACATTATTGCTAACTATAGTCACCCGACTATGTAAGAGAATACCAGGACAACTTTTAAAAAGTAGACTCAAGTTAAAAAAACTTTTATTGAGCACTTTCATAACACAATCCTTATGAAAATCCAAAGGGTTAAGAATTAGTAATGTCCCCATTTATTGATGAGGAAGCCAAAGAGAGAATGGCAGAGTATCTTGTCTAAGTTTCCATGGTTACAAGTGGACCAGGGAAGGACTTGAACACAGTTGTTCATCCTCCAGAGCCATCACTTAACCATTTGACATTTGCTTTTCTTCTATTCACTATACCTAGCATTACTAAAAATATTCTTGTAAAGCATTTTAGTGATCTTTTACCAAATAATAAAAATATCTCAAAAGCGTCTTGCACTAAAGTTGTACAAAGCAAACTACTTGTAACTCTGACGGATGTAAGGAAACTGATGACAGTGCGCTTCTCAGGCTGTTCCTTTTTGCTGTGTGTGCTTTCTGCTCAAATTGGTGTTAAGTAATATTACTTTGGGGTGGGGAAGATGCCAAAAAATAGAATACATAGGGAAAAAAACCAGTGAAGATAAGGAAATTGCATGGACATAAATAAGAAATATTGTGCATTTTTTTTTTAGCCAAAGAAAAACTACATTCCGCTTTAAATAGAGTAAAATAGAAAAAACCTTCTGTGCCTCTGATGTGCTGCATACTTTCTATGTAAAATTCACTTCATTCTCCTAATTATGCTGTGCACTCTTTTAAGGTGAGAGATTGAAGCGCACCAGAGACAGAGTTCCAATTCGAGTCCTCTGCCAAGTCCGTGGCTCTTTCTCCTACCTCTCTGCTACTCTACAACTATGAAAGGTTATGGTAGATCCCAGTTCTGGAGTCGTTTGAAATCCTTGATTTCCAAATTCCGATACCTCTGTTAATAGCTATGCAATCTGGAGCAAATTAGCTGATCTCTCACAGCCTGAGTTCTTTATTTGCAAAGCAGAAGTGATAAAGACATATAAGAATCTATTGTGGGGATTAATGAACTGATATATATGAAAGAGCATCTCCTGTGCAGATTGCAAAGATTTGATTAAAATTTGAAAATATAACCATACTTTATTATTATTATTATTTATTATAAAACATTACTACAGTGGCATCCTTGGAACAAGGCAAGAGTACCCACTTTGACCATTCCTAAACATTTCTAACCATTCCTAACTTCTGCTAGATTTCTTAATCAATGCCACAGGCAAGAGAAAAGAAAAAAAAAAAAAAAAGAGTCATATGGATTGGAAAGAAAGAAGTAAAATTATTCACAGAATATGGTCATGAATGATGGAAGTCCTACAGATCTGACAGAAAAGCTACTAGAAATAATGAGTATACTATTCTCATGAATTTGAGAACAGTATGTACAAATCTAATACATTTTTGGAAAAAAAAAAAACCTTGACTCTTACTTCAACACAGCACAATAAAAAGTTAACTCAAAATGAATAGAAGTACATAGTGTAATGATGTCTGTCTCATTCTGCCATTTTTCATATCCCTCTCCCTTTCAATTCCTTCTACATAATCTAAAGTTCCTCCATTCTTCCTTCACTCCCCACCTGCCAACCCCCATTATATATCATCATCCACTTATCAGGGAAAACATTTGACCTTTGGTTTTTTGGGGATTGGCTTATTTCAGTTAGCATGTAAAAATTAAAAATTAAAAAATAATTTTAAAAAATTAATAGAAGTAAACTTTAGTGATAGGAGAGCAGAAACAAGATTTCTTAGAAAGAAAACTTAAAAAACAATAAAAAAAGATAAATTAGACTTCATCAAATTAAAAATATCTGATATTCAAAGACACCATTAAGAAAATGAACACTGGGAGAAAATTAAAGAACATGTAAAGAATTTTTACAACACAATTATGAGAAGACAAAGAACTTAGTGGAAATAAGATCAAAATATTTGTATGCCAACAGAAAAAAATATGCAAATGGCTATAAAAGACATGAAAAGATGTTCAGCATCATTAGTCATCAAAGAACTGCAAATTAAAATGACAATGAGATACTCCTGCAAAATAAAATGGCAATACAAGGGCTATAATGAAAAAGATCAATTGTAACAGGTATTGGCAAGGATATGGAAGAACTGGAACTCTCACATGTTCATAGTGGAAGTGAAAAATAGTACAACCATTTGGAAAAATACTAAGTAGTTTCTTATCAAGTCAAACATATATTTAACCATAAGATCCAGCAATTTCACATGTAGATATTTTTGTATTTGTGAGTGTTCACAGCAACTGTACACAATCATTTCATGCTGAAGATAACACAAATGTTCCTCACTTAGTGAATGGATAAGTATTCACCCTTGTAACCATGCAGTATATTATGTATTCTACAATATATCACTTCTCAACAATTAAAATAAATTAATTGGTAATGTTCAGATAATGTGAATAATCTCTTGACCAAAGCAAGGCACAAAACTATACATAAAGTATTTTTCCATTTATATGAAATTCTAGAAATGGTAGCTCTAATTTGTAATGATAGAAAATGATCAGTAATTGCCTGGGATCGAGAATACTGGCTGAAGATAGACTGAGGGGACAGAAGAGAGTCTGTTAGATGATAGAAATGCTTATTAATTGAGGTATTAGTGTATATATTTGTCAAAATTCCTTTCTCTGTATGTTTTAAATGGGTATATTTTATTGTATGTAAATTATGCATAGCAAAGTTAATTTTAAGAATAAAATATATACTACAAAGACTCATTAGTTCTCTCATAGTACTTTAGTAGTTCCTAAGAGAAGTTATGAGTGTATATATATATATATATATATATATATATAGAGAGAGAGAGAGAGAGAGAGAGAGAGAGAGATTCTTATAAAACAGTAAGAGAAGAAAAGGTTATTCAACTGGTTATCTCTTTAGAACAACATAAATGTTTAGCTTAGAGCTACCTCACACAACAAAATTAATTCCAAGAACAACAGAGTGAATATCAGAATGAAATAATTGAAAACACTTAAGCATCTACTATTAAGGGAGTATTTAAATCGATTATGATATAATAACATTATGGAATATTATTTGGTCATTAATTTACATAAAGTATTTTATGAGTATTTTATTTACTCATAATTTACATAATTTACATTTTTAAAGTAGAGAATGTGTTAAGCCACAATTATATAATAGTGAATATATAAAAATCTTTCATCTATGGAAAAGGAAAAATACAAAGCTAAGCAGAGGGAAAGAAATATGTTATTATGAAAAAACAGTCGCAATCCCAAGAGGAAATCAAGTAGGACTATGGATTTTTTCCCCTTGCTTTTATACCTTTAAGTTTTCTATTTTTGAAAGATGATCAGAAAAATAAATTTAAATCTACTTCAAACCTTTACTATATGGATTGAATTAGGTTGGTGGTTATGAACCCCGGGCAACACTTGGAGGCATTTTGGGTTGTCAAAACTTGTGGGTAGGGATGTTTCACCATCTATCATGTACAAGTCATGGCTGTTGCTGTAACAAAGAACTATCTGGCCCCAAAGAGCAGTAGGGTAGAGGTCCCAAAACCCTGAGTTAAGCAATCTCTATGTGTGCTTTCAGAACACTTTGCACATACCTCTGTAAAACTTATACTGTTCCTGTTTACAAGCCAGTCTGAGCTAGAAGACTTTGCTTGAGAGTACATAGCTAGGAGCTGTCTGGCTCATAGTGGGAGCTCACCCTGTGTTTCACTCCTTTAATTCATCTACCAACACTTTACTCAAACTTTCCCAGGTTCTGGACTCTGTGCTAGGCTCTAGATCACAGAGATAAACACATTTTTAAAATTCCCTAATCTCATAAAGTTCGATTGTTGTCAAATAGGCAGATATTAAATGAGTAAAAATATAACTAAGCAAAATCATTATAGACAGCAATGAATCTTACAAAGAAAGAAAACAGGGGAAGGGATAAAGAGTACCTGGGGAAGGTGACTTAGATTGGAGGTCCTAGTAAGTAGGTAGGTCATAGGAAGAATATGAACTAGCAATATGAAGGGCTGGGATTCTAGGCCCAAACACCAAGGAGAAGATTTTGAAAACTATAATGAATCTATGTCTTATGGGTGAGTAAGTTAGTAGTGTGCATTAATCAGTATTATTTCAATACTTTGCAATCTACATGGCAATTATTTGATATTTCCATTTCAGACGCTTTTTCCTATTTACCAAGCAAGTGAGAATACAAATTTCTCAGTGCATTTTCCTCCTTCAAGAAATTGTGTTATGTATCTGTCATTTGTACACATAAATTCATAACTGAGCAAGCACTGTTGGCAGTCCTATTAAATTGTATACATATGAGTTATGAATGAGTTTGTTTACTAGGTCCAAGAATTGCACATATCCCCAGGGCTAAGAAATTCTCACTGAGTCCCTGCCAGCTCCACAAAATTATAGTCTTACATGAATCCCCCAAGGGGGGGAAGGGATTATTTTTTCATCCCTGAAATTTTTCTCTAACATATAGTAAGCAATCACTGCTGGAGTTACAAATTCTAGAAAACAAGAGAATGGATAAAAGTAACATTCACATTCCACAAATCTTCTTTCTTCTCCCTCAGAAGTTCAGAAAAGTATTTGAAAATGAAATGTAGAGGTGACGTTGAGAAGTTGGATAAATATAATAATTGAGGGACTTGTAAAAAGAGAGAAATACTAAGTAATACCTGCATCTCCACCTGTGATTAATTACATGTAAATTAACCAAATGGATATGGATAGGCATCAACTAAGTCTATTCATTGCACCCTACCAGCTTCCTAGAACAGACTGTAAGTGCTCCTTTGCTTAGCGTGGTGTTGCACCTGATAAGCTTTTTTTTTTTTTTTTTTTTTTTTGGCAGGGATTGAGCCAAGGGGACCTTTACCACTGAGTCACATTCCCAGCCCTTTCTATTTTTTTTTTTCTATTTTGAGACAGGATCTTGCTAAGTTGCTGAGGTCTCAAACCTGTCATCCTCCCAAGTTACTGAAATTACAGGTATGCATCACCACAGCTGGTTAAATAAGCCAATTCTAAATTGAAGACATAAATTTTAAAAAGGCATTTAATACACCTAACTTAAAAAACATTATAGCTTGGAAACCCAGTGTCCTGTAGAGTATCTGTTGTTTACTGTTATGACCACATGGCTAACTGGGAGCTACAGCTTGCTGACACTTTCAGCAACTCATAGAGCATATCTTTCGCATGTATACTAGCCCAGGAAAAGGTTGAAATTAAAAATCTGAGGTATAGCTTTTATTGAATGTGTTTTGGTTTTGTCCAGTCAAAAAATTGGAAGTTGGGGAAGTCTTTGAGAAAAAGTGTTAAAAATGGGAAACATGAAGTTTATGATATATAGCAAAGTTGTATAGAACAGTTTGAGTCAAGCTTAAAGGAAAATTAGAGGTAAGTAATGCAGTCTCCCTCAGATATTATTCTCTGGTTCTGAATTCAAAATGGAGACAGGCTAATGAGCCATATATTTGCATATTGCCTGTTGAAAATCTGTTAAAAAACTTATTTGATTAACTGAGTCCACATGAGTGCATGCTCCTATCAGAATTTCAAGAGAAATCTAAAGAGATCCTGTAATAATAATAATAATAACAATAAATGTCTGTTTACTGAAAATCACTATTGGAATTTTTTTGTTTTAGATAAAAGTACTGATCCTTGTTAACATGGAAATAACTCTCATTCATTCATGAGTTTTGTATTCTTTCTCTTGATAATGGAAAAGTGTGTGAAGGCACTGAGCACATGAGATGGTAGGAATGTGGGAAGAAGACACCAAATAATAATGGTCTTCACCACAAGCAAATTCTCCCACCTCAAAATTTTCTTTGTAGCAAGTTTTGTTCCTAGTGTTGGTTGAGGTTCAGGTTTTCAGCAATTTAGCAAACTAGATATAAGAGATAGGTTGATTAAAAACATCTACAGAAAACATCCCAGTGACCATTTTAAAAAGAAACAAAGTAACTCTCCTTTAAGAACATACAAATTTCAGACCAAAGATACTGTGGTGGCTCATCAGAATCATCAAAACCCAGACGGTTAACCATTTTCTGGTCAGTCATTCAAAGATAATTTTTCTTTAAGGACTAAGATGGCTCAAAGAGCTTCTACCATTTGATTTGCATTCCAGGCAGCAGGATGGGAAAAGAAACTGAGGAAAATCCTAGAAGTCCAGCAGCACCTTCCAGCTTGACACTTAGTCTGAATGGTTCATCAAATGTACACTAAATACAAGGAAGAATAAGAAGTGTATCTTTTATTTTTGAGTGTACACACTCTGTATTCACATACAAATTATTTATGTGTTTCTATGCTAAAATTGAACTGATGCTAAGGCCTATAGAAAAAGTGCAATTGGTAAGACTGAAACATTGAGCAAATAACGTTCAATTCATGAACATAGAAAAATTACTCAAAGTGTATTGTGAATAATGTTCTGAATGTTTGCTTTTTGATTATTAGATTTCCAACTTACTTTGTTAATAAACATTTTAAATGAATTACAACTTGAAATACCATTAATCATTAGAAAATAAATTAAAACCATAATGAGACACCACCAACCCCAATTAATTTTCTTCTGCTTTTTAAAATATCTTTTTTAAAAATTAAAGTTAGATTTACTCTGAACTGCTACATAAAAACAGAAAAATTATGAACATTTTTGGGATAGCATGTAATGTTTTGGTACATGTATACATAATGTAAGGTGTAAGTCAGATTAAACATATCTATCTCCTCAAACATTTATCATTTCTATATGATGAACACATTCAAAATACTTTCTCTTAGCTTTTTGAAATATAGAGTACATCGTTGTTAACTATAGTCCCCCTGCTGTGAAATAAGCAACCAGAACTTCTGACTCTTATCTAACTGGAACTTGGCACCACTGAACAACATTTCCCCATTCCTCCTTCCCCCATGATCTACCCAGCCTCTGGTTACCACCATTCTACTGGCGACATCTACTAGAACAACTTTCTTAGATTACATACATGTGTGAGATCCTACTGTACTTGTCTTTCTGTGACTCACTTATTTTACTTAACATAATGATGCCCATGTTATCACAAATGCTAGGATTTCATTCCTAATGTTTTTGGTAGCAGAATGGTTTTCCCTTGGGCATATATACCATATTTTCTTTATCCATTCATCAGCTGGTGGGCCTTTAGATTGTCTCCATTTTTTGGCTGCTATAAACAGTGCAACAATAAATATGAGAGGGCAGATGTCTCTTTAACACAGATGTCATTCCCTTTGGATTTAACCCAGTAACAGGATTGCTGGATCATTCTATTTATAAATTTTTGAGGAACCACCATACTATTAAATTAGTAATGGCTGTACTAATTTACATTTCCACCAGTAGTATGCAAGTGTTCCCTTTTCTCCAAATTCTTGCCAGCACTTGTTATTTTTTATCTTTTTGTTAACAGCCATTCTTACTGGAGTGAGGATACCTCACCATTTCTCTGACCTACACTTGCCCTGTGAGTAGCCATCTTGAGTATTTTTCATATACCTGTTGACTATTTGTGTCTTCTTTTTAAGAAATTTTGCTATTAAGTTGTTTGAGTTTCTTATGTATTCTTGATATTAACCTCTTGTCAGATGTATAATTTGTAAATATTTTCCCACTCTAGGTTGTCTCCTCTTTGATGCAATCCCATTTGTCTATTTTTGTTTCCTGTGTTCTTCGGGTCTTGTCAAAAAAACAAAAACAAAAAAAAAAAACTTGCTCATTTCAATGACCTAAAGCATTCTCACTTTGTTTTAATTTGGTAGATTCATAGTTTCAGTTTTACATTTAGGTCTTATATCCATTTTAAGATGACTTTTATAATTGGTGAGAGATATAAATCTAGTTTCACTCTTCCATATATGAATGTCCAATTTTGTCAGCACCATTTCCATTTATTGAAAGACTGTTATTTCTCCATTGCATCTTCTTATAACTTTTATTAAAATCAGTTGGCAGTACATGTGTGGATTTACCAGTCTCCCTGTTCTATTGGTCTATTGGTCTATGTTTCTGTTTTTATGTCAATACCATGCTGTTTTAATGACTATGGTCTTATAGTATATTTTGAAGTCAAGTAGTGTAATACCTCTTGTTTCATTCTTGTAGCTCCTTTGTCTATTCAGGGTTTTTTGTAGTCCCATAGAGTTTTTAGGATTGTTTTTGCTAATTCTGTGTAGAATATCATAGGCATTTTGATAGGAATTGCCCTAAATCTCTAGGTCACTTTGGATAGTACAGACGTTTTAACCATGTTGATTCTTCTAACCCGTGAACACAGCATGTCTTTTCATTTGCATGTGTGTTCTTTACAATGCTGATTCTTCTAACCCATGAACACAGGATGTCTTTTTGTTTGCATGTGTGTCCTCTTCAATTTCTTTCAACAATGTTTCATGTTTGTTTTTTTTTTAAGTCGCCAATAGATTTTTTATTTTATTTATTTATATGTGGTGCTGAGAATCGAACCCAGGGCCTCACACATGCCCTGCAAGCACTCTACCACAGAGCCACAACTCCAGCCCCTGTTTTATGGTTTTTATTGTAGAAATATTTATCTTTTTGTTTAAATTTATCCCTAGGTATTTTTTGTAGGCATTGTAAATGGGATTGCTTTCTTGATTTCTATTTCAGATAACTGGCTGTTAGTGTATAGCAACATTCCTGATTTTTGTGTATTGGTTTTATATCTAGAAACTTTACTGCATTTGTTTTGGTCCTAGTCAGATTTTTGGTGAGACTTTGGGGTTTTCTATATATATGAAAGTCAACTGGAAGATGCCATCACTTTAGAGACTATGAAAATCCTTAACCTATAAAACACCTCTGTATTTTATATAAATATAATAAATATATTATACCCAAAAGTCATTTCTGAGGTGTGTTTCCATCAAGATGAAGGGACAGGAATCAGATTTGCCTTCCAAAACAATAGAAAATCTTATCATAATGAATGGAGGCATGGTTTTTGAAGACATTATGCAATGAAGAATAGTGACCCTAAAGATAGAGAACACAAAAATGAAGTGAGAGACACAAACTGGCCTCAGATTCCAGCACTCAGAGAAATTCTAAGTCATAACATGAGGAGAGCAACCAAGGCAAATCCTACCAGACACACTGAGTGGAGATGAAGCTTAGAATCTGAGTAGCCCAAGTCAAAGTTTATAGACTGAAGTACTACAGAGAAGAAAGTTGCAGAAAGAGCACTGGGCATCTACAGGATCTCCTTCTAGTATTCAGCAGAATGCTTACCAGTGCACCCATATAAGAAATTCTCCAAGGTTAGGGCTAAAACAAATAAAAGTATGCTATAGCAGTGCTTGACCCTCACAAAGGACTGAGAGTACTGCTGGTTCCCACCAGGAAGTCTGGAATAAAACCACAATTCACAGGACAGTGGGCAATAACTTCAGAAAGGTCTTATCTCAGTAGTTTAAAATTTTAAGTCCTTTGGGTATAGGCCAAGGAGTGGGATAGCTGGGTCAAATGGTGGTTCCATTCCAAGCTTTCTAAGGAATCTCCACACTGCTTTCCAGAGTGTCTGCACTAATTTGCAGTCCCATCAGCAATGTATGAGTGTACCTTTTTCCCCACATGCTTGCCAACACCTATTGTTGCTTGTATTCTTGATAATCACCATTCTAATTGGGGTGAGATGGAATCTTAGGGTGGTTTTGATTTGCATTTCCCTTATTGCTAGAGACGTTGAACATTTTTTCATATATCTGTTGATTGCTTGTAGATCTTCTTCTGTGAAGTGTCTGTTCATTTCCTTAGCCTACTACAGAGATGCAGCAATATCAATGTTCATAGCTGCTCAATTCACAATAGCCAGATTGTGGAATGTCAGGGTCTTAAGCCCCCTTGCTCTTCTCGACCAGCGGCAAGGGAAGGGAACACTCCCCAACAAGATCAGACCAGGATAGGTAAGCCCGACTTACCTCCCGCTCCCAGCCCTCCGTGCGGAGGACAATCAGATGCGTCAGGGAGACCCGTCACAGCAGGAACTCGTTTATTGAGGAAATCACACAGCTTTTATGTAGGGTGGGGGCTAGGCGGGAACCAATCAGCTTAAAGGTCAGCAAGGCATGGGGTGTTCACACAGGCAAGAGTCCCAAAAGACTATATGGCAAGCACGAGCTGATCACATTCGTGGAACTATTGTTAACCAATCCCTGACGGTGGTCGGATTCATCGTCATTAACTATTGAAACCACTTTTGAGGCCTTGATGTTGCTCACTTGCCAGGGAGTAAGGAGTCAGCCTGAGTTAGTTAACGTGTCATTAGTCCCAATAGTGGAACCAACCTAGATGCCCTTCAATTGATGAATGGATAAAGAAACTGTGATATATATATATATATATATATATATATATATACAATGGAATATTACTCAGTCATAAAGAATAATAAAATTATGGCATTTGCAGGCAAATGGATGAAACTGGAGAATATCATGCTGAGTGAGATAAGCCAATCTCAAAAAACCAAAGGATGAATGATCTTGCTGATAAGCAGATGATGACACATAGGAGGGGGGCAAGAATGGAGGAAGGAGGGACTGTGTAGAGGGAAAAGAGGGGTGGAAGGGGTAAGGGGGGAAAAGAAAATAATAGAATGAATCAAACACTATTACCCTATTTGATTGTATGATTGCACAAATGGTATGCCTTTACTTCATGTACAAACCGAGAAACAATATGTATCCCATTTGTGTGCAATAAAAATAAATTTAAAAAAATAGGTAAAAATATAACAATTGAGTTTTATTCTGAGTCTGCAGAACAAACATGGTTCAAACTATTTCCAAGTAAGCTAATTAGATCCCAGAACAAATCTCAAGATTATTTATAGGAATACAAAAATATACACCTAACAATGTAAAGTTCCAATGCCTTGCATTCAATCAACTAAATAAGTGAGTCTAGCAAGGTTGCAAAACATAATAAAATAAGCAAAAATAAATTGTATTTCTATATAACAGTACCAGAAATTAAAATAAAAATAAAATTTAAAATAGCATCAAAATATGGAATACATAGGGTAAATCTGTCAAAAGATTTGAAAGACTTGAACACTGTAAATGAGGGGCTCATATGGTTTGAGTGGCACAGAAGCTTGCATCTAAGCCTGGACCTGTTGCAGAGCCCTCTCTTGCTCTGTGTCTTAGAAAAATGAAATCCTTTTGGGTTACCTGAAAAGTGGGTAAGAGCAGTATTCTGTATATCAGTATGTATCACCTCCAAAACCCAAAGAGGAAGGTTATGCATGATGCCTCTTTTCTTGTAGCAGGAATTATGATGTGTACTACTATATTCTTCATCTTAGTGTGTGTGTGGCATGGGGGTGCAGGGGGTGTTATCTCAGTATTGCTGGGTCCATTGACCTAAGAAAGCAATGTGACAGGCCCCTGAATCTACATGAGACCTGGATCCTAATTTCTATTACTAGGGCATCATCACCTTCAGTATTTAACACACCTTACTTAGAAAATCCAAATAGCGTGATGTCATCAATACAGTCAACCAGTGATGTTCCATGAACTATCAAGATGACCAATAGTAGGTAGACACATAATGACAGAGAAAAAGAAGTCAACATAACTCAGGATCTAGACACTAAGTTTGTCCTTACTATATAAAAGCAAACTTCTTTTATTCCTTTCTATTTATTGGCTTTGAATGAAACACAATTTACCAAATAAATAGATAGTAAATACTATTGGGACTTTACATTGTTATATGTGTATTTTTGTAATCTTATAAATAATCTTGAAATTTGTTCTGGGATCTTATCAGCTTACATAGAAACAATTCAATCCATATGTTTGTTCTGCAGTTGTAGAGTGGAACTCAATCATATTATTTTCAAATATTGAGGTACGACTGTCCTGTCTATGTTGACCTAGTCCAATAAAGCTACCATGTTTGGCATGGTAACTGCAATTGGGGATATTAATGATATCCCAGTGTAGACCCCCATTATCCATATGTGTGTTTTTCAGTAGCAATAATTAAACAGGATATGATGGATACACCATTCCTGAATTCTTTAGAACTTTTTTTTTATTAAAATCTTTTTTATTTTTACAGACTGCATTATTTAATGGCCCTAATTTCTGTAATTCCTCTAGATTATATTGCTTCTGATTTATTATCTTGGCCAAGGGCGATAGCAGTTTCAAGGAGTTTCACCTGGCACTTAATAGTACTTTGATCCTTACTTCACAACTCTACTGTCAAATATAAAAGTTCTTTTTGTGCCAAGAATATTTATTCCAATTATACAGTTAGGACCAGGAAAATAACCATAAGATAGATCTGTGGACCCACAGGCCCACTGTAAGATGGACTTGTGCCAAGACTCCATCTATTGACAAGCCTGCATAAATGTGTCTTTTTCTCTGCCCCTCAAAAAATTACTATTCTCCTTTCACTAGTGAATAGTTTTCTTGGGAAAAAATTATGAGCCCCTTTAGGAAATAATTGAAGAAATATTCATTTATGATAGCACTGTAGTCACTTTCTCAAGGGAACACAGCCTCTGCTTCAATCAATTGGCTCCAAGTGTGTGAAATAACAGATCTTCAAAGTAAATGAGAAATGGCTATGTCCTATTACAATTGCTGACATCAGTCCCCTACTCACCAACTCTTACTTTTAAAAAATGATTTTTACAGGATCTGTGAAATATTATTACTTAAAACTGCTTGCAAAATGAAGGAATCAATCGATTATAAATCAGTCAATTATAAATTAAATGGAAAATATCACCCACAGTCTAGACCATTTGGAAGACAGAACTTCAGACAATGAAGACAAAATATTTAATGTTGAAAATAAAGTTGACCACACAGAGAAGATGGTAAAAATCCATGAAAGAACTTCCAAAAATTATGGGATTAACATTAAGATCAAATAAATTCTGCCTATCTAGGAGCATGCGAGGTATTTCCATCTTCTAAGATCTTCGATTTCTTTATTTTTGGTGCTCTGTAGTTTTCATTGTAGAGATTTTTCACCTCTTTTTCAGATTGATTCCCAAATATTTTATTTTTTGAGATGATTATTAACAGTGTAGTGCTATTTCTCTTTCAATGGATTCATTACTGATGCATAGGAATGCATTTGAATTATGGGTATTGATTTTATATCCTGCTACTTTGTTGAATTTATTTATTAGTTCCAGAAGATTTTTGGTTGAAGTTTTTTGGATCTTTGAAATATAGAACCATATCATTGGCAAAAAAAAAAAAAAAAAAAAATATATATATATATATATATATATAGATAGATAGATAGATAGATAGATATTTTTGTTGCCATTGTTCTACAAACCAGGTAACACTTCAGTCCTTCTAGTTTGATCCTAGAAACACCATGATCTAATAGCTAGCATCCTAAATTCCTATGAATCAAGGCAATCTAATTGTTAGTCACTGTTTCTGTTATGAAAATGACCAAAGATGTTTGTTAAAACTAGGGCACTTTTGAGAGTGAACGCTGATACTAAAAATAATTACACTGGGACAATAGGCAAAAATTGTTCTGAACAAACTGTGACATATGTCGACCTCACTTATTATGGTAATTAGATGCAGTTTTCCTCTGATGATTCAGTGCTGCCACCTGGCTTCTGCCATTTCTTAATCCCTTCAGCCTGATGAATTCCAAGGATCTCAAACTCCACAGCATCAACTCATACCATCAGCTCTAGTGGATGCAGGACAGCAAGCATTAAACTTCTTAAAGATATTTGTGACTTCTTTGCAGGTACATTCTTTGTTGCCTTTAGAAGGAGAGTATCTTTTGGTACCTCTTATAACTGTTGGATCATGTGTCCTTAGTTACTACACAGTAAATTCATTCTAACACTTCCATGTCCTTGAGCTTTCCAATTACTTTTCCAATCATCATGAAATTCTGGCATCTTCACTTCATTGACTATAAGCTACTATTGTGTCACAATTACAAAGAGCTATCCCAGTGGACTGTGAAGACTGGTTCTAGGTGTCTTTGCCAGAACATTGACTCCTGAGTCATAGATGTGTTCCCAGCATCAACAGATTCTTCCCTTTCTAGCCTTGGATTTTAACTCTGTGCTCAACCAGCCCTCTCAAGATCTGATCCCTTGCATGTTTCTCTGGTTCATATCTCTACATATGATCCACATAATTTAATTCCCTTGACATATATCCTATTCTTCATGGATCAAGGTGCTTGTGCTGAAATCTGAGACCCTGTTTTCAGTTTGTCATAATGAAGAGTGGGGTAGGGGTGCTAATTCTATCCACCATCTTATGAAACACTCGCTAAAGTTGAGATCACTGTATGATCTCCAGGTACAGGAAGGTCTTTCTCCCCAGCAAGTAGAAAGGGAGAAAGAACCTTGGCTGAGCAGAGAGTTTAGAAGATTTTAGGCACTACAAACTCTCAGGCTCTTTATCTAAATGCCCCAGTTCCAGATCTCAGGACTCTTCCTTCCTTCCTTCTTTCTTTCTTTTTTTCTTTCTTTCTTTCTTTCTTTCTTTCTTTCTTTCTTTCTTTCTTTCTTTCTTTCTTTCTTTCCTTCTTTCTTTCTTTCTTTTTTTTTTTGAATCAAGGTCCTTTCTTTTGCATTGGAAATTTGTTGAGTTTACATAGTTGTTCTCCTTTATAGCATGGCTACTTTAAAAATCAAATATAGGATCTGGTTTTCAGTTAGTTTGCCTTGAGGCTGGAGAAGTTGAGCATTTTCTTATCAACTCCTACAGAAGCTCTATCAGTCAAGTTCTGAGGATGTCTTTTCCCTTAGCATTCAGTGATAGTAACTGATAGTAAGATCTCTTAGAGGAAAGACTGAAAAAAGATTTACTATATATTCTTATGGCCAAGTTGAAGAGTACTTTCTCAAGAAACCCATCCTTCTCCTCAATGAGAGGGATTTGAGTTTGTGAATTGGGTTAGGTCTGCAAGCTACAGGAGAGATTTTGATTCTCAGTTGTGATGATTCAAGTCAGCATTCTAGTTATGAGAACTGAATTTTAAAAATACTGCTATAAGGATCAAGTAACATTTTAGTAGAATGTTTATTTCATTTGTAGCTTGTGGCCAAGCATCCTGATTATCACTTTGTCTCTGATGCTTATTACCAAAAATGTTCCCTCTTTCTTTTTGGCAGACAAATGTTGTCATTTGACTCTGATATGTCAGGATCTTAGCATCTGCACTGAAATCAGGAGATCCATTACAATGATAGCACCTGGTACCATCCTGCCTGGTGTACAAAGGACAACAAACACAGAGTATTTTTAAGATACTAGTACTCCTTTCATCAACATATTGCTCAATGACCTAGAGAAGGACGTGTCCTCTGAGGCACCTAAGATGATGTGGTAATGGGTGGGCTGGCAGTGGGGGTTAATGTATAAGTCACTTATGATAAATTCACTTCAAAATCCCCATTCTGAATCATTTAAATTCCTTTCTCTGCATCATGTGGGGAAAGTTCCACTTCTCCATTTCCATGTAGGTCACCAATGAATCTAAACTCTGTCAACCAACCAAGTAAACTGTTAGAACCATTTCTCTATGTGCAAGATAGCACATTACATCTATAATCTCCAGAAAGGAGTACCTGTTTCAATATACTGGACTTAATCCAGTTATATAACAGGAACGATGAATTCTAGAGAATTGGTTAAACAGTGTTAAAAGACTAAAAAAGCAATGAGAAAACTTTGAGATAACACAGAAATAATAGCCCAGAAAGAAGTTACCACTACAAGGGTTTTGGGAGAAAAGGAAGAGCTTAAGGAATCTCCTGGTAGAGGAACTCGGGCCTGTGAGGAGGAATGCTAGGAGCTGGTATCTCTGAATGGTGATGTTGGCAGTCACCTAATACAAAACAGGAAGGAGCTGGCTGCTTCTCCTCCTCCAGGCTGTCAGTCGCCCTCTAGTGTTTCCTGTTGGAAAAACCCAACTGAGAGCCTGCTGCCAAAACAGAAATGTGACTTAAAGGACATTAAAAGAAAAGCATAGAAAGGGGAGGTTGGAGCAGAGGGAAAAAAAAAAAAAAAAAAAAAAAAAAACAACTGAATAACCAACATAGTGCCCCTCAGACTGTCACAGTGGCCTTTGGCTCAACATTATTTGAGTTCCCAATGCCATTAACAAAATCCAGTCTCCATGATCATATTTTGTGAATATAATTATCTTCATATCCTCTGAGGCATGAAATGTTCTGTAGCCGTAGGACATGCCAGTCCTTCAGTTTCCCCCTGCACTTCATACCAAATAACCCCGGCTGAAAGGTTTAGTGATTCTGATGCAACTGCAAGCAGGAGTTATCACCACCCTCTTGGGCACCAGCAGCAGGGTCTCTATTGCCATCAGATTGGAAAGAAAACAACTCCCAAATCCTATGACAAGGCAACTGCATTTAAGAGTTATCTCTGATTCCAGCTGTCTTGCTCTCAGTTCTCCAGAGTGCAGAACCTGAGACAAACACATTGCTATGTTGCCATTTACCCAGTAGCAAACAGGACCGAATAGGACTCATGGCCTGATCCAGCAGGACCCCCAGAGCCTACAAATGGCTGTTTTCTTATAGACAGGGGAATGGAGGGCAGGAGGAAGGGTGGGTCATGTTCTGTTGGCTTCTATCTCTCTTTGTTCTAAGATATACTCTGTAGTTCTCTAAGATTTACATTCTGCAATTCTGGTTTGAATGGTTGGGCACCTTATGCCACAGTAGCAACATGGATGCCTTGAGATAAGAAGTGAGAGCTACATGTCTCAGGAAGGAATAAGGCACTGTCTATTTGGAGTGAGCCTTAGCCTGTGCTGGGCTGGTTATCACAGTCACAACTAGGGGGAATGACAGGGGAAAGTGCCCAGTGAGGCTGAAAAGACACAAACTATGTGTGTTATAAACATCATTTATATCAACGAAAGATGAGAGCAACTCAAAAATCAATCAAAAAGAGAATGATTCAATAAAATACATGTGATATAGGTAACTGCAAAAATCTTGCAAAGCATTTTATTTACTGTTATGAAAAATCTATAAAATATATTATCAGGTGAAAAAGAAAAATACAGATGAGCACTTAGAGTATGCAATCTTTCACAAAAAGTGGGAAAATGAGACTCTTCGAATCTGTTAGTATGTACATAAAGAAACTCTGGAAGGATGTGTGTAAAACTATGATAGTATTCATCTGTGGGTGGGAACTGAATATATAGGGACAAGGTCTGATTTCTACTATAAACGATTTCATTTTTTGGAACTTTTTGAGTCATGTGAATGTATTAGTTAGATCCTCAATTTAAGAAGATGAGTAGGGGTGTGGGGAGCATTAGAGATCACCCAGAAAAACGAAAAGTGAGGAAATTCTACTCATCATTTGACAGGCAGAGAATTATGAAATAGAGAAAAATAGCAATGATAATAAAAATTAATTTAATAAAAAACTAATTTAAAAAAAGACCCAGACTAAAGAACAAGTCACACAAGATGGTCACACAAGACCGATAAATAAAAAATATGAAAATAAATAAAATGCAAGATGATAAAAGGCATAAAAATGCAAGCAAAATATTGTAAAAATATATACACATACTAACATATTTGAAAACAGATGAGGTGGAACAAGTCAAAGGAAAATAAAATGCTAAAATTATAAACTGAGACTATGAAGAAAACACTGAGAATTAAAGAAATTGAAATGACAATCAAAGACCTCCTCTGCCTCTCCACCTGCCACCAAATTATCACAGGCCGGCAGGACTCTGGCTCTGCAGTGCGTACTGCGAACACCCCTTGGAGGGTTGGCTCCTGTTGATACAAGTTGTCCTGAAGGTGGAATGAAAGCTTCTCAGATCATTTTATGAGGCCAATGAAATCTTCATTCTAACATAAAGACAACACAACAGAGGAAAACTAAAGACCACTTCTCTTATAAACACTACCTTTGAAACGCATGTGGAATCTGACCACTTACCACCTCCTCCTTAAAAGTCCTAGCCACTGTTATCTTTCACCTGGGCTTTTTGCCACAGATCTCCTGTTTCCCACTCTTGGTCCACTGCCACCTATTCTCTGCATTGGCAAGAGTGACATTCTTTAAAATGTAGGGCATTACTCTCTCATTTGTTTCAGATATCCACCTAATTATCTCTTGATAAAAGAGGCCTCATCTTCTTCCATAAGCCCTCTTTCCTTATCCCTTACCATGCATTATTGCTTTACTTAGTATCACCTGATATGTCATCTATTGCTTTGTTTATGCTTTATGCCTGTCTTCCCACTCAAGAATTAAATCTCACGAGGGCAAAGATTTTGTTTTGTCATTGCGGATTTCTCTGCACTTAAAAGAGTGTTGATATACAGTAGATACTTAAATATCTGCCAAGGAATGTCATTTACATAACTATATGGGAAAATACTATATCTTGTTTAAGAATATTTATATTTCACATATACTTTATACATATTATCTACATAAAATGTACGTGTGTGTGTGTGTGTGTGTGTGTGTGTGTGTGTGCTTGAATACATAACAGCAATGATATCCCTCAAAGACAGAGGGATGGTTATCTCTGTGGGGAAGAAAGAGAATGCGATCAGTATACAGCAATATTATGGCTTAGATATGGGGTGTCCTCCAGAAGCCCATGTGTGGGACAATGCAAAAATGCTCAGCAATGAAATGTAACCTGAACAGTGGGTTCATTCACTGATATAGATTAACTGGTGATGGTAGGCAGGTTGGGTGTGGTTGGAGGAAGGAGGTCACTGGGGCGTGCCTTTAGGGTTTATGTTTTTCCATGGAGGGCAGAACTCTCTCTCTCTCAGCTTCCTGCCATGTTCTGAGTTGCTTTCCGGTCATGCCATTCTGCCATTATGTTCTGTCCCACTTGGGCTCAAAGTTATAGAGTCAGTTGATTATGGACTGAACCTCTGAAACCATGAAACAAAATAAACTTTTCCTCCTCTAATTGTTCTTTTCAGTTCTTTTGGTCACAGAGATACAAAAACTGACTAAAACAGCCATACTTTATTTTTTTATATTGAGTGATAGGTATATGAGTATTCGTTACATTATTTTTCTTACCATTTTAAGAGTCTGAATAGTCAATATATTAGTGATCAAGAGTATAAATTCAAAAGCCTAACCAACTGGGTTTAAAATTCTGTCTCTGTCACTTAGAAGCTGTGTGACTCCAGAAGTTGTCATTAACCTCTCTGGGCTTCAGTGTTTTCTTCTGTAACATGATAACAATACCCACCTTACCAAGATGAACTAGTCAATACATGTAAAGTGTTTGGCATATAGTGTTATAGGACTCATTCTAAATTCATTCTATCAAGCTTGCATTCAATTGGGGTTTCTACCCTTAAGAATGAAAAGATGACAGCCTTTTTTTTTTTTTTTTTTTTTTTGGCATGACCCAGTCTTGTACCTCAAAGAGTACAGAACAGGGGACTGGAGATATAGCTTAATAGGTAGATTACTTGCCTGTCAAGCACAAGGCCCTGGGTTCAATCCTCAGCAATGAAGGAAAAAAAAAAAGGTACAGAATAGAGGAAAGAGAAATACATATGTTCAAATTGTGGTTATGCCACCTACTAGTTCTAAGCACTGTGTAATTCTTAAGGAGCTTATATCCTAGTAATGGAGATATTTAGACACCTAGATAAATTATAATGCAATGTGAAATTTTCATCACTGGGAATAGCACAGAGAAGGGGGTTGGAAAACCAGGACACAGTCCAGGGACGGCAGCTCTGAACCTGTATTGTGCCCAACTTACAGAAAACAGTGAATCTTGGTTTCACATGTCTTCTTTCAGAGGTCTGTGAATAATAAGTGCAGAAAGAGAGAGCGGAAAGCAATGATTGGGATGTTTGAGAATGGATTTTTTAATTACAAATAATATTAATTAATATAAACTACCATGAGGAAGGTTTACTATTTATCTTTTCAACCTTTCAAAAACAAAAGGGAAAGTTCTGATCCCAAGTGAAAACCATTTCTATGTCCATGTACTACTGAGCATCAACTTGATATTAATCCCAGGAACAATGTACAAGAATCATGTCCTGACAACTATGTTGGTTATATTTAGTTTCTCAGTATAAACCAAGAAGTTGTTTTTCCAATGTTTTCAATTCCATTGTTCCATACAAATAATTCCCTTGTAATATGCACTTCAAAATACCTTAGCTTTCTAAAACTGCCAGTGGACTCAAATGATCTTTCATTGAAACTACAATTTCCCTATAGATAATAACAATTTAGTCTGAAGAAAACACAATTGTAGTGATAGCAAATAGAGAAGGCTTTGAACCCTCATGGGCTTATTAGCTAAGACATTCACAGTCTGTAAAATTTCTGTCTTTCATACCTCAAATAGGGTACATCGAAGCACAATTAAAAATCGGTGAAGTTCTTCACAGCTCTTCTTTCTTGTCATTGAAGTCTCCTATGCTGAAGGACTCTGCTTTTTGTACCAGCAAATGGAGCAGCATTGACGGCTGGAGTGGGCTACCCTAGGGATTCTGGAGGTTGGACCCAGGAGGAGTGACAGAATGTTCTGTACTTACTATCCACATCCTTTTGAGAAATAAATCTGAGGCTCAAGTAGCTCTAGACTTCTCCAGATAATGAACTTCTGAAGAGGAAGCCAAACATGATGGTTGAGTGGCTATGGGGCCAGACTGCCTCAGTCAGGATCCTGGTGCTGTGTTTTATTTGCTGTGGGACTTTGGGAAACTTATTAACTCTCTGAGCCATCATTCTTCATTTGTAAACTTGGATGATAATAAGTATGTCCTTTAGGGTTGTTATCGTGATTCAGGGAGTTAGTTTTTATAAAGCAGATATAATCGTCCCTGAGACGAACTTAGTGGTATTAGGTCCATTAAAAATAAATTAAATCAATTGATCAGCCAACCTACAAATCAATCAACTAGCCAGTGTCATCTCACTTCTGGTATGACAGACCAAGTAATGACTGAACATAGTGAAAATAAACTGGAAGACATTTTTGAATATTTCTTAGAGACATTAGCCATCCAATTGGTAAATGATGAATGGCGGGGCCAATATTTGATAATAGAAGAAATTTGGAAGTGTGAGCCTGAGATTGGAGACCCAGTGTGTCCTGAGAGTATTACCAATGTGAAAGAGGTGATATGCAACCACCTTAGAAACCCGTGGGAACGATCAGAATCCAGGCCTACCAAGGGTAGGGACATTGTCTCCTCCCCTCCTTATTTTAGTCTTTCTCTTTGCATAAAAATAAAATGGAAACAAACTGGTACTCACATGAAATAAACCCTGGTTTAAGATTTCCAGGCATTTCCTAAAATTTTTTTTTTTTTTTTTTTTTTTTTTTTTTTTTTTTTTTTTGTGGTGCTGGAGATTGAACCTCCTAAAATCTTAAGACTCAAAAACAGATGAAGGGTACTAGTACTATAGCCATCAATACCTGACAGAAAGAAAAAAAAATCTCTGAAGCAAGATAAGATTATCCTAGTCTTTGAAATCTTACTATAAACAAATTTTCAAATAGAATGATTGGCAGACCATTAAAGATAAAAAGCTGCACAAGGAGCTTGTGAGATGTGAGAGATAACAGAAAGAAAGCCAATAGGACTCTAGGTACTGAATTATCAGATAAAGACTGAAAAACAACTGTGTCTTCCATGTTGAAGGACATAATAGGTTTGAAAATTTCAGCAGAAAAATGTAGAAGATAAGAAATTATGTAGAAAATTTAAAACCACATAAAATAATAGAATTTAAACAGGAAATAATAAAAATTAAGAATTTGATGAAAGAATAAGAAAACAGATTAGATACAACAAAAATTAAAATTAGTAAACTGGAAAATTGAGTAATGAGACAAAGAATAAACACTGTCTAATATGTACTTAGTTAAATTTTCACAAGGAAAGGAGAAATATAATTGCATAGAAGCAATTTTTAAAGAGACAATGGCAAAAAAAAATTTCAAAATTGATAAAAATAGATTCATGGTGTTATGGTTTGAATGTGAGGTGTCTCCCAAAAACTCACAAATAAGGAGTACACGGAGGTTCAGAGGAAAAATGATTAGGTTGTGAGAGTCTTAACCCGATCAGTGAATCAATAACTTTATAGGATTGGGTGGTAACTGAAGTGGGAGGGTTTAGCTGGAGGAGATGGGAATTGGGGATGTGGCTTTGGGGTGTACATTTGTGTCTGACACATGGAGACCTCTTTCTATGCTTCTGGATCACAATGTGAGCTGCTTCCCTCTGCCACACTTTCTGACGTTGATGTTCAGCCTCACCTAGAGCCCCAAGGAATGAAGCCAGCCTGCTACGGACTAAGACCTCTGAAAAGGTGATGAGCCCCTAAATAAGCTTTTCCTCCCCTACAATTGTTCTGGTTGGATGTTTTAGTCACAGCAGCAAAAAAGCTGACTGAAACACATACATTTAATAAGCCTAACTAATATTTAACTAATATCTAACTAATTTAATAAGCCTAACTAGATTCAAGGAAGCTGAATATAGAGGCAAAGACAAAGTGAAAAATCTTACAGCAGCCAGAGAACATTGCCTTAAAATGAAAATAATCATATGGACAGCTAGCTTTTCACCAGCAGTAAGAAAACCACAAGGCAATTAAGTGATATTCCTTCAATGAACTGAAAGAACACAGCTTCTAAACTCTATATCCAGTGAAATAGCTATCAATAATGAAAGCAAAATACAAGGCCAGAGTTAGGGTGAGGCAACCAAGTCATGCAGGTTGCAAGAAGGGACTTCCTCTCAGATGTCTACCACACAAGTCTGAGAATAAGGGCCTCCTTTTATTTTGTACACTGGGCAACTTGCTTGCCTCTTCCTGGTGTTTTCACTGACAAGCTAATGACATTTTCAGAAGAAAAAACCCTGAGGGAGTTTGCAAAACACATGCTTAAACTAATTCTAAAGAACATTCTTCAAAGAGGAGAAAAATGAATCCTAAATGGAAGGCAGAGATATAGAAAGGAATGAAGAACAAGGAGAGTTGTAACTATTGCAATTCAATTCAATCTTTACACTGAGAATAGCTGGAAATGGTAGGTAATATTTTTAAAAACCGTCTAAAGCATCAGACTGCTGACGAGATTAAAGAATTTCGGGGCTAATATTCAGAAGACAAATCCAGGGTGATAAACTTGACATATGTTGCTGCTTAACCTTAAGGGTTTCTGCCAATTCTAGGAGAAGTGCTAAGACATTAAACATCATCTTGACAGATCATGAAATGAGGAGAACAAATATTTGAATTCAGGATTCAAAGATTCAGTCTCCCAGGGCTACTCTATAGAAGTAAAGATAAACTGAAAATAGACTTGTCCTCTCAGTGACCAAGGTTCAAGTTAAAATTATCAAAATTTCTGAAACTGTCCTACGGTGATCCCATACTGCTAGTGTCTTTAGCTGCCTACAGAAGAAAATTTATCTGAATTTTGGAGGAAGATAATATTTTTCTTATCCTCATATTTTTACAATGTTTTATATAATGATCTACACACAACCCTAAACCACCAAACACACTACGAAACAAGACAACAGGAATAAAAACAACACAAAAAATAGACAATAGAAACATTCACAGAAGAAGCTAATAGAGTTATTTAACATAGGTTTCAAAATATGATATATTTTTTTATTTTTTTTTAAATTTTTTTAGTTGTTAATGAATGTTTTGTTTTATTTATTTACATGTGGTGCTGAGAATTGAACCCAGGACCTCAGGCGAGCACTCTACCACTGAGTCATAACTCCAGTCTACAATATATATTCTTAATATGATTGAGGAGATAAAAGACACATTTCAGAGAGCTGAAAATTTTTAATAGAAAGTTAAAAGGTAATAACTTGGGCTGGGGTTGTGACTCAGTGGTAGAGCTCTTGCCTACCATGTGTGAGGCACTGGGTTTGATTCTCAGCACCACATATAAATAAACAAATAAAATAAAGGTATAGCAACATCTAAAAATTGTTTCAAAAGGTAATAACTAAAATTAAGGATTTATTGGAAGAGATTAATTACAAATAAAATAAGAATGAACAGAAAAATCATAAACTGATTAGTCAGAAGCAAATATTTATAAAGCATGAAGAAATTCATGGATAGAAAATACAAAAAAAGAGGGAAGAAAAACAGTGAAAATATCTAATATACATGAAAGTGGAGTCTTTGAAGAAATGAAGACAGAAAATAAAACAAGAGTTTCATATGTAGAGAAATTAGCTGAGAAGTTTTTCAAATCCCACAAAATACATCAACCAAATGTTTACAAACTCAATGAATCCAAATCCAAGCAAAAAAACAACAACAACAAATTCATTCCTGATATATAGTAGTGAAATTCCATAGAACCAAAGACAAGATGAAAAATTCTAAAAGCATTTATAGAGAAAACAAGTACAGATTATCTTCAAAAGACCTACAATTTTATTGACAGCTAGTTTCTCAGCAGAAACCATAGAAGCTAGAAGACAAAGATATAATGTCTTCAAAGGGATAAAAGAAAATGACAGATAATCTACAATTCTCCACCAGAAAAAAATATCCTTTACTATATAGTTAAAATTACATCACTGCAAGACAAATGAAAGCTGAGTGATCTGTCACAATAGATCCACTGGAATATAAATACAAAAAATGTTGTCTAGGCCAGAGTTAGAAAAAAACAAAACAACCCCTCCCCCCAAATAAAAAGCAAACAAAATTCCAGAAGTTCGAAAGTGTAGAAAAAAATAAACCATATGAAGAAAATTTTCTAGGTAAATCCAAATGAACATTGACTATATAAAATACTAATAATGAAGTCTTTCAATGGTTAAAAATGATATAAAATAAAGTGCACAACAATCACAGGAAAATTTAGAGGTATTAAGTGGAATTAAATTTTTGTAAAGTTTCTGTGTGTTCATGAAAAAGGCAAAAATGTCAAGTTTCATTGTAAGTTTGTATGTCATAATAATTGCATCACCATTAAGAGTGGTAAAAGTATATATAGTTTTCAAATTAATAAATGGATAAATGGAATAACAAAAACATCTCATATAATAAGAGACCCAAATGGAAAGCACAGAGTGAGATAGAAGATTAAACCCTGTATTCATTCAAGAGAAAAAAAAAAAACACTCAGTATTTTGAAAAGGGAAGTTTTAATACAAAGAATATTTAAGTATATAATAGGGAAATACTACTTAAGGCTAAACAGAACCATAAAGAATGCAGGCAGAGTAGATGAAGGGAAGACATTCTACCTCTAGAACTGAGAATAATTATCCAGAGCAGAACAAATCTGGAAGTTTTCCTTTTCCCTTGGGGTCAAAATCCAGACCCCCTGGAGAGATCGTGATCATTACCAGATTGATGGCAGAAAAGTTTGCTAAGATTCCCCAACGACAAAACTTTCTGAAGCCTCCTTCTAAGTGCCAGAGGAAGCTGTATACAGGAAGATGCTATGTGCCTTTAACCTCTGCATCCCTCTTCTGTGTCTCTCCAGTGACTGAACAGTGTACCAACTGTCAGGGGAGAAATGTCCCAATGACACAAACATGGTGATGAAAGGTAGATTGGGGGCAGAAAGGCATTAAATTGATAGCTGATATAAAATAATGACTCTCTAATCACAATAGATGTAAACAATCTAAATAATCCAATTAAAAGACAAGAATTTTTCAAAAAAATCACAAATAGCTATTGTTTGCAAAACAAACAAATAAAATCCTCCACATCTAAGAAATAAGACATGGGATACAAGAAACAAAAGTAAGTAATTTGATAAACCAAATAGTGATCTAATAATTGGTAGCCTTACCACATTAATATCAAACAAAGTAGACATTGAAACAAAAATATTACTGGAAATGAAAACAGATATTCCATTGTGATAAGAATTTCAATTCATAACAAACACATACAAAATTTAAAATTGTGATAACCTAGATCTGATAACCTAGCTTCAAAATATATGAAGCAAAAAATTTATAGAGTTACAATGTGAAGTGGATAAATCATAATTGTATTAAGAAATGATGGCACACATATTTCAGTAACCAAGTAAATAAGTAGATAACAATGAGTAAGGAAATAGAAGCTCTGTGGGATTGTTGCCAAGATGGACACATAGGTCACTGGACCCATAAAGAACTCACAGACAGACCTACATGTATACAGACACTTGATGTATCACAGAAGTAGACCTGGAGTGCAGTGAGCAAAATAGATGGTCTTTTCAGTACATGTTGTTGGTACAGAGAAAGCACCTAACATAAGGAAAGCAAAAGAAACAGATGATTAATATTAAAATTATGAACTTCTGTTCACTAGAAGATAATAAGTGATTAAAAGACAAGGTATGGAGTGGGAGAAGTCATTTGCATAACATTTATACTCTCTATACTGACAAAAAGATTATGTCCAGAGCATGGTATTAGGGTGGATGACTCAATTTAAAGAAATTAAAAAGAGCCAAAATTTTAAACAGGAATTTCACATAAAATGCAAATGGCTGATGAAGAGGCTCAATCTTCTGAATGAGTAATCAATCTCATATTTAACTTAAACATGAGATTTAAGATAAAATGAAATACTACATACCTTCTTGACTAGCTAAGATTATATAAGAAAATAAAGAGTTGGTGAGAAAGTGGTGCAAAAGATCCAGCACTCCCTTGTCTAAGTGTATATTCAAATGAAATCAAATTAGTCTGTCAAAGAAGTATCTGCACTTCAGTGTTCGTTGTAGCATTGTTCACAAGGCCAAGATATGGAATCAATGTAGTTGTTCATCAGCATATGAATAGATTAAGAAAATACAGTTTTTTCAATATGCTATTCAGTTTTGAAAAATAAGGTAATGGTGGGGAGGCAAGAATGGAGAAAGAATGGATTGTATAGAGGAAAATGAGGGGTTGGGAGGGGGCGGGGGAAAGATAATAGAATGAGACAAACATCATTACCCTATGAACATGTATGATTACACAAATGGTGTGACTCTAGTTTATGAACAACCAGAGAAACAAAAGTTGTACCCCATTTGTGTACAACTAAATCTAGATAAAAAAATAAAAAATAAAATAAATTAAAAAAAGAAAAATAAGGAAATCTTGTTATTTATAAAAACATGAATTATCCTTAAGGACATTATTTTAAATGAAGTAAATCAGGCATAGAAAAATGTATACCACAAATGCAAGAAGTTCTGTAGGGTGATCATAGATAACAAGAATGTACTATAGGTTTTTTCAAGATGGCAGACTAGAGGGTGGCTGCATTTCATGTTGCTCCAGGACTCAGGATTCAAGAAGAGGAGATATTGAGAGACTTGGGACCACTCAAAGCCACTGGGTGAGTCTCTCCCATTGGGGAGGCATTCCGGATGGGGTGGTAGTCCCGGAATGCAGGGAACTTTGTGAGGACGTGGAACAACATTTTTCAGGCCCTGAAAGAAAATGGATGCCACCCAAGAATCTTATACCCAGCAAAACTTACCTTCAAATTTGACAATGAAATAAAATCCTTCCATGATAAACAAAAGCTAAAAGAATTTACAAAAAGAAAGCCAGCATTACAGAACATTCTCAGCAAAATATTCCATGAGGAAGAGATGAAAAACAAAGAAGCAAATCAGCAAAGGGAGGAATTATCCTAAAGGAATTGTCAAATAAAGGAGGAACCAAGTCGTGTCAAAAAAAATAAATAAATAAAATTTTTAAAATGAGCCAAATGGCAGGGAATACAAATCATTTCTCAATAATAACCCTGAATGTTAATGGCCTGAACTCATCAATCAAAAGACATGGACTGGCAGATTGGATTAAAAAGAAAGATCCAACAATATGTTGCCTGCAAGAGACTCACCTCATCAAAAGAGATACCCATAGACTAAAGGTGAAAGGATGGGGAAAAACATACCATGCACATGGACTCAGCAAAAAAGCTGGGGTATCCATCCTCATCTCAGATAATGTGGACTTCAAGCCACAGTTAATCAGAAGGGATAAAGAAGGACATTTCGTACTGCTTAAGGGAAGCATAAATCAGCAAGACATAACAATCGTAAACATCTATGCCCCAAACAGTGGCTCATCCATATATGTCAAACAAATCCTTCTCAATTTCAGAAACCAAATAGACCATAACACAATAATACTAGGTGATTTTAACATGCCTCTCTCACCACTGGACAGATCTTCCAAACAAAAATTGAACAAAGAAACCATAGATCTCAATAACACAATCAATAATTTAGATTTAACGGACATTTATAGAATATACCATCCAACCAAGAGCGAATACACTTTCTTTTCAGCAGCACATGGATCCTTCTCTAAAATAGACCATATATTATGCCACAAAGCTAATGTTAGCAAATACAAGAAGATAGAGACACTAGCATGTATTCTATCAGATCATAATGGGTTGAAGTTAGAAATAAATGAAAGAGTAAAAAACAGAAGCTACTCCAACACCTGGAGATTAAACAATATGCTATTACATGATGAATGGATAACAGAAGATATTAGGAAGGAAATTAAAAAATTCTTAGAGATAAATGAGAACAAAGAAACATCATATCAAAATCTTTGGGACACTATGAAAGCAGTACTTAGAGGAAAATTTATTTCATGGAGCGCATTCAATAAAAGAAGTAAAAATCAACAAATAAACAACCTAACACTACAGCTCAAAGCCCTAGAAAAAGAACAGACCAACACCAAAAGTAGTAGAAGACAGGAAATAGTTAAACTCAGAGCTGAAATCAACGAAATTGAAAAAGAAACTATACAAAAAATTGACAAAATAAATAGTCGGTTCTTTGAAAAAATAAACAAAATTGATAAACCCTTAGCCACTCTAACAAAGAGAAGACGAGAGAAAACCCAAATCACCAAAATTCAGAATGAACAAGGAAATATCACAACAGACACGATTGAAATGCAAAACATAATTAGAAGATATTTTGAAAATCTATATTCTAACCAAATAGAAAATTTCGAAGACATCAACAGGTTTCTAGAGACATATGAATTGCCTAAATTGAACAAGGAGGACATACACAATTTAAATAGAACAATTCCAAGTAATGAAGGAGAAGAGGTCATCAAAAGCCTACCAACAAAGAAAAGTCCAGGACCAGATGGGTTCTCAGCCGAGTTCTACAAAATCTTTAAAGAAGAGCTCATTCCAATACTTCTCAAAGTATTCCATGAAATAGAGGAGGAGGGTACCCTCCCAAACTCATTCTATGAAACCAATATTACCCTGATACCCAAGCCAGACAGAGACAAATCGAGGAAAGAAAATTTCAGACCGATATCATTAATGAACATTGACGCAAAAATTCTCAATAAAATTTTAGCAAATCACATACAAAAATATATTAAAGAGATAGTGCACCATGATCAAGTGGGTTTTATCCCAGGGATGCAAGGTTGGTTCAACATCCGGAAATCAATAAATGTAATTCACCATATCAATAGACTTAAAGTCAAGAATCACATGATTATTTCAATAGATGCAGAAAAAGCATTTGATAAAATACAGCACCCCTTCATGCTCAAAACACTAGAAAAAATAGGGATAGTGGGAACATTCCTTAACATTGTAAAGGCCATCTATGCTAAGCCCATGGTTAATATCATTCTAAACGGTGAAAAACTGAAAGCATTCCCCCTAAAAACTGGAACAAGACAGGGATGCCCTCTTTCACCTCTCCTATTCAATATCGTTCTTGAGACTCTAGCCAGAGCAATTAGACAGACCAAGGAAATTAAAGGAATACGAATAGGAAAAGAAGAACTCAAACTATCCCTATCTGCGGATGATATGATTATATACTTAGAGGAACCAGGAAATTCCACCAGAAAACTGTTAGAACTCATAAGTGAATTCAGTAAAGTGGCAGGTTACAAGATCAATGCTCATAAATCCAATGCATTTTTATACATAAGTGAGGAATCCTCAGAAAGAGAAATTATGAAAACTACCCCATTCACCATAGCATCGAAAAAAATAAAATACTTGGGAATCAATCTCACAAAAGAGGTGAAAGACCTCTACAATGAGAACTACAGAACACTAAAGAAAGATATTAAAGAGAACCTTAGAAGATGGAAAGATCTCCCATGTTCTTGGATAGGCCGAATTAATATTGTCAAAATGGCCATACTACCAAAAGTGCTATACAGATTCAATGCAATCCCAATTAAAATCCCAATGACGTACCTTACAGAAATAGAGCAAGCAATCATGAAATTCATCTGGAAGAATAAGAAACCCAGAATAGCTTAAGCAATCCTTCGCAGGAAAAATGAAGCAAGGGGTATCGCAATACCCGAACTTCAACTTTATTACAAAGCAATAGTAACAAAGACGGCATGGTACTGGTACCAAAATAGACAGGTAGATCAATGGTACAGAATAGAGGACACGGACACAAACCCAAATAAATACAACTTTCTAATACTAGACAAAGGCGCCAAAAATATGCAATGGAGAAAAGATAGCCTCTTCAACAAATGGTGCTGGGAGAATTGGAAATCCATATACAACAGAATGAAACTAAACCCATATCTCTCACCCTGCACAAAACTCAACTCAAAATGGATTAAGGACTTTGGAATCAGACCAGAGACTCTGCAGATTATAGAAGAAAAAGTAGGTCCCGATCTTCAACATGTCGGCCTAGGACCAGACTTCCTCAACAGGACTCCCATAGCACAAGAAATAAAAGCAAGAATCAATAACTGGGATAGATTCAAACTAAAAAGCTTTCTCTCAGTAAAGGAAACTATCAGTAATGTGAAGAAAGAGCCTACAGAGTGGGAGAATATCTTTGCCACTCATACTTCAGATAGAGCACTAATCTCCAGAATCTATAAAGAACTCAAAAAACTCTACACCAACAATACAAATAATCCAATCGACAAATGGGCTAAGGAAATGAACAGACACTTCACAGAAGAAGATGTACAAGCAATCAATAAACATATGAAAAAATGTTCAACATCTCTAGTAATAAGAGAAATGCAAATCAAAACCACCCTGATTCCATCTCACCCCAATTAGAATGGCAATTATCAAAAATACAAGCAACAGGTGTTGGCGAGGATGTGGGGAGAAAGGTACACTCATACATTGCTGGTGGGGCTGCAAATTAGTGCAGCCACTCTGGAAAGCAGTGTGGAGATTCCTTAGAAAACTTGGAATGGACCCTCCATTTGACCCAGCTATCCCACTCCTTGGCCTATACCCAAAGGACTTAAAATCAGCATACTACAGAGATACAGCCACATCAATGTTCATAGCTGCTCAATTCACAATAGCCAGATTTTGGAACCAACCTAGATGCCCTTCAATTGATGAGTGGATAAAGAAACTGTGGTATGTATACACAATGGAATATTACTCAGCCATAAAGAATGATAAAATTATGGCATTTGCAGGCAAATGGATGAAATTGGAGAATATCATGCTAAGTGAGATAAGCCAATCTCAAAAAGCCAAAGGATGAATGATATCGCTAATAAGTGGAGGATGACACATAAAGGGGGGGAGGGAAGGGTTAATGTTAGGGTTAGAGTTATTGTTAGGGAGGGGGGCAAGTATGGAGGAAGAAAGTACTGTATAGAGGGTAAAGAGCGGTGGGAGGGGTGGGGGGAAGGGAAAAAATAACAGAATGAATCAAACAACATTACTGTATGTAAATTTATGATTACACAAATGGTATGCCTTTACGCCATGTACAAACAGAGAAACAACATGTATCCCATTTGTTTACAATAAAAAAAAAATTTAAAAAAAAATCTCTGGGACACTATGAAAGCAGTACTTAGAAGAAAATTTTTTTCATGGAGCGCATTCAATAAAAGAAGTAAAAATCAACAAATAAATGACTTAACTCTACAGCTCAAAGCCCTAGAAAAAGAACAGACCAGCACCAAAAGTAGTAGAAGACAGGAAATAGTTAAACTCAGAGCTGAAATCAATGAAATTGAAACAAAAGGAACAATACAAAAAATTGACAAAATAGTCGGTTCTTTGAAAAAATAAACAAAATTGATAAACCTTTAGCCACACTAACAAAGAGAAGACGAGAGAAAACTCAAATCACTAAAATTCGAAATGAATAAGGAAATATCACAACAGACACGATTGAAATACAAAACATAATTAGAAGCTATTTTGAAAATCTATGCTCCAACAAAATAGAAAATTTCAAAGACATCAACAGGTTTCTATGAAGCCAATATTACCCTGATACCTAAACCAGACAGAGACTCATCAAGGAAAGAAAATTTCAGACCAATATCCTTAATGAACATCGACGCAAAAATTCTCAACAAAATTTTAGCAAATCGCATACAAAAATATATTAAAAAGATAGTGCACCATGATCAAGGGGTTTCATCCCAGGGATGCAAGGTTGGTTCAACATCCAGAAATCAATAAATGTCATTCACCATATCAATAGACTTAAAGTCAAGAATCACATGATTATTTCAATCGATGCAGAAAAAGCATTTGATAAAATACAGCACCCCTTCATGCTCAAAACACTAGAAAAAATAGGAATAGTGGGAACATTCCTTAACATTGTAAAGGCCATCTATGCTAAGCCCATGGCTAATATCATTCTAAATGGTGAAAAAGTGAAGCATTCCCCCTAAAAACTGGAACAAGGCAAGAATGCCCTCTTTCACTACTTCTATTCAATATCGTCCTTGAAACTCTAGCCAGAGCAATTAGACAGACCAAAGAAATTAAAGGGATACGAATTGGAAAAGAAGAACTCAAACTATCCCTGTTTGCTGATGATATGATTATATACTTAGAGGAACCAGGAAATTCCACCAGAAAACTTTTAGAATTCGTAAGTGAATTCAGTAAAGTAGCAGGATATAAGATCAATGCACATAAATCTAATGCATTTTTATACATAACTGATGAATCTTTGGAAAGAATAATTAGGAAAACCACCCCATTCACAATAGCCTCGAAAAAAAATAAAATACTTGGGAATCAATCTCACAAAAGAGGTGAAAGACCTCTACAATGAGAACTACAGAACACTAAAGAAAGAAATTAAAGAAAACCTTAGAAGATGGAAAGATCTCCCATGTTCTTGGATAAGCAGAATAAATATTGTCAAAATGGCCATACTACCAAAAGTGCTATACAGATTCAATGCAATTCCAATTAAAATCCCAATGACGTACCTTACAGAAATAGAGCAAGTAATTATGAAGTTCATCTGGAAGAATAAGAAACCCAGAATAGCTAAAGCAATCCTTAGCAGAAAGAGCGAAGCAAGGGGTATTGCAATACCAGATCTTCAACTCTACTACAAAGCAATAGTAACAAAAACAGCATGGTATTGGTACTAAAATAGACAGGTAGATCAATGGTTCAGAATAGAAGACATGGATGTAAACCCAAATAAATGCAATTTTCTCATCCTAGACAAAGGGGCCAAAAATATGCAATGGAGAAAAGATAGCCTCTTCAACAAATGGTGCTGGGAGAATTGGAAATCCATATGCAACAGAATGAAACAAAACCCGTATCTCTCACCATGCACGAAACTAAACTCAAAATGGATTAAGGACCTCGGAATCAGACCAGAGTCCCTGCAGATTATAGAAGGAAAAGTAGGTTCAGATCTTCAACATGTCGGCTTAGGACCAGACTTCCTCAACAGGACTCCCATAGCATAAGAAATAAAAGCAAGAATCAATAACTGGGATAGATTCAAACTAAAAAGCTTTCTCTCAGCAAAGGAAACTATCAGCAATGTGAAGAAAGAACCTACAGAGTGGGAGAATATCTTTGCCAATCATACTTCAGATAGAGCACTAATCTCCAGAATCTATAAAGAACTCAAAAAACTCTACACCAAGAATGCAAATAACCCAATGGACAAATGGGCTAAGGAAATGAACAGACACTTCACAGAAGAAGATCTACAAGCAATCAACAAACATATGGAAAAATGTTCAACATCTCTAGTAATAAGAGCAATGAAAATCAAAACCACCCTAAGATTCCATCTCACCCCAATGAGAATGGTGATTATCAAGAACACAAGCAACAACAGTTGTTGGCGAGGATGTGGGGAGAAAGGTACACTCATACATTGCTGGTGAGGCTGCAAATTAGTGCAGCCACTCTGGAAAGCAGTGTAGAGATTCCTTTGAAAACTTGGACTGGACCTATCATTTGACCCAGCTATCCCACTCCTTGGCCTATACCCAAAGGACTTAAAATCAGCATACTACAGAGATACAGCCACATCAATGTTCATAGCTGCTCAATTCACCATAGCCAGATTGTGGAACCAACCTAGATGCCCTTCAATTGATGAATGGATAAAGAAACTGTGGTATATATATATACAATGGAATATTACTCAGCCATAAAGAATGATAAAATTATGGCATTTGCAGGCAAATGGATGAAATTGGAGAATATCATGCTAAGTGAGATAAGCCAATCTCAAAAAACCAAAGGACGAATGATCTCGCTGATAAGTGGATGATGACACATAATGGGGGGTGGGAGGGGTTAGTGTTAGGGTTAGAGTTAGGGTTAAGGAGGGGGGCAAGAATGGAGGAAGGAAGGACTGTATAGAGGGAAAAAAGGGTGGGAGGGGTGGGGGGAAGGGAAAAAATAACAGAATGAATCAAACAACATTACTGTATGTAAATTTATGATTACACAAATGGTATGCCTTTACTCCATGTACAGAGTAACAACATGTATACCATTTGTTTACAATAAAAAAACATAAGCAAATACCAGTTTTTTTTAAAAAAAAGAATGTACTATATATTTCATAAAGCTAGAAAAAAAGATTTTGAAGATTTTCACCATAAGAATGATAAATTGTTGAGGATGTATATATATGTGGCTACATATAACTACCTATGCAATATGTGAATATAATGTGCAATTTAATGTATAGGTGGATGTAGTATACATCTGTATATATTTGTATGTGCCAACAAAGTGATACATGCAAATTAAGAAAGTGGCTGCCTTAAAATGGGGAGACATTTTCACTGGGCAGAGTTAGTGGAGATTTCCGGGACAATGACTTCATCTATCTGTCTGAGAGTTACACTGCATTTGCTTTTTAATTATACATTTGGCTGAAAGTATATCTTTTTGCATTGTTCTAACATTGTGTTATATATCATAATAAAGCTGCTTCAAATACAAAAATAATGCTAACATGGGGAAATAATCCTAAAATGGGTGAAACATTGTGTTTATCTCTATTTTAATTGTGTTAATAATACTAAGAACAGTATCTTACAATATTATTATTTCCATTTTTGGTGTGTGAATTATAATTGAGTCATCTTTTTCTTCCAAAACTTGACACTGTGCTTGGCATTCAATAGGCACTCTATATGTTTGATAGTAAAACTGGGGCTCTGGGAAGTTAAATGTTTTTTTTCTTAAGACAGCATAATTCTCAAGGAATGGAAACTGCAAATCCAGGTTTTCGTAGTCCAGGCTCCATCAAGCATGCCGCATCTGCTTCTCCACAGTTCTGCTGTGGCAGACAGAAGCTGTCCCCAATCCTGGTTGCCAACTGCACACACAGCTAAATAAAAAGTCTATTTCCAACCATGCACTGTAAATAGATTGTAAGTTTAAAAGACAACTAGAAAGTGTTCAAAAATGTCTTGACTACAGAGCCTGTCCATAGTATGTCAAGGCAAGAATTGTGCACCTTTTCCTGTTGTGTTAAACTGATTTCAGTTAAGGAAACAGCTCTCCCTCCTGCAAGCAAGAGGCACTTTCGTTTTGTCCTAAGCACAGACGGTATTTGCAGATGTTATTCTGGAAGTTACAGAGATAATAATACATTTTTATTTTTAAGTACTTTGAATTTTACATACTTTTCCATAGCCCACAATATGTTTAGTTCATCAGAAAGTAGTCAGAAAGTATTGATGTAAAAATTATTTGAATACAGTTAACTGGATTCCAAACATAGTCTCTGGACTATGTGATTATAGAATACTATAGTTTGAATCTGGAATGTTCCCCAAAGTTCTATGTGTTAAAGTCTAGGTCCCTAGCTTGGCACTATTTGCAAAGAGTGGAAACTTTAAGGAACTGGGGATTTAATTCAGTGGCAGAGTACTTGCTTAGCATATGCCTGAGACTCTGAGTTCTATCCCCAGTATGGAAAAAAACGGGAAAAAAAAAAAAAAAAGTGGAAACTTTAAGAGGTGGAGCTTAGTGGGAGATCTTGAGGTTATCAGGAGCATGCCCTTGAAGGGGCATGGTCTTTTCTTTCTCTGCTATAATCCCTAGCCATGAGGTGAGTGGGTTTTCTCTACCATGTACTTCCACCATGGTGTGCTGCCTCCCCACAGGCCCAGAAGCAATGAGTCAACCAACCATGGACTGAAACCTCCTAGACTGTGAACCGAAATAAGCCTTTTTAAAAATAAATTGGTTATCCCAGTTACTTGTTCCTATGATGTAAGCTGACTAACATAACCCTATTATTTTCAGGGTTTAATAGACAACAAGGTTTAAAATTGTTCAGTGACAGAGACAAACTCAGTGAATTCTCAGCCAGAGAAACAGGTTCTGGAGATACTCCTGAGAAGAGGGTCACAGTCCACCAGTGGCTCTCCATCACTTAGGATATGAAATAAAAGAGGTTAAAAACATTAGTGTTAGTTCCATATGAGTGGCACGTGTGTGTGTGTGTGTGTGTGTGTGTGTGTGTGTGTGTGTATTGAGTTGTGTTACAAAATATTTTTTTAATGTGGGACATAGTAAAAATATGTTCAAAAAATCCTGATTTACATGTCTTTTTTCTTCTATACTCTGAAATTCACTTTAAAGACTTAGAGTTATGTGTTCTTTTGTGATAATCCAGACTGAAAACAAAGAATACTGGGGTAACTGACATGTCATTGGACATGAACTAACGTATCTGAATCATTAATTTGATAGGGGCCCAGAAGCAACTGGAGAGCCGGATGACCAACAGGCACTAGCAAATTCTGGATATTATTAAGCTAAAACATGAAGCAACTATTCTGCACTGTTCTTTTAATCCTGTCCAAATGCAACAAAGCAAGGCACAGCAGAGTCCATGATGGGTGCCAAAGCTCAAGGAAGACTAATCTTGTAACTGATCCTAACTCCCACTGAAACTTCAAGAGCTACTCGTGTTACTGCATACTGAACTTTGTCACTAATGCCAACTGAAATGCCTCATGATGAAGCAGCAACTTCATTATGTCTTCTAGATATTTATTCTTACTCACTTTCATATATGAAAGAGATTATAAAGTTACCTTAATTCAGAATATTTCTTTTTATGACTTAATGATCTTATTTTGGATATTGAATTATTTTGAATGTATGGAAAAAAGTCTTTAACATCATTAAAACAAATAAAGAGACCACGGAGTACTGAGTGGTAAGTCTGCCCTAAAAGATTATATTTCACTAAAGTTTGGAAAATTGACTACTTTGCTCCAAGTGTGAAAAGCATGGGTATACATTATGAATGAAAATTTGTGAAATGATTAGATAGAGATGAATAGGAGAAATAAAGACAGGTATCTTTGTAATTTCACTATGAGTCATGCCAGAGCAAGCAATGACCTGGTTGAATCCCGGACAGAGGCAGACAGAGATTGAAAAGCAGTAAGAGCTGAATTTTGAGATGGAGTCTAACATAATCAATTTCCTATGATCAGCATGACTTCCTTTCCTCAGAGGTTCCATGGGAATAACTGTAATAAAATGTTTTAACCTGAGAAGGTTTGCTCCATTTCTGAACTGCAAGACTGAAGATTGCTACTGAGAAGCAAGTAAACATTTAGAGGGAAAATTACCTTTTTCAAAATACAAACAATACTGCTCTTTCTCTCATAGAAGAGTGTGCAATCCTATTTTAAGATTGTCGGCAGTTTAGCACAGCCTCCCAGCTAATGGTCCTTGCAGTAGAGGACTGAGCAAAGTGTCAGTAGCTGAGCTTTGTCTTGTACATACCTGTTTCCATTTTGTCTTCACAACAAACCTGTGAACTAGAAGTTGTTATCCTTAAATAAAATAAGGCTAGTTAAACTCTGGAGTCTGTTTTCTAACTCAGGAATTTCTATCCAACTCCAAAGCTTTAATACTGCATACCCTCACTGCACACACTGCAGTTTGGCAGAATTTTATTTCCACCTAATAGGATGCTCTGTGATAAACAAAACCAAACACTAAAGTAGGAAGCTGCAAATAGCTTAAATGCAAGATGATATGTATATCTAAAAATCATAAAATTCTCATGCATCATTACGTACTTTTTGGAAGGACATCTTGTGCAGAGCTATTATTTACAGACTGCACAAAATACATGCAGCATTTTAGATGATTGTTCAGAATCTTTACCAAGTACACCATCACACTTGTACCCACTCTTGAAAAAAAAAATACTATTGGGTGATTTATTCAGGCTGAGTTTCGGCTTACTTTTCAAGAAATTATTTTTGGAGAGACTAAGGTTGGATAACTCTCAAACCATGCCATAACCAATGCTGAATTTACAACCTTAGAGTTTACCTTCTCAGCTACAAATGCTTCTTTAAGAAAAGACTGGAAGCAAGTGTCATGGCCCACTGCTACAGAGGACCAACATCAGCAGCTACTGTGTGGGTACTGTGTGGGTAAGGAGGGTGAGATAACCTTTCATCTTTGAGATTATGTGTACTCAGGCAGTGTCTCCGTGTGGAAAATAAATTTGACAACATGTGTTGATAGAAACTGGAAACCAGGAAGAAAATTAGTTTCTTTTGTATCTAGGATTTCCAAACACATGTGGTTGCAGGATTTACTTTTTATATTAGAGAATTCCTATCCTTTGTGATGAAAAGAATATGAGAAAGTCTCAGAGTCCTCAGCCTACATTTTCAAAGAAAAAGTCAGAAGACAGAATCAGAAAGAGTATTAAATGTTTCATTAGGCTAAACCATTAATTCTCATGAGATTTATTTTTCAAGGCACTGCTCATTCCAAAAGAGGGCTTAAAGTAAATAAAAATTAATGGATCCCTCTCCTTAGTTGACCAGAATTCTCAATTTAACCCAAATGTCTGACAGTGCCCTATTTTCAGAGAAAGGGATAGGTAGCAAGAACATGATGTCAATTTAAGTATTTTGTGGAAATAATCCCGGAATGTCAGATATTTTCTAGAAGTCAGTAGCCACTGTCTCATCTTCTACTGCTATACTTCTAGAGATTGAAAGTGGGTATAATGAATGTGCTAGGGTTTGTGTTTTATCCCCCTCGGGTTCATGTGCTGGAAACTTGATTCCCAATGTGGTGATGTTGAAAGGTGGTGGAACCTTTATGAAGTGGGGCCCGGTGGGAGGTGATTAGGTCATGGGGGCAACCACCCTAGTAAGGAATTAATGGCTGTCTCCCTGCAATGGGCTAGGCTTCATGTTTATGGATTCTCTCAGACCAGGTTGTTAAAAAGCTAAGCCATCCCACGTTCTTGGCTTTTTCTTCTTCTCTACTATGTTGCGACATGCCAGGAGTCCTCACTAGATTCTGACACCATGGTGTTTGGACTTTTAAGTTGTTAGAATCATGAGCCAAATAAGTTTCTTTTCCTTATAAAGTACCCAGTCTGAGGCTTTAAAAAAAAAAAAAAAAAAGAACAATGCAAAATGAATTAAACAGAAAGGTAATCCTGGTCCGTATAAAATCCTTTATTAGGAGACAATAAAATATCTAGTCATCTTTATTGTAATGTAGTCCATTACAACATCCAAAGCTATTCTTAATGTAAAGGTAGTTTTAAAACAGTTTCTTTTAAATTAATCAAAATTCACTCAGGAAAAAGATCTACCAAAGCATCCTTCATTCCCCTAGTTGGAAGGGTCTCTAATTAAGAGTCTTCCTCTTTCTTTTTCTTCTTCCTTCTTCTCTTGCTACTGCTTCCTCTTCCTTTTCTTCCTCTCTTCCTCCTCCTTTTATTTGTTTGTTTGTTTGTTTTTTAAGACACCAGAGATGTCTAAGTTTCTTCTCTTCTGGAAGCATAGCAAACAATTATTGTCACCTTTATCCATTATGTTTTCTGTAAGATCCAAAATTATTTTACAGATGATGTTAATATATTTTGTTCCATTGTGGAATTGCCGTTAACTACTTGTTATTGTCAATCTAGTGTAGATAAAGGAAAACAGTACAAGGATACCTATTAGAACCAGGGCTCAGGGATATGGAGCACTTGTTCTTTTAACATCTACAATGGTGAAGCAAAATAGAAAAGTCTAAATCAGCCCTGTAAGTCCATCTATTCTTTGGTATGCTAAATGACATTGTGGGTTTGGATTATTCCTGTTTTATAACCAACTCTGGAATGGCACCCAGAGTTCAAGATTCAAAGGGTACTGATTGTCTGTGTGCGGTCCTACAAGGCTGCAGCAACTTTCTGACAAACATCCTGGGGCTGGTGTCCACAGCCCACGGGCAGAGGAAATCCAGGCTGTACAAACCTGGCACTCTGAAAAGTGGGAAGAAGTAGGACTGATGTTCCACTCCAGATTAATGTATTCAAATATTTTTAACTGTTTAAATATCCATAACAGTTAAAATAGTTGAGCATATTTTCCAGTACATGGTGATTGATTTATTTACCAACTGTATACATATATTATTATGCAAATAAGGTCTGCACATATATAAAATAGAATTTCAAAATAAATGTAGATAAAAGTTCTTATATTTTCTTGCTGAACGTCACGAATAGTTTTGAGCAGTCCCTGAAGAGCACCCACTACATCTCACCCCTTCACATACACATGCACGCACGCGCGCACGCACTTAGTACACTGCTAGTCTAGGCTTGACAGATATAAACTGGACAGATGTAAGCTTACTTTTGAATCCTCAGGTCTTCTGATTGGTCAACATCTTAGTTGGTTTTCTAACACATTAACAAAATGGCTGACACAGGCTACTTATAAGGAGAGATTTATTTTGGCTAATGGTTCTAGAGGTTCTGCCCAACATCAGGCAGATCCATTGGTTTGGGCTTCTGCTGAGGGCTGCAATCATGACAGAGTACATGTCAGAATGATTGCTCACATCTCAAGCCAGAAAAGAGAGTGAGAAACAGAGAAACAGAGGGGGAGAGAAAGAACAAGATTTGAGTCTCTCTAGGTCATACACCCAAAGGCACAAGGACCCCTCATTAGGATTTACCCCTTAAAGGCAAAGATCAAGGAATATTTGAAAAAATTATGTCTATTCAGGAATATTTATAGAGAGAGTATGTACAATGGCGAACAAAATTCTCCTGGTGTCTTAAGTGATTTGTCATACTGTAAAATGTTATGCTTAAAACGGAGTAAGGGTATATGCGAGAATGGTTTAGAAAAGCCGATAAAATAGATCAGGGTCAATAAAAAATTTTAAAAAATGTATTATGGCTATGCAAGAATTGAATATAAATTTAGTAGAAAAGTTAAACTTTTATTGGTTAATAGTGAGTCTAATGTATAGAATTCCTTGATTATTTACTTAAAAAATATTTTTTGTTAACAAGGTAGAGCAATGAGTAAAAATAGGTATATACTTTGGGTTATATCAGTTCATAACATTTTCACAACATGTTCACTTGGGTACTTTGTAAAATATAAACAACAAAAGACAAATGTAGAGGCAGCCATAAAATAATATGGGGCTAACTAAATGTTTAAGGCAAACAGTAAAGCATAGAGGCTTTTAAATTTCATGTGTGTTTTATCTACAAATCAAGGAATAGTAATTTTTCCTGGCCCTGACTGAGTTCCACTTTCTGCACTTATACATGTCTTTCAAAGTCCTTCTTTAATCCCATTTCCTTATCAAGTATTTAAAGGCCATCCTCACTGCAGTCAATTTTCCTGTAATTTATATATTTGCATTGTGACATTTTAACCATCAGCAGGAAGGGTGATAGTATCTGCTTTGTCCTAGGTAACAGTTTGTGAGTGGTAGCTCTAAGAGTTCAAATCTACCTGTCATCAAAGTCCATATTCCTCTTTTCATCTTACAAATTAATGACCAGACTGGAATCCCCAGATGGCTGGTATGGTATTGCAGCATACAGCATATCATGATTGCAAAATGGATAATCCCAAATATTTGTTAATTTGAATTTATAGATGCAAAAGTTACCCTGAATGTATTCATTCAAATTATGTACATTAGTACATATAATTTAATAGTTAATTTCATTGACTTTTAAAATTCATATGATTCTTTAAATGTACTTATAGCACTCTTTTAAGGAAAAAACTTTGGGAAGGAATATGGGAAGAAATTCAGCGGACTGCAATAATGCATTATTATAACGTAGAATGTTAGAAAGCAAGAGAATATTTAAATGGGAAAATTTTGTTGAAAAAATTTATTATTAGAGAGATTTTGTTCATTTTTAAATCTACATCTAAATTTTTGATTCTTATTTGACTTTTTTCCCCAATTCTCAGTAGATGGTTAATGATATAAATTAAAAATATAGGATAATTCTACAAAAGAGATCTAAGGCTGCATGGTATTCTCAAGAACTCCAGGATATCAAAATAGGCCATCAGAAATCCTGTTTGATTGAAGCCTCCTAAGAGAAATTATGAAGATCCCTCTCTCCCTATCTCTGGGAATGTTGGTGGAGAGGATTTTGAGATACTATCAGATGCCTGGGAAAAAGGAAATTCTTCCTTAAGAGAAATGCATTCATATTCTGAAAGAGGAGTCTGGCTGAAGGAGAGAATGGCCCTTCTGAGAATAGAACTGTGGGAGTTTCTGAATGTTCTCAGGGCAGGTCTTGAGACCATTTTTCCAAAGTTTCTGAAAGAGAGTATATAAAATTGAAAGAGTGAGGCTACTACTCTTTGGAGCCTAAAAGAGTTGTTTAAGATCAGTTCAAGATTTCCTAAGAAGTGAAAAACTATTTTCCCTTTATATTATGTTATATTGTATTATATATTACATATTTTCACTCTTATACAGGAAGGTTGGCAAACTGGAACTTCACCTGTTTGAATTCCACCCATTCACCTGTTTTCATAAGGTTTATTAGCCAAAAAAATTTTTTAAGTATTTTAAAATAGTTTGTAAGTAAAAAAATTATATTTTGTAATATGTGAAATTTATGTGAAATTCAAAAATAAGTGTCCATAATATAGTTTTATTGGAGTTATATGACTGCTTCTGTGCTACAATGGCAGAGTTCAGTAGCTGCAACAGAGCCTGTATTGACACAAAGCTTAAAATATTTACTCTCTATTTTCAGAGAATTTGCCAACATCTAATCTTCAGTGATGAGGGAGAACAGGAATCAAAAAAGTGAATGTATGGAAAATTCTCCTACAAGTTCATATTTAAAAGAGTCTTGAAAAAACTGAAAGAAATATGAGAGAAATATTAAGTAATAATATCAATGAGAAATAATTTGAAGAGGTAGAAATCAGTATACGGAAATAATGCTCAAAGCTCAGAAGATTCTAAGGCTTAAGAAAATTATTTATAGCAAGAAAAAAAGAGTTTTATTTGTAAGGGAAACATGAATAGCATTAAGGCTTCCACTTGTGGTGAATGACATAATGCTACTAAAGAGAAGAAATTAGGTTGCATTATTTACCTTTTTTTTTTTTTAACTCAACTAACTTTTTAAGTATGTTTGCATCTTTTCTGTGAAGCAAAATAAATATTAGTATGAAGAAATGGGAGACCAAGAGAATAAAATAGTAAAGAAATATCCACCACTCTAGTTGGTCTCCAGGCCAGGATGAATAGTATCTCAAAATACTGAAAATATTCCACTCTCACCGCATAGTAATAAATAAAAGTATTGTTTTTCATTTACAACTAAAAAAGAAAAAAATTAGAAATGTCTTAACTAAATGCCTATTGACAATCTTTGAGAATTTGGAGAGAACTGAAGAGTTCTAAAATTTAGAATTAAGAAAATAAATCCTCCATTTAAAAATAAAAGATAATGCCAACTACAGGATTGAGAGCTTGACATGACTCCCATTAAGACTCTTGGATGGACTATTGATTCTTTAAGCACCGAAAAAGGAAACTCATGACCAGGAGGAATTAGAAGAGGCTTGCTTAAAAAAAAAAAAAAAAAAAAAAAAAATTAATCGGGCTGGGTACAGTGTAATCCTAGTGACTCCAGAGGCTGAGATAGGAAGATTTCAAGTTTGTGCTGGGTCTCAGCAACTTAGTGAGACCCTGTCTCAAAATAAAAATAAAAGAAAAAAAGGACTGGTGATACAGCTCAGCGGTAAAGAATTCCTGGGTTCAATCATCAGTGGCAAAATAAACAAACAAACAAAACAAACAATGGTAGATAAGCCTTGTATTTTCAGATAAGATTATAACATACATCTTGATTTTAGACAGTCCTCTGACAGGTTGTCCTCTGTTGTAGAAGATTTAGAAGGGATGATGTTGTAGATTAAGAAGTATCATCAAGTGCAATTATGTAGATTTGTAATTAGAATACTTGATTAATGATATCCCCCAAAGTGTTGATTAATGAATTAATGCTAAGATATAGAGGATTATCCAGAAGCATGCTACTATCTTACTCTGTTTTTACACAAATGGATTGGTTAAAAATACTGTTGGCATGAATTCTAAACTTGCAGAAACTAGTAGCAGCAAGGGCAAGCTAGCACACCTCATGGTAAAATCAAGATTCAGAAATTAAGACAAAATTCTACAATTAGTTCCTAGACAAAACCAGGCAAAATAGGAACAACAAAATGAAAACCAACCAACAGAATAAACGAACAAAATTGGGATTCTTAATGCCAGTTGCACATTAAAATTCCCTGATGAAATTTTTATTTAATTGGTCTGGGGTGCAGTTTGGGCATCCACGTTTTAAAAAAACATTCCACATGATTCCAAGTCCAGTCAAAATCACTTGTAATAAACTAATTCTGAAAGTGGAGGGGAGGGTAGAAAGTGGAATAACCAAGGAACAGTGCGTGCATGGAAATGTTTAGAAGATCCTGAGGACTGTAAGGTGAGTGAAACAATTATCCCTTAGTTTGAAATACTTCCAGTATTACAAATTTATAATATTGGAATATTTGTAGACCTTTGAAAAGAAATATGGTAGTAGGGAAGGGGGTTTATAAACTTGTTTTGGAGAAAAATACATTTGGGTTTTTAATAACAAAACAAATATTTATCAAGCACTTATTTGTTTCATTTAAGCCTGATATAACCCTACGAAGTACATATAATTCTCATTTACAGAAGTTGCCCAAGATTCCAGAATAAGTGGGATTTGAACCCAGGTCTCTGTGAATTAGACCTGTCACTCCAAAACACTTTACAGCATTTCAAGTTGAATTCAAGGTGATTGTACAAGATTCAAACAAAAACATGCCAGAGTAGTTGGAAATATGGGAAGAGCACAGGCAAAACCATTATTTATATGTTCAAGTACTTAATAGTTCATAAATATATCCATTCAGTTTTAAACAGAACAGTAGCACAAACATTTTCATGTAAGATAAATGTAGTATGACTAGTTTCTAAAAATTCTTTTCTGGATTGTAGATACATATAGAACATAAGCCCTCTTTTAAGCAATTCCTGAGTCCTCTTTTGTAATAAATTTCTCTTCTGGGGGAAATACATGAATGAAAACTAAAGTTACTTTGACTCCTATATTCTAAATCATTTAGTTTTTTGGTAACATGATTCTTACTTTAATTATTATTTCAATGGCTTTATTGAGGTGTAACTGACATCCAATAAGAAGCACATATTCAAAGTGTACACATTGGGGGCTGGGGTTGTTGTTCAGTGGTAGAGTGTTTGCCTACCATGTGCAAAACCCTAGGTGTTTAATCCCTAGCACTGCAAAAAAAAAAAAAAAAAAAAAAAGTGTACATGTTGATAACTTTGACATCTGTATATGCACATGAAATCATTACCCTAATTATAGTAACAAAACTTCCACAATTCCAATGCTGTCTTTGAGCCCCTTGATCATCTGTCCCTCTCTCCACCCTTATCTCCAGGCAACCACTGATGTGCTTTGTATCCCTAGAGCTTAGATTGCAGTTATGTATAAATAGACTCCAAATTTTTTTCTCTCTTTTTTTTATTTTTATTTTTTTACGATTTTCTGCCTAACTTCTTTTACTCGTTTTGAGATTGAGATTCATCCATGTTAGTGTGTGTATATCTGTGGTTCACTCCTCTTTATTGCTGGGAAATACCATTATATGAGTATATCACAATTTCTTTATCCATCCATCTGTTGGTAGATGTTCGGGTTGTTTCCAGTTTGGAAATACTACAAATAGACCTGCTATAAACACGTTCATATTTGTTGTCTTCACAAGGACATATGTTTCTTGTTCTCTTAGGTAAATACCTAAGAATGGAATAGCAGGGTTATATAGTAGATGTATATTTTTAACATTTGAAGAAACCACTGATCTCTTCTCCACCATCAGTGTAGAAGAGTTTCAGTTGTCCTGTATCCTTACCAATATTTAGTATGCTCAGGTGTTTTAATGAACTATTCTAACACATAAATGGTATCTCATTATAGCATCTATTTGTCTTTTCCTTATAGTAATGATACTGATCACTTTAGGTGTTTGTCATTTTGTAGCTTCCCTGGTGATATATCTGATCAAATAATCTGCACATTTTAAAGTCAGGATTTTTGTCTTATTACTTAGTTATGTTAGTTAATTACATATTCTGAATACAAGTTCTTTGTTAAACATGTTTCACTAATATTTCTCTTGTTTTAGACCTTGGTTAAACTGATAAAAATAATGATATTCCCAAGGGGGAAATACTATCTTTTAAACCAATTCCAGATTTTGACATATCTTAAATATAAATAACTATATTGATCATAGAAAATCCTTGATATTTTTTGGTATTTATGCAAAATTTTTATTACTTTCTTTATGAAATACAGAGAGAGTTACTTGATTATTTGGGGGGTGTACAAGGGATTGAACTCAGGGTCACTTGACCACTGAACCATATCCCCAGTCCTTTTTAGTATTTTATTTAGAAACAGGGTCTCACTGAGTTGCTTAGGGCCTGCTGTTGCTGAGGCAGGTTTTGAACTTGAGATCCTCCTGCCTCAGCCTCCCCAGCCACTGCGATTCCACTGTGTACCACTGTGCCTGGCTACTTGAGTTCTTTAAAGGTCATATAGAACCGTTTTTATTTTCCAAAATGACATAAAGGCAGCAAAAACACATTTATGTGATCAGCAATTTCCTTCTGGAATATAAGGTTTTTACCATTTAACTGATTAGTATTAGTAACGATGTACAGTATTGCATTAAATATCCACTACTGAAAGAATTTGGGTATCATTTCATTACATTTATTTTCATTAATTTACTATTTTCCAGTCTCATTTTGTTGTAATTTTTTTTTCAATTCCTGATCCTGTGGGTTTATGATTTCTCTTACTCTTTAACATCTTTTTTCAAAAATCAAAACCTGCACTTGATAGTAAGCAAAATACCATTTTAAGCAATAGAATAAGGCATCATCAGCACTTCTGTATTTTAAAGTGAATTGCAGCATTTGTGGAATTCTAACACTTTCTTCTGCATCCTTATGCCAAAACTGATAACAAGTTTTACATGTATAAAATTATATTTTCAGTTGGAAAGCCTGGAGAGTGCTCTTATCAATTGATATTAGAAAATGCTGTGAATTTTACATAATGGTTGATACTCACATAAAAGTCAAAGGTAAGAATAAAATGGTAGCTATTCCAAAAGGAGCATATCAGCGACATAAATAATCTTTGTAATTTTCGCTAATATGCAGCAAATGTATTTCCAACTCTAAAAGAATAATTCCTTCTCAGAATACCAATTAAGCTTGATTTAGAGTGCCACTAAAAATTAACCAAGAGCTTCTGGCAGTTGTTTAGAAAAGAGTAGATCACAGGAAGAACTCTAGCTGTTGGGTTGTTTCCCATCAGTAGGAAATAAATTTCCTTGAGATATAGTCTTCTACCTAAGTTGAATTCGGCATTGGCAAATGGTCCATAATAGGAAGCAGTTTGCATCTGTTTTCGTGTGAAGCTGTCTACAGTGAAACACAAGTCAGAACTGCCCTTTTCCTCCCCTATTAACCTATCAGCTTTGACATTTAACAAAGACTTAATTACATTTCAGGAATCAATAACTGGTTGAATAGATAGAGCCCTATTTTAGTTATTGACTTCAATTCAATTTAAAAAAAAACATAAGAATTGAGCAGTCCACATTTACTGGACTGAGGCTGTTTTTAAAATGAATGCTGAACTTAATTTTTACCAAGACTCTAAAAATATCAATAGAAGAAGGTTTTCCACATTATGTTTCATGTTAGTTTCATCCTTTGGAAGGTAATAGGTACAACTTTAAACTTTATGCTCAAATGTGTTAAGCAACTGTGTACTACATATTTATCTTTGGAATTCACAATTATATATGTTAGTGTATTAAATGTTCTGAAATATTTTTCATTAAGAAAACTGTTCTAGGTTGGGCACCATGGTGCACACCTGTAATCCCAGCTGCTTGGGAGGCTGAGGCAGGAGGATCACAAGTTTGAGGCCAGCCTCAGCAACTTGCAAAGTTTTTGTTTTTTCTATTTTTTGACAGAGTTGAGAAATGAACCCAGGGCCTTTTGCATGCTGAGGGCAAGGGCTTTATCACCAAGCTATACCCAAACCCAAAGTGACTGTTTCTATTAACATTTTATGGAACTTGTTTACTACAATTAGCAGATTGAGAATTGCTGCAGCAGAGCCTCCTTGTAATAAGAGGGGAGAAGGATGGAAAGTCATAGAAAGCCCTTGACTGTTTTTTCCCACTAAAAGCTTGGACTTTTTTCTTCATCTCCTGCCATATTAGAACTGCTTTAGAGAAAATTTAGAGGGTTTTAATTCCATTAAATTTCTTTTTACACTCATAGTCTCTTGCAAAGGTACTAATGAACAGTCAATTGCCTGTTTAGTTCTATAAATTTAGTTCTATTTTTTCTCTTAAAATCATCCGGGGTCCCAAACATCAACATTTATTGTATGTGCATGTACAAGGACCATAATAAGATTGCACATGTCAGCTGTGTGCATAACTCAGAGTTTACTTGTTGAGAACTGATAGAGTGGAGATGGAAGTGATTTAGTTTGGAAAAATAACCCGAACTCAGTATTATTCCTCTCAAATCACTCTGGTCTACACAGGCTAAGAGAAAGAACCACGAAACAGATGAAGAAAACTTCATTCTTTGTCATACCGCTTCACACCTTGCATTTTCCCTGCACAAGTGTCCCTGTCATTCTAAACTGCCCCTCTTTCTCACCCTTCCACACATTTTTTTTTTTTTTTTGTGGTGCTGGGGATACATTCTTTTCATACATGTATAAAATGAGACATTTCTTATGGTCTTAGAAGCCTCAGCATTGAAAATATTACATGTAAGGTACCCTCCTATTTTTAAAAAGACCCTCTAAGGGGAGCCAGATGCCCTCCAGTCTATATGATTACCATGGGGAGAGAGAATTCTAAGAGAAAGAAATGTGGTGATTATTAATTGGCAGAGCATGTTGGGTGTTTCCTCCCCTACTCAATTCAAAAAGAAACAAGAAACAAAAAACAAATACTTGGAGGAAATGAGAATCTCTGCGAGATAGGAAGAGCCAAAGAGCATTGTGGTCTGCCAATGATGTCACTGAGGATGAAGGAAACTATTTGACAGGGTGTTTATTTGAAAGCAGAGAGTAGAAAAACAAAGTGACAAAATCTTGACTGTTGGTACCCCAACAGCTTTGGATTATCCATTATTCATGGTTAGCCATCCTCTGATCTGAACCCACTTGAGATAAGAAGAGAAATGTAGAGAAGTGGCAGGTCCAGAGGGAGGATGCATGGGGTTTAGTGGTGACAGGGACAAGTGTTCTGAAGAAATTAGGTTGAACCCCTTAAGGTATCCTTGCTAGGAGTGCTGTTGCCACTTGGAGGTCTATGGAGTGCTCAGAGCCACTTTGGGAGGGAAATGTGCAGTGGAGTGGCCCCTTGAGAGACACCTCACAGAACTCACAACTGTGGCCCTCACAAGTTGTGGCCCTCAGCATTTGGGTGTCTGCTAAAGCGGGGACATTAACAGTAAGGACAGAGTTATAACAATTAAGCATAGGAAATCTGCTCTTTCCTCCACTCTTTTGTCATCTCTCTCAGCCCCAGAGGATCTAAAAGCAGATAGGAGTATCTGGAGGGCTATTGAACTAAACTAGTATCTTAAGTCTATTTTCTGTTGATATGATAGAAACCACGACTAGTAACTTATAAACAATGGAAGTTTATTTGGCTTATGGTTCTGGAGGCTAGGATGTCTAAAAGCATGGTACTGGCATCTGGCAAGGGCCTTTGTGTAACTTCATGGCATGGCGACATTGCAAGCAATCTCGAGCTGGATGAACTCATCCTTCAAATTAGGCACCCACTCCCACAAAAGCCCCCATGATTGGGTTCATTAGGCAGAGCATTAAAGGTCCCACTTCTTAATACCATCATAAAAGTAATTTAAAGTTCAGTAAGTGCTTTGGAGGTGACATTAAAACCATAGTAATTGTACTGAATTTGTAACACTTTGAAAGGTCTGAAAATCTATGGGTCTGCCCAAGATGTCCTTAAGGGTCATGGAAAGTATTTTACAGGTATATTTGGAAAACAAAACAGCAAATAAACATTTTGTGCTGGTACCCTGAAAACTTCAGATTATTCAACAAACCAATTAAATGATCTTTCCATTGCTTGTCCTTTATTGACATTTATCTTTTAATGTGCAATTTAGTTCTACCATATTTAAATATTTTAAAGATAATTTTAAAATCTACTCTTCATTTCAAATACAGAATGTAAAGCTACCTTGATTCTATATTCATGTTGAGCCTTTTTTGCCTAAAATATAAGAATTTTGATATGAAATATTTGATCAACATGAATGTTCAAGGTTAGGGAACATGTTTGTTCATCTTTGTGTCCTCTTTATCTAGTACAGTGCATAGCAGTGTAGGCATTCAATATATGTTTGCGCACTAAGCTAAACTAAGGTAATATTGGAGAACTTCCCAAAACTTGAAGGACATTGTTTTTCTTGCTCTCTTATATTCCTCATCCGAACCTTCTATTTTGACCATTGACTAGAAAATGGTAGAAAAAAGAAAAAGAAAACTCTGAGGTTGGCTTTACCTAGATTTATTTCCTTTTGTATGTAATATTAATTTAGCATAAATTAATCCTTAAAAGAAAGCATTTCTCTGATGTTTAGTAACAAGCTATGTTCACTGAAATAAAAATCAGATTTCTATAAAATAAAATTAAATGCTACTAAGTGCCTATTAAAATTTTGGTACTGACTGTCTACTTGAAAGTAGCAGAGGTTTAAAGATGGAAACTGCTCTTAAGGAACTTACATATAAACATTGTAATTTGTTTAAGACCCTAGAAGCAGGAGGGGAAAGGCATTCCAGATGGGGAGAAACATTCCAGTAGAATAATTTAGGGAATGGGCTCTGAAGCAACACTGTCTGAGCTTCAACCCTGACTCCATCTTGTCAGAGGCCTTTTTCTTCCTCTTATGCTTAGGGTATAGAGAACATCTATAGTGCTGTTCTGAGGATCTAATGAGCTAATAAAATACCTAGTCCATAAATATGTTCTTATTGTAATGACAAGTGATCATCTATTTAGCATGGCTAGACATCATTTTCCAACTTTATAATGGTGTAAAAGCAGTATGTAGGGCTGGGGTTGTGGTTCTGTGGTAGATCACTTGCCTAGAAGTGTGAGGCACTGAGCTCCATTCTCAGCACCTCATTAAAAAATAAACAGACTGAAGTTTAAAAAAAAGAATAAAAAGAAGTTTTAAAAAGCAGTATGTAATTCAGTAGAGACCGTATTTTGAATTTTGATGTTTTCTCAGACTAGTGACTCATGATACAGGTGAGCCACAGCTTCCTGTCAGCCACACCATCACAAAGATAAACAACTGATACTTCATGGTGTAGTGTTAGTAAGTTATCATGTTCAGTAGGTTTGATGTAGAAAATGCATTTTCAACTTATGATGTGTTTATTGGGGATGTATCTTCATTATAAATTGAAAAACAGCTGTATTACTATTATTATATACAAAGACTTGGAGCTGGGTCTTTGAAAGACTCAAAACTGAGGGAACAATTCCTTTATTAGAACAGTGACAAGTTAGAAACAAAAGGTTAAGGACAGATGAAGTAGGCCACTGAATTCCCAAATATTGGGATTTTATTTTGTTACTAGAGAGCCACTAAGTGTGTTAAATAGGTTAAATAGCCCCATTTAAATAATGTTTGAATAATTTTAGCTGTGTAGAATGATTTGGGAATAGGGAAAAATAAAAGACTGAAAAAATAGAATAATATTAATAGCTAACTTTTATTATATGTTTTCTCAGACCTTTGTAAGATATTTGCAAGAAACACTAATTTTAAATATTATTATTATGCTGAAGGTAATGTGATAAATACAGTTATATGGGGTATCTGATTTAACTCTTAAAACAACCCTATAATGTAATACTATGCTGAACTTCCATCTTATCCATGAAAAAAACTGAGACTCAAATGAAAATGAATTGCCTGAGACAGAGCTAGTAAATGGTACTAAACATGATTTACATTCAAGCTGTTTGACTTCAAATATTATAGTTCAGTTGGAAACTGATAAATGAAAAGATTTACACACACAAAAAAAGACAAGACATGATTTTGTATCTTCCTGGAAACAGGCTAAAAGAAAGGATTATCAGATAACTGAGATTTCAAACCTTGAGATTCACACAAGAAAAATGACCTGTGTCTGTGTGTGTGTGTGTGTGTGTGTGTGTGTGTGTGTGTGTGTGCGTTACTTAAACTATTGTGGGAAAGTTGTTCAGAGCAGAAGGAAATTAACTGCAGTTAAAAGTGCTCAAGGACAGTTTGATGAGAAATGCCCTAATGGTGGCAGACTTAGGCAGAATGAAAGCAGGCATATGGCATTACTGGGGAGCAAAGAATATACATATGATATTAAAGTAAAAGAATAAACAGTGATAGACAATAGTAAATAAGGAGAAATTTAGATACTTGCTGTGAGCCCAAATCACATTTTCATCTGTTTTATTAAACTGATATTATCTATAAATGTCTCTGACTTATAAGATAGTAATATATTGGGAAATATAGGAAAGAATGGTAAAGATATGTCAGGTGGCTTTGGTTTAATTTGATGTATTTAGAAGTAAGAAAATATTTAAAGGTTTGTTCTTAATAGGACTATCAGAATGAGATTGAATTTTCCTTGTCTCTCACTGAACTCTTTCAGATAGGTGGGACAGGTAGCTCCAATCCCACTAAAATTTTTTAGGTGTTGACCCCTAGCTGGAAAAATTTATGTGAAAACTCCCAAAGAAACTTGGATAGTGAATAAATGCTTCGATATTTCATCTCTGACAGCTGTATGTATATGAAGGCACAATAAAACACACAGCTGTAGGATCATCAAATGAACAAAACTGAATGCAGAAGATAGTCTTTTACAATTCCAAGTAAAACAAATGGTCCCCCAATAAAATCGTCTGTAGCTGTACATTATTCTTACTAAGGTCCTGCGGCTCTATAGGGCAGGCTCTATGATTCATGAAAGCTGTGTGTCTAGCCAGAATTCAGGAGGCTCCGCGGCCTTCAGAGGGGTATGGAAAACCAACTGATCCGCAATGCGCTTGCCCAAACCGCAGCAGCCTAGCTCTGCAAACCTCGCTTATCCCGAAAAAAAAAAAAAAAAAAAAAAAAAAAAAAAGTGTGTGTGGGAGGGGCGCGCGTTGAGGAAAACAAGAACTCAAGGCAGAAACCAAGAGCACGCTGATTGAAAGGTTGTATCCAGCACAGCGGCCTTGGCCGCCTGCAAATCCCAGCATCCCCGCCTCCCACAGGAGCCAATGAGGAAGATACAAGTTCCTATAGCCAATCACATTCCAAGTCAGCCTATCACCGGACTGAATTCTGGGACTTGTGGTTTTCACGTGGCAACACTGCATCATGGTGGTTAAGGCGAAAAGCCACGCGTCCGTATTGAAACGAAAGCTCCATTTTATAAGTCTTCTGTTGGCCTCCAGGTTGACTCCATATTATTATTACTCCCAGACCTTACACTCTTTAAGAATCATAAACGTTTTCTGCTAATGTGATAGAGAAGAACAAATCCAAGCTACTTTCTGACCAAAATATACTTGTCCTACTAGTCTCCCGTCCTTTAACCGTTGCTCTAGAGTCTCGCGAGAACAGTCCCGTTGACTCGTTGTCATGCCTCCTGAAAGGCGGTTCACACGAAGACTGACATTGGCTTCAGCCAACAGAATTGCCCTTTAACTAGCGCCTCCACAGCGTGTGGGGAGAGGCCTCATGAACTCTGACCTCAGCTTTTCGTAGCGTCCCGCGTCTGCCACCCCCGCCCCGCGGAAAGAAGGAGGCGGGTTTTGGCCTCTTGCCCTAGGGAGCGAGTGCCGAGGGAGTGGGAGCGAGACGGCCCGAGTGGAAGTGTCTGGCTTCCTCCAGGAGAGGCCCTGCTGTATGCCCCGCCGCCCATGAGCTCGTTCACCCGCGAGCAGCGCCGTCGTTAGGCCGGCCCCGTAACTCTGCTTCCCCCGGGACAGGTTCACGTCTCTTCGGGGAGGGGGCATCCTGTGGAGGCGCCTCCAGTCAGCGTCGGCGTCGCGCTGCGACCCTGGAAGCGGGAGCCGCGGCGAGCGAGAGGAGGAGCCCTAGCAGCGGCGGCAGCGGGCAGCAGCAGCCACAGCGCCAGCGGGCGGGATCGAGGCCGTCAACATGGCGAGCGCCTCGTACCACATTTCCAATTTGCTGGAAAAAATGACATCCAGCGACAAGGACTTTAGGTGAGGCCGAAATCTGATTCTAACCCACCTCGGGGTCCCCCATCCGCGCCCCGGCCTGCATGCCGGCCTGGCCCCACCCCTTTCGGCCTGGCCGGGCTGCCTAGCTTCCTGAGGTCTCCAGCCCACCGCCCCGCTCGCTCCCGGATCCCCGCGGGCCCCCTCCAGCCCCCGCCTCCAGCCTTTCCTCTAGGCCGTTGTCCGCCGCGGCCGGGATCCCTTCCTTCTGGGTCTCTACGCGCTCCCACCGCATTCCTTGTCCCGGGCGACGTGGTTCCCGCGTCCCCACAGCGCGGAGGCCCGGAGTCACCCGGTATTGTGGAGGAGGGAGTCGCTCTAGGCGCCGAGCCCCGGCGGCCGGGCCTACTCGCCGGCCCTCGGAGGCGCTAGGCCGCCCAGCGCGCCCGGGCCCTAGCTGCTGCCCGCTCAGGGACGCAGCATCTGCCTGCTTTCCCGCAGATGTGGGCCTGGCTGCGTTCAGCTGGAACGATGAACTTTTTTCCAGCTCTTCGCTGATTGGGTTATATACTTTTTCTTCGGATAATGCTTTTTTTTGAAGGTGGGAAGAAGGGGGAGGGGAGCTGGGATGAAGGAAACTTGGCCGGTAGGGTTTTCCCGCCAGCATCTTGTCAGTTTTCCTTGTCCCGGTGAAACCCACGCAAGATCACGGGGTTTCAGAAAGTCTCATCCTTATATCCAAAATCACTGCCAGAGGGTTGGATTGCTGAACCTTAAACCAGGCAAACGACTCTTCTTTGAAGAAGGGCTGGTGAACATGAAGCAGTAGTTCTGTTCCAGGATACTTATACTGTTGATTTCAAATTCTTGTAACATGCACATTTAAGATTTGTTATATTTTCACAGATTATCTCTAGGTTTTTTTTTTTTTTTTCACTCTGCAGGGACTGTTACATCCCTTCCTGCCTGCCTTGTATTTCTTTACAAATAAATAAGCTCTCCATCAAAAAAAGGAAAAAAAAGCTATTTATTTCTCGGATACCTAAGTTTTCTTCTCTTCTGCTATAGTAGTTGTAATTAGCGTGCATTTTAAAAGAACAGGCAATCTTCAATTAAAATTATGGGTAAAGAACTTCTTTTTCTATTTGTATGAACAATAAGTTTTAACACCTGAAAATGTGTCCAGATCATGTCTATTGGGAAGAAATTTCCCAATTTCTGAAAAAGGAACCATGAAAAAAAAGCAACGATGGTGTTCCTAATAAAATTTGTATGCGGGTGTAATAAAATAGTCAATGAAATGCTGGATTGGTTCTGTGACTTAAGAACCACAGGATTTTTTAAAAATGTTTTGCTACCAAGAGAACTTTTAAGTGTTCCATTTGTAACGTCTAAAAACTAATTTGCTGACTATAAAGAGTTTAGTGCCGAGTTTTGGGTATTGTGGAATTTTAGATTTGTGTAGTTCTAGGGCCAAAATCAAGATTATTGAGGGGAATAACATTTTATGTATTGTTTTAAGGATTGGGATGCTGTTTGATTACCTTTGGAGTTTTGCTTTCTCACAGTTGAAGTCTTGAAATTTTTAATGGAACATAACATATACCTTTCCATCATGTAAGGTGTGTGGTGTGATTCCCTCATACCTTATGTCAGTTTGGTTCGTCCTGTAAAAGTACCAAATTTCATTCTGATTCAAATTTTAGTCTAAAGTTAGCACTTCTACCATATTACAGTTTTGTTGAACCAGACAGAATCAGATGTAATGTTTAGATAAAGAGTAAAGAAATCATGTCATGTGAAGATACAGTGGATGTGATTATTGATTGAAATTCCTTTATATTTCTGGCAAAAGAAAGTAATGTATATATGCCTGGGTTTTTGTTATTTAAATAAACTATATGAAAGAAATACTACTTTGATGCTCAACTATAGTGATTGCTGAACTTGATAAGGATTATCTGTTTACTTGGGTTGGAATGAATCAAAACTTTGCTTAGAGGGTTATGTATTGATATAGTTCTAATAGTTGGTGAATGCTGTTAAACATCTTGAGGAACAGTAAGTGACTTTCAGTTATTAACTGTTTTAAAGACTTGTAATATGCTTTAGCCATCCATTAACAAGTCTTTGGAACTAAATGATGCTTTGTTCACATAGAAATTTAGTTATTTTGACAAAAGTACCGGGATTTATGATTACATATTTTAAAATAATTAGTGCCAAAAGGATATTGAGGGCAAGGGTAATTAACATGTCTGAAGCACTCTACCTTGTACAAAGGACAGCGGAAGAAAATAGTGCTGCCAAAATGAAGAGTTTTATTTTCTTGATAGAATCTAGGAGAATTTTACCCAGTCACAAGATAGAAGTTCTAGTCATGCACTGTTCTTTGCTGTGAACTACGAGATCTTGGGCAAGTTACTTAATTTGAGATTACATTTTCACTTCTGAGAGGCTTGCACAGGGATAATTACAAAAGGTCTCTTAGGTAACTACATGTTCCATTAATGCAGAGAAGGCAGAGAAACATGCAGAATTTTGGAATGTCAGCACTTTTAAAGAATCTTTTTGTCGGTAAATCGTAGGCCTAATGTATTGAAAAGACTCACCAATTTTTATCTTCTGTGTTAGTATAACATTATTTGATGGTAAGATATTAAGAGTTTTGAAAAATGGAGAAGCTTTGGGAGAGAAATGTCGAGTCTGGAACCTTTAATAAAAATGGTACATTTGTGTGTCCTAATAGCAGGGATAGTGCCTGTCATATACTAGTCTTAATTTGGGGGAAAACAAATCTTTAAAATTATAAATGCTAATTCAGATAACTCTTCAAAAGAAAAATGAAGAAACATTCTTTGGGAGAGTTCTTAGAATAATTTTTCTCATCACTTCCCCAAAGGAAACACCTTCTGCTTCTCCCCCACCCCAGAAAACTTTTATACCAGTGTGTTTTGGTGATTAGGTGATTGTGTAGATAACAGAGTGAAAACTTTTAATGTAAATGAGCCCTGCGAGTGAGTACTCCATACATGACTATTAATAGTGAGTATTCGGTGGGTGGAGGCAACTTTTCATCTGCTTCACCACTATCTGAATTAAAGTATTGCAGAGAATCAAGAGCTAAGGAAAATATTACTTCATCTCTCGATACATATATTTCTGCCTATTGTGAACTTCATATACTTCATTTTATTTAATGTAATTGGTAAAAGTGGACAGTAACTATATTACAGGTAAGGAAGCAGATTTGGCTTAGTTATTTCCTCAAGGTCAGAGTAGATTTGGGATTTCTGGAACCTCTTTACCCATGAATTCTTATTTTTTTCCCTCACTAATTAGATGTTTATTTAAATAAAACATGACGATATAAACTTTCAGAATCACCTATTACCATGCTAGGCTACTTCTCTAGGGTTTTGACTAGTGGTATTATAAGTCAGGCCTTAAATTTCAATTTCCTCTAAAATTAGGTTTATGGAATATTTTATGCTGGAATATACTTTTAATAATTCCTTGAGAGGAACTTCAGAAAGAGCCAGTGCTTGCCCTTAGTGAATACACGTTTGCTGAATGGTCAAGACACTTTTGTAAAAAGATAAATGATCCCATGGCAATGTGTAAGTGTCAGACATTAAGTAGCAGAGAAGATTAAAGCAAGGAAATTCAAGACCTGAGTGAGGTCTTGAAATTCTCAGTAGAAAATGTGAGAACAAGTATGAAAGCACACTACAAAATTTCAGTAGGGGAGAGGGAGAAAATAATTTTAACTGTAGCTGGGCAATGAGGTATTGTTCAGGGAACTTATTAAGGACAGGGACTTTATCTTACTGAACTGAAACCTCTGTGTAGTTCTTTAGGCTTGTGGTTCTTCAATAAGTGCTTGTTTTAGTTGAATTGTCTATTAGTTCCAGAGTTAAAAAAAATAAAAAGTTTCTGTGTTTACATATGCATATATACACATATAAGTGTATATATAAAAGAATTTTAAGAAATCTCTAAAAAATCATTTTGTTTAAGTGCCACTTGATACAATCTCAATCACTATTGTAGAATGCAAGCATTTCTTAGTTTCAGCATGGTTTATGTTACAAGATAAGGTGTTTTGAATATTGGAAGACATTTTCTCTTGAAAATTATTTAAAATGCTTATAAAAATCTAGACCTGTTAAGGAGTCATAGCAAAGCACTATTTGAGCATTAACAGGAAATACTGATTGAAATTATCTTGACTACTTGGAGAAAATCAGGTGTCATGAGAAAAAACAGATTTGCAGAGATGAAGAAGGTGATTCCTGGCACATTTTAAATATTTTTTAGGTTTATGGCAGCAACTTACTTGATTTTAGTCAACATGATTTTTCTTTATAGATATACTATAAACATCACAGCTTACTTGATTTTAGTCAACGTGATTTTTCTTTATAGATACACTATAAACATCAGCAATGGTTAGGATTCACTACTGAAAGAGAGGGGGATGTTATAGAGGATACTTGGAATAAGAGTAAAAAATTAGTTTTATTTACTCGAACATCACTAAGACTAGGCTCATTTATAGCTTTTCAGGAAATAAGTGAGAAAAAGTGAAATAACAGTGATGTGTGCTCAAGAGCTTTGAAAGATAATTGATTTACTGGGTGATACAGTTGACCCATATCACCTAGAAATTGTGTTTATATGTGAATATGTATGTTTATATAGTGTGGTAAAAGTTACTCATGCAGTCAAGGCATCTACTTCTACTGAATTTCTGCTTCTCAACATTGGATTTACTAAAGATATATTTTCCCTTCAGAGAACTGTCAGTTCAGGAGAATAATCCAGGAGTAGAAGTTCCAGACCATGACAGTCTTGTTCATCACTGTGTTCCCAGAGTTCACAGCACAGGTCCTTAAGCTGGGACCCCCAAATAATTTTGAATATATGAATAAGATTGCACTGCCTGCTGATTATATGCACTTGGGAATCCCATAAGAGTCTGAAAGTGAACAGTTTCACATTTTATTTTTCACTTCCTACCTTAAGCTAAATTATCCTTATTTTGGCTTTACTTTATCCCCCTGAAAGTCCAAAGCAGAACACCTTGGGTGCTACCCTTGTCCTGCCTTTCTTCTCTTCTTTAATTCTATGATGAGTGTTTCTCAAATTAGTCTCTCTATCTCATACTTCTTCCTAATCTAGTCTCTTGTTCACTTTGGCCATTAGAATTTATTTCCAGCTGATTATTGACTCCCCCACTAATTTTCCTGATGACAAGATAAACTCCAAATTTCTTGGCAGTTGCCTTCCTGGCTGTTGTTGACAGTTCACTGCAACTGCCCTCCCTTAAGTCTCTAACAATCTTCTGATATAACTGATTTCAATGGATATTTTCTTTGGTCAATCTATTTGATATTGAAGTACCATTTACCACTTTTTACCCCCCTCAGAGTTTCTTACATAGGCATCCTAGACACAGGTGAGGCTTATTATTCATCACAGTGAGGGAGAACACATACAACAGGGGGTCTCTGAAGGTTGTTAGGGGAACCTATTTATTTGGGTAATTTAAGGAGGGTCTAAAGAAGTAGAGCTTTACTTTAAATTGGATGTTTCTGTGACACTGGCATCTTAAATTTTATAGGGATTGCTGGATGCAGTAGCACATGCCTGTAATCTCAGCAACTTAGGAGACTGAAGCAGGAGGATCAAGACCAGTTTCAGAAACGTACCAAGGCCCTGAGCAACTTAGAGACCCTGTTTCAAAATACAAAGGGCTAGGGATATTGCTAAGTGGTTAGTGCCCCTGAGTTCACTCCCCAGTACCAATAAAAAAAATACATTTTATAGGGAAGGTACTGTAATTGATAAAGTAGCAGCACTTCTAGCTACTAACTAGCGAGGGGGACATTTTGGTATTTTGTGTTTTTCAGTGACCTTGTCTGAATTGGATGTTCTATAAAATTGTTTTATGTCAAATAAAAGTTTATGCTTTAGTTGTGAGCATCAAGTCAGTTTATAATAACATTTTGGTTTAACAGGAGATTCAGGTCAGTTTCTGGATGTCAGACTGCATGTTTTTTGGTGGTTGTTTTGGTTGGTTTGTTTTCTAGTTCCTATTTATGGCCAACTGCAGATGAAATTGTGCTACAGGACATTAATCCACGGTGTTCATATCCTTACTGTGGCTGAAGATTTTGTTGATTCAGGATTAGCAATATACCCCTATTCAGTGTAGTTTATAGTTAAACCAGAGTAATCCTTTATCATAGTGAAAGATGAGTGAGTGATCCATCTGATGTGACTGGCTGTGCAGTTACATTAAGACTCAACAGGGATACATCACTTGTTGTAATATCCAAGTCTTTACTTCTTTCTTCCTAACTCTTATCAATTAATTATGTTCCTTATGTCTAATCCATTTTTGATGAACTATTTTACCTCATGATCTCAAATATAATTGGCCCTTATTATTGTAGTAATTGCTTTCTGTGAAGTTGTCACAAACGTCAAATTTTCCTTCTGACTGAATGAAGATTATCTAACTAGTTTTTTTTCCCAGAAGGCCCATCTCAACCTTCTTGCACTGAGGAATCCTAGCTGGACAGCACTTTAGTACTGTGTATAGGGGATATATTAAACAGCAAAATCACCAACAGAAGTACTAGTGTGGAAAATCTGGCACTAAGTAGGCTAAGAAGATACTTGTTTATAATTACGAGAGCTGAAAAGAAGAGTTGAAAGTAGGAGGCAGCTGAGAATGTGTGTGTTGGGGTGACTCAAACGTTTTACCATTCTCTAGTTGTCTGCAAATGATTATGAAATGAGGAGTATTAATTTTGGGCTTACAAATAAATTTTAGCCAGTAGGCAAATTTGCAGATACGAAATCTGCAAAAAATAAGGATCAGCTCTCCCATTTTCCCCCATTTTTATTGATGACCCTTATTCAAGCTACCATAATTTCTTAGCTTAGACTGCTGCAGACCTAACTGGTCTCCATTCAGTCTGGCTAAGCGAAGGATGGTTCTATCTAAAGTGTTGTTCACAGTGGTGACTGTAATAGTATTTTTGAAAGGCAAATCTGTTTATTTCATTTTCTTCCCATCTCGATCCCATATGCCTTTCAGTAACTTTCCATTACTCTTAGAATAAAAACTAAAATTCTAATGTGATTTACAAATCAGTTTAATTCCTGTTTTTTGCTTACCTGGCACCAGTTTTCTCCCAACTCCTGAATAATTCTGCCTGTTTTTCAGATTTGTCTTCTCTGACACACAACCCATAATTTAGCCTAGGTCAGGTTACTTTGTTACACCACTGTTTTTTTTTTTCTTGACATATTTCTTTATGCATTTATCTCAGTTTATGATTATATAGCTACTTAAGCAGTTTTAAAAATAGGCTTCTTACTAGACTAATGTAAGCGTCACATTAGGAACTGTCTTCTTTGGCTATCCCTTATATCCACAGCAGCTAGTACCGTACCTGATGTGTAGTAGATTTTCATTACATAGTGAATGGTTACATAGGGCCAGTCCCCAGCTTGGCCTCAACCTACATTTCCTTTTTTTAAAAAATTAGTTTTCTATGCGTTAGTCACACTAAACCACTCCCTATTCTTTTACTCTAGTTCTCTGCTGCTTCCCATCATCACAACCACCAAAAAGGAAGGAAAAAAAATTTAAATCTCAAGCCAACTTTCCCTGTGAGATCCAAACTGACAGGTGGTTCTTTGATGTACTCATTTCTGTATGCTCTTGAATACTGTTTTAAAACAAAATGCTTAACAGTAATAATTGTCTAGTTACCTAGTTGGTGTATTAGATAAAAAAGGACAGGACTGAGTCTACATATATCATCTTGGTCCTTAGCACCAAAACCTAAAACAGTAATGTCTGCTGAAGAGTCATTTCCAAATTAGCTGTTGAATCTGCTGTGGACAGCCTTCAAACTGGTCTGACAACTTCCTTAAAAGGAAATAAATAGTGCAAATTTTTTTTATCAGATTAATGAAAGAAAGTACTCCCAGAACTTTCTGACTTCAGAATCATCATTGAGAAGTAACTCTTGATATTATAGTATCTCAATCTAGTTTTTCTGATGTTTAAAAATACTGTCTATTGCTAATTTGCTGATGCTCATTTCAACTTTTTTTTTTAACCATAGATTTTTCAAAATCGGTAAGCGTTTTGAGGTCAGGGCAAAGACTTATTCACCTTTTTATCTTTTCTTAGCTCTTAGTATAGGTGTTCCAACCTATAATAGGCAGCAAATAAGTAAATGATTAAGGAATGAATCTGGGTACCAGAGCTCATTCAGAACCATAAGAACAACTTTTTATTTGGAATTATCTGCATGTTCACTTCAGTTGATCAGTTTCTCTTGAAGCAGATAACTGCTTTGAAGTGGTATTTAGGTGTATAATTTCTATGGTTATTTAATATATTTTATTTAAGTAAGATGGTTAAGGTGCTTTTCAATGCATTATATGTAGAATTACTTGTATTAATATGCTATACAGTTTTTTTCCACTTCAAAATATGAACATTATGTGGTTTTAATTTTGTCTTCCTATTTTATAATGGGAAGATGCTTCCAATTAGAACTGTGTTGATTTTTTAAAAGTATATGCCTCATTTTTCTTTGAGTATAAACTTTATAAGCTGTTTTACAGAACTTGATAAGAATTGAACTACATGGCTTATGTATAGTTTAGAACTTTAATAAATTAGTATTAAGGACCATCCTGGTTATTAGAATTATCCTTAAAGTTATAAGTAGTGAATTGATAAATTAGGTTGTTTTGTCAGCCTTTACAACTTAGTTTATTGCCACATTGCCTATCTCCATAGTTGTTTATCAGTTCATCTCCAATTCTTATCAGTAGTTCTTTTAAAATTTAAACATGGATTTTAACATTCATGTATGAAACATAAAATATTAGATTTTTACTCAAACTGGATCTGGTTCAGTAAAAGAAAAAGGTGTTAATAAAAAGGTGTAAAGTAGTTGTTATTTCAGTTGGATTATTTTTATGGGTGGAGGGGAGCCAAGAATTATAAGAAAAGTTGATTTGGCTTTAAATAGGTCTTAGGGCTTTATTTGAATGTGGTTACCTCCTATTCTGATAAATTAATTTTAAAATAGTAAATTTTGTGGTAAAGTACATGGGGAAAAAATTCAAGATTCTATTTATCTTATCCTCTTCAGCTCTTTCATTTAAAACTTAGAGTAGATGATTGATCACTCTAAGGTATTGTCAGACTATTCAGTGTTAACCTGTCCTTTCTCTAAGATTCTTCAGCAGGGGAGAGGTGGATGTCAGGTATAACAACTTTCTAGAATTACCTCTTACCTTTTTGAAAATACCCTTGATTTCTTGTAACAGAAGTTGGGATGGGATGAGAATTTATATTGGAAAATATCCAGAATTTATAATACATGACTCCTGATGGGACACAAATTATTGTACGAAGGTGTTCTTAATGTTTGTGGTTAAGGGCTTCATAGATAAAATTAAAATCCCATGCAAAAAGGAAAAAAAAAAAAAAAAAAAGATTTTTTTTTCTCCCCTAAGATCAGTAATAAAATTACTTAGAACAAATAAACATTCACTGCACGTATGTTAGTAATTATGAAATCAAGACTGAGCAGGGGATGATAATTTTGAATAATGTTACTTAGACCTGAAATAAGAGCATATGGGACTTAAAAAACATCTATCTGAAAACAGTGATTTTTAAGTAAAGTCTATATCCTTTTTGGTAGCTTTTAGTTTAAATTTATGATCACTTAAAAGTAGGTGATTTTTTGTAATACACTGTACTGTGTTCCTGGTAAGTAAATGATATAGCACTGGATTTGAAAAATCAATTTATTAGTGCTTTAAATTTTTTGAATTAACAAATTTTAATTTGTTAATAGGTTTATGGCTACAAATGATTTGATGACGGAATTGCAGAAAGATTCCATCAAGTTGGATGATGATAGTGAAAGGAAAGTAGTAAAAATGATTTTGAAGTTATTGGAAGATAAAAATGGTGAGGTACAGAATTTAGCTGTCAAATGGTAAGTTGTATTTTGCTACCCCTCCCACACGTTCTGTGCCTGAAAAAACTCCATATAATTGGTAATTATCTTAGGTTTTGTACTGTTTTTCTAGAGTTTTATTTTTTTTTAACACAATACCTTTATTTTATTTGTTTGTTTTTATGGTACTGAGGATTGAACCTGGCACCTCACACATGCTAGGCAAGGACCACAGAGCCACAACCCCAGCCTGAGTTGTTTTTTTTTTTTTTTTAATTATTTTTAGGTAACTAGTGAATGTTTAGTGTTTGTGGTACATGTTGTATTTCCATACACAAAGTAAATTAATGAGCTTTTCATGGTATTTCTTTTAACTCTTACATATTTAGGTAATTCCAGAAACAATGGTTCTCTAACTTATTTTACCGTAGCCTAATGTTTCATCTGGGTTAAAAGCCTATTTGCGTGTGACTTTTATATTTTCATAGCGATGAAATTTAAAACTAAATGAAGAAAAATAAAAAACTAATTTTTTAAAGAATGGCAGCTTACAAACTATCTTTCCTTAAAATTATGGAAATTCTGATTGTCTTTGGGTACGTAATGCAATAGGAGCTTTTCGTTAGATATGATATTGGCAGCTCAGTTTCTACTAAGAATAATTGGGTACAGAATTTGAGTTCTCCAGTTCTATTAATATACCTGTTTAATTTGCAGATGCCAAATTTTAGAAACCCTAAATTTACATAGCAAGTTATTAGTAAGTATGACCTTTAGTTTAACACAAAAATCAAACTGAAGTTATGTGATTTTTGTATGTGTTATCTTTGGTATCCATTTAAATAAAGCATTTTTCTATTATTACTCCTTTGTTGAATCCTTTATAAAGGTTTCAAATTTGTTTTAGGCTAAGTTCTTAAATATCTGCTCTAAAAGATACAAAAAGTGAAAAGTCATTGGTCAACCTAGAATCTGTAGATACGCAGTATAAATATCTCTAATTTGGAACATTTACAAGTTTAAAATAAAACAGGTCTTTAAGAACTCGTAAGTTGTAGAATAATGCAACTGAGTCAATAATTTTACTTTAACTTTTAATCTTATAATTGTTTCTCATGTGCCTAATAAACAAAATTCAGCTTTGTTCAAAATGTGTAAACATTTAGGATCATATAAAAGCAGTAATGAAAAGTAGTCTATGTCCCAAATTGAGAGTAACAAAGTACATAGTTCTTAATTCACTTAAGTATGAATTTTGACTCATTGGGAACCTGAGTTTTTTGCTCTTCTATGTTTACATTATAATTAAAGAGGTTGGGGAAGAAACTTATGCATACATATTCAAGAAAGTAAAGGAATTTAAGATATAAAAGAATTCATCATCCAACAGAAAGATCACCAACAGAAAGATCTAAAAAGGTTCTTTGAGGTTACAGATGTTTTTGAAACCTTAAAGAACAAATATCTTCCAGTACAGATGGTTCTAGTACTGTTCCAGAACATAAGGTCTGAATACTGTCCACTTTTATTTAAACCAATTACTGATGATAAATTCTGACCAAAGATAACTCTAGAAAAGAGCAACTACAGACCAGCGTCATTTGAATGTTCAAAATAAAATATAGCAAAAAGTTAAAGAGCAATACACCCATGACCTGTGGGGTTTACCACAAGAATGTAAGGGTGATTACTTCAATATTGTGTGCTTTATGAGTATAGTTATTTCTCATGTTTCCTTTTGGGGAAAGGAAGAAATTACATAGTTGTCATCACACTAATAAGATTCAGCATTGATATTTGATTGGGAAAAACAAAAAGCACTAGTGCACTCATTATAATTAGGGAGGTAAAAACATCTTCCAAAAAAACCAGCATTGTACTTTACATGCCATTGGAGTGAAGAACAGGTGAAGGATACTTTATCTCCAGGTTCCTCTTTAACATTAAAAATTAAATTTCTCCAAAGCTAATAAAATATCAGATAAATTCACACTAAGGTTGGGGACAAAACAGCTGTATGTGTCTGTTTCTCTCTTTTTTACGAGTATTAGCCACTGTAATTTGGGGTGGGGGGACAATAGGAAAGAGCGAATCAATCAAGAAAAAAATGTACATGATAATTCAGTGAGGTAGGAGGATGTAAAATTTAGAAAATTAGTAACTTTTCATATACTAGCTTTTCATTTACTTGTATGAAAATCAGTAGCTTTTTACATCATCTATTACAACCAGTTAGAAGCTACAATGGAAATTAATGCCCACTTATTATAGCATCAGAAAAGACAAAATACTTAGAAGGAAATGTAACAAGAAATGTTAACAGTGGGACCTTGAATAGGAGTATTATATAAGGTAAGGTTACAATTTTAACTTTTTCGAACCATGTGGGAGAAAACCAGAGCAGTGGTACACACCTGAAATCCTAGCAACTCTAGAGGCTGAAGTAGATCACCAGTTCAAGGCCAGCCTCTGCTACTTGAAAAGACCCTGTCTCAAAATAAAAATAAATAAACTAAAAGGTCCGGGAATGTGGCTCAGTGGTAGAGTATCCCTAGATTCAATCCCCAGACCTACCAAAGGGAAAAAAAATTGTGGGAGAAAAACTTTGAAATATTCTTAGATAAAAATGTTCTTGAGCAAATGGAAAGACATCCTGTGCCCTTGGATAGGGCAACTCAGCATTAGCATTGTAGAGTTGAAGTTAAGACAAATTGACTGAAATTTATCGGGGTGGGGTAGGCATGTGTACATAATAGTTGAAAAAACTGAAAAAGTTAAACAATTATTGGTGGTGTAGGGGTGGTATTTAGCCCTATGAAACAAACAAACACAAAATAATACTATTATGTCTTTATAATCAAAGCAGTTAGGTAGCGGGGCATTCATAGACCAACGAAGCATGTTATAAAGGTGGTGTCACTGGGGGATAGATGAAACTTTTCCAAAAGACTGGAAAACCATTTGAAAAGATAAAATTGTATTGTTACACAACATCTCCGTTCAAGGTCACATGGTTCAGATTTTGTTCACAGTAAATTAGCTTTGCCTATTTTAAAACTTCATGCAATGGAATATAGAATGTGATGGTTTGTGGCTGGCTTTTTTTCTCCTGACTTCTGTGACATTTGTTCGTGTATTAATGGTTTATGTCCCCCCGCTTTTTTTAAAATCCATGGTTAGTAGTTAACTGATGTTATAATTTGTTTATTCACTTGGTTCCTTTCCAGGGTTTAGCTATTGGGAATAAATGAACATTCCTGAAACAGTCCTTGTTGGGACATGTATCTTTTAAATTTCTTCTTGATTGGTGCCTAGGAGTGAAATTGCTGTTATCTATTTAAGTCTTTGAGAAGAGTTGTTTCCCAAAGTATATGTTCCATTTTCTTGAAGTTAACCAAATGCACCACATTCTCACCATTTTTAGTTGTATTGGTCTTTAGTTTTAGCCATTCCAGGAGTTGTTTATGTATTAATTTACATTACTCTCATAACTAACAATGTTAAAACCTGTTTCATATGTTTCATTATTGGCTGTTTTTTGGTGCAGTTTTCTAATATTTTGAAATTGAGTTTGTCTTTTCATTTATCAAGTTGTAGGATTTCTTCATACGTACTGGATATAGGTTCTTTGTTACATACTTTTTTGCAAATATTTTATCCCAATTTGCTGAGCTTAGGTTTGTTTATTTTTTTGCGGTACTGGAAATTAAACCCGAAGCTCATAAATGCTAGATGTTGACTCTACCACTGACTTACATCCCCCTCAATTTTTTTTTTTTTTTTTTTGCAATTATTTTCTATTTCCTACGAAATCTTTCTTTACTTTGGGTCACTAAAACTTTCTCCTAATAATCCTTATGGTTTTAGTTTGTGCTTTCAGTTCTATGATCTGTCTTGCTTTGTGGAAGGTTTAAGAATTGGGTTCACTTTTTTTTTTTCATGTGAATATCCAGTTGTTATAGCACTATTTATTGGAAAGACCTTCTTTTCTTGCTGAATTACCTTGACATTTTTGACAACAAATCAGTTGACTATAAATGTGTATTTATAGACTTTCTTCCGTTCTGTTGATCTGTTTGTCTATTCTTATACCAGTACTACACTCTTCTATTAGCATAGCTTAGGTTATTTTAACTTTGGCAACACTGACATTTTGGAATAGGTAATTCTTTGGTATGGGGGGCTCTCCTGTATCTTCTGTGTATTGTATGATGTTTAGCAGCATCCTTTGCTATTGTTCTCTGTTTGCCCATAGTATTCCTACTACCCCCAATTGTGACGACCAAAAATTTCTTCTATAGACTTTCTTCTATAGACATTCCCTAATGTCTCTTAGAGAGTAAAAATCACACCTGCTTGAGAAATGGTGGTATAGATTGTGTTGTAGCAAGTCTGAAATAAGGTAGTTTAAATTCTTTAGCCTGTTCTTTTCCCCAAGGACATTTTGTTGTTGTTTTTTATGGCCCATTGTATTTCTATGTAAATTTTAGTTTTAGAATCAATTTGTCAAATTCTGTTGTTAAAATAATCAGCTTGCTCATTTTTTAATTGGAATTGTGTTGAAGTCATAGAAACATATGAGAAGAATTCACATCTTAATACTGAGTCTTTCAACTGTGAACCATAGTATTTCATACTAACAGTAGTTTTTGAGTCCTCCAAGTTTTCTACCTAAGCACCCACGTCAGCAGTGAATTTAATAAGCTGTGTTCTCTCCTATTTCATTGATTTCTTCTCTTTTATAGATGTTTTCTTCTGACTTTCTAATTTAAACATTTAAAGATGTGAATTTTCCTCTAAGTACATCTTTGGCTATATCCTATAAATTTTGTTATTTTTACCAAAATTGCAAAATATTTTTAATCTCCATTGTGATTTTTTTTTTTTTTTAAATCCATGAGTTATTTAGAAGCAATTTATCTTGATGCTTATTTTTACTGGTTTCTGATTAGATTCCACTGTGGTCAGAGAGGCATACTTCTGAGATTTCAGGACACTTTTTTTTTTTTTTTTTTTTTTACATTTACCAAGATTTGTGTTATAGCCTACCATATGGTAGATCTTGGTGAATATTCCCTGTTCATTGAAAAGAATGTATATTCTTTAGTTATTGGCTAAAATGTTTTATAAATATCAGCTCAGGATAATTGATAGTGTTTAGATTATATCTTGTCTGACTTGTTTGGGTAATCTTGATTACTGAGAGGGATTTTTAAATTTCCAACTATGATTGTTGATCATCATTTCTCTTTGTAATGTAAGTTTTCCTTTCATTTTAAAATTGTGTTAAAGACAAAATTATTTTTGTTATTATTATTATTGACATTTATTTGAACAGTAAGGAAAGCTTTATTCAGGGCTGTTGTCATAGGTGGCAGGATTGTTACAGTAGGGGAGAGACATTGGGCTTAACTGTGAATATAAGGATAAGTGGAGATTTATAGCCAGCAAGCAAAATGAAGGAATCGGGAGATGTAAAATTACAGGAGAGACACCAGGGTGAGACCTGCAGACCCAGCAAGTGTAGAGGCCAGGGTCAAGGCCTAGTTGAAAAGTGGTCTCAGAGGAATCTGACTAAAATTTGGTCAGTGACTGTGTGGACATATTTATTATAATAGTTATGTCTTCTTGATATTTGAGTCTTTGAGTATAACATGTTTCTCTTTATCTCTGGCAACACACCTTATCTTGAAATATATTTCCTCTGATGTTCATATAGCCACTAGAGGTTTTTTTTTTTAGATTCGTGTGTGTAGCATATTGTTTTTATTATAATTTTAACTGTCGTTTTAAAATTGTTTCTTAATAGGTAACTGGGTCTGGCTTTTTTGTTTAGTTTTATGATTTCTGCTGTTCAGTGATAGTGTTCAGTTGACTCACTGACATTTATTATAAATATTGATATGGTTGAATTTTGATATGTCATTTTAACTTTCACTTTATTTATTTATTTATTTATTTTTATGTGGTGCTGTTGAGAATTAACCCAGTGCCTCACACTGAGCTATAGCCCCAGCCCATCAATTTACTCTTGTTTTCTGTTTTTGTTATTATTTTCCTTCTGCCTTCTTTTGGGGTAGTCAAATACTTAAAGCAGCACTTCCTGAAGTTTGATTCAGAGGGGCATTGGCACTAATAGGGCCAGACTGTTTTATGAATAATACTGAGACCTTATTTTCCCTTTTGATTTCTCGTAGTGCACAGTGTTAATTTTCTAGAGGACACATGACAGCAAACTGAATGCAAAAGCAGATAAGGAAATTCTATATTCTTTTAATCCCAAACATGAAAGTTAGTTGCAAAAATGTAAAAGCAGTACTTGTACTGTTTTTGGTAATTTTTTTTTTAAAATTTTTGAGAATATAATTATTTTTCTTAAAAATGTTATTTATTCCTAACGTAAATGATTTTTATTTAATTTTAATATGGTAAACATTGACAGACCCACTTAAAAATAAGTTCTTTAGGGTCTTCAGTGATTTTTGAAGTGGATCTTAGACCCAAAAAGTTGGGAATTCCTGTTACATATTTTGTTTTGATTCTTCTGTTGTCTTTTGAGATGTGTCTTTATAGGCTATAGGGATTACAAATCTTGCCTTAAATTTGTCACAGTCAAGTTAGTTAATATTGTACTACTTGAAATAGTTTATAAACTCCCATAATAGCAGTCAGTGCATTTGCTTTCTTCCTATTGTTTGTGCTACTGCTTTTTTTATTGATTGATAAGTATGTGTATGTGTGCCTTTCCATAATACAACATTCTTTGTGGTTTGAGGGGCAAAATACAGCCCTTTAAATGTTGCTTATTATGTATGTGCACATATACCATTTCTGGTAGTGATAGTCACTCCTTTCTTTTGATCTTGATCCAAATTACCATCTGGTTTAATTTTTCCTTTAGCTTAAAAAGTTTCCTTTGCTAATTATCGTAGTACAATTCTGATGGTGATATATTCTTTCTACTTTTGTTTATGTCTTTGTTTTTGTCTTTGTTTCCAGTTTTATATATATGTGTGCGTGTGTGTGTGTGTATGTCTATATGTATATTTTAGTTATCAACAGACCTTTATTTTATGTATGTATGTATTTATTTATTTATTTTATGTGGTGCTGAGAATTGAATCCAGTGCCTCACACATGCCAGGCAAGCTCTCTACCACTGAGCCACGGCTCTAGCCCCTTTGTTTCCATTTTTGAAAAATAATTCCACTGGGTATGAACTTTTTCTCCATCTGTTTTTTTGGCCTATTTTCTGCCATTCAAATAGTTGCTTTCTGAAAGACAGTTTTGGAAATTTTGCAGTTGTTATCTGCAGGAAGGTTAGTTTAGCAAAGCTATTCTGCTGTTGCTGGAAGCTAGAACTCTTTAAGTTAATTTTTGAAATCTCTTTTATCTTTATTCCCAGTTTTCATGGTTACACTTTAGGTTTTTCCATGTATCTGCCTGTGTGTATTATCACTGCCATCAATTTAGATTAGGTTGTTCTTGGAGTTCTCCAAACAACCTGTTTTTCTTTCTTTCTCTTAATCCCCCAAATTGTACTGCCTTCTATTTCTCTAGTCAAGCAAGCAATCAGCAGTTATTTATTGAGCATCTGTGTGTGAGACATTGATCTGTGCATTTGTCAAATTAAACTATTTTCATGTCACTTACACTTGAAAAAAATACATCGACTCCCAGTTTTACTGCATCACATTTAAATTTATTAGCTTGACTTTAAAGGTGTTTTTTTGTTTGTTTGTTTGTTTGTTTTTGTAATATCCTAGGAGCCTATCTTTCCTATTGTGCTTTCCATCTGCCTTTTGTATCAACCAGTTCTTTTTATTCATTTCTTCCAGTATTCATTCCATTCATTCTAGTCTTTGGTCTTTATAAAAGCTTGTTTCCCCATTTGAAATGTACCACTTTCCTAAGTATTCCATCAAAGTCCAAAACCTAAAAATCTGATAGTTTAACATGTTTAAATTCACTTAGAAGGCTAACATTGAATTTAACAGTTTATTTCAAGAAACTGTAAGACACTGAAGGCCTCTCTGTCCTTTCCTCCCTTTCTTCCTTCCTTCCTTTGGTACTGGCCCTTGAACCCAAGACTTCACACTTGGTACATAAGCACTCTACCATTGAGTTACATCCCAGCCCCCATTTATTTTGAAATACAGTCTCACTAATTTGCTGATCTCTTAAACCTTTCTGCCTCTCAGCGCCTGAGTAGCGGGGATTATAGGTATGTACCACCACACCTGATTTGACTTCATTATCTCATAGTTAAGTGAGTTCCTTATCTCACCAGCAACTTCATAGTAAATTTTCAAAGATTGGGACCAAACCTCCTTTGTTATTTAGTAATCTTGAATACAGTGGCATCTTGATAACTATTCATTCACCAAACTTACCTACTATGTGCTAAGGTCTGTGGGAAGGTAATAGAGGAAAGACTTTTCTCCATAAAAAGTGGTTCAACCAGTGAACATAATGCAAACCTATATTAACAGTCTAAAGGGTACTAACAGGAACTCTATATACAGAGTTATTTGGGAGTAGACTAGTATTACTCCTTTCAATTGTTGGAACCAGTCAGAATAAAAGGAATAAATTAAGGATACTCAAGGACATTAGAAATTCTTTTGGCTCATTAGGTGGAGTTTGGTGGTAGTAAAAGTTGGCAAAGTGATACATGTGAAAGAACTGCTATAGTAGGTAAATCTTTCTGCTAGTAACAGACTTCTAGTTGATTGCTTTTATAAGTTTTTCTTATATTTGAAATGTTAGAGTGGGGAATATAAATCATCTGCAGTTTCATAATACTTTTTTTTTTTCCAATGGAAAAAATTGGAAACTAACTGCAAGGAGTTTATCAGTCAAGAGATTCTTTTATATCCTCATTTGTATATTATTTATAATACAAGCATAATATATATTTGGTTGACAGTTGCTAGACAGACAATTTAATGTTTCTATTTGCATATTTTTCTGGTTTTTGTGTTTATCTAGATTTTAAAAAGAATTTTTCTTTATGTTTGCAGCCTTGGCCCTTTAGTGAGTAAAGTGAAAGAATACCAAGTAGAGACAATTGTAGATACCCTCTGCACTAACATGCTTTCTGATAAAGAACAACTTCGAGATATTTCAAGTATTGGCCTTAAAACAGTAATTGGAGAACTTCCTCCAGCTTCCAGTGGTAAGCAAGAATATTTTTCTTATTTAATTTCTATGTATAGGTATTTCTCCCCTATCTTTACCTCCTGGCTTCCTTCTTCCTTTTCTGACCAGGGAGGGAGATCCTAAAAGATTTTTATAGGCATCCCCTTCAACGATTTAGAAAATCAAATCTGAAGCCTTATTTTTTCTTCAAAAATAGATTTCACTTGAAATAAATATTTTGATTCAATTTAAATATCTCAGATGAATTTTTATGTATGTAGTAAGATTTTATATTGTATGTGCCAAAACTGCAGACTGGAGTTGTGACAGCCTATACATTGAGGGGAAATATAAACAGAATTTTGAGTTCTGATTACTGTTCTATTTCCAGGATTAATTCTCCTTTGCAGCATAATTTTCTAAGTAAAATTTAACATAGTTAAGACATAGCTATGAACTTGTTCTGTTTACTAGTAACTTTAAGTTAAACCTTTTATAACTACTTGGTAATTAAAAGTTTTGAATTATAACTAATGAATTTGTTAATTAATTAGCTTTTGGCTTCCAATGAAGTGTATGTAATATAAGTTTTAGAATTGATCTTGACTTTTAAACTTGCTAAAATTAGCAGTCTAATAGTTATTGTCTCATCTGCCAATGGGGTGAAATTACCCCCCCCACACACTTCATGGGAAGATTTAATTGGTAATAATGTTACCTGGGTATGTTGTTTTCAATCGTTTGCTTAGTAAATACTTATTAATAATTCACTATTCTAGCCATCATGCTAAGTGCTGCTTGTGTATTTCACTTAGTCTAAACATCAGCCACTCAGGGAGACCTTAAGATTCCTCCTAGTTTGTAAATGGAGGAACTGAAATTCAGAAAGATGAGGTTAATTCACCCCAGGTTTCGATGTCCTAGTTGGGTGAAGATTCAAATTCATTATCTTTTGATTCCGAACTTATACTTTTCTACTATATCATACTAATAATACTTTATCTTTATTAAGAAGTTTTTATTTCACTCAAATATTCCACCAACTCTGACTACTCTATGCGACTCTACATTCTTTAAAATTGTATTGGCTATGTTGGTATTTCCTTCATTTTTTTTTTTAACCATTCAGAGTGTTTCACACTTACTTATGTTTCTTTCTTTCACTTGTCAGTGATAATGTGACCTACTTTCAATAGCAATAACCTTGATATATGAGTCCTGGAATAACATTTCTGTTATATAATGAAATTATGGAATCTGTGTTGAAAAGGACCTGATTAGAGACTACAGAGCTATAAGATTTTCTTTTGAAGAAACGATTAAGCATTGGAGCTCAGAATATTTTTTAATTCACTGAAATTTAAAAGACTAGGTTACTAAAAATGAAGACTTAAATAGAGAAAACTATTGTCGTTGTCTTCGTTTACGTCTAATAAGTTATTTTATTGAAAAACAGCCAGTTTTGAAACAGGCTTTTCTGGCATGGATCTTTTGAGTGTCTTCATCAAGTTTAGAATTGTCAAATATTTGGTTTCTACAATGAATATTAGATGAAATTCAACTTGTTTTTCTTGAAATTATTATTGGCTTATTTATGCAGGTTCTGCATTAGCTGCTAATGTATGTAAAAAGATTACTGGACGTCTTACCAGTGCAATAGCAAAGCAGGAAGATGTCTCTGTTCAGCTAGAAGCCTTGGATATTATGGCTGATATGTTGAGCAGGTGAATGTGCCCATTATTTGCATTTCTTGTTATACAGATATTATGTTCATTTATTAAAAATCCCTTTTGGTAGATGTAAGAAAATATCCAAATTTATTCATGTTTAAAGTGGCTTACAAATATATGTGATTGAGGGTAAAGGGACACATAAGCTAATTATGTAAGCATAATTATAAGCATATTATGGCATAGCAAACACATTTTGAAGTTCTGAAAAGTAGTAAGATTTGTAATTTAAGTTTTTTCAGCACAGTTTATTTTTTACAGTTAAACAAGTGCCGGTAATTTTAAATAACCATTATTTATAATGCATGTTTTGTGGGGAAGAAGGAACTTGATTTTTTAGTAATTTGCTGCTTTTCTATTTTCTCTTAGAAGTTAAACTTTGGAATATAGACAGAGTTGAGCAACTCCTAGGAAAAAATAAAGAGTCTGACAGTTATTTAATCCTTGGTTCTTATAATTATACTTGTTCATTATTTGTGGCTAATTCAGTTCAATTTAAAAATAAGCATGTGCCTTCATGTGGAAGGATATGTGTGTATATGTAAATATATATAAGGCATTATCAATTCTAGCACACACAGAGTTTATAGTTTACTATAGGAAATGAGAATGCAGATGGCTATAAGGCAGAATGGGACTGAAGACTAACTGGTAAGAATGCATTTGAATTGAATTGAAGTGCTGTGTAGCACTTCTGTAGATGGATATGCCAAGTTATAGAATATGTCCATATAAATAGTGTTTTCCAGAATATAGAATGAATAGAAAAGTAGTAGGAAATCATTCTGATAGATTGGGGTCATGTTGAGGTGGGTGGGGATTTTGTACTTAATTTGATAAGCATTGATAATCCAGTAGGCTTTTCATTTTGTGTGTTTTGATCACTGGCACTGTCTGGGACATAATAGCTGTTTGAGTACTATTATGGAACCATAAGGATCTGTAAAACTTAGTATATTGATGTATAGAGAAAAGGCAAGGAAGAGGGAGGAGTGAGGAGATAGGAGAAGTTTGAATTCACACCAAAAGCTATAATTAATAGGGAAAATCATTTAAAGATTGTGGAGGGAAAAAAGTGACAAGATCATTGAGTTTTTGCCTAGCCAATTGGTTAGATAACCTATAATGGGGAATGTAAGTCTAGATTCCAGGAGTTGTAGTATTGGTTCTAGATTTTCATTTGCATTGGCAAAAGATAGTGAGAATTCAGTTTTCCTTTCATTCTGAATTTGGATTTGTTCTCTAAATTTATACCCTATTGCATATTTACATTGAGTTCAGAGGCCCGACATTGTAGTGTGCTCAGACATCCTCAATTTATTCATTGTATTCTTTCTTTTATTTTTTATTTTAAGGCAAGGAGGACTTCTTGTTAATTTCCATCCTTCAATTCTGACCTGTCTACTTCCCCAGTTGACCAGCCCCAGACTTGCAGTAAGGAAAAGAACCATTATTGCTCTTGGCCATCTGGTTATGAGCTGTGGAAATATAGTTTTTGTAGATCTTATTGAACATCTGTTGTCAGAGTTGTCCAAAAATGATTCCATGTCAACAACAAGAACCTACATACAATGTATTGCTGCTATTAGTAGGCAAGCTGGCCATAGGATAGGTAAGAAATTTTAAAATGTTTTAAAGTTGTCTTTAATTAAAAAAAAAAAAGTACATGTTTTTAAGAAATAGTGTGCTTTTCTTAGGCGAATACCTTGAGAAGATAATTCCTTTGGTGGTAAAATTTTGTAATGTAGATGATGATGAATTAAGAGAATACTGCATTCAAGCTTTTGAATCATTTGTGAGAAGGTAAGTTATTTTAGCTTTTTCCTTAAGAACAGAAGAATAATTAAGATCTAGATTAGGTTGTGTAAGGAAAAACAGCTCTCAAAATTTCAACTGTATTTTAATTAGTTCTTTAATAACTAATAGTCAATATTTGAAATTAATGTCATCCTCTTAAAAAGTGTGGTTGTCACATTTATTGTTTCCTTCTCTTTATCAGGAATTTATTTAAAGAACCTAGGAAAAGCATTTATAATTATTTTTGCCTTGGTAGAGGGGAGGAGATACCATTATATGAATGTATGTCTGTCCTGAGAAAGAAGTAAGATTAATTATTTGATCAGAAATGTATAGTGACTTTCAAATCTTTTCAACCGTTTTTTTTAGATCTCTCATCTATTTTGCTAAGAACAGTGATTATCATATTGGAAATTTTGATTCTAGTATATTTTAAAAGCTTAATTAGAATTTTGCATTTATGTACTAGAAGACAATACTAACCTAGTAACAGATTTTTCCTTTGGCTAATATAGCACAATGTCTTGATCTCACTGGATTTAGTCTTCTGTTTATGCCTTGCCATTCAGGGTTTTGAAAAGTCACTTTACAATCATCAGATTTTTAAAATTGGAAATTTTGGGATTTATTTCTGTTCCTTTGTAAGAAACACAAAAATTATTCCTTTATTTATTGGCCCTGTGTGCATTTATGTTTTTTTTTTTTCCTTTCCTCTCTACATAGAGCTAAAAGACCAAAGTAGATGAATATACACTTAACATTTTCACCAATAATTCGAGTTGCTAAAGAGCACATTTATTTGGACTTGGTCTTCACATATCTCTCTTTGTACCATTCTACATTAACCATAACATAGTTAAAATGTGTGTGGGGGGGATTCTTCATAAAAATTAATTAAATAAATATAACTTGAAAGAAATCTTTTAAAATATGAAGCGCCTGGAAGAAAAAGTTCAAGTTCAATTGGTGTTAAATAGTCTGAGAAATAGTTTCTTTCTTATGTAATTGCTAGTACTGAAGTAAAATGGGGCAGACACTGAACCAAGGAGAAAAGAATAGTTGCTTAAAGCAGCTTTTGTTTTTATCTTCAGATGTCCTAAGGAAGTATATCCTCATGTTTCTACTATTATAAACATTTGTCTTAAATATCTTACCTATGATCCAAATTACAATTATGATGATGAAGATGAAGATGAAAATGCTATGGATGCTGATGGTGGTGATGATGATGATCAAGGTATTTCAGATTGGATAGAAAACTTAAATTTTGTGAAACACTAAGTATTATAGATGGAGGTGATTCTTATTGCAAATTATACTACAGTTTTGTCCTTCAGTATTCATAGTTTCTACAAAGTGTTTTTGTCAGAAGATTAAATCATTGTTTAAAAAAAAATTGTATCTGTTAGGCATGGTGATGCAAACCAATAATATCAGCTACTTAGAGACTGAGGTAGGGGTATCACAAGTTCCAGGCCATTCTGGGAGACTTAGTGAGACTTTGTTCCAAAATAAAAATGAGAAAAGGAGGTAGCTCAATGACTGAGTACTTGTTTAGCATGGGTGAGGTCCTGGGTTCAGTCCCTACTACTGGAAAAATAAATAATCTGAAAATATACGTATTCCAAGCAGTTTCAAAGGTATTCAAAGAATAATTTTTTGCTTAGTCATAGGTACATTTATGAACAATTCTACGTAATGTTTGAAGACACATATAACTTTCATGAATGACCTAAAATTTCTAAAGCTTCTAAAATTGATGTTACACTGTGATTTGTGGTATTTACTCTGGAAAGAAATGCACTTAAAGGACATAGGGTTGCTCATGTTTAGTTGTTTCTTTTTTTATTGGAAGGACTGTAAGAGATATTTTATGAGTAAATCAGGGATATTTTAATGGGTAAATGTTTTTTAATAATACTTTTTGTGTAGTTTGATTCTTTGAATTTATGTAATAACTTTCCTAGAAAGTCCATAAGTTAACCCATCTTTAGAAAAACAACTAAAAATACCTCCCTTAACCCATATATACTTCTCCTTTTTTGGGGGGGTGGGGTTGCTGGGGATTGAACCCAGGGCCTTGTGCTTGCAAGGCAAGCACTCTACCGACTGAGCTATCTCCCCAGCCCCATGTATACTTCTCTAGCAGGTACTCCCCATTTTCTTTCCTCTATAGCACAAGCCTTCAAATTAGAAATTGTTCATTTTCTTTCTTCACCTTCCATCTTGAACCCTGTCCTTTAGTGATAAACAAGATTGCAGATGCCTGACTGCCTATTAATCTTAGCAGTATTTATTTAGCTTCTAGGATACCACACTTGTCTGGTTTTACTCTTCTTCACCTTTCTGACATCTAAATTTTGAGTTCATTAGGATTCAGTCTTTACACTTATCTGTAGGACTCTTAATTTTCTTGTTGAGTTCATGTAATCTCCTGAGTTTAATACTAGTATGGTGGCAACCCAATCTTATTTTTGCTCCAGATCTTTTCCTTTGAGTCCAGGTTCATATGTGACTGTTTAATTGACATTGCTGGTCAAATATTTGAAGTATCTTCTCCTTACTTTTTATTCATCCATCTTCAAACTTGTTCTTTCTTTGGTCTTTTCTGTCTCAGAATGGTACCTTTCTTATTTTCGTTTCTCAGGTCTAAAACCTTGGTCATACCTGATTCCTTTTTTCTCACATCCCTCCCATCCTGGAGCTTTCTCCTCTCTTGGCATACCTTTATTTTCCTTTTCAGCATTTTAATTTTGCTTATCACAATCAGTTTCTGACACACTGTAATTGATTATCTTCCATCTACTAGAATGCTATCTTCAGGAAGACTAGAAATTTTAATCTCTTTGTTAATTGCCTTATGTCAGTGCTTAGGACAGTGCCTAGTACACATTAGATAATAAATGTGTTATATTGATGAAGGGAAACCTTAGCTTATATTGTGATATGAATATTTGAAGGAGCAATATGCTCCAGGTTTTGAATATTGGTGTTTAGCATGATAAATAATAATACAAGTTCTTCAAGTACTTCATAAGTTATATGAATTATAAGTAATACATGTCATTCTTCCATGGTTTTATGATGACTCATTAAATAAGCATAATTTCAGTGATTAGGATATTTGTTAATTTTTTAAATAAAATTGTTTTTAATAAACCTTATATTTCTGGGATGTAATTCACATTGTATGTTAAAATTGGAAAATAACCTGATTTACTTATTTTCTAAGTCAGTAGTTTTTTTTAGCAGTTTCCTTTTAAATTTTATTTAAATAGGTATGAGAGAGTGAATCAAATGCTTGGTGTTTAGCAGTATTTGGTCGAATGTTCCTATAATGTCTAAAAATGAATGAAATCAAACTATTTGGAGGTTGGAAATTTTTATTACACCTCCCAGAGTCTTCTAAAGTCCAACTGGCTGTATTTGACTGTCACTAAGCTAATTGGGTTATAAGGCAGTAGTGACATATTACCCTTACCCTCAATACTCATACACTAAGGAATCATTTCAGAGACATAGTCTTAGCTACGTAACAATGGGTACTTTTATTTTTTAACATTTTTGTAGTGCTTGGGATTGATCCCAGGGCCTCGAATGCTAATGCTCTACCACTGAGCTACATCCCCAGCCCAAAACCACTGACATTTTTGTTGCCTTTTTGACTTTGTTACTCCCCGCCACTGCCAGGGATGCTCTACCATGGAGCTGGGTCCCCAGCCCTTTTTAAAATTTTTTAAAAATTTGAGACAGGATCTCACTTACTTGCCCAGGCTGACCTTGAACTTGAGATCTTCCTGTCTTAACCTCTGAGTTGCTCGGATACAGGAGTGCATCACTGTGCCTGGCCAAATTATCAATTAATTATACATAAATGAAATATAATTCTTAATTCTTACGCTTGGAATGTTTGTAGTTTAACTTTAGGAATTTGGAGAAGATGGTAATCTGTTAAGTGGACAGTATTTTCTTTTTATAATGAAAAAGATAGTGTCATTTGACAAAATTGTGAAAGGTTGAGAATATGCATATTTGTCCTAATAGCACATCAATAAGTTTAGTGAAAAATCTTGTCACAAAGATGATGTCAGAATTCTTTTTCACCCCCAGAATACTAGTAATCATCTTTTGCATGTATAGCCACAAATCCATTTCATATTCTGTTTTATAAATTCTCCCATTGTTTGATTTTTCCTGTAATAGTGAGCCTTTGAATTTTAAGACTGAGAGATCTGTTATTTTATATTTGTATTCTAAAGAATGTACTAATGATTTTAAAGTGTTACAAATAAGCAACAGTTCATTACTCATAATAAATGAGAAAATGTTTAGCAAATTAAAAATACAATCATGATCATTTTTCTTTAGATGTTAATTTATGTGCAGATTTTATAAAAGTAACAAGTTTTGCATCTGTTTTAATTTCTTATTGTTTTTAAACCTATGCTTTGCTGTATATGTTAATGAAAAGTAAATTACCAATTTACTTTTTCTGTTAAATGATATACTTTTCTTATCATTAATAGCTTATTCACATTAAAACTTACCTTTAGGTAGTGATGATGAATACAGTGATGATGACGACATGAGTTGGAAAGTGAGGCGTGCAGCTGCCAAGTGCTTGGATGCCGTAGTTAGCACAAGGCATGAAATGCTTCCAGAATTCTACAAGACCGTCTCTCCTGCACTGATATCCAGATTTAAAGAGCGTGAAGAGAATGTAAAAGCAGATGTTTTTCATGCATACCTTTCTCTTTTGAAGCAAACTCGTCCTGTACAAAGCTGGCTATGTGACCCAGATGCAATGGAACAGGGAGAAACACCTTTAACAATGCTTCAGAGTCAGGTTGGTTTAAAAGTGTGCTTTAGAAAATTGTCATAGTAAACGTGCTTCAAATTTTGTGTGTGTGTGTGTGTGTGTGTGTGTAAATGTGAATTCTAAAATACCTTTGGAGAAACAAAGTTCTGGGATAAATGTTTGTATAGCAGTAAATGTTCATATTTACTTCTAAATCATTCATTCTAATCAAAGTGTTCCTCATTTTACTTGATAAGTGATATTAAAATAATTTTAAGATTCAGTAAAGTAATATTTATATTTGATATTACTGGAGAAGTCTTAGAGCTGTCAGATCACATAGCCATCTTCATTCATAATTTAGTTTGTGATCTTGGCCAAGTTATTTGGTCATTTTATTTGGCCTGTTTTATTTAACCTCAGTCTTCTCATTTGTAATAAGGGTTAACTTAGAAATCGGGCCCAGGTAGTAAGAGATGAAATGATCTGTGTAGAGCTTTAGTGTAGTGTATACTCCTTAGTGCTTGATATATGCCAACTCTTAGTATAATAACATACACATTTTTTACTTGGGGACTTTTTTCTTTTTTCCTAAACATTTATTGACTAGTATATAGTGGGCATTTTCCTGTCTTACATGTAATCCCTTAGTAGCTCTATGGGGGTATATAAGTACTATGTCCTTTTTTTTTTTTTTTTTTTTCTTTTTTTTCTTTTGGTATTACAAATGTTTTAAGTCATTAAGTCAGGAGAGGAGATAATATATATCATATCTGTCTTGTTTTCAAGTATTGCAAATAAATAAATTTTGTGAACTTTAATTTATAAAGGTCAGCATTGACAATTAATTGTATGGGATAAAGTATATATTTGGAGGCCACAAGCAGTAAGCGTATAGAAGTCAGGTATTATTTAATAGAGTCACTAGGTATAATAATATCATTAGGTATCCCTGAGGAAGTACGTAATTTCTTTTGTCTCTAGTAAGATTAATTATTGTTCTGTTACGATGCGTGGCTGTATAGTATTGTTGAGGGGGTTGTTTTTGTTCTTAATTTCTTTCTTTTTTTAGTTACTGAGAGATTTTAGAAGCTCTGTCTATAGCCTGGCACCCATAAAAATTGTTGATGGAGACTGTATTTAAGTTTTACTAACAAAACATTAGAAAGTTTAGACCAGATGTCTACAAATTGTACCCCTGCTGTGCTTGTAGCTACTTTTGAAGTGAGATTGCTTTCCTGGTAACAGAAAACTGAAAGCAAAAAAAAAGACCTGTTTGATGGTAACTTTTCCGTAATGTTACTTGTTTCCTTTGTTGCTTATCTGCTGTCTTTTATAAATGATGTTCCTGAACTTTTTAGTTGAAAATTATTAACCATTTGGTTAATTTTTATTACTCGTGTGCATTTTATAATTAAAAATCAAGATTGTTTTGTTGCTCTGTAGAAAGCTAAGTGATTTCTTTAGTTTTTTAACAGTTTCATGCAAATAGTTACAAGTCATAGTACATACGACTAACTTGGTTTATATCTAGTAGTCTGTTTGCAATAGCAGTAGGGAGTTGAACTAGGAGTGTAGCCGAAAAGAAAGAAATTCTTCCCTTTCTCTTCATTCTTTATATATCACATTAAATATACTGAGGAAATACCAATGGCTGAACTGACTAATGAGTATGTGGTAATTACAGGTTCCCAACATTGTTAAAGCTCTGCACAAACAGATGAAAGAGAAAAGTGTGAAGACTCGACAGTGTTGTTTTAACATGTTAACTGAACTGGTAAATGTATTACCTGGGGCTCTAACACAACACATTCCTGTGCTTGTACCAGGTATGAAATAGTCAGTATCTTTGGGGACTTGTTACGGACTTTTTAAGACTCAGAGAAGCTTAAATAATTGTTTCTCTTAAGAGGCAATTGTATGACAATTTAATGTGCACATAGAACTTTTTTATCTAGACATCTTAAACATGTGATGTTAGAAATTTGCAAATAAAAAGTTTAAAATTTTACCCTGAACCCTTTGGCTTGGCTAGTTTAGATTGTGATTTTTGTTTTTTTTTTTTTTTTTAACTCTTGAGATAATATGAAAATAGGAACGTTAGTATTTTAGAGGTTGATTTTTAATATTTCTTTCTTAGAATGGCACAGAAATGATTTTTTGTTGTTGTTGTTGTTGTTGACTTTTTAGGAATTATTTTCTCACTGAATGATAAATCAAGCTCATCGAATCTGAAGATTGATGCTTTGTCATGCCTATATGTAATCCTCTGTAACCACTCTCCTCAAGTCTTCCATCCTCATGTTCAGGCTTTGGTCCCGCCAGTGGTGGCTTGTGTTGGAGACCCATTTTACAAGATTACATCTGAAGCACTTCTTGTTACTCAACAGCTTGTTAAAGTAATCCGTCCTTTAGATCAGCCTTCCTCGTTTGATGCAACTCCTTACATCAAAGATCTATTTACCTGTACCATTAAGAGGTTAAAAGCAGCTGATATTGATCAGGAAGTCAAGGAAAGGGCAATTTCCTGTATGGGACAGATTATTTGCAACCTTGGAGACAATTTGGGTTCCGACTTGCCTAATACACTTCAGATTTTCTTGGAGAGACTCAAGAATGAAATTACTCGATTAACTACAGTGAAGGCATTAACACTGATTGCTGGGTCACCTTTGAAGATAGATTTGAGGCCTGTCCTGGGAGAAGGGGTTCCTATTCTTGCTTCATTTCTCAGGAAAAACCAGAGAGCTTTGAAACTGGGGACCCTTTCTGCCCTAGATATTCTAATTAAAAACTACAGTGACAGCCTGACACCTGCCATGATTGATGCAGTCTTAGATGAGCTCCCACCTCTTATCAGTGAAAGTGATATGCATGTTTCACAGATGGCTATCAGTTTTCTGACTACCCTGGCAAAAGTTTATCCTTCCTCCCTCTCAAAGATAAGTGGATCTATTCTCAATGAACTTATTGGACTTGTGAGATCACCCTTGTTGCAGGGGGGAGCTCTTAGTGCCATGCTAGACTTTTTCCAAGCTCTGGTTGTCACTGGAACAAATAATTTAGGATATATGGATTTGTTGCGCATGCTGACTGGTCCAGTTTACTCTCAGAGCACAGCTCTGACTCATAAGCAGTCTTATTATTCCATTGCCAAATGTGTGGCTGCCCTTACCCGAGCATGCCCTAAGGAGGGGCCAGCTGTAGTAGGTCAGTTTATTCAAGATGTCAAGAACTCAAGGTCTACAGATTCCATTCGCCTCTTAGCTCTCCTTTCTCTTGGAGAAGTTGGGCATCATATTGACTTAAGTGGGCAGTTGGAACTAAAATCTGTTATATTAGAAGCTTTCTCATCTCCTAGTGAAGAAGTGAAATCAGCTGCATCCTATGCATTAGGCAGCATTAGTGTGGGCAATCTTCCTGAATATCTGCCATTTGTTTTACAAGAAATAACCAGTCAACCCAAAAGGCAGTATCTTCTGCTTCATTCCTTGAAGGAAATTATTAGCTCTGCATCAGTGGTGGGCCTTAAACCATATGTTGAAAACATCTGGGCCTTATTATTAAAGCACTGTGAGTGTGCAGAAGAAGGTACCAGAAATGTTGTTGCTGAATGTCTAGGAAAACTCACTCTCATTGATCCTGAAACTCTTCTTCCACGGCTTAAGGGGTATTTGATATCAGGTAAGTATTTTCTTATCGAAAATAGATTTTCTTGCCCAAAATAAATAAATAAATTGTTGGCAGTTGGTGGCCTTGAAAGATACTTAATTAAGGAAGTTGAACCAGATTCTCTTACATGTAAGTTAACTTATGCAAAAGTACTGCCTTGTGTTATAATGTGGAGCTATATTGATGAAATTTTGATTAGAAGGATAGTATAATTAGGTAGAAATGCTTAATAAGTTTGATCTAGTTATTCTTGCTGACTATATTTTAATGAGACTGTCTTAAAATGTGGAAAAGACAGCTCTTGAATTAATAATATAAAGAGCTTGCTAGGGTTAATTATATTAAAATTGGTGGAAGTATTTAGTTGAAAAATCTTAGATTTCAGATTTACCAGTGTCAGTGCCATTAAAATAAGTGGAAAACAGTAATGGCTATTCATTCTTAATATAGATTTCTTTTAAAATAAAAACTTTGAAAAATTTATAAGCTATTTGTGGATTTAACCACTTCCCTTTTGTGAGGACTAGATCCTCCATTGCTTCTTCCCTTGGTCCCCTCCTTCACAGAAGAAATTATCTTTTGAAATTTAATGGGATTATATTTCATAAGGTGAGTAAATTTTGTTCTTTTAGTATCCTGAGAGCAGTAAGAATATCCCTTTTGGCCAAAGAGAATTTTAAGGATTTGAAGACATGGTGTTACATGAAGTAGTGTAAAAACAACGTCTATGGGGCTGGGGTTGTGGCTCAGTGGTTGAGTGCTTGCCTAGTGTGTGTGAGGCACTGGGTTTGATTCTCAGCACCACATATAAATAAAGAAAATAAAGTTCCATCAACAACTAAAAATATATACATAAATATTTTTAAAAATGATATCCATGGATTTCAGTGGACCAATAGACTTGCAATTTATTTTTAATTAGGCTCATCATATGCCCGAAGTTCGGTGGTTACAGCTGTGAAGTTTACTATTTCTGATCATCCTCAACCTATCGATCCACTATTAAAGAACTGCATAGGTAAGTGGGAGAAAAAGATAAATATACTGTGTTAACTCTTTGGGGGGAGATATATATTGTCAAGTTACTCTTAATTTCAATAACTCAAAACAGGACTGAGGAAATATTTGTTTTGCTGAGAAATTAAAGTGCTTTAAGATAATTGTTTCATTGAAAAGATTATTGATAATATGTGATCTTACAGCTTTAGAAAATTATGTTTATTCTTATTACCAGGTGATTTTGCAAATATCTGAAATTAGTAGATAACAAGCATGTCTTTAGAATCAGCTACTTACTTGATAATCATATTTTTGGAATAATCTAAGATTAATAAATTTTGGACCAGTCAGAAAGTTAAAATGTCATTTGAGCTGTTAGGACCCTAGTCTTTGATTAATTTGGGAGAGAGTTGGAGGGTTACAAACAATAAATAACCTTCCAGAAGAAGTTAGATGTGAACCTGGAGCCATCTTTGTTTCTGTAAAGACAGGAATTAGCTTTTGGAATTATTTATGATTTTATAACTTACCTGTGTTTTATTGTTTTCCCTATAGTTGGTAGTGGTTAAGAACTTATCTTGTAGCTTTCTTGAGAACAGGAAAATGGAGATATCAGCAGGGAGATTTCATAGCTTCATGCCATCCTATAGTGTGCAAGAAAATGAAAAAATACTTCAAATTTTGAATGGCAGAAAGAGATTGCCAGTTGAGTAAGGCGGACACAGGCACAAATAAGTGCTATTGCTAGGACCTAGAAATAATAAAGTCTTTATGAGAAGATACTTGCCTTCATCTCCCATATCCCCTTGCACCACCCATTTTTTGGTTAGATATATTGATTCACATTTTGGTATAGTACCAGATAGAAAAGAGGACAAGGCCTGAGCTGTAACTCTAGAGACATTGTTCCAGCTTGACAGAAGTTAGTAAGTGTGCATTGTTAGTATAGTTATTCAGTCAGGTGGTTATCATTCTAGTTGAATTACTATCTATATCAGTATTTGAATATTTGAACATCAGAACCACCTAGGAAATTTTTTTAAAATTGAAATTTCTAGACCAAGGAATTGGGACCACTGGTCTACTCTGCAGTACCACTTTGTTCATGATAAACAGCAATATTTTAGAAGCTGTACTGAAAGGAGTGCTCTTTGAATTACTCTTCTAACAGTTTAATAATGAGGCAAACAAAGGTGTAGGGAGGATTAGTCTGATACATTTAAATTACTTTTGAAACCATGCTGTGTCTATTTGGTTTTTGTAATAAGTGCTCCAACTTTTCTGGGTGTTACCATTGAGTTACCAATGTACAGTGTCTTAAATTTTCCCTTATTTTATCAAATTCTATTCTTCAAATTGTCAGTCAAGTCTTCACTTCCTGTTTATTTTTAAAAATTGCTGATATAGACTTGGGATCATATATAATATTGAATCACTGCTACTTGTGCATACCTGGTATGTATCAAGTATTGTGTTCCAACAGTATGCATAGTATTTATTCTGCTTATTAGCCTTAAAAGTGTAATTCTCATTTTACTGTTTAGGAAAACTGAGACTGAGAAATTACTTGAGTTACCATCTCTGTAACTTCAAAAAAAAAATTATTTTTATTGTAAACAAATGGGATACATGTTGTTTCTCTGTTTGTACATGGAGTCAAGGCATACCATTTGTGTAATCATACATTTACATAGGATAATGTTTGATTTATTCTGTTATTTTTTTCCCCTCCCTCCCACCCCTTTTCCCTCTATACAGTCCTTCCTTCCTCTATTCTTACCACCCTCCTTAACTCTAACCCTAAACCTAACCCTAACCCTAACGCTAACCCCTCCCCCCCCATTATATGTCCTCATCCGCTTATCAAGATCATTCGTCCTTTAGTTTTTTGAGATTGGCCTATCTCACCTAGCATGATATTCTCCAGTTTCATCCATTTGCCTGCAAATGCCATAATTTTATCATTCTTTATGGCGGAGTAATATTCCATTGTATATATATGCCACAGTTTCTTTATCCATTCATCAATTGAAGGACATCTAGGTTGGTTCCACAATCTGGCTATGGTGAACTGAGCAGCAGTGAACATTGATGTGGCTGTATCTCTGTAGTATGCTGATTTTAAGTCCTTTGGGTATAGGCCAAGGAGTGGGATAGCTGGGTCAAATGGTGGTTCCATTCCAAGCTTTCTGAGGAATCTCCATACTGCTTTCCAGAGTGGCTGCACTAATTTGCAACCCCCCAGCAATGTATGAATGTACCTTTTTCCCCACATCCTCGCCAACACCTATTGTTGCTTGTATTCTTGATAATCGCCATTCTAATTGGGGTGAGATGGAATCTTAGGGTAGTTTTGATTTGCATTTCTCTTATTACTAGAGCTGTTGAACATTTTTTCATATATCTATTGATTGCTTGTACATCATCTTCTGTGAAGTGTCTGTTCATTTCCTTAGCCCATTTGTTGATTGGATTATTTGTATTCTTGGTATAGAGGTTTTTGAGTTCTTTATATAGTCTGGAAATTAGCGCTCTGTCTGAAGTATGAGTGGCAGATATTCTCCCACTCTGTAGGCGCTTTCTTCACATTACTGATAGTTTCATTTGCTGAGAGAAAGCTTTTTAGTTTGAATCTATCCCAGTTGTTGATTCTTGATTTTATTTCTTGTGCTATGGGAGTCCTGTTAAGGAAGTCTGATCCTTAGACCACAACACAATAATACTAGGGGATTTTAACACACCTTTCTCACCACTGGATAGATCTTCCAAACAAAAATTGAATAAAGAAACCATAGATCTCAATAATACAATCAACAATTTGGACTTAACGAACATATAAAGAATATACTATCCAACAAAGAATGAATACACTTTCTTCTCAGCAGCACATGGATCCTTCTCTAAAATAGACCATATTTTATGCCACAAAGCTACTGTTACCAAATACAAGAAGGTAGAGCGATACTACCTTGTATTCTATCAGATCATAATGGATTGAAATTAGAAATAAATGACAGAATAAAAAACAGAAACTTCTCCAATACGTGGAGATTAAATAATATGCTATTATATGATGAATGGATAACAGAAGACATCAGGAGGGAAATAAAAAAATTCTTAGAAGTAAACAAGATCAAAGACACATCATATCAAAATCTCTGGGACACTATTAAAGCAGTACTTAGAGGAAGATTTTATTTCATGGAGCGCATTCAACAAAAGAAGTAGAAATCCACAAATAAACTACTTAACACTACAGTTCAAAGCCCTAGAAAAAGAAGAGCAGACCAACACCAAAAGTAGTAGAAGACAGGAAATAGTTAAAAACAGAGCCAAAATCAACGAAATTGAAACAAAAGAAACAATCGGAAAAATCAACAAAATAAATAGTTCTTTGAATAAATAAAGAAAATTGATAAACCCTTAGCCACACTAACAAAATTTTTTGCATTATAATTTCCTCCCCACATTTGCAAAAACAAGCAGACTTAGACCTTATTTTTTCAAGTAGCTAGATGCTATATTTGATGTTTGTTACATGCTAAATTGTTTGTTACATGTTAAATTTTAGTTGTCATCTTTTATAGTCCTATACTCCTATGAATTCATGTATTTCTCAGTGAAGATAGGTTAAAAAAAAAAGGGTTTTGGAAACTCATTTCTCTGACATTTGATAACTTGTATATCTGTTAACAGTAGTTCATATTTCTTAAGCAGTAGATCTGTTCTCATCTTATTTTGAACTTTGTTAAAAAGATTTTTGTTGTTGCTTTTAGTGAACTATAAGGAAAATCTTGCAGCTTAGTCTTTTTGGCTACTGACTTCATCACTTTTCTGTGCAGCCCACCTCTGGGGAACTTCATGGACTGTCCTTCCATACCCTCTGCATTATATATCAAGAGTGGGTTATCACTTGAAAATGTACTCAGCTTCAGAAATGATGGTTTTCCTGCTGCCAAAATAAACTTTATGGTTCACTTAGCATTTCATCAAGTTCTCTTCTGTGACCTTCACTGAAGAAAATAACAGTGACACCAACAATAATAAGCAATTCATTTGGGAAAAAATATTAAGCATATTGTATTTTAAGCTTACCATAACTGTGTGTTGCTTTTCTCATAATTTTTCAGGTGACTTCCTGAAAACTTTGGAAGATCCAGATTTGAATGTAAGAAGAGTAGCCTTGGTCACATTCAACTCAGCAGCACATAACAAGCCATCATTAATAAGAGATCTTTTGGATACTGTTCTTCCACATCTTTACAATGAAACAAAAGTTAGAAAGGAGCTTATAAGGGAGGTAAGTTAGTTAGATTATATTGTTTATCTGAGCTTGTCTTTTATTTTTTAGGTATCATATCTACACATCCTTTTTTGTTTTAACAGGTAGAAATGGGTCCATTTAAACACACAGTTGATGACGGTTTGGATATTAGAAAGGCAGCTTTTGAGTGTATGTACACACTTCTAGACAGTTGCCTTGATAGACTAGATATCTTTGAATTTCTAAATCATGTTGAAGATGGTTTGAAGGATCATTATGATATTAAGGTAAGATGTTTGATTGTTTTATAGAATGTTTTTGAGGAAGACTTTGCAGCACATGGTGCCCTTGTAATTTGTTTACACCTGTAAGTGAGAAAAATTGGGTTGTCTATTGAGGTCTTAGTAAGCACCTTATAAACTGTAATATGCAAAAATAGTAGTAAGGTCTGGGTGTGGTGGCTTATGCCTGTAATTCCAGCAGCTGAGGAGGCTGAGGCAGGAGTATTGCAAGTTCCAAACCAGTCTCAGCAACTTACTGAGGCCTTGAATAACTCAGTAAGACCCTTTCTTTAAATAAAATACAATAAAAGGGCTGGGGATGTAGCTAACTGGTTAAGTACTGCTGGGTTCACCCCAGTACCAAAAAAAGAAAAAAAAAAAAAAAAAAAGTAGTAGTAAGGTAGTGAAAGAAAAGTCAATATACAGGAAAAGTCCAAAACCCATTTTATTAAAAGATAAAGTGGAAATGTCCACAAAATTTTTAAGAAATTCTGGGCCAGCTTGCTAGATCCTTTCCCTAAATTTAAGGAGAGTCCAGATAGGTTTTGCTGTTCAAAGTATAAATTTGTGACTTTTTTGGCCTGTCTTGATGTTGGACTGTAGTTGTTACCCATGAGAGGGTTTCCTAGTTTCCTCATATTGTCTTGGACTGTCTTTGGGGCTGGTCCAAATGATAACTATTTTTGTTTACCTGAATGAGGGATTTTTCTTTTTCAATATAATATACCACATTTAATATCAGGAATTTGTTAAGAAGGCAACATTCAATAAATTTTTTCAGAAATACAAAACAATCTGTAGAAGAACCTTGAAAGGACTCCTTACTTCTTAGGTTTAGAATGTGCATTTTGTTTATAACTCTTTTTATTTTCTTGTTTGCTCATTTCCAGCAAATGGCAGATTTGAAAAGTAAAAAGAATAAGTCTATTACATCCTTTTCCTCTACTCTTCCATTAGGTCCTTTGCCAGGCAGAGCAAAAGTGGCAACTGATCAGAAATTGAGCTCTTCTACAAAAACTCCTTATTTTTGTGTTGCTGTATATGGTAGTGACCTGATCCTCCCAGAATTCAATAGAAAGCTCCCCAAAAGTGTAACAGCATATTCTTGTTTAATTTATAAATTTGCAGCCCAAGAGAAAATAATTATGGGTTATCAGGTTTTATGTGAATTAATCTGGATAATAGTTGGGTTCACCCTTCTCCCCAGGAAAAATCTGCTAACATAGTAGAAACTTACTGTAAAACTTTTGTCCCGTATAGTAATTTTCTAGTTAATTGAATTTCAATTTTAGTGCACATTAGCTTTTTTAAAAATATTAAATCTGAGACTGAGGCATAGGGATTGCAAGTTCAAAGCCAGCCTCAGCAAAGCCCTAAACAACTTAATGAGACCCTGTTTCAAAATAAAAAAATAAAAAGGACCAGGGATACAGCTTAGTGGTTCAGCATTCCTGGGTTCAATCCCTGATACAAAAAAAACCCAAAAAACAAAAAACAAAACTCAATCTCCAACCCCTATCCTGAGAAGTTAATTAAAGCTTTCTGGCGATAGGACTAAGGAATGGGTCTGCTACAGAACCTTCCCACATAATTATAATGTGCAGCCAAGATTAAAAATCAGTTTTCTAGTTTTGTATTTTAGGACCATATGATAGTCGAGCTCTCCCGAGCACCTTAGATAAGGTTTGAAACAAATCTTTGTGATTTAGAATGGCAGATTAGATTAAAATGAAGCTCCGTTTTGCATGTGAGTCATTTTCCTTTTAAGAGATTTATCAGAATTTGGGATTTTGTCCTTAGTAAAACAGCATTTGTAAATTGTGTCATTTTTTTATTCCTAATAGATGTTAACATTTTTAATGTTGGTGAGACTTTCTACCCTTTGTCCAAGTGCGGTACTACAGAGATTGGACCGACTTGTTGAGCCATTACGGGCCACGTGTACAACTAAGGTAATCATCAGTAGGCATCAGCTTGGACAACCTTGGGTATAGGATTTGTGGAGTCTGGAGAAAGGGTCCAGGGTCTGTTTACCTTATAAGATTAAAATGTTAAAATTTTTTGACTATGTAATATTTTTTGTTTTGTAAGTTTTCTCATTTAAAAATAAAAAGTTTGGCAAAACAAAAAACATGTTTGTTTTTCTCATGTAACTTTTGAATTCAGAATTCATAGCTTTTTCTGTAGTTTTCCAAATTTAATTATGCTAACTCCATATATAACAGTTGGTCTAAGAAGTTAACCTATTGTTTTATAAAATGTGGCACTTTTAAATGTCATTCTTATTGCTATAACAATATGGTACATATTTTAAAGTACTGGTGTGAGATAAGATGTGATAGGGCCATAAAATAGAAAATATTCAGTTCTAGTTAAGAAAGGAAGGAAACATAGGGTGACAACATTTGAAATGAACCCTTGGAAAATGATTTTTTTAGACCAAGAAGGTAAAACAAGGTTTTTTAACATCAAGTAATTATATGAATAAAGACAGGGAGATGTTATTATGTGATATTTGAAGAATTGTGAATAATAGGATAACTAGAGGCATAGTTTGTTGGTAGAGACCAAAGTGGAATTTGGTAGGCAGGTAATATTCTCCAAGTTTTACACTTTGTTTCAATTAATGTGGGTCTGGATTTTTTGTGTAAAATATTTCTATAAAAGAAAAGGAGACAGCCTCTGCTTTGAAAGAATATTTAAAATATAAAGTGCCCTTGGACCTATGATAGTAATTTTGCTTTTTTACCAGGAATTCCTGTGTGCTTAAATTTTGTTCATGTGAGCTATCTTTTCCAGCATGTAATTTAAATTTACTTTCCATTACAGGTAAAGGCAAACTCAGTAAAGCAGGAGTTTGAAAAACAAGATGAATTAAAGCGATCTGCCATGAGAGCAGTAGCAGCACTGCTAACCATTCCAGAAGCAGAGAAGAGTCCACTGATGAGTGAATTTCAGTCACAGATCAGTTCTAACCCTGAGCTGGCAGCCATCTTTGAAAGTATCCAAAAAGATTCATCATCCACTAATTTGGAATCAATGGACACTAGTTAAATATTTGTTCAATATGGGGACCATTACATTTGACCACATAATGCACTGAATTGACAAGTTAATCATAAGACATGGAAACAGAAGTGTCTAAAAGCTTCAAAATGTTCCACTTTTTTTTCCTTCATGGAGACAAGTTTGTTCAGCTTTCTTCCATTGTTGTTTTGTAGCATTTATTTGAGAAATGTGTATTTCCATAATCCAGAGGTTGTGAAACCACTAATGTTTTAGTGGTTAGAGCAACATTAAAAATGGAAACTAAAAGTTAGAACTTATGGAGTGTGGAGATAGGGTCCAGTATCTATTTACCCTGTAATGTTTAGGATTAAAATGTTAAAATTTTGTGACCATGAATTTCTTTGTTTTATAAATTTTCTCATTTAAAAAAATCAATTCTGCAAGACAAAAAACATGTTTCTTTTTCTTGTATAACTTTTTGTTTCAGCAACACAAATTGATTTTTAGCTGGCAGACAAGAATATCCATATAAGATTTGTTACATTTCAGAGGATTTGGCAGTTTTAAAAGGATAATAAGGTATCATTTTTTATGTATGAGGATTAACAATATCCCTGTTGCGCACACTAATTTTGCATGAGCAAGTTTACGAGTATGTATTGTCTATATAGAAGCATGTGCAGATTATTCATAATACAGAAGTTAAAATAAGTATTATTAGTGCAATTTTCAGATATTTATTTTTGCACAGAAAACATATCTGGAGAGAGAGGAGTAAATTTTGAAACTTTGGTTTTCTTAATGCCAGTGTGAATTTGCAGATGTTTTCAGCAAATCAAGTCACAGGAACAATTTGCCACTTCTTTTCTATTATAGATTTTCTTACACATTTAAAATTTGAATATTTAAGTACTCAGTTTTCTTCAGTTACCCATTTGTGTGCGTGTTTCCACCTAGAACTTAAAGCTAGATTTTTCTTTCATTACCATTGAAAGTCTACATTCCTTAGCAGAGGATACAAATACTGTGTATGCTTTTGAATTTTATTTTTAGGAAAATTCTGAAGCCAGCTATCACAGGTTTGTTAGCTAGTAATATTTTATTTTAGTTGAGTTAGATTTCTCCCCAATCTCTTGTAGAGCTAATTTACATATTGTGTTTAGTAAGTGTTGACTCCTTTTTCTGATTAAGGAATCTGTGCTGGGGGAACAAAGCTTTTGCATTATAGTTGAAAATTTTTTTAACATATCCTTCAGTGAGCTCATTTCACACTGTAGCCTCTATTCAAATTTGTGGTGCTCCTGTAACAGTAAGAACTAACTTCTGAAATAAAAGACATCTCTTAATGCTGTGCAAACATAGTTTACATGTGTTGAAGGAGGCAGTTGTTGAGTGACCAATTTCAAGCAATCTGATATTTGAAAACTGCACATTTATTTTTGAAACTGTGAATTAGAAATACTTTTCCTGCTGTATTACTTCCTGCTTTAACAACCAAATATGCAGTGGTTTTAATTGATAACATACTGTGGTTAATAGATTAAGAGCTTGATTTTGAATGTTCCAGTGATAACACAGAAGACATTGCTACTAGTGAGAATTTTGATTAGTACATTGACTTGAAGTTGGTTGCATTTCAAAATATGGCAGGTGAAAATCTTATACCAGAATTTGCATAAAATTGTAATAGAAATTTATTTTGAGATGTTAGTATATTATGTCCTATGCATTATTGTGGTATAGATATTGTGGATATATTTAAGGTTTTGGTTACTTAGTTTCACAATAAACTACAATACTGCAGGCTCTAGGACTGAATAGGTTTGTGACATACATGTAGACATACATATGTTGCGTGATTGCCTTAGTTAATTGCCTAAAGTTAAGTCCAAATACATGTATTGGTGGGTTTTTTTGTTTTTGTTTTTGTTTTTGGGTTTTTTTGTTGTTGTTGTTGTTTTTTGGTTTTTTGGTTTGTTTAAATTCCAAGATGCATGTTATGGGTTTTTGGGGGTTTTGCTATTGTTTTTGTCTTGCAAACCAGCTCATTTTTCTAACATAGCTGAAATACTTGTAGTACTAAAGAAATATGGTTGTAGTGTTAATCTACCTATATGCACACATACATAACATAATTAGTAACAGGAATGCTCAGCATTTAAATGCTGGATTATCCTGATTAACTCCATACTTCTAGTGGTGATGTGGTCCAGATGCTGAAATGGAGGTAGCAAGGTGTGGACACCAGACATATTTTGCCACTCACGATGCTTACTGGAATTGGTAAGAGATTCTGTTCACAATTCTCCACATGTAGATTCCTTAGGAGATCTAAAACTTAGCAATACGAGAACAAGGTATTGTCTGCTTTTCATGAAGACATGAAAATAGATGTCTTTTTTTTTTTTTTTTTTGAAGAAAGCTCAATATGGGATTGAGTTTATTTTATCTTATAAAACTAAGGCAGAAAGAAAATTTGGTGTGGTAGGGCCTAACTTAAAAAGTTATTTATAAAATCAGTAGCATTGCCAGGTGCTGTGGTGCACACCTATAATCCCAGTGACTCAGGAGGCTGAAGCAGGAGGATCTCAAGTTCAAAACCAGCCTCAGTGATTTAGCAGAGCCCTAAGCAACTCGGCAAGACCCTGACTCTAAATAAAATATAAAAAGGGCTGGGAATGTGACTCAGTGGTTAAGCCCCCCCTAGGTTTAATCCCTGGTACCACAAAAAAGAAAAAAAAAAAAAAAATCAGTAGCAGTGAATAATTTTTAAAATGATGGTCATGTATTCTATTAATGATATCTGAAAGCTACCTAACCATTAGCAATTAGTGTTCTTAAGAGGTTAGACTCTGATGACTTCATCACATGTTTGAGAATTTACATGATTTTTATGTAATCATAATTGAATAACCAAATTAGTCCTCTTTTCTTACACTTGGGTAAATAAGTTAATAGGGGCATATCTAAGTAACCAGTTCTAAGGGTGTATTCTGATCTCTTTATATTTAGCTCAGCTTCAGACATGAATATGATTATATGGTCATGATTTAAGTACAAAAGTTTGAAGTATTAAAATCCTCAGCCATTGAAGAATTCAGTTGACTTGTTAATTAGCCTTTTATGCTGTATTTAGAATCACATGACAAAATGTAAAGTAATACTTCAATTAAAATAACATTTTCTGCCCACATTAAATTTTACCAAAAATCTCAATTGTTAAATTAATTGCCAGTCTCTATAATTTAGATGGTAAAGAGCACAAAAATTACAGCAAATAAGTTTTGGGTTCTAGCTCTACTTTCAGTTAAATCCTAATTTTCAAACCATGTCCACCCCAAACTCATACCTTTCTTTGAAATCTTAATATTTTCCATGGAATGGAAAGTTGACATAGTTACAGGTCATTTTACTATTTGGAAAATGTTGTTATGGTAAATAAAATATCTGTACTTTTGGTTGCAAAATGGAACACAATGTAATTATTTGGCCATAACTACCAAAAGTTCATCAGATAATGCTCTTTTCTTATAGAAAAAGCAAAGTGAAGTCATATTTTACCTTTCCAATGCAGTAAGTTGCTTGTAACTTCAGTTAATGCTACAAAAGAATTTGTGTAAACCTGTGCTGTGGTTATGGCAAGAAGTTTCAGAAACATGTTTTTGCTCTTTGTAACTTAGAAAGTTAGCTCTGATTCCAAAATGGGATTTGTTTTTCATAGGGCATTTTAAAAGCCAGCTTTAATTAAAACTACCAAGGAGGTAATGCATGTAATTGTACTTCGTTCAACCCTGTAATATCAGTGTGTCAGGTTTCAGAATTTTTAGGAGATGATGTTCTGTTTTTGGAGTCTTATTACCCTGATCTTCATGCCTTTAAGTTATTATTTCAGATCTGGGATGACTTTGGCAAGTTTGTTTTGCTGAGGTCTTTGGAAGGGAGGGAGAAAAACCTTGTATTATTTGAATTGAAGTTCTTTACAGATTAGGGAGTATTGGACTTAGTGTATTAACTCTTGTTAGTAATGCTTGGTGCACATTGAGTGATTTTTCTCTAGAATGCTGTTACACACAAAACTATAAAGAATTGTACTTTGAGACTCTAGATGATACCATGATAATGAAGAGCTATATTACTTGTTCACAGATATTTCACTTTTAAACATGTTTAAAATCCCAACTACTTACTTAGGTAAGGGCAGCTAAATCTGTGAAATGCTAGTTTTTCTGTAATTCTTGTATAGTACTTTTTGTATTTGCTTGCAGTCATTACCATTAGTGAGCTAAGTTAGGCTTTCCTAAGATGTCTAGAAATAAACTTCTGGTTTCATATTTTAGAAATAAAATTCATATTCATTATTTTAGATCAGGATTTTAGACCTTGGACTATTGACATTTTGAACTTTTTTTTTTTTTTGTCCTGGGGTTGTGCTGTCATGTGCATTGTAGGATATTAGCAATATCCCTGATGTTTATATACTAGATGCCAGTAGGACCCCACATAACCCAGTTGCGACAACCAACATTGTCTCCAGACATTGGTGCATGTCCCAGGTGAGGGGAGACAGGCTTTGCCACAGTAGAGAAAAACAGTGTTCCAGAAAATTTGCTTGTTTCTAGCAGTGATAACCAACTGAGATTGTATGTAGGTTTTTCTCCAGAAAAGGTAAATAGAAATCTTGTGTGTGCATAGGCAATGAGTTTTCAGACAACTTTAAATGTCAGTTTTTTATTTTCCTAACTATGTGTATTGCTTCTGCCAATTAAATCATGGTTTAGTGAAAATAGGTTTCCATTCTTATGTTCTGTCTTGAGTACATCTTTTAACCTGTTTTTCTCTGGCTATAAAATGGCTTTTTGCATACTCGGTAGAAATATGACTATAAAGGGGAATTATGAGGCAGTTTAAGTGCTTGTAAATCAGTGCTTCTAACTTGTTCTGCATACAAGTTTAGGAGCAGTAGCAATGAGCAACCAATAAGTGAAATCAGAGCAAATGGATTTTCAGAATCATTAATTAACTTTCATGGGAACAGTTTGTCCATTAATTTATTTTATTGAACTAAAGGCTTATTTCCAATGTGGACATCTTCCTGTTATAGCTTTATGCCATATAGTGGTATTTTGTATTATAATTTTAAAACATATTTTGGAAGAATTATTAAAGTCAAGCTGACTCTAGCAGGTTTTTCTAGGATTAGTTTGTGATTAGAAACAATAAAATGCTTCTGTATGAATCTTGATACCCAGTGTGGAATTTTAAAGGTTGTGGTGGCAGTAGGTAAATAGAAAAGCTACCACACCTTTCCTATTTGAAGCAAGACCATTGAATGAGTAGTCTTTCAAATTTCTGAACCATGTCATATCCACTTGAGAGAAAATGGCCTAATCAAATATTGCAATATTGAAGTCTATGGGTCAGGAGTTTAAATATGTCCAGAGTTTGGAAATCTTGAACTTCACTGCATATTTAGAAATTTTTTCTATGACTGAAAGTCTATATCCATAGTCTTTTTAAATACATTAAAAAAATTTAAATTTAAAACTTGATCCAACATCAGTTTTCCTTACAATTCAGCAGTCTTGAACTGGTGTGGCTGCCCAGATGAGAGCACCACTGCTGATAGGTGCTTGACCAGAGCCCTTCCAGTGCTCTATGTGTAAAGACTCATAGATCTGACTGTGCATGCACACATGTCTATGTATGTATGTTCTGTAGTAAATCTTTTAACCTGTTTTTATCTGATTGTAAATGGATTTTTTAATACTTAATAGAAGTATGATTATAAAGGGGCTATGGAGCAATTTAAGTCCTTTCAAATCGATGTACTACATATAAGCTTAAGAGCAGTAGCCATGAGCAACCAATGCACTTGAATTCTTTAGTGAAACGAGCATTTATGTTTCGTGTTGCTGTGCATGGATCATCAAGTTAAAGGCAAAAGCAAATTTTATTTTCCCTTCTTCTGGTACTCTTTAATACTATGTGCTTGAGTATATGCAATTATTATTAAGTACTATTATACCCAGAGAAATATAAGGTTCTCTATGATTTATGGCACAGGTTCCTTGTTGGGAGGAGCAGAACAAGCATAAGACAGGGAATATGTATTCCATATATTAGGAACAGTATTAGAGTCTTGAGGCAAGACTACCTGGTGTGTTCAGGAGCTCAGTGGAGCAGTAATTTAGAAAAAGGAGAGTGACTAGGAAGGGCAGAGCATAAGGACCTTTTCAATGGTTTGAATTTGATTACAAAGATGATAATAAGCCATAAAAAAAGGCTTAAAGCCAGAGTGATCTGATCAAATTTGTGTTTTTGAAAGATTGGTTGCAGTTCAGAGAATGGATAGGAAGAAGTAAGATTCTTACCTTATTGATGAGTTAGGACATATTGAGGTAATACAGATAAGACCGAGTGGTAAACAACCATTGTAGTTTTGGAGTGAAACTAATAATATTTGAAGTAAACTGCAGTATTTAGCAAGTGATTGGATATTGGAAGTGTGCACAGTTGCATGCTGCAATACAAGCAGTCTTCCAAATAGGTGATTCAGAACAAGATTGATTTATTCTATATGTCTTTTGGTAACTTGGGAGGGAGAGATCTGTTTTCCATCTCATCTGGGATCCAGGATGACCAAGATGCCGTTCCAAACATTGCTGATCTTTGTAGTAGAGGGCTCTGATTGCTTTCACCAAATGACACACCTCTTTTGGTCACTTTTTTGTGGATAGCTGAACACTGAAGTCGTTGGTGAGAGTAGCAAGCATCCTATTGAGCTGGGGAGTAATTCTTTTTTTAAAGGAGAAGCAAGGGAGAGATTGAACCCATTGCATATTCCACTACAAAATGCCATGTTCCTATGCTCATGAAACCTACCACTTAGTTTCTCTTAAGTTCAGACCCCTCTCCCTTCTCCCTTTACTTTTCCTTCATCATTTAGAACAACCACCCTCACCTCTTCCAAAATAGCAATTAATATTTTCTCCCTTCTTTTAAAGCAATGGCACCTAGGGCTATGGGAAATGATTGGTTACCTCAAGCACTTTTTTTCTTCAGTAGGTTTCAAGTGTATTTTTCCAAACAAAAGCAACAGTCTCCCTAAGAGTGCTGGCAATTTAGATGTTTACTTTCATCTGCCTTATGTCCATGTTCCTTTAAACAAAAAAATCTTCATTTTTTCTGATTTTACGTCTTTATTGTAAATTGACAAGTTATAAGTATATATTTGTGGGGCACAAATGGCATAAGTGAGAATTTTTAAATCAAGCTACCTACCACATGCATCACCTCAAATACTTTGATGGTGAAAACATTTAAAACTAACTCTTAGCTATCTTGAAATAAACAATGCATTGTTATTCACTGTAGTCACCATGCTGTGCAATAGTTCTCAAAAAAACTCCCTTCTGTCTTACTAAAACTCTTGTGCCCACTATTTCAACCTACCACTTTGCAAGCTACAGTTCAGATATTTTCATCGAGTTGTTTGAACTTCAACTCCAGTGTTCCCATAGCTACATACTTCCCATCAAGTTCTATCATAACCTTGGTCACTGTAAAACTTCCTGTAGTCTATTTCTCATTTTCTCTAGGTCTCTCCTAGCTATCTGACTGATTTTTACAAATGGTTTGTTCATAAAATTACTTGATCTTTTATTGGAATGTGGACACTCCCTATACTTTAAGTGTTACTATGTAACCCTTGCTTCCAGATTCAGCAGACAACTATCATCCTCATTTCATGAGTACAGTTAAAGCCTTCCCTATTCTGCCTAAAAACGTATTCCTAGACATTCCCATCATTCTGCCATCCCAGAGGTTGAGCTGTTACCCTTAACACTAACTTCTCCCATAGCTCAGATCCTTAACACTAACCTCTCCCGTAGCCCAGTTCCCTTGAGCTTCTTTAAGATTTTAGTGAATTTGGTCTCCCACATTTCCTTTATCATGTTCACTGAATTCATCTGCTAGACTCAAAAAATGCTGAAGTCTCATCTAAAAGATATATTTTTTAAAAAATATATCTTCCTCAAGATATCAACTATCTGTAAAGACTTAGGTTTTCAGGTTGGGGATATAGCTCAGTTGGTAGGGTGCTTGCCTTGCAATCATAAGACACTGGGTTCAAATTCCCAGCACCGCAAAAAAAAAAAAAAAAAAAAAAAAAAAAAAGACTTAGATTTGCTTTCCCAATTTCTTGCCTTTTTTCTCAACCTATTCTAATCTGGCCTTCATCTTCCCTTCTTTTTTTTTTTTTTTTGATTATAGCAAAACAAACAGTAAATTCTTAGATGCTTAAAAAACATGACATTTTGTCTTTTTAAAAAAATTTGAATTCTTCATATTAAGTACTCATGCCTTCCTTGTCTTCTAGGACACCATTGTCTTCTGAGAATTGGTTTATACCTGTATTGTCACTGCATCTCATTTTCCTTTAAATATGATTCACTAACTACTTCAGTCTACATATTATATGTAATCATTGGAATTATCTCATTCATTCTTAATGTTTACATATATTGATTTCTTAATCTGTATGTCTAGCCTGGTCCATGCCTTGTGTTTCTGACTCATATCCCGCCACCTGCTGGAAAACTTGTAGTGGTTCCTCAAACACAGATGAACTCATCCTTTTTCTTAGTTTTTCCTGTCTGTCTGCTGATGGCACCCTATTTACCTATCCACTCAAGCTAAAGTTCTGAGAGCTGCACTTTTTGGAGGCAGAATAGGATTAAGAACAAGTACTGTACTGTCAGCCCTCATGGGTTTGAATCTTGGCTGACTTGGATGAATAGCTTAACCTCAAGTTCCTGGTCCATAATGCAGGGGACAATTAGTGGCCACCTTATGGTATTCTGAGGATTTAATAGGAATATTTGTAAATCATTAAAAACAGGACCTGGTACATACCAAGTGCTATGTAATTGTTAACCTAGTCTGCCTATTTTATTTCCCAAATATCCATCCCCACAACACTTTTGGTTTAAGGCCTTATTTCCTTCTTACCTATTGGACTGATTACAAACAGTTAAGGCCTCTTAATTACTATCTCTGTGCTCCTTCAGCAAGCTAATTTATTATGCACTTGTCTAGGAGCTGTTGGGGCAAGAAAGCTAAGAGGTATCAGGAAGTTCGCTGGTTACCATGAGAAGATTGCCATAAGGGGGCACCACAGAATTCTACAAGAAGTATGAACCCTATAGTTCATAGAAGAGATGAAATGTCTTGAGAAATGAGTTATTCTTTAGAAAAACGGTTTTCAAATGAGTGTATCACAGTCCCATGGAGGGCTTGTTAAAATAGATTGCTGGACACTTTCTCCAGAGGTTCTGATTCAGTACATTGTAATGTGACACAATAATTCACATTTCTGGTAAGTTTTATGTCCTAATACTCCCTCCCAAGACCACAGTTTGAAAATCATTGCATTGGGATAACTAGAAAGTTTTCATTCCCAAATCTTCTAAACAAACTTCTGCCAAAACAATGGTCCCAACCATTTCACATTAGGACTACCTTGAATATATTTGTCTTAAGAGGTTTTAAAAAAATAAAAGGATTTGCTAAGAAGAATCACTTTCTAGAAGAATTCCTTTCTTAGTGGATTATAGCAAGTGGAGCTGGTACGTGAGGCTCTTCATTCTAGTATTTATACCTTCTAGGTCCTCTAAACTCAGTAGATGAAAATATAAACAAAGGCCTGATGTTGTCTCCAGTACTCATTTCCATAGAAAATGCCTGATCCTTCCAGAGGAACACAAACCTATAGACCAAAACACCTCCAGATCTAAGAAGTGGTAGGAATTGTTTCCTTCAGCCTCCAAAGTTAACCAAGTCTTTGTTCTGAATCTGAGTTTTCTAACCTCAGTTATAAGGTTTTTGTTTCATGACTGAAAGCAGGCGATACCATGGATCCAGAAAATGAACAATACCCAGTGTTTGTTTGGACAGAGAATGTTTGGCAAATGAGAGGTAAGAGAAGGGGATATAGGAGTACTTTGGAGAAAACCCAGTAGGGAGTGTGGAAAACAAGAATGGAACTTTCTATGACTAGGGAAAATAGAAGTGGGACTTGTATTCACAATTGATGGGTAAGAGATCTGTTCCTACATAGGTCCCAAGATTTTGAATAGGATTGCTGTCTGCTATGAGTTCTCTGGTTTAAAAGTCTTGAAAAAAGAATCCTTAACTTCAGGAGAATGGACAACAGGTTGGGAAAATGAGTGTCTCAGTGGCAGAGAACAGAGTCCTCTAATCCTAATCCTCGGTCCCAAGTGACCCACCATCATGAATAAGATTGAGAATGAATTTCAGGCCACTTAATAGTAGAGTTCTGAGATAGGCTTTGTTTTATTTAAAACAAATTTCGATATCCTTTAATTTCCTCAGCATATGCCATGCATTTGAGAGAAGATTTAGCCTTGAAGAGAAGGAAATTGCAGACTTGTTAAAATTTTCCAAAGAGGTTAATTTCTTTATAATTCAAGGGAGAAATAGCAAGAAAGTAAGGGATTAAGAAAGGGGAGCTAAAAATTATTGAAGAGCATATTCAGAGTAAATACTGTAAGTCATAAGTATATGACTCACAGTGAATTACCAAGGAGTGGATATACCCAGGCCTTTACTCTGATCAACAATAAGGACACAGTCAGCAATTTTCCCATGCTTCTTGTTGCTCCTCTTTGCCATGGTAACGGAGATACCTAGGACTACGACTTTGGATTTCTTATGGACAGTCACTCCCAAGTAGGCTCATTAACTCTTAAGAATTTAAATATCTATGCTAACAACTCCACAATAAATGTCTCTAGTCAGAACTTTTTACCTGAACTTGAGCCTGGTATATCCAACCTGCCTCTCTGGTTGGAAATTAGTCAGTTTCTCAGGTTTGACAGATCCAGAATTTAAACTCCTGACTCTCCACCTCATAACTACACTCTCAGTGTCCTTCAATGGTCATAGTTGGATCCTTCCAATACTCAAGTCCAGAGACTTCAAGTCATTCTCAATTCCTCCTTTTCTCTTACCAATACGATTTGTGAGGAAATCCTATTTGCTGTACTCTAAAAGTCAAGTCAGTTCTGATCACTCCTCAGCATCTCTAATGCTACCAGTTTATGATAATCTCTGGTCTATCTGGTTGAACTCCCAACTATCCTGATGCTTTCTCACTTATTCTACAATTTAGTCTCAATAGAACAGTCTGAGTGGCCCTGTTAGAAAGTAAATCTAATTATGCCATTCTGTAACCCAAAACCCTCCTCTCGGTTTCCATTTTACTAAGAAAACTACTTCTAGAATCCTATACGGCCCTCCATGATCTAGGCTGTTACCTCTCCGACTTCAGCTACCTCCTGCTCACTCTGCAGTTTATCTAGCTGACTTGCTGTTGCTTTCTCATACCGTGTACATTCCTGCCTGAGGCTATTTGTATTGGCTCTTCCTTCTGCCTACCACACTGTCCCCCAAAGAGCTCTGTCTCTGCCAGATGTCTACATAGCCCATTCCTTCTTTTTTGAATGTTTGTTCAAATATTACCAATCCTGTCCTCTATCCCCACTACCCTTTTTATCCATACAGTAGCCTTTATCGCCTTCAAATGTGCAATATTACCTATGTATTGTATATTCCTTAACTTGTCCCCATAGAACTTAAGCTCCAAGTGGGCAGGGATTTTATCAATTGAATTGTTATTAGATTACTAATAACAAGAAGCACATGATATATACTCAAAAAATATTGAGTGAATGAGTGAATAAGTGAATCATTATCTTTCATGTTTCTGTATATTCCAGATTGTGGTACCAGCTATATGATTGTTGGATATGGTTATTTTGATGGAGTCATTTCAATGTCAAAACAATGTGACAGATTTTTCTTGAGACTACTGTTTTTACATGGGCAAAAATATTAAAGATTCATTATTCTTTTGAATCAGTAATATATGCATGGTAGAACATTCAAAATATTTTAGAAAAGGTTTATGATTAAAAAGCAAAACTCTTTTCTATATCTCCTAATTTCTCTTCTTGCTCCTAATGCTTTGCTCTTAAATTTCTTGTGTATCATTCCAGAAATTGTTTGAGCATATACACACATATTTGTAGATATTCTCTTTTACCCAAACAGTACTATACTTCCCCTTTTTTTAAAAAAACTTTTTAATTTAACAGGGTAGCTTGGAGAATCTTGCATATTAGTAGAAATACAAATACTTAATTGTTAAGGTACTGTAATCCATAGTATAGATTTCCCATTATTTACAGAGCCATTTCTTTACTGAAGCTGTTTCCAACATATTGTTATTTTGAGCAACACTGCAATCAATATTAAAAATGAAGACATTTTGAAGTTGCCAAAATAAACCAAAAGGAAAGAAAACATTTAACTTCTAGGTTCCAACTTTTTAAAATTAGTAAGTAATTTTAAAATATGTTCTTCTCTTTTTGGATTGTTTTGGCTACATTAAAATATTTTAATTTATAAGATATTGAGCCTGACATCATCGACTACAATTCCTGGGATGAGAAACAGGATAAAGTGGATCAGATGGACTTGTGGTTTATGTCACTAAACTTACTTGCTGTACTCCATTCTGCCTCCCAGTGCTAAAACTGACCTGCCTCACCAGGAAGGTTTGACCCATCCTGCAGGTAAGCCACATGACACCCCATTTTCTCATAATCTTCTGTATCTTCAGTAGTTTGTCTCACACACACACACATTGAATTAATATCAGTAAATAGGAAATATATGTATTAACATATGATTATTTTTATGGCACTAATCCAAATTTTACTAATAAGTCACTCCTTAATAACGTTCTGTTTTGAGTCTGAAGATAATGAGGTGAGCTGGAGATCTTTGGAGTCAGGCTGTGCAGTTGTTGACTTTCCTATATTCTGAGAACAAGAAGATAGGAGTGGGGTGGGAGGCATCTGGGCCACAAGATGATCTTTACTCTCAGGTCTGGGTGACACAGACAGTCTTCAAAATTAAATGTCTAACAGTTACTGTGTTTCTTAGAGCTAGAAACATACTGTAGTTAAGATTTCAAACTCCTTTACAATGTTTTGAGCGATAGAATTGGGACATCCTTAAAGACTTACACAGTTTTAGCAGACCTAAAAATATAATTAGTAGTAGCAATAACATACTCTAAAGAAATCCAAATACATAGAACTTAAGGAAAATATAGGTCTCCTGTAATCCAGTTTAGATTAATGGATGCAGTAAAGAACAGTAAGTCCTTTTTTTTCTTTTTTGCATATTGTTATTTGGAAATAAAAAAATGTAAACCTAGGTATGTATACATTTTTTTGATTCAGATGTGTCAAATGTCTGTGTCAAAATGACCTAGTTTATAGTGTTATTTTAAGTCTTTTTTTTTGTCCTTGTGCCATAAACCAGGTCTATGACTTCCTTTCTTTTTATTTTTCTCTTTCCTTCTTTACCAAACTATGCTCCTGCCCATCCCACATGGTCCTCACTCTCCACCACAGGCTCCTAGGTCTTCTTTCTCTAATTTCCCATTTACCTAATCCTTCTAAGCTCAACAGTCAAAATATGAGAAAAGAATAATAGATTATATTTTTAGCTTAAATTTCTTAATCTGTAGACTTGAGTGTTATATCTTTGGTGGTAAGGAGTTATAATGAAAATTAAATTATATTTTACTTTTTTTACTTTAGTTTTCCTATAGATAATTTCCCCCCTGTGGATTTGATGCCCTTGAGAAAAAAGAATTATGAGCATTTGATGTTCACTGAGTTATTTTGACTCTAAACTGAACTCCTCAGTAGACCAAAAATAAATAACTTATAACAATAAACTTGTCAGCATTTTTTATTGGTGACTGTAATAATAGTCTTAGGCATGGGAATATAAGAACAAATAATTAAACAATTCTCATTATGGAGTAACTGAAGTGATTAATGGGAATGGGAATAACACCTAGAAATATCTAGAAATAAACATCTGAAATAGTTTATGCCACCCAGTGTGATATTAAACTCTTGGAACTAGTTTGATTTTCATAGTAATGACAATAGAAAAATAATGTTGTTTAATATGATATATCTGATACTTAAAATAATCTGAAGAAGTATTTTCTAAATATAGGGATTCTAGAACATCATGACATGATATTGGTATTTTTCTAAGGCTACAAGACTGAATGATTTTTTACAGAATGCCTATAAACTTCTCCTCCCCCTCCATCTAATAAGGCATAATTGATGAATAAAAATGTTATATATTTATAGTATACAACTTGATATTTTGATATATGGATACCTTGTGAAATGAATGTCTACTTATAGCCAATTAACATATCCATACCCTGTATTCTTACCATTTTTGTTATGAGAACTTTAAAGATCTATTCTCAGCAATTTTCAAGTATGCATTATTATTAAATACATTGCTATGCTCTATAACACTATGCTGTATAACAGAGCTCCAGAACTCACTTGTCCCAAGACTTTACACTCTTTGATCAATATCACTTCATCCCCCCTAATAATCCCACCTCCACTACCATTCTACCCTCTTGTTCTATGAGTTTAACTTTTTAAGACTCTGTATATAAGTAATAACATGAAGTATTTGTCTTTCTACATCTGTCTTTTTACCTAGCATAATAACTTCCGGGCTTACCCACACTGTTGCAAAAGACAGGATCTCCCTAAGTCTTTCGTTAAGTCTGAATAGTATTCCACAGTGTACATATAAACCACATTATCTTTATCCATTTATCTTATCAGTGAACACTTAACATTGTCCCTGGTTCCTCTGGCTTTCTGTTCCCAGCTGCCATAAGCTGAATATCTTTCCTCTGTGACCAGACAGTTCTGCCATGATGTTCTGCTTCACATGGGTCCTAGAGCAATAGGATCTATGTCCATGGAATGACATCCCTGAAACCATGAGCCAAAAAAACTTTCCCTCTTCTACATTACTGTCAGGTATTTTGATCACAGTGACACAAAACTGCCTAATATAGATCCTTTGTTCTTTTTGTAATTTGTGTTTTCTTATCATTGACTCATTTGAGTTCCTTATATTTTGGATATTAGCCCCTTCTCAGATATATGTTTTGCAAATATTTTATCCCAATATGTTGGTTGCCTTTTCATTTTATCAATAATTTGTTTTGTTGTGCAGAGTTCAATGTGATCTCCTTTGTCAATTTTTCCTTGCCTATGCTTTTGGGATCATAATAACAACAACAAAAAAATCATTGCCCAGATCAATTTTGAAAAAGGTTTTAAAACATTGTTTCTAGGGCTGGGGAGATAGCTCAGTTGGAAAAAAGTTGTTTCTACATTTTCAGGTCTTATGTTTAAGTCTTTAACCTGTTTAAGTGGATCTTTGTATATGATGTGAGATAAGGGTCTAATTTCATTCTCTGCACTTGGAAGTCCAGTTTTCTCAATATTTTTGAAGCCACTTTTTCCCTTTGTGAGTTCTTGGCACCTCCCATGAAGATATATTGACCATAAATATGTCAATTTATTTCTGGAATTTCTATATTTCATTTGTGTATATATCTGTTTTTATGAAAGTACCATACAGTTCTGATGGCTATAATATTGCAGTATATTATGAATCAGTAGTATGATGCCTTTAGCTTTATTCTTTTGTTCAAGATTGCTTTGGCTATTTGAGGTCTATTGTTGTTCAATACAAATTTTGGGATTCTTTTTTCTATTTCTGTGAAAGATGTTGCTGGATTTGTATTGAATTTGTAGGTAACTTTGGGTAGCATAAACATTATAGTAATATTAATTCTTCCAGTCCATAAACAATGGATATATTCCCATTTTTGTATCTTCTATAATTTCTTTTTATCAATATTTGATAGTTTTTATTGAAGAGATATTTTGCCTCATTGGTTAAATTCATTCCTTAGTATTTTAATTTTTTGTTGCTATTGGAAATGGAATTGTTTTCTTGATTTCTTTTTCAGACAGTTAATTGTTAGTGTATAGAAATGCTGCTGATTGTTGTATGCTGGTTGTGTGTACCCATACCTTCACTGAATTTGATTATTAGTTCTCACAGGTTTTTGACGAAGTCTTTAAGGTTTTCCATATAGTCATGTCATCTGCAAGCAGAGACAACTTTATTTCTTTTCCAATTTAGATGTCTTTTATTTCTTTTTATTAGCTACTTGCCACCATGGCCAGGACTTCCACTGCTGCATTGATTAGAAGTAGTGATAGTGGGCATCCTTGTCTTGTTCCTGGGTTAGAGGAAAAGCTTGCAATTGCAAGAAACCAATTCTACCAAGAGTCAGTGAACTTCAAGCTGAGTTGAACTAAGCTTCAAATGAGATCACAACTGTTACTGACATTTCAGCCTGAGGAGAATGCCCAGTTAACCTACACCTGGACACCTAACCTGTGGGAACTGTGAGACAATAAATTTATGTTGTTTTGAGCTGCTAAATTTTGGTAATTAATTATATACCAATAGAAAACTAAAACATAGGTCTGTTATGCTTCATATTCTATCACATTGCAGTATTTTTTTTTCCTTCTTGATACTTGGATATGATAAGTTGTACTCTGTGATGATTCTTTGGTTATTTTATTTACTGGGTATTCTGTTTCCCCATGGAAAATCAGTACTTACATTTTTCATGTATTTCTAAATTATGCTAATAGTAAAGAACATTAGTAAGTCTTCCTTACTGCCATATTTGTTGAGATTATTTCATTTGGTAACAAAATAATAGCAACAATATCTATCACTCCTAATAATTACTGAGTAGATGCTATATGGTAAGCATTGTACAAAATGTTTTTTTGTTGAATCCTCACAAAATGCTACCAAATAATTATTATTTCTATTATCCTCTTCTTACAGTCTAGGAACTTGCTCAAATCATATACCTTGTGACTGGTAGATCCAGAATTTTATTCCAGGCTGCCTAACTCTTCATCTGCGCATTTAACAACTATGTAATAGTTCTGCAGTGATTTATGGATGTCAACGTTACTGAAAATAAAAGTGCACCTTTAGCATTCTTATATTTCACATTTCACCTTTTTTTTTTTTTCTTCTTTTTTCAATGCTAGTGCTCAAACTTGCATGCTAGGCAAGTTCTCTACCACTGAGCTGAGCTATACCCTCAGGTCTCCTGTGTGTGGTTTTGACTAGTTCCAAGCAGTCCTATAGGCCCATGTGATTTTGTTGTAACATAATTTCATGTCATTTCAATTTCGAAGGGTTGGGCAACCAGTGAGGGACCCAGGCTGATGGCCAGCCGTTCTCAGCTAATGGCTATGTGGACTCTGATGCTCATTAAACAAACCCAAGGGATCATTTCAGAGTGTAAATGTTTTCCTTTGCACTGTGATAGAAATTATGTGGTATAGTAAAGAAAAGGGCAGAGTTTTAATGATATTTGGCAAGAAGGACCAGGAAGGCCTAAGGGACCTAGATGTAAGGACGAACAGTATATGAAAAGCAAAGAGCCACTTTATCATGAGAGATGAAGCCAGTGTCCCATTGATACAAATGAAGGGGGCTCTCTGCTTAGGTCTGAGTCCTAAATGGAACTTGCTCGTCCACAAGCCTATATCCTACGTTTGGAGTCTATTACCACCTCCACTTGGCCTCCTGGCAGAGGAGCTTTCATCAGTGGCCAACAGGTTCAGGCCTGTGTTTGGAAAGAGTGAAGCTGCCGGGCTGGGAGGCAGCCCTGAATCAGTGACTACTCCTAAAGTAGAGAATGAACAGCAGTTAAGGATCTATGCAGGGAAAATGGCTACGTAACACACAGCTAATAAACAAGTCTGACTCATTATCTTGGACTCCAACTGATCACATGAGCGCCTCCTCCTTTGAGGGTACCTAGTGAAGCATGAGCAGTCTTCCTTTTAAAGTGGTAATTTCAGATTTAGGGGTTTAAGGAGTCTGGAAACAACTCCCAAGATGTAAGGTGAACCTATTCTTATTTATTGCATGGATGCTTGTCCAGCAGCAGCTAAAGACACATTGTTGAAGTTTCTTCCAGAATGGACACATTCATTCATGCATCCCTCTCTTTATGTTTGACTTTATAAACCCTAAACTATGGTCATGGAGGTAGAAATAAACAAAGGATAATGATTTTGAGGTTAAAACAAAATCAAATTAAAAGCCCCTTCTATCAGCTGGAGAGGTGGAGTGTGATCTGACTTCCAAGTTGAAGGGGGAGAAAGAAAAGCCGCAATAGAGCATGGGATTTTTAAAGGCAGTCTCCTTCCAGGGGGGTGCCCTCCAGCCTGTCTGTCTACATTATAATCCTATTGTGAGGTTGCTTATGTTGTCACCCATAGTCACATCTATTAGTTACATTTTAAAGTAAGAAACCAGAGAGTTTTTGAAAACTATGATTAATTTTGAATTCCTCATAAACAGCCAAAGCCTGCCCCCCCACTTTATTACTTCTAAGTGAGAGTGCTTTAAAAATATGTTAATATCTAGTTGCAGACTCAGGCTTAATTGCCCAGCCAGCTTTTTGCGATTAATTATAAGTCCCAAGCTGTCATTATGTTTCTGACTGGTTTCTCTGGTTGGGAGCAGTCTGCCTCTGAACCAGTACTTCCTGTGCTCTTGACTTTCTCCTGTGAAAGGTTCAGAAGTTCTTGGGGGAAATCTGTGCTGCTATCCCCGTGGCAGGTTATCTCCTTCCAATTTATTTTGATGGGGGTCACATGTGTCTGTTAGATTTATGACCCCAAAGCCTATTGGTCTCATTTTTAATATGTTCAAATATAAAGATACTGAAAATAGTTTAAATGGAAAGAATTTGAAAGAGAGAATAGAGAAATAATTTTGAATAATTCATTCAATTGACAAAGATACATTGAGTCCTTCCTGCGTGCCTGGCAGCTTTATAGAAAGTAGGAACAAAGGAGTGGACCAAACAACAAACTTCCCTCAAGAAACATGTTTGCTGGGCGCAGTGGCACACACCTGTAATCCTAGCAAGTCAGGAATCTGAGGTAGGAGGATTATAAGTTCAAAGCCAGTCTCAGCAACTTAGCAAAGCCCTAAGAAACTCACCAAGACCCTGTCTCTAAATAAAATACAAAAAGACTGGGGATGTGACTCAGTGGTTAAGCATCCCTGGGTTTAATCCCCAGTACCAAAAAAAAAAACAAAACACAAAAAACAAAAAAACTTATGTTTGCAGGAAGGTCAAAGGGAGATGATGATCACAAACTAAATGTATATCAAGTGATGATAAGTGCTAAGAAAGATAAAGCAAGGGAGAAGGAAACAGTATATTCATTTCACATAGGATGTTGAGGGAAGGCCTGTTTGATACGGTGACAAATGATCAGGCACCTGAAGAAAGTGGGCAGCACGTGAGGAGGAAGAGCATTTCGTTGGAGGATGCAGTCAGTGCAAAAGCCCTGGGGAAGAATGAGAAAGAACACCCAACAAACAGCAAAGAGGCCAGTGGAGGGAATGAGGGGAAGGGAGGTCAAGGCAGAAGGGTTGGGCTCAAGAGGACTTCAGAGTTCAGGACTAGGCCTTCATATGGGAAATCTTTGGAGAGCATCTTCATTTCCTGTTGCTGCAGTAACTAACTTTCACAAGTGTAGCTTAGGAAAATACATCTTAATTATCCTATAGTTCTGGGGCTCAGAAATCCAAAATGAGTTGTAGGGTGTGCTAGTTTGTTAGGGCTTCCATAACAATGTACAAACTGAGTGCCTTAAACAACAAAGATCCATCAATTTACAGTTATGAAGACTCTAGGCCGAGATCCAGCTGTGAGCAGGGGTGGTGAGGGATCATTTTCTCCCTACCTCTCCTTTAGTTTCTGGTGGCTTCTGGCGATCTTGCCTTCGTTTGTGCCTTCATCTTCACAGGTGGTTCTTGTATGTCTGTGTCCAAATTCCCCCTTTTTATACAGATATCTGTCATATTAAATTAGAACCTACCATAATGACCTCAGGTAAAGTCAATGATCTCTGTAATGGCCTCATTTCCAAATAAGGTCATATTCTGTGGCACTGTGGCTTAGGACTCCAATGTGTCCTTTTGGGGAAGAGAACACCATTCACTCTGAACACAGGGGTTAGCATCAAGGCTATGGCACAGCTGCATTCCTGATGGAGAATCTGTGGGGAACGAGTGTCCTTGGCTTTTCCACCCTGTGGAGGCCGCTCGCAGTCCTAGGTTCACACCTCTGTCCCACCATGGTGCCCCTGCAGCCTGCCCTTCCACCGCCATGTCTTCCTCTCTGATTCTGACTCTACAGCCTCCCTTTTATAAAGACTCCTGTCAGTACACCTGGAACACCAAAGAGAGTCTCAAGATGATCCCCATCTCAAGATCCTTAACTTAGTTATATCCACTCTTCTCCCATGTAAGGTAAATACATTCACAAGTTGTGGGGATTAAGGTTCAGGGATTAGGATATTTTTGAGGGGTCATTATTTTGCCTGCCCCCAAAGGTGTTGAGCAGAGGAGTAACGTGATCTGCATTGCTTTTCAAATGATCACTCTGCTTGCTTGCCGTGTGGAGTCAGAGTTTGAAGCAGGAGACTCATTTGGAGGCTTTGGCAAAGTTGCTGGTGAGAAATGATGTGCCCTGGCACAGGGCAGCGGAGATGCTGAAGTCAAATTCAAAGATCAATTTCTGGACCTTTCCTGAAGACTGGCTTACCCACAGGTTGTGTTAGAAGTGTGAGATGATAACAAAGAATTGTTTCTTTTTATTTGTTTTTTAAGAAAGCTTTTATTCATGCATTATGGTTATACATAATCATATGTGCATGGAATTTAATTGGCTCCACTTCAGTTCCCAGTGACACCTCTTTCCCTTCTCTCCTCCCTCCCACTATTCCTCATCCTCTGCTATACTGGGCTTCCTTTCACTTATTTATTTTTTTTTAATTGGTGCTTTATAGATACACATTAAGATGAAATTCACATTGGTATATTTATCCCAAATAATCTTTGTTGACTCTTTTTCAGAATGGCAATAACTCACATTTATTTACCATCTTAAAAATTTTCAATGTGAGTATATATTTTCTTGTTGGAACCCTCTACAGTCCTGTTATGTATCATTATTTTTATATGCATTTTACATAAGAGAGAGTGGAGGATCAAAGAGGTGACTTTTAATGACTTGATTTTTAGCTTGTGAAGTTAAGATTTTTTTTTGAAATTGACTCTTTCAATACTTGATGATATTTAAGTACAGAAATTGTTAGTTAAACTTATGCTGGTTATAAAGGGAAACACATTCTCTGGTGTCACCTGTTTTATAAATAAATTCACTAATCTCAGAGCCAGGAATAGTTCTGTATTTAGTTTGATGGGGATTAAATAAGTTAGTATACACAGAGTTCAGAACATTGTCTGGTGCATGTAAGAATTCTGTAATGTTAACAATCCTAACAGTTATCATTTATGAATTAGATTCAGTTCTTCCCAAAGAAAGGAGCAATGACAATTTTAAGAAGGCAAAGCAAAACAAAAAGAAACAAAATTGGAGAAAAATTTGTATTATGAGTACCCAGAATAACCTATAGTTGCTATAGTCAACATTTAATTCAGTAGTGAACATTCAGGAGTCATGTCAAAAAATTAAACATTGTTTAATTTCTTGATTAAACATTAGTTCTTGATTTATAATTGAAATCAAATTGGATAATCTAAAGAAACAGCAATTTTATGAAATTCTAATCTTAATTCTACAGATCCTTGTACAAGAGACCTTGGAGACATGTTTTTTTGTTTTCTTGTTTTTTGGCTTTCTTATGCATTGCCTCTTTGTGCAGTGAACTCCTGTATGCGTGTACAAAGCTCACATACTCCAGTTTTTATTTTTTGTAAATGTCCATCTTCTCTCCTGTTGTCAGAGTGACTTTTAAAAATTTAACCTGATCATGTTACTCCCCTGCTTAAATTTCTTTCCAAACTATTGATGCCCACAGTCATGTTTTATAGAATTTCGTTTATTAATCAAACTGGGACATTTTTGAGAATAAGAAGAGTTATTAAAAATACTAAAATCATATGATTTTTGAAATATTTACTTATTGATCAATGAACTAATTTTATATTATTGTTGGACATATAAAATAGTTTCATTCAAAACTGTTTTTAAAAGTCTTTCTAAAGATACTAAAGCACATATATTGTCTGAATATTTAAAAACCACAAGTGTAATAACTATTCCTGAAACCTATTACTGTGCTTAAATAAGTTTCTTAGTTGAATCTGTCTCTATGACCATGACCCTGTGTTTCATTTATTCTGCTTCCTCCTCCTTCTTCCACTTGCTTATTTTTCTTTGAGTAAATAATGCATTTTGAGGGATATGGTTTTCATAAAATTGCTTATAATCTTCAAAATTGGATTTTATGATCTATAAATTGGAAAATTTTAATATCTTTAACCGACTTTTCTCTGAAGATCTTATTTTTAATGAGAATATATTCTTTCTGTGAGTGCTGAGGTAATTAGAAAGCTCAGAGCAAAATTTGCTAAATGGAAGATATTCTCAATTCTATTTTAAAAAATATTAAAATGGGTAAAACATTTGGTTCAGATATTTTTATTTCAGTCCACAATGCCTTTCTTTGGCATGCATTTAAATGGTTGTCTTTATTTATGATTATTTGGAGTGTTTCACCAAATTTAGATTTTGCAAAAGAGCAGACTTTTCAACTCTCTTCCATTCTATTTTGGAACAGAGTGCAGTTCATTCAATTACAAATAGGAGCTCCATCAAAAGACTGTCCCTGGGGGAGGATCCAAGATGGCAGACTAGAAGGTGATTGCATCTCCGTCACTCCAGAACCCAGGACTCAAGAAGGGAAGGCAATGAGAGACTTGGACTAACATAGAGCCATGGGGTGAGTCTCTCCCACCGGGTGAAGCTCGGGCCGGGCGGCAGGCCTGGACAGGGGCGGCTTCTCGGAGCAGGGCAGGGCAGCTAGAGTCTTCCCCAGGCAGCCCTGCTCCCTCTGGCAGTGGGCTCCTTCCACAGCCAGCTTCTTGGAGCAGGCCGCCCAGTGAGAGCCTTTCTGCACAGAGCCAGCTCCAAGCCCCGGACCTAGCAGCGGGTCCCGGCCTGCAGGTGGCTTCTGGGACCAGGGCACGGCAGTCAGAGACTTCCCCAGGTAGCCCTGCTCCCTGCAGCAGCAGGCTCCTTCCATAGCCAATTTCTTGGAGCAGGCTGCGGAGTGAGAGCCTTTCCGCACAGAGGCAGCCCCCAGCCCTGGAACCAGTAGTGGGCTAGGGGCAGCTTTCTTCAGAAGCACTGCATTATGAAGTTCTTCCAAGACTTCAGGCTACTGAAGGCTGGGAGATGATATACTGGAAATCTACAGGGACACTATAAGCCAAAGAGGAAATCTGCAATATCTCAGCGTCCCACTGATATCTGACCAATATGAGAAAACAAGGGAAGAAAATGTCCCAAAAAAACCTAGATACTTTATCAATAAAACCCAATGATAGCACAGCAGAAGAAATGTCAGAAAGGGAGTTCAGAATGTACATCATTAAAACAATCAGGGAAGCAAACGAGGAGATGAAAGAGCAAATGCAGGCATTGAGGAGGAGATGAAAGAGCAAATGCAGGCATTAAATGATCGCACCAATCAATAGTTAAAAGAGCAAATACGGGAAGCAAGAGATCATTTCAATAAAGAGTTAGAGATACTGAAAAAAAACAAACAGAAATCCTTGAAATGAAGGAAACAATAAACCAAGTTAAAAACTCCATAGAAAGCATAACCAGTAGGATAGACCTGGAAGACAGAACCTCAGACATTGAAGACAAAATATTTAATCGTGAAAACAAAGTTGACCAAACAGAGAAGATGGTAAGAAATCATGAACAGAATCCACAAGAATTATGGGATATCATGAAAAGGCCAAATGTAAGAATTATTGGGATTGAGGAAGGCTTAAAGAATCAAACCAAAGGAATGAACAATCTATTCAATGAAATCATATCAGAAAATTTCCCAAATCTAAAGAATGAAATGGAAAACCAAGTACAAGAGGCTTATAGGACTCCAAATATACAAAATTACAACAGACCCACACCAAGGCACATTATTATGAAAATACCTAACATACAAAATAAAGACAGAATTTTAAAGGCCACGAGAGAAAAAAAATCAGATTACATTCAGGGGGAAACCAATAAGAATATCAGCAGATTTTTCAATCCAGACCCTAAAAGCTAGAAGGATCTGGAACAACATTTACAAAGGCTTGAAAGAAAATGGATGCCAACCAAGAATCTTATACCCAGCAAAACTTACTTTCAGATTTGACGATGAGATAAGATCCTTCCATGATAAACAAAAGCTAAAGAATTCACAAAAAGAAAGCTGGCATTACAGAACATTCTCAGCAAAATATTCCATGAGGAAGAGATGAAAAACAATGATGCAAATCAGCAACGGGAGGAACTAGCCTAAAGGAATAGCCAAATAAAGGAGAAACCAAATCATGTCAAAAAACAAAAATGAGTCAAATGACTGGGAATACAAATCATATCACAATAATAACCCTGAATGTTAATGGCCTGAACTCATCAATCAAAAGACAAAGACTGGCAGATTGGATTAAAAAGAAAAATCCAACAATATGCTGCCTGCAAGAGACTCATCGCATAGAAAGAGATACCCATAGACTAAAGGTGAAAGGATGGGAAAAAACATAGCATGCACAAGGAAACAGCAAAAAAACTGGAGTATCCATCCTCATTTCAGATAATGTGGACTTCAAGCCAAAACTAGTCAGAAGGGATAAAGAAGGACATTACATACTGCTTAAGGGAAGCATAAATCAGCAAGACATAACAATCATAAATATCTATGCCCCGAACATTGGCTCATCCATGTACGTCAAACAAATCTTTCTCAATTCCAGAAATCAAACAGAGCACAACACAATAATACTAGGCGATTTTAACACACCTCTCTCACCGCTGGATAGATCATCCAAACAAAAATTGAATAAAGAAACCATGGATCTCAATAACACAATCAACAATTTAGACTTAACCAACTTGTATAGAATATACCATCCAACAAAGAACGAATACACTTTCTTCTCAGCAGCACATGACTCCTTCTCTAAAATAGACCATGTTTTATGCCACAAAGCTACTGTTAGCAAATACAAGAAGATAGAGATACTACCTTGTACTCCGAATCATAATGGATTGAAAGGACAAATAAATGACAGAATAAAAAACAGAAACTTCTCCAATACTTGGAGATTAAATAATAATAAATGACAGAATAAAAAACAGAAACTTCTCCTATACTTGGAGATTAAATAATACAGATTAATAATACATATTATATGATGAATGGATAACAGAAGACATCAGGAGGGAAATTAAAAAATTCTTAGAAGTAAATGAGAACAAAGACACATCATATCAAAATCTCTGGGACACTATGAAAGCAGTACTAAGAGGAAGATATTTCATGGGGCGCATTCAACGAAAGAAGTAGAAATCCACAAATAAACAACTTAATGCTACAGCTCAAAGCCCTAGAAAAAGAAGAGCAGACCAACACCAAAAGTAGTAGAAAACAGGAAATAGTTAAAATCAGAGCCGAAATCAATGAAATTGAAACGAAAGAAACAATCGGAAAAATTAACAAAATAAATAGTTGGTTCTTTGAAAAAATAAAGAAAATTGATGTACCCTTAGCCACAATAACAAAGAGAAAGAGGGAGAAAACTCAAATTACTAAAATTCAGAATGAACAAGGAAATATCACAACAGACACTAGTGAAATACAAAACATAATTAGAAGCTATTTTGAAAATCTATACTCCAACAAAACAGAAAACCTCGAAGACATCAACAAGTTTCTAGAGACATATGAATTACCTAAACTGAACGAGGAGGACATACACAACTCAAATAAATCAATTTCAAGCAATGAAATAGAAGAGGTCATCAAAAGCCTACCAACGAAGAAAAGTCCGGGACCAGATGGGTTCTCAGCCAAATTCTACAGATCCTTTAAAGAGGAGCTCATTCCAATACTCCTCAAAGTATTCCATGAAATAGAAGAGGAAGGAACCCTCCCAAACTCATTCTATGAAGCCAATATCACCCTGATACCTAAACCAGACAGAGACACATTGAGGAAAGAAAATTTCAGACCAATATTCTTAATGAACATCGACGCAAAAATTCTCAACAAAATTTTAGCAAATCGCATACAAAAATATATTAAAAAGATAATGCACCACGATCAAGTGGGTTTTATCCCAGGGATGCAAGGTTGGTTCAACATCCGGAAATCAATAAATGTCATTCACCATATCAACAGACTAAAAGTTAAGAATCACATGATTATTTCAATAGATGCAGAAAAAGCATTCGATAAAATACAGCATCCCTTCATGCTCAAAACACTAGAAAGAATTGGGGTAGTGGGAACATTCCTTAACATTGTAAAGGCCATCTATGCTAAGCCCATGGCCAATATCATTCTAAATGGTGAAAAACTGAAAGCATTCCTCCTAAAAACTGGAACAAGGCAGGGATACCCTCTTTCACCACTTCTATTCAACATTGTTCTTGAGACTCTAGACAGAGCAATTGGACAAACCAAAGAAATTAAAGGGATACAAATAGGAAAAGAAGAACTCAAACTATCCCTGTTCGCTGATGACATGATTATATATTTAGAGGAACCTGGAAATTCTACCAGGAAACTTTTAGAACTCATAAGTGAATTCAGTAAAGTAGCAGGTTACAAGATCAATGCTCATAAATCCAATGCATTTTTATACATAAGTGATGAATCTTCAGAAAGAGAAGTTAGGAAAACCACCCCATTCACAATAGCCTCAAAAAAAATAAAATACTTGGGAATCAATCTCACAAAAGAGGTGAAAGGCCTGTATAATGAGAACTACAGAACACTAAAGAAAGAAATTAAAGAAAACCTTAGAGGATGGAAAGATCTCCCATGTTCTTGGATAGGCAGAATTAATATTGTCAAAATGGCCATACTACCAAAAGTGCTATACAGATTCAATGCAATTCCAATTAAAATCCCAATGACGTACCTTACAGAAATAGAGCAAGCAATTATGAAGTTCATCTGGAAGAATAAGAAACCCAGAATAGCTAAAGCAATCCTCAGCAGAAAGATCGAAGCAGGGGACATCACAATACCAGATCTTCAACTCTACTACAAAGCAATAGTAATAAAAATGGCATGGTATTGGTACCAAAATAGACAGGTAGATCAATGGTACAGAATAGAGGACATGGACACAAACCCAAATAAATACAATTTTCTCATACTAGACAAAGGTGCCAAAAATATGCAATGGAGAAAAGATAGCCTCTTCAACAAATGGTGCTGGGAAAACTGGAAAACCATATGCAACAGAATGAAATTAAACCCCTATCTCTCACCCTGCACAAAACTCAACTCAAAATGGATCAAGGACCTTGGAATCAGACCAGAGACCCTGCATCTTATAGAAGAAAAAGTAGGTCCAAACCTTCAACTTGTTGGCTTAGGATCAGACTTCCTTAACAGGACTCCATAGCCCAAGAAATAAAAGCAAGAATCAATAACTGGGATAGATTCAAACTAAAAAGCTTTCTCTCAGCAAAGGAAACTATCAGTAATGTGAAGAGAGAGCCTACAGAGTGGGAGAATATCTTTGCCAATCATACTTCAGATAGATAATTTCCAGAATATGTAAAGAACTCAAAAAACTCTACACCAAGAATACAAATAATCCAATCAACAAATGGGCTACGGAAATGAACAGACACTTCATAGAAGAAGATCTACGAGCAATCAACAGATACATGAAAAAATGTTCAACATCTCTAGTATTAAGAGAAATGGAAATCAAAACTACCCTAAGATTCCATCTCGCCCCAATTAGAATGGCGATTATCAAGAACACAAGCAACAATAGGTGTTGGCGAGGATTCGGGGAAAAAGGTACTCTCATACATTGCTGGTGGGGCTGCAAATTAGTGCAACCACTCTGGAAAGCAGTATGGAGATTCCTTCGAAAGCTTGGAATGGAACCACCATTTGACCCAGCTATCCCACTCCTTGGTATATAACCAAAGGTCTTAAAATCAGCATACTACAGAGATATAGCCACATCAATGTTCATTGCTGCTCAATTCACCATAGCCAGATTGTGGAACCAACCTAGGTGTCCTTCAATTGATGAATGGATAAAGAAACTGTGGCATATATATACAATGGAATATTACTCCGCCATAAAGAATGATAAAATTATGGCATTTGCAGGCAAATGGATGAAATTGGAGAATACCATGCTAAGTGAGATAAGCCAATCTCAAAAAACTAAAGGACGAATGATCTCACTGATAAATGGATGATGACATATAATGGGGGGAGGGTTTAGTGTTAGGGTTAGGGTTAGGTTTAGGATAGGGTTAGGGAGGGGGGCAAGAATGGAGGAAGGAAGGACTGTATAGAGGGAAAAGAGGGGTGGGTTGGGAGCGGGGGAAGGGGGAAAATTGGCAGGATGAATCGAACAACATTGCCCTGTGTAAATTTATGATTACACGAATAGTATGCCTTTACTCCATGTACAGAGAATCAAAATGTATCCCATTTGTTTACAATAAAAAAAATATGATTATGCAGGTTACAATCATTAGGGTAAACTGGGTTAATCATTGTTGGAACCACTCTCTATTGTCTTGGCTGCTTATTTTGGAACTATAAATATTTTGAAATTAAAAAAAAAAAAGACTGTCCCTAAGTCACTCCAAAGAGTAATTATGAAATTCCCAAATTAAATTATCTATAATATTTAAGTTTTTATTGTTTCATTTGGTTATTTTTCTGCTATTCTGGAGAAAATTGTATTGCTACTCTGTTTGTAGATTTTGTTTTCAATAACTAATTTCCTAAAAAGGGTTGTAAGCGGAAGTTCCTTGGTCATTCTTTTTTGAATGCCTTGATTAAAGATTCCAAAACTTGTTAATAAAATGCAACTTAAATTTGGAGAATTTATGTACAAAAATGTCTAATACTATTGTAGGCCACTTAGGTTGACTTGAAAAGTAATTTACTTAAAAAGTTGAACATCAAAAATCCAGCTGACAATGGGCAGCAAACAGAAAACAGTGCCACTGGAATTCTATTTTCATTCAATATCAGCTTCATCAAAACCATTTCCTGGTTTAATTATTTTAACTATGTATGTATGTATATATACATGTGTGTATGTATGTACCTGTATATTTGTGTTTATACATGTGTGTATCTATGTATGTGTGCAGATTTTGGAAATATTTTGGAAATATCTACATATTATGTGTGAATTACATATTGGTTCTCCATGGGTTTCTTTAGGTTTTTATGCTGTTTCACCAAAAATTTGTGTCTGTATATAATTATTTATAGTTGCATGATTATTATAAAAAATTCCTGTTGAACTTTCAAACTGAATTGGTAATAGTGTTCACAATGATGAAAAATGATGTTTTATCTTACTGAATGAACTTCTAAAGGATTTAGTTTTATTCCCTGAATTAAATGAAAGAAATTAAAGCAACATTGATTGGACTTAATGAATTTTGTATTTGAAGCCTCTGATGACATGATTTAAAACTGATATTATTTAACTGTTTGTGAATTTCTTTTGTTAATATAGGGAGCATGTTGCTCAGCTTCTCATATATGTCATAAGAAGACTTGGAATTGAAAACGGGCAACATTTTCATCGGAATAACAGTGCTTTTATCTAAATGAAAAGTTAGTGCTTCACAAAGTGCTATGTCAAAGCTTCTGGCAACAGCATGTGTTGTCTTTGTCTGACACCATCTCATTAAAATAATCACTCCCAAAGGGTATGCTGATGTTTCCTCAGCAGAGAGGCACCTTCTGGTTGTTCCCATAATGGATGGTATGTGTTAAAAAACACCCTGTGCTGGTTATGTGCTCATGACCAACTTTTTGAGAAGTGAAAATTCAGTATTTCTTTTCACATTATACATGGGTGTCTCCCACCTCCCACTTTTTGAGTTCATTGTTGCTGAAAAGACTTATTATGGAATAAAAAATCATTATCAAATAATAAAAGAGCTGTAATTTTGTAATGCTTGATAAATGACAACACCATCACATCAAAGGTTCTTTGAAAGAAATACTCAGCCTCTAGTTCTTATATCACTTCTCTCCCTAAACAAAATTCAGCATATTACTTACAGTTATTACAGATGCTAGGTTGGTGCTGCCTGTGTCTTGAAGAATGTGCCATGAACTAAGGTACAACTTACGGACTGCCACACTAAGTGATGCACAGGGGCATTCATGTATGATATTTCGGCTGCACACCTGTAATCTCAGTAGCAGGTGGCTGAGGCAGGAAGATTGCAAGTTGAAGGCCAGTTTCAGCAATTTATCAAGACCCTGTCCTAAAATAAAAAAAAAGTTGGGGATCTAGCTCAGTGGTAGAGTTCCCCTTGGTTCAATTCAAAAAAAAAAAAAAAAAAAAAAGGAAAAAAAAAGTAGAATAAGTGGAACACTTCTTCCACCACCAGCACTCACCATCAGGAAACTCTTCCCAGTTGAGTATTTAATTCACAAAAAATAAATTGTACAGTGTCCTTGAAAGGAATGCATGCTTACTTATGGGTGTCAGGAAATTGTCAGAAAGTGAGAGCTGGTTAAATGTAACCACGTGTTAAAGTGAGAACTTGTTCACTGAACACACCTTGCACATAGGTCTAAGGTTACAGCAGAAGCCGTACAGGAACTACATGAAGAGGTCTGTCAAACCCATCCTAGTTCTGAAGAACCCAGAACAAAATGCTAAACCATATGGGGCACTGAGAAAGAGGTTTAAACTGGAAATGACCCAGGCAAATTTGAATGTAAGTTCACCTTTCCTAAATCCCTATGATGCAAGGGTGCTCATCCTTCCATTAAATGCCTCCTTTCTTTGGCACATGTGCGTTTCCTCTGAATAAGATATCCTTCCTCTTTTGGCTTTGTGAAAACTACCTTTATCCCTCACTGAAGTGGGATGAATGATGGTCCCTCAAAAGATATGCCCACATTTATCCCTCACTGAAGTGGGATGAATGATGGTCCCTCAAAAGATATGCCCACATCCTCATCCCTAGAACCTGAGAACATGACCTTATTTGGAAAAGGATGTTTGCAGGTGTCACTCAGTTAAGTATCGAGAGATGAGATCCTTTTGGTGAACCATATTTCCAGTATTTTATAAGAGAAAGGTGGGAAAAGATTTGAGATAGACATAAGAGGTACCTGGAAGCAGAGACTGGAGGGATACCACTGAAAGTGAAGGGATTTTAACACTATTAGAAGCCAGAAGGAACAAGGAACTGAGCCTCCCCTGGATTCTATCTGAGTCATTAGGTTATCATGGCCACTCTGCATCCATCAGAGGCTCCTGGGGGCTGCTGGCCTTTCTCAGTTATTCTAAACTCAGGAAATTTGGGAATGCAGAGCGTGGGGGCTGGGGACAATCCCCAGGTGCAGTAGCCTACTGGTGCTTGTGACCAGATTGAATGTCAGTTTTCTCCCCAAGACTTGTCCCCTCCTGGTCCACACTGAGAAGCAGGCACTGTTCCCACAATCTGAGATCCCCTCAGGCTTTTCTGGGGTTGGGCTGTGGTTTCTGTAGTCTTGCGACTTCCTTGCTCCTGGCAATCCATCTGGGAACTGGAGGGCTGGTTCTTTTTCCAGGGGCTTTCTAATTTATTTGCTCTGGTCTCACTCCCCTGGATTCTTCCTTTTCTACTCTAATTTTATTTGGGGGAATAATAAAGCAGCTCACACCATTGTAGGTTTATTATCTAAAAGCCTGTGTTCCAGGTTCCATTGGATTTGGTTCATGATATTCAAGTTCCAGATTTTAGAACAACAACAGAAAACCCTAAAACAACTCCCCTCTATCCAAAAAACAAAACAAAAAGCCATTATTTCTCAATTTCCTGATTCTTACTATGGAAAGCTATGGCCTTTGTGACAGAGGACAGCACATACAGATAATTCCTGCTGCTGCTGGGGCGGTGGTATGCGGGACTAGGAGAGGCAGTGGGGCCGGGGAGGTGGATAAAAGGAGATGGAAAAATGCATCGTTCAGTATTGAAATATTATCCTACATTACAGTCTGACGAAGGCTAGTACTGAGTGCATAGACAGTGAAATTATGCTTAGAAACTTAAAAGAGAAATCTTCTGGAAAAGGAGTATTTGAACAAAGTGTTGAAAGAAAGGCAGAAAATATTGGCATTTTAAATATGATAAATATGCATATTCTGAACTTTGTATATCTCAAGTCTCTGCAGATCATCAAAATTAGTTATAGGAGCAAACTAACAGTTCATTATCTGGAATTTTAAGATGATAAGTAGTACTGGGAACTTCACATCAAATCCTTATTCTAACCAGTATAGTTTTCTTTCTGAAACAGATACCAAAGCACATTATTTGGAAACTGTTGTTTTAGTCTGCACATAGTCTTTAAAAGTCAGAACCTGCCTGATATTCATTTTCTCTGGACATAGAAGTGAAGTCTTATCGAATCAGTGATGAGTTTATTTATTTTTATGTGGTGCTGAGGATCAAATCCAGTGCCTCACACATGCTAGGCAAGCACTCTACCACTGGGCTATAGCCCCAGCCCCAGTGATGAGTTTAAAACATGAAATGATTAATAATTTTTGCACTAGAAGCACAACTCTTTAACAAAGTTGACTTTAGGAGAAAAAATAACGAAGCCTAGGTTGATAGTTGGGAGAAGAGGGCAAGTTCTGGTGTCTGTGCTCCGTCTGTGCCTGAAACATTAGGTTTATACAATACTATAGTTCAGGTGTAGGCCTGGGTTGGGACTATGCTCCCAAATATTATAGGACACTGGTCTTATAGGTACGGGTGGCCTGTTCACTTCTGGATTCAGAGAGAGTCAATCATTCTTCAGAGAGGCCAGGAAAGGCTGGGAGTTGTAAGCCAGTTCATTCATTAAAGGTTTTCTCTTGATGGATCCAAAACTTTAGCCCGTGGAGAGATGGGTCTGTCCAGCAGAGAGTCCTTAGGACAAATCAGGAGGAAAGCATGTGGGTATGTCTTTGTCCCCTTGCGTACTGACCAGGAAGCATTGCCTGGTTGTTTATGGGACTGTGTGTCTCTGGAGCACAGCTCCTTCCTTACTGTCTCACCCATCAAGAATGGCCATCGTCTGGCACACATCTAGAGTGCTTGCCCTGTGTTAGACAGCCCTGAGTGCTGGGGTTGTGGAGTCCCACATCTAATCTCTTCTAGAATAAGCCTGCGGCAATTTATTAACATATGTTAGTCACTGTGCTAGGAGCACACAGAGGAGCCTGTAGGAGTAGAGACAAGGGACTGCAGACTGCGCCACAGGAGGAGACGGGAGAGCGGCAGCTGAGCCGCCATTGAAGATAAGTAGGCATTACCCAGACTGTCAAAGGGAAGGCATTTGACATAGAAGCAAGAGCGCATGTTTAGTTTGACGGAGAGAGCCTGGCTCACTGAGGGAGCCCTTCCAGTAGTCCTGGGGCTGGAGTTTGAGTTTGTGTTGGGAGTACACTTGATAAGAATTTACCAAAAATCAACTCGTTAGAGACTGATGAACTCTACAGGGAAAGGATTAGACACGTTTTTGAAAACTTTTAAATAAATTTCATGAAAGATGGCATCTCAGTGAAAAATCTATTCTGTAGCAAATGACTCAGTTTACTTTTGAGTAGGCTTACTCCCAGGTTTACTCTCATTTAATGAGAGACTTCCGGAGGCTTCAAGACAGTTGCTCCATTGGTGGTATCAAAGCCTTGTACACCTTGGTCAAGTGTCTCGGCTATGGCTTTATCGTTTAGCATAAACAATGCAAATGTTCATTTGGCAAATAGCCGATCAATAGGAAGGTGTCTGAAACTCCAAGTGAGCTTCTACAGTGAGGAAGCAGAATGCATGGGAGGAGAGGATGGTGGGGAAATGTGGCAAGAATTCGGATGTGGGTAAGTGAGGCATTTCCAGTTTGTGGCTATTTATGAAAACTCAGTTTCTGACCCAAATGCGAATTCAGTAGGAAGTTGGGATGCTGAAATACTGTTTTGCTCTTGTGTGGGCAGTGTTCTGCCTCAAGAAGAGGACTGGCAGTAGCAGTTTTGCTCTCCCAGATACCAGTTTTGGGAAATATTCCTAGGTTGACTTATTAAGTAACTCCACCAAGTATCATTGTGAAGAGACAGAGCCCGGAGGAGAAGGAGGCTTGGGTTTAGACATCAGTCTCCCTACTTGACCACCATGCTTTTCCTTTTAGTCTGTGGCTGGCTTTGGAAGCCAAATTGAAACCCCATAGGAATTTAGCAGGTTAAGAATCGTGTTTTTTGGATTTTTCCTGGCAATACTTCAATTGGCTAGACCCTAAAAAGTAGCTGAATTTAAAAAAAAGGGCTATCACATGTTACCAGTCATTTTTTAAAATCAGTTATAGAAACTCCCTTCTAAATTCCTATTCTGTGTTTTGTGCTTTATGAATTAAGCATAGTCACTATTCAGAAAGCAAATCTGCAAGCCCAGCCTACTTCAAGACATTGGTGAGTTGTTCAAGCTATAAAAATTCCCCAAGTCAGGATAGTGGGGCAGGAGCAGAGGGAAATGTTAGAGAGAATAGATGATTCACAGAGTGCCTGGGAGGAGAGATGGGAGTTGACCTTGGGGGTTTCTGTGCCTGTGTATGAAGAGCTTGTGATGTGGGGGTGTCAAATGATCAGATGGAAATGCAATAAAGTCTAAAAAAATTTTTTCACTTATTGCATAAGGATATTGATGGAAAAGACATAATTATTAAAATAAAAGTGTCAAAATATTTTAAAGTGTTGCACTGCATATCTTTGCTGTTATGTGAACTAAACCTTGAGAAACAAAGATGGGACCTGGTGGATGGAAAGCCAAACGCTCAGATGCCTTGGGTTTTGTTTGTGCTATCTGTGTAAACAACTCCAACAAGTTAGACTAGAAAACAAGAATTAATCAGGGAAAATTCTTAGTCTTGTTACTAATGTTTTAAAATCCTTAGAACTCTTTTGCCAAGCTCTGAGACTTTAAATGCAAGGATAAGGATGATTATTTTTCAGAGCCAGAGTGTGGAAATTATTCTTTTGGTATCTCTCCGAGCTCCTGCCGTGTTATTGACTCTTAAAAGATGGGATCACATATCTCTTCACTAATGAGAACTCAGCCCTTCTCTGGGGATTAGCAACTTTAAAGACTCATTACTCAGGTGTGATGCTATCATTTGCTCTTAAATAACTGATGCTGGAGTCGGGCACATTTGCCTTTTAGCTTTCCTATTTGCTCAACATAATGCTAATTTATGTGAGTCAAATATGTATTTTCAGTTGCTGTGAAATGTTTTTACCTTTCTTGAGAATTGAAGGAAAGTATTTTCTTGCTTGAAGTCTGAAATTCAAGCATCCCTTTTGCATTCTTGATCTCTTCTTCCAGGAGATGGCGATAGAACATCATAAATATCAAAGTACAAAATGCAAGTGTTTTGCCCCTCCAGGGCTTCCACCTTAAAACCCAAGACTAGTGTGGGTTACTCTTCAGGCTGTGAGCCATGGCTAAGCTCTTCCTTTGCAATATTTGATTTGCGCGCCCTGTGTGAAGAGAAGGACTTTCAGCTCAGTTGCTCTTTTCTTTTTCCATTTAGCATCTCATTTTTTGACTTTGTGCTGTTGAGTGCAGGAAATATAAAATAGGTTGGCCCCCAGTAGAAGGATGCTGGGATTTACTTCCTCTGTTGCAGATGAGACTTTTGAACCTAGAATTATTTCTTTTCCTATAAACCAGGATGACAGCTACTCTGTTTTCCAGCAATATGAAGGTACTATAGGCTCTAATAGAGAATTATTTTTATTTTTTAATTTTTAAATACATTTTAGTTTTTAATTAACACATAATAATTGTACATATGGAGGGTATATACACAATATGCAATGATCAGATCAGGGTATACCTATCGCCTCAGACATTCATCATTTCTTTGTGTTGGGAACATTCAAAATCATCTCTACTAGCTGTTTTGAAATATTCAAATAACTGTTGTCACTCATAGTTGTCTTACTGTGCTACTGAACGTTTGGAGTTTTATCTCCTACCCAGCTACTCCTCTGTACCCACAAACCATCCAGAGACTGATTTTTAAAATGCTCTCTGATAATCCTGACTTTTTATGTTGACTGTTTTGCATAGTGTTCTTCAAGTTGGTGTTTGGTAGTCCCCTGATGAAGTATTAAGAAAAAGGAGCAAAAGGACATTCACTAAGAAACAATTTCATAGGATCTTGGTGGGGGAATGGGAATTTGGTATCTCGTTTGTCTACCTACTTGACTTCTGGTTTCCTTATGGGGCAGAGGGGAAGCTATCCAAAAGGCTATCATCAACGACTTCCTGCCTGGGATTAGCTATCTTTCAGAATGATCTCATGTGAAAATATCTGTTTTTTTTTTTTTTTTTTTTTTTTTTTTTTTTTTTTTTTTTATTAACTTGGAGGTTTTATTAACATGCAAAGTTCCTGATTTAGGCCAAAACAACTCTAAGCAAAATTGGAATAAGTGTGCAAAAGGGGAGTCCAGTGGAAAGTTGAGCATAAGAAGAAGAGCAAGAAGGAAGCTTCGAAACTCAGAGTGGGAATTTTCCATTGGGTCATATCAATGCTTTTTTATTCCCAAAAATATATAACGAAATTGCAGCATCCCACAACTAAAATTGCTTACTTCCAGGTCAGTACTTTTTACTAGGCGTACTTTCTCTGACATGAAAGTTTTAATCATTACTTTCTTTTAAAATTTTAAACATTAATTTTTTTATACATATAGGTGTCTAACAAGTGCTTATTTAATTCATTCACAACATAAACATTATTGAACTCTTACTCTCTGCCAAGACCTGTTGTTAGGCAATAAGAATGCAAAACCTAATAAGCTTGGGAATGCAAATGCAGAGGAGCCAGGCCTGCTAGCTAGAGATGCTTGCTCTATGGTGGGTGGCAATAGACAGGTAAGCAATCACTGGTGATCAATGTCCTTTAAAATCCAAAAAGTTCCAACTTCTAGTTGCCACAGAGTTAAAAGGGGCCATGAAGGCCAGCTGTATGCGAGATTGGAAAGCTAGGAAAGTATCACAACAGCAAATCCCTGGTATTGAACTCTGGTTTGTTGGTCATTAATTGTGTGCCCTTGGGTAACTTTTTAAAACTTTCTAAACTTCATTCTTCTCATGGGAAATGGGAATAGTCATACTGGGAATTAATGAAGAGGGCAAGTAAAGAATTCAGGGTGGCACTTACTCCAGACTCTGTCAGTGGTGGCTACTGGAGGGCTTCCTCCTGTTGCCCCTGGGTTAACTTTCCTCCCCTGCGAAGTGCTGGGTACCCTTCCAGTTTGTTGTTCTTTGTTTGTGGTGGTAGGGATTCAACCTTTACTTATTTGTTGTTGTGGTCCTAGGTGAACATCTTCTCTTGCCTCTTCAAAAATGCAGGTACTCTGTGATCCTGTGGGTGAGGCCCTGGGTTCAATCCCTGGCACTGTATACAAAACCAAACCAAACCGGTCAAGTACGGTGACCTGTATCTGTAGTCCCAGATGCTCAGGAGGCTGAGGGTGGAGGATCATTTGATCCTGTGTATTTGAGACGAGCTGGGCAACATAAGTGAGAACCTGTCCCCCCAAAAGTGAGACCTTCAGCGGTGATTAAGTCATAAGGGTGGAGCCCTCATGAATAGAATTAGTTTCCTTATAAAAGAAGTGGGAATCTAGCAAGATGGCGGCCTAGAGGGTGGCTGCATTACGTGTTGCTCCAGAACTCAGGATTCAAGAGAGGAGATATTGAGACGCTTGGGACCAACTCAAAGTAGCCGGGTGACTCTCACCCCCTGGGGGGGCATCCCGGATGGGACGGGGGTCCCGGAACGCAGGAAACTTTGTGAAGTAGAACTGCCGGCGAGACGCCCCTCCCCCCGCTGGAGCGCCATAGAGGAGGCCGCTCGGCACAGCGCTGGGACTCGGAGCAGCCACTGGGGCTCCGGCAGCTGCCCGGGGGAGGAGTGGCGGGGAGAACTGTGTGGACTCAGGACACCAGGGCCTGCCCTGAGGAGGAGGAGAGGAGCGTGGCCACTTGGATTCGGAGAGACTGCGCCAGAGCTGCAGGCGGTTGCCAGAGGAGAAGCCGCGCGGCGAGCTGTTTGGAATCAGAACGACGCTTCTGAACCCCGGGGCCTGCCCTGAGGACAAGGAGGAAGAGGAGCGGCCGCTTGGATTCGGGTGACTACACGGGAACTACAGGCGGTTGCCAGAGAAGGGGCTGCGTGGCGAGCTGTTTGGACTCTGACCACTTCTGAACCCCGGGGCCTGCCCGGAGGAGTAGGAGAAGGAGGAGAAGGAGCGCGGCAGGTCCTTTGGACTCGCAGTGACTGCATTAGCGCTCCAGGCGGCTGCTCAGAGGAGAAGGCGAGTGGTGAGTTGTTTGGTCTTAAAGTGACAGCTCCTGAACACAGGGGGGCTGCCTGGAGGAGAAGCGTGGTGGGATGCTTGGTCTTGAGGGGCCACACCAGAGCTCCGGGCGGTGCCCAGAGGACCCGTGCAGCGGGTCACGTGGATTCAGAGCCACTCAGAGGGACTGCTCCTGAACACCCGGGGGGTTATCTGGAGAAGGAGGAGGAACGGGGAGGGTCACTTCGACTCGGAGTGATTGATTGCCCTGGGCTACGGGTGGTTGGTGGGAGGAGGAGGCACGAAGTGAGTTTCTTGGACTCCTAGTGACCGCACCGGCATACTGGGCGGCTGTCTGGAGGAAGAGGCCTGTGGCGGGTCTCTGGGACTCAGAGCGATTGTTCGGGGCCACAGGTGGCTGCTCAGAGGAGGGGCCACACAGTCAGGCGATTAGGTGCAGAACAGGGTCCCAGGATCTAGGAGGCTTCTGGGTGGAAGAGCCGCACAGAGACAGGCTTAGGGCGGAGCGAAGGTTCCAGGCCTATGGGCAAATTCTCTGAAGAGGGGCAGCCTAAGGAGATTCATCTGCGAAGGGTGAGGCTCCCAGGCCCAGGAGGTAGGGCCGGGCCCCTGGAAACTTTGCAGAGGAAGGCAGCCCAGCCCAGGCAGTAGCTGTAAATTGAGGGGAACCTCTAGGAGGAAACTGACCAGCGAGACCTCCCCACTGGGTGAGTCTTCCCTGCCTGGTGAGGTTTCCCCACAAGGACGGTAAAACCAGAGACACAGGCCCAAACAGGCCTTGCCTCAGCCCACAGCCTAGGTCCCCTTTGGATGATCATTGGTCAACAAGTGGAGGCACCTCTGCCCACTAGCAGGGAATATACCCCACCTGAAGGCCACCACTCCTAGAGAGGCAGCTTCCTTGTGGAGCACCGCATTATCAACCTCCTCCAAGACTTCAGCCTACTGAAGGCTAAGAGGGGATATATATAGAAATCTTCAGGGTCATTGTAAATCAACAGAGGAAATCTGCAATATCTCAGCGGTCCACTGATATCTGAACAACATGAGAAAACAAGGAAAGAAAATGCTGCAAACAAATCTAGAGGTTACATCAATAAAACCCAATGACAGCATGGCAGAAGAAATGACAGAAAAGGAGTTCAGAATGTACATAATTAAAATGATCAGAGAAGCAAACGAGGAGATGAAAGAGCAAATGCAAGCATTGAATGATGAGATGAAAGAGCAAATGCAAGCATTGATTGATCGCACCAATCGACAGTTAAAAGAGCAAATACAGGAAGCAAAAGATCATTTCAATAAAGAGTTAGAGATATTGAAAAAAAAACCAAACAGAAATCCTTGACATGAAGGAAACAATAAACCAAATTAAGAACTCCATAGAAAGCATATCCAATAGGATAGAACACCTGGAAGACAGAACCTCAGACATTGAAGACAAAATATTTAACCTTGAAAACAAAGCTGAACAAACAGAGAAGATGGTAAGAAATCATGAACAGAATCTACAAGAACTATGGGATATCATGAAAAGGCCAAATTTAAGAATTATTGGGATTGAGGAAGGCCTAGAGAAACAAGCCAAAGGAATGAACAACCTATTCAATGAAATAATATCAGAGAATTTCCCAAATCTGAAGAATGAAATGGAAAATCAAGTTCAAGAGGCTTACAGGACTCCAAATACACAAAATTACAACAGACCCACACCAAGGCACATTATAATGAAAATACCTAACATACAAAATAAAGACAGAATTTTAAAGGCTGTGAGAGAAAAGAACCAAATTACATTCAGGGGGAAACCAATACGGATATCAGCAGATTTTTCAATCCAGACCCTAAAAGCTAGAAGGGCCTGGAACAACATTTTTCAAGCCCTGAAAGAAAATGGATGCCAACCAAGAATCTTATACCCAGCAAAACTTACCTTCAAATTTGACGATGAAATAAAATCCTTCCATGATAAACAAAAGCTAAAAGAATTTACAAAAAGAAAGCCAGCATTACAGAACATTCTCAACAAAATATTCCATGAGGAAGAGATGAAAAACAAAGAAGCAAATCAGCAAAGGGAGGAATTATCCTAAAGGAATTGTCAAATAAAGGAGGAAACAAGTTGTGTCAAAGAAATAAATAAACAAAATTTTAAAAATGAACCAAATGACCGGGAAACCAAATCATTTCTCTATAATAACCCTGAATGTTAATGGCCTGAATTCATCAATCAAAAGACATAGACTGGCAGACTGGATTAAAAAGAAAGATCCAACAATATGTTGCCTGCAAGAGACTCACCTCATAGAAAAAGATACCCATAGATTAAAGGTGAAAGGATGGGGAAAAACATACCATGCACATGGACTCAGCAAAAAAGCTGGAGTATCCATCCTCATTTCCGATAATGTGGACTTCAAGCCAAAGTTAGTCAGAAGGGATAAAGAAGGTCATTTCATACTGCTTAAGGGAAGCATAAATCAGCAAGATATAACAATCATAAACATCTATGCCCCAAACAGTGGCTCATCTATGTATGTCAAACAAATCCTTCTCAATTTCAGAAACCAAATAGACCACAACACAATAATACTAGGTGATTTTAACACGCCGCTCTCACCACTGGACAGATCTTCCAGACAAAAATTGAGCAAAGAAACCATAGATCTCAACAACACAATCAATAATTTAGACTTAACGGACATTTATAGAATATTCCATCCAACCAAGAGTGAATACACTTTCTTCTCAGCAGCACATGGATCCTTCTCTAAAATAGACCATATATTATGCCACAAAGCTAATGTTAGCAAATACAAGAAGATAGAGACACTAGCATGTATTCTATCAGATCATAATGGATTGAAGTTAGAAATAAATGAAAGAGTAAAACACAGAAACTATTCCAACATCTGGAGATTAAACAATATGCTATTATATGATGAATGGATAACAGAAGATATTAGGAAGGAAATTAAAAAATTCTTAGAGGTAAATGAGAACAAAGAAACATCATATCAAAATCTCTGGGACACTATGAAAGCAGTACTTAGAGGGAAATTTATTTCATGGAGCGCATTTAATAAAAGAAGTAAAACTCAACAAATAAACAACCTAACACTACAGCTCAAAGCCCTAGAAAAAGAAGAACAGAACAGCACCAAAAGTAGTAGAAGACAGGAAATAGTTAAACTCAGAGCTGAAATCAATGAAATTGAAACAAAAGAAACAATACAAAAAATTGACAAAATAAATAGTTGGTTCTTCGAAAAAATAAACAAAATTGATAAACCTTTAGCCACACTAACAAAGAGAAGACGAGAGAAAACCCAAATCACTAAAATTCGGAATGAACAAGGAAATATCAAAACAGACAGGATGGAAATACAAAACATAATTAGAAGCTATTTTGAAAATCTATACTCCAACAAAATAGAAAATTTCGAAGACATCAACAGGTTTCTAGAGACATATGAATTGCCTAAACTGAATGAGGAGGACATAAACAATTTAAATAGACGAATTTTAAGTACTGAAATAGAAGAAGTCATCAAAAGCCTACCAACAAAGAAAAGTCCGGGACCAGATGGGTTCTCAGCCGAGTTCTACAAAACCTTTAAGGAAGAGCTCATTCCAATACTTCTCAAAGTATTCCATAAAATAGAAGAGGAGGGAACCCTCCCAAACTCATTCTATGAAGCCAATATCACACTGATACCTAAACCAGACAGAGACTCATCAAGGAAAGAAAATTTCAGACCAATATCCTTAATGAACATTGATGCAAAAATTCTCAACAAAATTTTAGCAAATCGCATACAAAAACATATTAAAAAGATAGTGCACCATGATCAAGTGGGTTTCATCCCAGGGATGCAAGGTTGGTTCAACATCAGGAAATCAATAAACGTAATTCACCACATTAATAGACTTAAAGTCAAGAATCACATGATTATTTCAATAGATGCAGAAAAAGCATTTGATAAAATACAGCACCCCTTCATGCTCAAAACACTAGAAAAAATAGGGATAGTGGGAACATTCCTTAATATTGTAAAGGCCATTTATGCTAAGCCCATGGCTAATATCATTCTAAATGGTGAAAAACTGAAAGCATTCCCCCTAAAAACTGGAACAAGGCAGGGATGCCCTCTTTCACCACTTCTATTCAACATCGTTCTTGAGACTCTGGCCAGAGCAATTAGACAAACCAAAGAAATTAAAGGGATACGAATTGGAAAAGAAGAACTCAAACTATCCCTGTTCGCTGATGACATGATTATATATTTAGAGGAACCTGGAAATTCCACCAGAAAACTCTTAGAACTCATAAGTGATTTCAGTAAAGTAGCAGGTTACAAGATCAATGCCCATAAATCCAACGCATTTTTATACATAAGTGATGAATCTTCAGAAAGAGAAATTAGGAAAACTACCCCATTCACAATAGCCTCGAAAAAAATAAAATACTTGGGAATCAATCTCACAAAAGAGGTGAAAGACCTCTACAATGAGAACTATACAACACTAAAGAAAGAAATTAAAGAACACCTTAGAAGATGGAAAGATCTTCCATGTTCTTGGATAGGAAGAATTAATATTGTCAAAATGGCCATACTACCTAAAGTGCTATACAAATTCAATGCAATTCCAATTAAAATCCCAATGACGTACCTTACAGAAATAGAGCAGGCAATTATGAAATTCTTCTGGAAGAATAAGAAACCCAGAATAGCTAAAGCAATCCTTAGCAGGAAGAGTGAAACAGGGGGTATTGCAATACCAGATCTTCAACTCTACTACAAAGCAATAGTAACAAAAACGGCATGGTATTGGTACCAAAATAGAAAGGTAGATCAATGGTACAGAATAGAGGACACGGACACAAACCCAAATAAATACAATTTTCTCATACTAGACAAAGGGGCCAAAAATATGCAATGGAGAAAAGATAGCCTCTTCAACAAATGGTGCTGGGAGAATTGGAAATCCATATGCAACAGAATGAAACTAAACCCATATCTCTCACCATGCACGAAACTAAACTCAAAATGGATTAAGGACCTCGGAATCAGACCAGAGACCCTGCAGATTATAGAAGAAAAAGTAGGTCCAAATCTTCACCTTGTTGGTCTAGGACCAGACTTCCTTAACAGGACTCCCATAGCACAAGAAATAAAAGCTAGAATCAACCACTGGGATAGATTCAAACTAAAAAGCTTTCTCTCAGCAAAGGAAACTATCAGCAATGCGAAGAAAGAGCCTACAGAGTGGGAGAATATCTTTGCCAATCATACTTCAGATAGAGCACTAATCTCCAGAATCTATAAAGAACTCAAAAAACTCTACTCCAAGAATTCAAACAGTCCAGTCAACAAATGGGCTAAGGAAATGAATAGACACTTCACAGAAGAAGATCTACAAGCAATCAACAGACATATGGAAAATGTTCAACATCTCTAGTAATAAGAGAAATGCAAATCAAAACCACCCTAAGATTCCATCTCACCCCAATTAGAATGGCGATTATCAAGAATACGAGCAACAACAGGTGTTGGCGAGGATGTGGGGAGAAAGGTACACTCATACACTGCTGGTGGGGCTGCAAATTAGTGCAGCCACTCTGGAAAGCAGTGTGGAGATTCCTTAGAAAACTTGGAATGGAACCACCATTTGACCCAGCTATCCCACTCCTTGGCCTATACCCAAAGGACTTAAAATCTGCATACTACAGAAATACAGCCACATCAATGTTCATAGCTGCTCAATTCACAATAGCCAGACTGTGGAACCAACCTAGATGCCCTTCAATTGATGAGTGGATAAAGAAACTGTGGTATATATATACTATGGAATATTACTCAGCCATAAAGAATGATAAAATTATGACATTTGCAGGCAAATGGATGAAATTGGAGAATATCATGCTAAGTGAGATAAGCCAATCTCAAAAAGCCAAAGGACGAATGATATCGCTAATAAGTGGAGGGTGACACATAATGGGGGGGAGGGAAGGGTTAGAGTTAGGGTTAGGGAGGGGGGCAAGTATGGAGGAAGGAACTACTGTATAGAGGGTAAAGAGGGGTGGGAGGGGTGGGGGGAAGGGAAAAATAACAGAATGAATCAAACAACATTGCTCTATGTAAATTTATGATTACACAAATGGTATGCCTTTACGCCATGTACAAACAGAGAAACAACATGTATCCCATTTGTTTACAATAAAAAAAAAAAAAAAAAAAAAAAAAAAAGAAGTGGGAGAGCTGGGTCCAGGGGTGTAAGCCTGTGATCCTAGCAGCTCCAGAGGCTGAGGCAGAATGATCGCGAGTTCAAAACCAGCCTCAGCAACAGCAAGGTGCTAAGCAACTTAGTGAGATCCTGTCTCAAAATAAAATCTAAAACAGAGCTGGGGATGTGGCTCAGTGGTTGAGGGTTGAGTGACCCTGAGTTCAATCCCTGGTACACCTCCCTTCCAAAAAGTAAAAGATAAAAAAGAGATGGGAGGAAGCTATTTGTCCCTTCCACCATGTGAGGGCACAGAAAAGTCAACATCTTTGAAGAAGAGAGCAAGTCTCTACCAGATACTGAATCTGCTGGAGCTTTGATCTTGGACTTCCCAGCCTCCAGAACAGTGAGTAATCAATTTCTGTTTTTATCAATTGTCCAATCTAAGATAATTTTGTCACAGCAGCAGGAACAGACTAAGACGCTATTCTTCGAACACCAGCAAAAACCTGAAGAACACTCCAGTAACCATTGTTGAATGTTATTTACATCAAGGTTCAGAATGAAAAGAGAACCCATACCATGAGGATCAGGGCCTTTGTTATGGAAACTAGTTTGCAGTTGGAAGAGTGAACAGGGGGGAACGTGAGGCATCCCTGAGGTAACAAAGGCAAAAGGCCCCCACCACTTCCAGGCCTCACCAGCACCCACAAGGGAGGTTTTCAACCCAACTGCTCAGGATTTTTCTACAGCACTTATTTGCATGTACCAAGAAAAAGAGAATGGAAGTATTAGAGGAATAAAGGAGTTTGGTAAAAGAAGTGGGAGTCCATTTAAGGTTTGACATGATTCTTAAAATTGGGAGGGTAACAGCAGCCAGTGGAAACTGTGAACAGCAGCCAAACGGGTGTGACCTGGCAGAGGCTGCTCAGTCCCTAGGTAGGGAGAAGACTCTGGCCAGAAGAAGGTCTCCAACTCAGAGAGGTGAGGTTTGGGCTCAGTTCTTTTCGGTGATCTCACGTGCAAGGAGAATGAGCTGTTTATTCACATTTCTAGATCACACTCTCTAGGAGGCCATTCTTGCCATTCAAGCCTTGTGGGGATCTGGCACCAGCATTACCCATGGTGCCTTTGGTGTTGGCAATTTTCATTCCTCCAAAACACGTTTTCCCAGAGGGCAAAAGTGTGAGACAGAGACAGAATGTGAAGAAGCTCTGTGGAGAAAAATCTCACTGTGCTTCAGAGAAGTTAGCACTTAGTGGTGTTTCAAGAAAAAATGCCAGAGTATGAGAATAGGTTCTAGTGTCCCCTGCTGGCCTCACCTAACCTCATCTGAAGGGATGATGAGTTGGAGCGAATAAATGTCTTCTGGTACTTTTGGGGGAATTTCTGGTATTTTCTGTTCTGAGCTGTAAAAATGAAAGAGAAACTTATTACATACAAGCAAAACAAATGGAAGTGATAGATTTATAAATGGTAATAGATACTCCAACAGCATTGATGTGCAAATACTGTCTTCTGCATTGTAGATGCCAAGATCAAAGATTTTATTTTAAGGAAAAGGTGGTAGATGATTAATCATTCAGAAATCATCCAGTTAATAGATTATCTAGGCCATTTGATGTCTCCATTTCTCTATTTACACGTTTCCTTTTCTCATTAATCTCTCCACCAGTGTTAGCGCTCTAATAAAGTACTTGGGGAATGGTGTTATGAGCCAGTATCTGTAAAACTGATTGGCTTTCTTCATTATTAATGTCTTTGATAAAATACTTGAAATAAGACAGGTTGAAAAAATGACAAAAAAGTAAAATCCAGAGATCATTTGTGGATTTTATTATTCCAGGTCTCTCCTGTTCTCCATCATCCATAAGTATCTGTGATTAAAATGCAAACCATTCACAAGTTTGAGGAAGTTAAATTGCTTCTGTAATGCAATAATTTCTTACCTGAAGAAAAATATTCTTTATATCACAGATTCTCACTTTAAGAAAAAAATTGACGTTATTTAAATGTTTCTGTGAGATGAAACTTTAATGTTGGCACTTCCAACTGAGGTTTCTTATTCAGAGTGATAGTGCAGGGGGACTAATAAGGACAGCCACACATTGCTTAATGACAGGACACATTCTGAGAAATGCCTCACTAGGTGGTTTTGTCTTTGTGCAAACATGACAGTGCACTCACGCAAACCTAGGAGGTCAATCACTCCATGTGGCCTCTTGATGCGATCAAGAGATGCCAAAGCATGAGACGTGTGAAGCTGCCGCAGGGTAATACAGCATCATGCTTTATGGTAGATTTTTTTTTTTTATAAGCAGAAGGAACACACTCTGTAATAATAATGAAAATATAATCTAGTAAATATGTAAACCAGGAACATGATCGTTGATTGTCACCATCAAGTGTTATGTATTTTACGTAGTTATCTGGGCTATACTTTTGATGGCTGGCAACACAGTGTGTTGTTTGCAAGCCAGCATCACTAGACTTGTGAGTAACGTGTTGTTCTCTGATGTCACAAAATTTGTCTGGGGCATAAGAATTTTTTATCTCCATTATAATCTTACTAGACCAACTTTGCACATGTGGTCCGTCATTGACCAAAACATTACGTGGCAAGGACTATACAGCCAGAAATTTTCCAGAACAAAGAGCTCTTAGAGAGTAAAACCCATCCTTCCTCAGGGGAAGCCACATTCAGGAGTGAACACTTTGCACATGGGTTCCATAAGCCCTCTACAGGCGGCCTAAATGTAATCATTTAAGGAATCCTCTCCTTGCCTCTGCATGCTTCTCTCATATAGAAGAATTTCCTTTTTGATTTGCTGCCTGTGATTTTGACGATGTGTTCTTTTGAATTAACAATCTGAGCTTCCTTTTAAATAGCAGATACTTCTGGATGGGTTAAGCAGTCAGTGCCATAAAAGAATTGGGTGAGGTGATTGCTTACTGGAGACTCCAGGGCTTCTTGGGGCAGCATTTCTGGAGCCTTTGTGGCATGGGGTAAGAACCAACATGCAAGCTGCATGGAAGTTCTAGGACCAACTTTTGTCTTTGGAAATTTTTCCCAGAAGGTATCTAATTGCTGATGGAACTTTACTTCTAGAAAGACTATCTCTGATTTGCAGAGCTAGTGAAAACATCTTTGGAACTCTATTTTCAATTAACTGAATGAATGTTTATTAAGACATGACAAAGGGCTGAATATTGAGTCAGGTGATACTTTATTGAGCACCTGTTATGTGACATGAGTTTTGCTTCCCTCATCTTGCTCAATCTTCTCTTCAACTCATTTTGGAGTGAAAAAAAACTAAATACAGAGAGGTTTGGTGACTAGGCAGGAAGTGGCAGAGTTCGGGATTCAAATCTAGTTCTACAGGGCTTTCATGGCCCCTGAGTTTGAGTGAAGTGTTCCCCAATTCTAGGATTATAGCTAATGTCAATTAAGATCTTTAACTAAATTTGTTACAGCTTTGTCTTCTAAAGCCATATTTCTGGCTTTTTATTTGGTTAGTGTGTCTAGAAAAGAGTTACTATTGTGGCGTAAATGGGATCATCTTTCTATAAAATACATAGCACTTTTTTTAAAAAAACACTGATTAATTACATGAGGGGGAAATGTCAAAGAAAGCCTGATGCCAGGTATTATATACCTCCCTTGAGTAAAATAATCTTCTGTAATAAGGTCAGGAGAAGTTTTTAGATGCAAATAGCATTCACAGAGGATGAGAGATCACAGAACTCATAGTTGATGTACAGACACTGCTGTTTAAAAACATTGAGGGACATTTTGTTAAAATGTTGAAGAACGGATATTTTTTACAAACAAATATATTTAATAAAGCTGTATCCATCAAGTGGATTGTGAAGAACCCATATCTAGGAAGATCCTGACAGAAGACTAATACTTCCATGTAATTGAAGTAATTTTTTACTTTTTCCATAATAACTTAAGCATGCCAGCACACAATAGGAATAACCTTATTCTCTGCTAATTGGAATGCAGAAGTCTGAAAGAGGCATAGATCATCTTAATTGGAAATAAGGTTTATGATGTCGAGATAATGGCCTTTGGTTTAGTAATTTGGAGCGAGTTCATTTAGAATGAGAAACAAACCTACTACCCAGGACTGTTTCTTCTAGTTCAGCTCCATGAGCCCACATGGTTTAGTCATCTCCAAGGACAAAGCAGCACTGTGTGAGAAGGGCCTGAGCTTGGGTCAACCTGAGCCAGGGCAGAAGGGTGGAGGTGTAGCCCTGTTACTGGGCCCCAATCCTTGCCGTATGTTGCTCCTTCCCTCTTGTCTGCTTAACAAGTGCTGGGGCCCTGAGTTTGCTGATCAATGTTCCTTGGGACACCCCAGACGGAAAGGCACTTCCTGCCCTTCTCCTCCTCCTTCTTCTCTTCCTTCTCTCTTCTACTCTATTCAAACCCTTTTTGACCTGGATAGGCTGCTTTCACCCAGTTAGGAGGAAAACACTGGATTATATCTAGAATCACATAGAAGGGTAGGAATTTGTGGACTGACCAAAAGCACCCAGCCTGGGGGTAGTGAGCGGAAATTCAGCTATGATTCACCCACCACACCCTGCCCTACTCTGACGAGAGGCCCCACAGCTTCCTGCCAGACACTCTGGGGGGACTGTGTCACGTCAGAGGGGCCTCTGAGGTATTCATCCACCTGGAGAGAGTCCTCTTTTCTGTTCTGCACAGAGGCACACTGTAACGGGTGGTGACTGCCTAAATAATTGTTGCAGCAACATAGTCTTTAATGCTTTTTATTTCAAAGTGCACTTATATATGCTATTGCTTTGAAAATTACAATAGCCCAGAGACTTAAGATGGGCCAGGGACTATTTATCTCTACTATGTGGCTCAGGTATAATATTTCTACTAAGATTCAGACTTTCCTGAGGTACTAGATCTCCATCTTGAATCCTATTGCTGTGATTTTACATTCATTGTCCTTTCTACTGTGCTGTTGTTGGTATTTATTCATAGTGGAATGTGAGTAATAGTATTTTTGAAACTTTTTGTTTTGATACTGTGTATACATGTATGTCAGTGTAGGAAATAGAGTAAGGAGCTTATGTAATTATTATCCACTTAATGGATTTGGTCCCCTCTAAAGGTCAATATCAGGTGTCATGTCTTTTCTTATTTCAGTTTTTGTATTCTAGGCAACAAAACTCTGTAGGAAATTTCACTGATTTTCTAGCATTCCCAAACTCCCAGCATCGCAAAATATCTCAGAACATAGAAAAATGATCAGTGGTGAAAATATGTCTTATATTTGGATCTCCTCTAAACTCTCAATATTTCAGATCTGAGTGGACTACTGGTCTCATCTCTGGGCCAAATTCAACCATTATCCTCTTAGCAGTGGATCTTGCCTCTTGCCAGGTGCCCCAAGGTGGGGGAGGGGAGGTGCCTATGGGATTGTGGTTTAGGAATTTGGAGTAAGTTTGTTTAAAATGGGAAACCTCATCTAGAAAATATTTTCCATCCTAAACTTGGGAATTAATGTAAAATTGCAAAATGCTATTTGATTTAACTGTGTATTCCTTTCAAAAAAAGCTTTTATTAGTGCATTGTAGTTATACATAATAGTAGGGGTCATTTTGACATAATCACACATCTGTGGAATATATTTAGCTCTACTTCAGTCCCCAGGGCTTCTCCTCTTTCTCTCTCCTCCTCCCTTCCCCCTATTCTCCTTCCTCTACTCTACTGGTCATCCTTCCATTATCCAGAGATCTCTGATATCTTGGATGAAATTTTTGCAATTTGCTTTTCTTGTAGTTGTCACAGTGGGACTGATGGCTCTCGATAGTCTGCTCTAACCCCTCTTACCTTTAATGGAACTGATGGTGGTGATCCAAGGTCCACAAATTCACTTCATGATAGTGTGGTTCAGAAAAGGCAACACACTTGTTTGGATTTGGTAAATATTTGTATTACTCTACAACTGAAGATTTAGCCTGTACTGGGAAGTATGTCTGAAGACATTATCCTTATTTAATCAGATGCTGAGAATGAAAACTATTCTAAACTCAATGGAAAATAGATCATAAAAAGGTAAATGGATGGAACTGGAGAACATCTTGCTAATTGAAATAAGCCAGACTCAAAAAGGTAAGGGTTGAATGTTTTCTCTCATATGTGAAAGCTAGAGCAAAGTAAGGGGGGAAAAAGAGAGGGTGGGGATTTCACAAAAATAGAGGGAAGATCAGTGGAGCAAGAGGAAGAAGATTGGCGAGGAGGAAGAAAAGATGGAGAAAGGGAGGAAATGCAGAATGAATTTGACAAAATCATGCTATGTACGTATATGAATATACCACAGTGAATTCCACCTTCATGTATATTTATAAAGTACCAATTAAAAAAAAATAAGTAGCTGGGAATGGTGGTGCATGCCGGTAATCCCAGCGGCTCAGGGGGCCAAGGAAGGAGGATCGAGAGTTCAAAGCCAGCCTCAGCAAAAGCGAGGCGCTAAGCAACTCAGTGAGACCCTGTCTCTAGATAAAACACAAATAGGCCTGAGGATGTGGCTCAGTGGCTGAGTGCCCCTGAGTACAATCCCTGCCCCCTCACCCCCAAAAATACCCAATAAATAAATAGAAGGAATTCTAGTAGAGGAAAGGAAGAGTAATCGGGGAAGGGAGGAGGGTAGGGAAAGAGGAAACACTGGGGATTGAAATGGAGCAAATTCAATCTCATGTATGTAAGATTATGTCAAAATTAACCCTACTGTTATAGACAGCTATAATGCACTAGTAAAAGTGTATTTAGGAAGTACACATTGCTAAATCAAATAGCATCCAATTCTAAAATGTGATTTTTTAATGAGTATCTTTATTTTAAAAAGCATATCCTTTAGCAACTTCATGTTAGTTTTCAAATTCAACAACAATAAAAAAGAAAAAGAAAGGATAGAAAATCCTCAAAGAGATTAATCTTGTGTTGATTAGCTTCTCTAATTAAAAAAAAAATCATCCTTGAAAATTCTACTTTACTGAGGCACATTTTTATGTTTATATTTCAATGACTTTTTGACAAATGAATATATCTGCATAACCATCCTTACAGTCAAAATATAGAAAATTGCCTCAAATAGTTTGAGAAAACTCCTTTTGGTATTAATCTCAGATAGACCTTCCACAGCAGCCAAGTACTTAATTACTTTCTCTTCATCCCAAGTTATTGGTTCCTGACTCTAGTGTTTATACTGGCTGCCATTACTGCCTCTGAAATAGTCCTTCCCAGTTTTACTCAGTCCTGAAAGACTTTCTTGATAAGGTCATCTGCTCTCTGTTCCCTTCTTTTTATCTGGAACCTTCTAAACTCTCATGAATGCAGAAGAACTCTATCAACTTGGGCCTATTGATATGATGCTCTGTAAATCTGTTCTTCCCTTGATTTATATTTCTATGCCCTGACTGCCTCCTTGGAACCAGATGTCTTCTATTTCTTTGAAACCCTCCAGAGTTTCCTTTACAGTATTTTCTTCAGTAAGTGCTATCAATAGATATCATTTGCAGAGTCTAAATGAACTTCATTTTCTGAAGTCCTCGACTTACTGCATGCAACCTCTGTGGACCTCATTCCATTCTAGGACTTCTGAGCACATGAGCATGGCACACAGGGTGCCATTAGCTCATTCAGCCTTTCAACGTAATTTCATACCTGACTAGTATGAGATTGTCTTTTACAAAAGCATTGACCCATAGCGCTGGCAGCATCTGTCTATTAGTGTATTCAACACTAAATTGGAATTTTAATGCTAATAATTAAGTAGAATAATATCTCTCTTGGACAGAAGCCATTTCATTCTCTCCTTGTAAGCTACAATGTTATTTGAATAACTATCAAGGCCACAGAACTAGAAGGAAAATTTTGTTATTACAGTGTTTTAGAAAAGGTTAAAAAGAAAGAAATTCAGGTTTCATGAAAATATTTCTGAAAAATAATGAGTGTCCTGAAATGGCATCAGTTACCCAAAATGATACTGCTGCTAAAATGCTTTCCTATCTCTCTTCTATTTTTAATCTAAGTGGATCCTAAAGGAATGCAAAAAAAAAAAAAAAAAAAAAAAGGAGACAGGTTTGTGTAATCCTTTACCAATATAATTAATTGGTGAATAATCCAGAGTTGATAGAGGTCAGTGTGAGACACAAAGAAGGACATGAAAATAAAGCAAGGAGATTTCCAGTGTGATCTCACATTTATTTCATTACTGCTGTTTGTGTGTGTGTGTGTGTGTGTGTGTGCGTGTGTGTGACATCACATCATTTTAGAGATATGGAAACTCAAAGCAGTTTGATTGACCAGAGTAAGGTCACAAAGAGTCAGAGTCCAAACCTAAATATTGTGACTCAAAGGTTCATGTAACTAGTTTATATTTATGTCTAGTCTAGAGTGGGGACAAAGAAGCAAACCTTGCTTCTTATTTAATGTATCTGTCTTTGCCGAAATATGGGTGAAACTACTCCCATACTGCCAAATACAGATGTGGCAATTACCACTTTTTTGATATTTCTATGTGGTAAGTTTAGTTATCTGAAGTTTCTTGACAGATTCAAGCAGAATGAAGAACACTTGGTCCTCTGGGAAAGGTGTCAGTCCTTCCTTCACAGGGAACTGGCAGGGACTCCCGCCTTTCAGTGATACCTTAGAGCCTTCCAGGCTGTGGCTGCTGTTGGTTTATGGAGCTTCCTCCTAGGGTAAGCATCAAGACTGTAAGGTGCAACCCTGGTCCCAGATTGACAGTACCCGACTTTGTAGGTGACAGAAACCCAGTGAATACACTGAATGTACAAACATGGTCTCTAAGCTTTGGAAATGGGGCCAGGCGGTGATGACAGAGACAAATGTGGTCGGTTTGCCCTCTGTGTGTCTGTGTGGCCCTGTACTAACAGCTTCCTGCTCACACTGTCACTGTTCTTTCTCTGTTTCTTTGTAAAGCAGTGCAATTTGAATTCATAAAGCGAGGAGCCGCTGCACAGGTTAGGGCCTGTCAGGAATGCAAAGTTGTGGCAGTAGAATGTGTGTGGCCAATGGGATTTACATTTTTAAAAAGATAGATTACATAAAATAATTAATCTGGCAGTCATATGGTTGAGATGATGTAAACCTGTAGATAAATAATTAGGAATTAGGAATGCCCAAGGAAGACGTTGCTTGAGTCACAGGAAGACATCTGCAATGCTATTTAACAGTTCAACTGCTGCATAGCCGTTGAAACTGTGAGTGTTCACGATGTGCAAGGCACTGTGTGAAATTTGTGTTATTTAGTTATGAGACAGATAGGATCAACACATTTTAAAAGTAAAGAAGCTGAAATTTGGGGTGGTTAAGTAATGCAAAGTCACCCAGTTACCAAGAGGGCAAGCGGGGCAGGAAGCCAGGTCTGCCTGACTTGGAAGTCCATGCCCTCAAGCATCTCATCCTGGAGAAGGAGAGTGTAAACTGAGGTCCCTACCCTGTGACTTGTTCCTTTTCTCCTTCCAGATGCATTGGCAGAGTGGAAAATAGCATCCAGATTTTAGTCTTGGTTCATTGAAGCTGATTGACTGATTTTGCTTCTTTGGAATCAATTTACTTTTTGTCTGTTTCAGAAAATAGGATTTGAAGTAAAACGAGATCCAGCAGGATTATTTTTAAAAACTGGACACAAAATGGAAACTGTTATTTGGCTGTTTATAGACTTCTCTGGTGGACAGAAATGCAGAATACTCCAACCCAGGGCCTAGTCCTCTTCTGATCTGTACCTGTCCTCCCTACTATTGACCCCCAGACAGCACACAGAGGTGCATCACAGCCCAAGAAATCTCCCTATCAATGGTCACTGATTTGATCACAAAGAGAAATCTCAGTGGAGACTGAGGTTCTATGACCAGTTCCAGAGAATACTGTCCTGTCTTCCTGATCCTTCCCCTGTCTGGGGGTTGAGGCTGCCAACCAAGGCTGCTCTAGCCCCCATGCAAGTTGCTCCTGATGTCATCAGAAGAGTTGTGTTTCTGCAGGACTGGGGATGTGGCTCAGAGGTAGAGCTTGATTAGCATGAGCCCTGGGCCTGATCCTTAGCACCGGAAAAAAAAAAAAAAAGTTGCTATTGGATCGACTTTCTCAAATTGTACTTCCTAACTATAGTTGAGAGATATTAAAAAACATAATGTTGTCATCATGATTGCTCCCCATGACTGAAGGAAATAAACCCTGACTTTCTAAAGGTCTACCATTACTGTCAGTTGCTCTGATTGAATTTACTGTTTCCACTGCGAGATTTCTTTTATACAATGATACCATGTCTATTCCTGAGATTTTTATAAGGCATTTGAGGCATTTCAACATTCAAAAACTAGGTCACTTGTAAAACTGGGTTTCTTTACCATAAAAGCTAGGCCTAATCTGGGAGCCAACTTCATTTGATAGAATTTTAAAATGTTTCTTTTGCCTCACAAAACTGATTACGTCATGTTCAATGAGCAGGCATTTCTCTCACACAATGCCTTTGCTGTATTCTGACAGTGTGAATGACAGAAAAGCTTCACACATCTAGAAACTCAATGTAACCCTTACCTTTTTGCTTTAGAAACAATAGGGACTTTTCAGATCCACTTCTACATCCTAGTGAAGGGGAGTGAAAAGATGAGTAAGTCAAAGATAATATTGTAAGAAAAACCCAAGATGGTACAAGGTTTAGGGGAAAAATGAAGACCTCACTGATGATTAAGATGTATTTATTTGGGAAATTTTATTATTTTCCTAGTGATACTGTAACAAATTACCACCATCAGAGCAGCGTAAAGCAACATCCACTTATTTTCTGACAGTTTTGTAGGTTAGAAGTCTGGGAAGGCTCAGTTTTGGATCTGTGAGACTGAAACAAAGGTGCGGGCAGGGCTGTGTTCTTACTGGAGGCTTCTGTGAAAGAATCCCATCCTCTATGTTTGGTTCCTCTGAGCTTCCAACTGCAGTTCTCGTTTTCTTGCTGGCTGTGCACAGGGCCCTGTTTTCAGTTTCCAGAAGCCCATATTCCCTGTTTCTGGCTGCTTTCTCCATCTGCAAAGTCAACCTGGGTCAGTCAGGTGCTTATCTCACTTCATATGCCTCTGGCTCCCTTTCCTTCCTGCTTCATCTTTATTTTTTCCTCCCATCTTTTGTTGCTGCTGGATCTCTTTTGACTGCAACCAGAGAAATATCTCTGCTTTAAGGACCACAAATGACTAGATTGGGCACATCTCCCTATTTTAAGATCTGTAATCTTAATTTTTCTGCAAGATTCCTTCACAGTGATACCTAGATTCTTGTTTGGTAAAATAATCTTGGAGGGACATCTTAAGAATTCTGGTTGCCTCAGATATAAATACAGCAAAAGCTGCCGTTAGGGACTCTGGCCAGAGGCGGGTAGACGCAAGTTTTGATTCTGAATTTCATACCATTGCTGCCTTTAATGTTGTTCATTTGCAAGACCATCATCTGATCAATAAACTATGTGGCCAGCATATAGTAACAGATTCTAATATTGTAACCAAATGAAACTTCTACATTTACTGACATGAATCAGTGTTGTGTTGGCTTTTCAATAGATATATGAATTATGGGTGAACCCAAAGATAATCTTTCTCTGTTTGGCAACACTGCCTTACAGGCCAGGATCCCAGAGGTATCCTTCTTATCTCTAAGGCCTGACTCTCTCATCTAGTGCAGCCCACAATCAGAGATGGAGATGGTTTCCTCAGAGACCTTATTTGACAGTGGGAAGGCAGAAGTGGTAACTAGACCAAAGGTCACCTGACAAGTTGTTCAACCTCAAGGAAGGTGAAGAAATAGGGTTTCAGGGAAAAGCTCCCAGTACTAGGAGCAGAAGAGTTTCACTGCGTTTACTTAGCAAAGAATAGAGGAAAGGTAGGGAGTTTCTGTAATGCTCCCTTGAACTCCCTAGTCAATTTTTTGGGACTGATTCCAGTGACTTTTCCATATCTCATCTTTTTATTCACAATCCTCTTCCTTGAATCCATACTCAGAATGTACAAACTGTTCAATACTTTAAAATATAAAAAGAGCATATTTACAAATGAGCTTGGCCTATACTGTTCTGGACAAATAAAAATGTACATGGTTTTCACTTATTTGAGTGCTCTCATGAATTTTGGTGTAAGTAGAATAAAAAATGGAAATAAATACTTTCCATCCACGGACAAATACAATAAACTCTCTGTAATTCTCATTTAATATATACTATATATTCTCATTGAATATATTCTCCATAATTGTCATTTAAATTGCACTTCTCTCCTTCACTGGTAGTTTAACGATGTGGTGGATATGCCTGATAAAGGCCTCAGACACAATCATGGCTTCTGAAGAGAAGCTGAAATCGTATCCAGTTTGGGTGTTGAAAATTATATGCAGATTCATTGAAAATTGGTATCCAATGTTCCATACATACTTCAAAACTTCTGATTTAACTTCTAATGTTTGCTGGATCAAACAAACACCCCGTTCCCTAAATAGGTGATAAATTCCATATTACTATTAGGATTTCAGTGTTCCCTCTCTGGTTTTCTTTGTAGGAATCCATGGAAAGATTTTCAGGAAAAATGACCTTGTTTGGAGATTCAGAACCATCAGGTGACAGTGGAGGATTTGGTCCTGCCTCAGCTGCATCCCAGAGGTCTGTGACAGTGACCACAAAGCACTAGTAGGCCGCTAACAACAGCACTAGACAGGGACCAGCCACTACATGCATGGAATTCGGTTTTATCTGTAAAATATTTAATATGTGATTTAAAGCATGAAGCCTTCTGAAAGAAGCACATAATAGTATAAGTTTTGGTTTAAAACTATATTCAAAATGTGACGGGTCTACCATTTATTAGCTTTGGTTTCATCCTTAAAGAAAAGAGGGACCATACAACATCATGTCCCTGAATGCCCCTTTCTGTTTCCAAATACCTAGACAAGTCAAGGGAATAATCAGCAAGTCTGGACTGGGATGTCCAGATACATGTTATCTTGAAGGACACTCTGGCTTTCTCTCTTGTATGCTGGGAATTAGAGCAAGTTTGTGTTATCTGTAGAGTTTGCTTTCTTGCATGCATGCCAACTTCCTTAGGGTGTTGGTGATACAGAAGGACAAAGCAATCTTAGCTGATGCTGCTTCTGCAATCTGACTATATACACCTGTGGTAACTCAGAATCAGCCAGCACTGGACAAAGAGTGGAAAGGGATAGAAGCCCTATTTTCTAGCCAGGCACCATGTGAAGGAGGGGTGTACCTGCCCAGCCCCACCACGGGCCCTTCCCCATAAGCACTTCCTGATTAATCTGTTAACTGCTATCCCTTCTCTGGGTATCTTCCATGGTCTTTTGCAACCTGTCCCACCAACCTAGCACAACTAGAAGATAGATAGTACAGCTTTGTAAACCTGAGTAAATGTGTCTCTCTGAGCTATGTGTTTATCTGTAAAATGAGAATAGCACTTCACAGGATTAATGTCAAAATTAAATGCTGATGCAGGACAAAGGGACGTGGTACGCTCTAGGTAAGTCTTTGCTATTATTGCTATAGCACAAGCCCATCCACCCAGTGCTTGTGCGATAAAGATTTGTGTGTAAACACCAGAAAGAACAATTGTCTTATTAGTTAGCCAGAGGAGAATTCTAATTTCTGTGGCCTCAATATAAGAATATTTTACTATTCACAACAGAAAAAAGCTATGGTGTGATTATCTTGACCCCTAAGGGGATGAGTGCAATTGCCAAGAGTGAAAAGAAGGTATCCACAGGGCTTTTAGTTTATGCAACCACCACCTAGACTGGGGCTGACAAACCGTGCACTGAGAAATTACTGGATTCTACCCTGTACCATTTGATCCTTGTGATAACCTTGGGAAGTGGATACTATGACAATCTACTTCCAGTTTACAGATGAAGACACTGAGGCTAAGTCATCTTCACTGTTGTAGTTGCGTGGTCAATAAGTGCCAGAGTTAACAGTGAAATCCCAGTCTCCATCTACCTCAGACACAAGTCCATACCCACAGCCCTCCCTGAGTCATCCGGCAGGTACTAAGGAAGCTGGGAAGAGATGTGCCGCAGGGGTAGCCTGGTCATTCCAGACTGAAGGACAAGTTCATCTGGAGACCCTGGAGGTGGGGTAACTCAGGCCCCTGACCAGGTATTGGGATAGCACCTCCCTTGTTTTAGTTAAGTAGGGTAGTCAGTCAAGTGAGTTTGAAGAAATGTTTGTAATAATAGGTGTTGTATATTGATTTACTCTGTGTGAGGCAGTCCAATCAATCCCCACAAAGTAGTTATTATTATTCTCTTATTACAGATGAGCAAAGGGACTCAGAGAGGTAAGGTAGTTTGCTTAAGGCAAAGTTAATTGCAAGAAAGAAAAATACTAAGTATCCCTGAAGCATCCATGATACACAGAATCAGATGGTCATCAAAGAGGCACTTAGGAAACTGGCAGTTGCCTGCTAATGAGAGATGCCTCTGTGCCTTCCAACCCTGTGAGTTCAGCCACAGGGATTTTGAGAAGCCAAAGTTCTTCCTGTGGGGGGTTGTGGAGACAAAAGGCTTATGAAAACCACAGTCACAAAGATCTGAGCAAGTGAAAGCAGTCACTAAGGTCCTTGCTTGATTAGAATAATTCAATAACAGTTGCATAACAAGATGTTTGTAATAAAAATATGCTCATATTTATAGAATTTTCTCTCACATTTGATGAAACATTCAAAACATTTTCTCAGAAAGGCATGGGAGAGAAACACCTAGAGAGAAAAGAAAAACATGACGTTTTTAGGTTAGATTACAACTTGTCACTGTGAATACATTTTTTAAAAAAGCCCTTTAGAGCTTGCCAATGCAGAGAGAAAATTATGATGAAAAATAAAAGTGAGGTTGAAAAGGACAGAATGCAAAGGCTGCTAACCAAAACTCTTCAATTTGCCTCCCACACAGTCCCTCCGGGTAGTTTAATTGACACATTTTAAAACTTCACAACACAGACTACATTCAACTATATTCATGTTAATTTTAATTACTACAGAAAATATCTTCACAATAAAGAGTGGCTGGCAAGCAGCACCCGGGGCTCTTCTCTTTGCTTTTAAGATGGCAGGACCTCGTTGCTACCTGGCTTGTGACGTGAGCCATCACATCAGACGCCTAACAGAGCTGTCTCCTGTTGGGTAGGAGTTCAGCGACACCAAGATGGCGGTGACAGGGTATTAGAAAGAAGCCCATGGAGGACAAGACAAGGAGGGAATCCTGTTCCTGTTTACAGTAAATCTCATTACCATGACAACTCCTGCCACAGGTTCCAATTTTAAAATGACCAATGGAAGTAAAGCGGGCTGTATTCAAATTAGGTTTTCTTTGTTGTTGTTTTTTTATTGTTTTTTTTTTGTTGTTGTTGTTGTACATGACAGTAGAATCTATTTTGATAAAATTATACAAGCATGGAATACATCTTATTCTAATAAGGACCCCATTCTTTTGGGTAGGCACAATGGTGGGATTCGCTTAGGTCATTTCATATGTGTACATAGGAAAATTATGCCAGATTTATTCTACTGTCTTTCCTATTCCTATCCCCACTTCCTTTTGTTTCCCTTTGTCTAATCTACTGACTTTCTCCTCTTCCCCTCCCCGCCTTTATTGTGTTTTAGCTCCACATATCAGTAAAAACAATTGACCTTTGGTTTTTTTGGGATTGGGCTTATTTCACTTGGGATGATAGTCTCCAGACCCATCTATTTACTGGCAAATGTTATAAAGTCATTTTTTATGACTGAGTAATATTCCATCTAATTAGGTTTTCTAAAGTAGCCAATGGGGGAAAATCGGTATGCTCAATTAGGTATCATAAGATAACCAATGGGAGAAAATGGGGTAAGGTCTTTAATCAGGTGCATTTGTGGGAGAGAATGCCCCATAGTTCAGGATATAAGACCCTAATTTCCAGACACTGGGTCCTTGAGCCTCTCTCTCTTGCTTGGCCTACTCTGTTCTACCTATTGGAGCACTATCTTCATCTTCAATAAAGCCATATTCTGTTACTTCTGTGTGTCTTGCTCAGTTCTTTGTTCAGGATACCAAGGACTTGACTTCAAGTGGCCATCCCAATGGTAACACTACACCTCAGTATTTGCTTATCTTGCTTCTCTTGTTTTGTCCAGTGCTCTCTGTTTTTTCTATGTGCTTTATGTTTGCCAGTATGAATGAAAAAAGAAGAAGAAGAAGAAGAAGAAGAAGAAGAAGAAGAAGAAGAAGACGACGACGACAAATGAGAAGCAAACTCAAAGCTGTCTTTTGAACCATAAACTTGTGGTCCACAAACATTTTTGGATTGTCATTATTATAATACTAAGAAAGTTGACAGTTTGTTGAACATTTAGTGTGTATAAGGTGGAACACCTTAATACACAGGTTGTCTTTAATACACAGGTTAACATCTCTAATATGAAAATTCAAAATCCAAAATAAGTCAGAGCATTTCAGATTTTGGATTTCAGTCAGGCTACATTGAGATAAAAGTGAATTGGTGACATTTTTCCCCACATCCTCACCAACATTTATTGTTACTTGTATTCTTGATAATTGCCATTCTGCCTGGAGTGAGATGGAATCTTGTGTGGTTTCAATTTGCATGTCTCTAATTGCTAGAGATGTTGAACATTTTTGTTTTCATATACTTTTGACTATTTGTATTTCTTCTGTGAAGTGCCTGTTCTGTTCATTTGCCATTTATTGATTGGGTTGGTTCACTCATACATTGCTGGTGGGACTGCATATTGGTGCAACCACTCTAGAAAGCAGTATGGAGATTCCTTGGAAAACTAGGAATGGAACCCATATGACCCACCTATCCCACTCCTTGGATATATCCCAAAAGATCTAAAATAAGCATAGTATAGGAATACAGTCATATCAATGTTTATAGCAGCTCAATTCACAATACCCAAGCTATGGAACAAATCTAGACATCCTTCAACAGATGAGTGGATACACAATGGGATATTATTTAGCCATAGAGAAGAATGAAATTATGGCATTTGCTGGTAAATGGATGGAACTGGAGACTATTATGCTAAGTGAAATAAGCCAATTCCAAAAAAACCAAAGGATGAATGTTCTTTCTGACATGTGAATGCTAATACATAATAAGGGAGGTAGAGGGAAGAATAGAAGTTCACTGGATTAAACAAAGGGAAAGGAAGGGAAGGGAGATGGGATGGGAACAGGAAAGACAGTAGAATGAATCGGACATCACTTTCCCATGTTCATATATGAATATATGACCAGTGTAACTCCATATCATGTACAACCACAAGAATGGGAAGTTATACTCCATGTGTATATGATATGCCCAAATACAGTCTACTGTCATGTATAACTAAAAAGAAAAATAAAAAAACAAAAAACAAATAGGAGAAGGTAGATAACAGGTGTGTAAGAACTCTTTGTATTATTTTGGAACTTATTTCTAAGTTGAAAATTATTTCAAAATAAATGTGTTAAAATATAAAAAAAAACGTGAATTATATGGTTCTAGCAAAGAAATTGTGTGACCAGTTATAACATCACCATTTGTGACTAAGAAGAAAAATATTCACCAGTTTAAACTTATAATTGTAAAGAAGGTCGTATAACATAAGATCCAGTGAAGTGCAGCTGAGATAAGCCAAAGAAATGTAATTGTGGAAAGCAGGGGCATTATTTTAAATTATTTATAATTTTTACTTCTATTAAAGTAATTTATAATTAAATGCCAGGTTAATTTACCAATTTTGGGAAATAACTGGTGATATTGGAAATTGAGATTTATGGGGACTATTAGGGGTTAAACTTAAGTGACTATATTTGGTCTGATGTGTTTACTAAGGCAAACCCTTAAGCAAGTGTGCTCTGGAGTTGGTTATTTTTGCTTAATAGATATATTTTAATAATTTTTTAAGTCTATTACAGTGAGCTTGGTAAGCGGGATGGGAGGGTCTTTGGACTGGAATTTAGACGTTTAATAAGAAAGCAGTACACTGAACTTTTCTTTGGTTAAAATTTTGAATGTGTAATTTTTTTTCCCCCTAGAGTACTTAAAACATTTTTCCACCTCACATTTCTTTCAGAGTTGCTATGTAGAATTTTTTTCAGCAACTACTTCTATTCTTTCCTATATTGTTCAATAATTAGAGACTTCTGCATTAGTTCCTCATATTTATTATAGGAAGCATCCTTTGTAAACTATATTGCATTATAGAAATAAATTAGTTATTGATGAATAGAACCTTCATAACTAGAATGGTGTAGGAACACATCATAAATTTTTTCTCCTTAACACATTTAAAAAGCATTAAAACAAATGACAAAGAACTTACTAAATGTTTATGACTTTGGTTTATGCTGTGGGCTAATGGGATGAAAGGCTAATCCATCAGTTACTCTTATTGCATTTAATTATCCTGGATCACATTCTACTATCCTGCAAATTTCTTGTATCTTCTCTTTTCCCTAAAACAAAGAAAAGTTAACAATACCAGGAAACAGTTACCTTAAATTCAGGGTTGATGTATATGGTGAGAAAAAGAAGCTTAATGTAGAAAAGAACAAGGAGCTCTGGCATCTAGAAGCTGCTCTTGAACCTCTAAACAGGCCACTTCAATTTTGGATCATATTTTCTTCTTTGTGTCAATGCTGCCTGCTTTATCTGTGACATTGCATAGATGGTGTCCTGAGAGAGGAATTCATGTTCTTGTTTACAGAGAACAACTTTGTGTTTATTTATAAATCATTCAGCACTTATATTTTTAAAAAGTGCTTTGCCATCAATATTAGTTGTTTTTATTTCACATTTGACAACCAGCTCAGGGAGACTGAGCAAGGAGGATTGCAAGTTGAAAGTCAGCTTCACAGCATAGCAAGGTCCTCAGCAACTTAGTGAGAACCTGTCTCAAAATAAAAAAATAAAAGGGCTGGGGATGTGGCTCAGTGGTTAAGCACTCGTAGGTTCAATCATTGGTGCCAAAAAAAAAAAAAAAATCATATTTGGCAACCAAAATGTGACACTTGATAATCGATTATGTCAAATAACGGTGCCATTTTTAATGGGAAAAACCCCATGATTGTGGTGATTGTAGGTAATAGATGTTCATTAGCTGCGGTATCAAATTAGGTAATAAAACCCAACTTCCATCTTGGGCTTAGAGGAGGCAGTTGATTACATCTTTGTAAACACAGGTGTTCTTTACAGCACTGTGCTCCAGAGGAGACCTGGGCACTAACTGGAAATGGCTGGATGTTGTAGACAGTTGGGTTCTACTGTCAGATTAGCAACCAGCTGATTTTGACATTTAAGAAGGTGAGTTAACCTCTCCTGGATTTATTTTCTTGACCATAGAATGAGAAGTTCTTTTAAAATTGGTGTCTTTCAAACTGTCTTGAGTCAAAATATATCAGTTTTATATCTTGATGCCCTAGAAGCTCCTGGGCTGGAGACCTGAATCATATTATAGAGCAGGGAGGCCCCAAAGAAAGAAATGGCTCTTCAAAGCTACACTGTGGTTCAGAAAGTCTGCTTTTATTTATTTATTAGGTTTTTCTCTTTCTTTTTGGTGGGGGAGGATTGTCCGTTTAAGGAAGAAAAGAAAAAACAAATGTTGGCAAACTCTATCCAAGACAATATCTAGGTTATCTTCCAGTGTTTTAATTAAATACTTTGGAGCCATAGAAAGAAACTGCAACATGAATAAAAATGATCTAAAAAATAAACACCTTTAGAGGACCAGGCCCACCGGCCTACCTACCCACTCCCCAAGCTTCATCGCCTCACCTTTTGGTTCTGCATCGACCAACACATAATAATCCAACACCATCTTGGATTATTTCTGAAGCCAAAACCACCATCTTTAGGTGGGGAAACTCCCATTCTGGGACACCTGCTGGAGACTAGAAGCTCATTATCAAGTACCTTTCATCCATCAGGCTACTGAAGACTTTGAGGATTGAATAGCATATTACTGTTATAGATTTTTTTAAAAAAAATTTTAATTTTAAATTTTTTTCACTTTATTTTCCTCTTATTTACCTGTTTCCTCAGAGTCTCTTTCTCCCTTTTCTCTTGCAAACAACCAACTTCTTTAAATTCCCCTTTCACTCTTCCTATGACCTAGTACCTCTATATACTCACTTCTTATCCCATTAACATTACATCCTATACCTCTCCCCATCTTCTTTGTCTATCATTAGAAATTGTAGACCTCATTGCAAACCTATTGTTTGTACCATCGATAATAATCAAACTCATCCTCTCTGTATATTATAAAACTGTTAACATCTTAATCAGGGCTATTTGGTTTAAAGTTGCATATTGTTTGTATTGGGAGCTGATAATATTGATCTCCCCCTTAAAGATGAGGTATTGGAAACCTGCAGGGTCACTATAAGCTAATGGGGGAAAACTGCAATACCTCAGATCCACACTACTAGAGGGGAAGATACATGAAAAAACAAGGGAAGAAAGCACCCCAAACAAACCAAGATTCTCTACTAATAGAATCCATTGACAGCACAGTAGAAGAAATGTTAGAGAAGGAGTTTAGAATGTGCATAAATTAAAATGATCTGTGAAGTAAAGAATGATAGAAGAGAGCACATGTAGGCAATGACTGATCACTCTAATAAACAGAAGAGCAAATGCAGGAAGCAAAAAGTCATTTCAATAAAGAGATAGAGATTCTGGGAAAAAATACAACAGAAATCCCTGAAATGAAGGAAACAATAAACCAAAGTAAAACTCAATAGAAAGCATCACCAACATACTAGATCACTTGGAAAACAACCTCAGAAGACAAAATCTTTAATCTTGAAAATAAAGTTGACCACACAGAGAAGATGGTAGGAAATCATGAGTAGAACCTCCAAGAATTATGGGATAACATGAAAAGACCAAATTTAAGAATTATTGGGATTGAGGAAGGCACAGAGATACAAACCAAAGGAATGAACAACCTATTCAATGAAATAATATCAGAAAATTTCCCAAACCTGAAGAATGAAATGAAAAATCAAATACAAGATGCTTACAGGACACCAAATGTACAAAATTACAACAGATCCACACCAAGGCACATAATAATGAAAATGCCCAACATACATCATAAAGATAGAATTTTAAAGGCCATGAGAGAAAAGCATCAGATTACATATAGGGGAAAATCAATACTGATATCAGCAGATTTCTCAACCTAGACCCTAAAAGCTAGGAGGACCTGGAACAATATATTTCAAGCTCTGAAAGAACATGGATGCCAACTAAGAATCTTATACCCAGAAAAATTAACCTTCAGATTTGATGATGAAATAAAATTCTTTCATGATAAACAAAAGTTAAAAGAATTTACAAATAGAAAGTGTACACTATAGAACATTATCAACAAAATATTCTATGAGGAGGAAATGAAAAGCAACAATATAAGTCAGCAAAGGGAGGAACTACACTAAGGGAAAAACCAATCAAAGGAGAAACTAAGGCAAGTTAAAAACTAAAAATAAGCAAAAATGATCAGGAATACAAATCATATCTCAATAATCCTGAATGTTAATGACCTAAACTCATTAATCAAAAGACATAGACTGGCAGATTAGATTAAAAAGAAAAACTCAACAATATGCTGCCTTCAAGAGACTCATCTCATAGAAAAAGGCATCCACAGACTAAAGGTGAAAGGATGGGAAAAAACATACCACACAGACTCAGTAAAGAAGTGGGGGTTTCCATCCTCATATTAGACAAAGTGGATTTCAAGCCAAAGTTAGTCAGAAGGGATAAGGAAGGACATTTCATACTGCTTAAGGGAACCATAAATCAACAAGACATAACCATTGCAAATATCTGTGCCCTAAACCATGGAGCATCCACGTACCTCAAACAAATCCTTCTTGATTTCAGGAATCAAATAGACCACAACACAATAATACTGGGAGACTTTAACACCCCTCTCTCACCACTGGAAAGATCTTGCAAACAAAAATTGAACAAAGAAATTATACAACTCAATAATATAATCAATAATTTAGACTTAACAGACATATATAGAATATTCCATCCATTAACAAGTGAATACATTTTTTTCTCAGCAGCACATGAATCTTTCTTTAAAATAGACCATATGTTATTCCACAAAGCAACTCTAAGTAAATACAAAAAAATAGAGATACTACCTTATATTCTATCAGATCATAATGGAACAAAATTAGAAATCAATGATAAAATAAAAAACAGAAACTAACCCAACACCTGGAGACTAAATAATATGCTATTGAATGATGCATGGATAGCAGAAGACATCAGGGAGGAGATAAAAAAAATTCTTAGAGGTAAATGAGAACAATGATACAACATATCAAAATCTCTGGGACACTATGAAAGCAGTACTAAGAGGAAAATTCATTGCATGGAGCGCATTCAAAAAAAGAATAAAAAGTCAACAACTAAATGACCTAACATTACATCTCAAAGCCCTAGAAAAAGAAGAACAAATCAACACCAAAAGTAGTAGAAGACAGGAAATAATTAAAATAAGATCTGAAATCAACAAAATTGAAACAAAAGAAACAATTCAAAAAATTGATAAAAAGTTTATTTTTTGAAAAAAATAAACAAGATTGATAAACCCGTAGCCACACTAATGAAGAGAAGGAGAGAGAAAATTCAAATGACTAAAATTCATAATGAAAAAGGTAATATCATGACAGACACTATTGAAATACAAAACATAATTAGAAGCTATTTTGAAAATCTATACTCAACAAAATAGAAAGTTTTGAAGACATAGACATGTTTCCAGAGACATATGATCCTCCCAAACTGAATCAGAAGGACATATGCAATTTAAACAGATCAATTTCAAGTAATGAAATAGAAGAAACCATCAAAAAAAGGAAGAAAAGCCTGGGACCACACAGATTCTCAGTTGAGTTCTACAAGACCTTCAGTGAAGAATTTATACCAATATTCCTCAAAGTAGTCCATGAAAAGAAAAGGAGGTAGTCCTTCCACATTCATTCTATGAATACCTGATACCAAAACCAGACAAAGACATGTCAAGGAAAGAAAACTTCATACAAATATCCCTGATGAACATGGACACAAAAATCCATAACAAAATTCTAGCAAATTGCATACAAAAACATATTAAAATGATAGTGCACCATCATCAAGTGGGGTTCATCCTAGGGATATAAGGTTGGTTCAACATCTGGAAATCAATAAATGTAATTCATCACATCAATAGACGTAAAAGTTAATAATCATATGATCATTTCAATAGATGTAGAAAAAGCATTTGATAAAATACAGTACTGCTTCATGCTCAAAACACTAGATAAAACAGGGATAGTTGGAATACACATTAACACTGTAAAGGGTATCTATGCTAAGCCCATGTCCAACATCATTCTGAATGGTGAAAAACTAAAAGCATTCCCTCTAAAAACTTGAACAAAACAGAAATGTCCTCTTTTACCACTTCTATTCATCATCGTCCTTGAAACCTAGCCATAGCAATTAGACCAAAGAAATTAAAGGGATATGAATAGGAAAAGAAGAACTCAAACTATCACTATTTGCCAATGACATGATTCTATATTTAGAGGATCCAAAAAGCTCCACCAGAAACTTTCTAGAACTCATAAATGAATTCAGCAAAGTAGCAGGATATAAAATCAATACGCATAAATCTAATGCATTTCTATTCATAAGTGATGAATCCTCTGAAAGAGAAATTAGGAAAACTACTCCATTCACAATAGTGTAAAAAAAAAAAAATACTTGGGAATCAATCTAACAAAAGAGGAGAAAGACCTCTACAATGAGAACTACAGACCACTAAAGAAAGAAATGAAAGAAAACCTTAGAAGATAGAAGATGGAACGATCTCCCAAGTTCTTGAATAGGCAGAATTAATATTGTCAAAATAGCCATACTACCAAAAGTGCTATACAGATTCAATGCAATTCCAATTAAAATCCCAATGATGTACCTCATACAAATAGAGAAAGCAATCATGAAATTCATTTGGAAGAATAAGAGACCCAGAATAGCCAAAGCAATCCTTAGCAGGGAAAGTGAAGCAGGAGGTAACACAATACCAGAACTTAAACTATACTACAGAGCAATAGTAACAAAACCAGTACTGTATTGCACCAAAGTAGACAGGTAAACCAATGGTACACAGTAAAAGACGCAAAGACAAACCCACATAAATACAGGTATTTCATACTAGACAAAGGAGCCAAAAAACATACAATGGAGAAAAGATAGCCTCTTCAACAAATGGTGCTGGAAAACTGGAAATCCATATGCAGCAAAATGAAATTAAACCCCTATCTCTCACCTTGCACAAAACTCAATTTAAAATGGATCAAGGACCTAGGAATTGGACCAGAGACCCTGCACCAAATAGAAGAAAAAGTAGGTCCAAATCTTCATCATGTCAGCTTAAGACAGACTTCCTTAACAAGACTTCCAAAGTGCAAGAAATAAAAGCAAGAATTAATAAATGGGATGGATTCAAACTAAAAATCTTTTTCTCAACAAAGGAAACAGTCAGTGTGAAAAGAAAGCCTACAGAGTGGGAGAAAGTCTTTTCCACATGCACTTCAGATAGAGCACTAATCTCCAGAATTTATAAAGAACTTAACAAAATTTTACACTAAATACACAAAGAACCCAATCAATAAATGGAAAGGAACTGAGCAGACACTTCACAGAAGACGATATATAGGCAATTAACAAATATATAAAAAGGGTTCAACATCTCTAGTATTTAGAGAAATGTAAGTCAAAACTACCCTAAAATTTCATCTCACTCAAATTAGAATGGATATTATCAAGAATATAAGCAATAATAAGTGTTGGCGTAGGATGTGGGGAAAAAGATACACTCATATATTGCTGGTGGTTGCAAATTAGTGCAACCACTCTGAAAAGCAGTATGGAGATTCCTTAGAAAACCTGGAATAGACCCACCATTTGACCCAGTTATCCCACTCCTCTGTTTTTACTCAAAGGACTTAAAATCAGCATACTACAGTGAAGCAGTCACATCAATGTTTATAGCAGCTCAATTCACAAGAGCTAGATTGTGCAACCAACCTAGATGCCCTTTGATAGATGAATGGATAAACAAACTGTGGTATATATATATATATATATATATATATATATATATATATATATATATATATATATATGATGGACTATTACTCAGTCATAAAGAATAATAATATTATGGCATTTGCAGGTAAATGGATGGAATTAGAGAATATCATGCTAAGTGAAAAAAGCCAATCCCCCACAACCAAAGGCAGAATGTTTTCTCTGATAAGTGGATGCTGAAACATAATGGTGGGGGGTGGTTAAGGGAAGAATGGAGAAATGTTGGATTGTGTAGAGGGAAATGAGGGGAGGAGAGGTGGTTGGGGAAGGAAAGATGGTGAAATGAGACAAACATCATTACCCTATGTACTTGTATGATTAAATGAATGGTGTGACTCTACTTCGTGTACAACCTGAGAAATGAAAAGTTGTACCTCATTCGTGTACAATGAAGCAAAGCGCATTCTGTAAAAATTTAAAAAAAAAATTAAAATGCCTTTAGAGGAACACAGACAAATTCTTGTCCATTTGTGTCTTTAGGTTTTACGTAAGACTCTGGTTAATGCTGCAGATGGAGTAAGGCAATTTAATAGTTTAACTGACATTCTCTTTACTAATTACTATAGACAATATTTATCTCTGTGAATCTAATGATGCCGAACAGGCTATACTTGAAGTGACTCATATTGAGTTTGATGAATTTAAACAGTTTTCTCGGTAATCATGTCCTGATCTTTAATCAATTTCACTATCTGATTTCATTGGAAACATTTGGTTTTGGTGATCACAATTACCAACACATACAACTTTCTTAGTCTGACTTTTCAAAATTTTACATTTTTTTGGAGGTATCAGCAGACAAGAATATTTGAAAAAAAAATAACCTCGAGGTTTGTAGAAATGGCAAGGGTAGAGGAAAAGAGAAAAAAAAGAAGATTGAGCAACAGAAAATTTACAATGTATCTAAGATATACAGAGCTCCTTGGCACTTTATTCAGTGTGTACTTGAAGATTTTCAGAGATTGGAGCAGGTCTGCAGAAACCAGAGTGAGACTTGCTTCTCTGATTTGGACACTGCGATACTGTAACCTAGATATGGAGCAGGGGAAGGGAGAAGGTCAGCCTGATTTCATTTCCCTGAGGGTTCACACCCTTGCATCTGCCACCAGCCTTTTCACACTGCTGGGCTTCTAGGGTACCAAGTCTGCTTGAACTGATCTGTTTTGATTTCTAGAGGAGGTGGCAGGCAGCCTGTGGGCTTTTGATACCCTGTGTTTCCTGTGCTCCTCTCTTCTAATAAGCCTGTCCCTGAAATCTATTGATATTTTGCCCCAAGAAATCATCAGGGTCAGGATATTCTGTCCTTGAGTTTAGGAGGGTCTCTGCAGCCCACAGTCAGGAAATGTCATTGCTGCTAAACAGGGACCATACATCCCAAGGCCATCCCAGATGCAACATGAAAGAGGTCAGGCTCATACTGTAAATAAATTCCTGTCACACAGCAATGTGTCTCTTCAGGTTGAACAGTAAATGTTCATGGAGATGAGCAGCTGCATGTATCTTAATTCTACTCCTAGGATTCTGGACTTTATTAGTTAATTTTTGGAGTTACTGCCTGTATGTGTTTAATGGAACATAGGGTACATCAATGATGGGGGTATAAACTTCCATAGAAAAATTTGTAACAAACCATTTTGAATGTTGTAGATGGTAAAATCTCCAACATGTCACAACATATTACATTTAATTCCCTTTATCTTAACTGTCCAGATGTTAGTAGCTGGAGTCAAGCCTGCAGTCTCAATTCTGATTCTTCAGCCATTTAGTCAGTGTTTATAGAACTACCCAGCTGTAAAGATACAAAAATGAAGGAAGTTGGTTGCCTCAAAGAACTCGCAGACTAGCTGGAAGGAGAATGATACAAAAATAGTTAAAATATAAACTCCAAATGCTATCCCAGGGTTTCCCAAAGGGCAGTAGAAACAGGGAGGGGATTTCCTGGGGAGTTGGGGAAGGCTCCACCAAGGAGGTAGTACCTGTGCAGATTTTTTCTCAGAATAGTTTAATTCTAGGTAGAAAGAGAAAGGAAAAAGGAACTACATTACCAATGGAGGAACAGCTATGTGCAAAGACCTAGAGATGTAAAAGAACCCTACATATATGAGTAATTGTGAGGATTTCAACATGACGTAAGCTTAGGTGTAATTTGGGAAGTGGGAGGATATGCAACTTGAAAGGTCAGAATGGTTCTTTTAAGGCCAAGGACATCAGACAGCCCACCTAGCAGAATCTTCCTGTCCCTGACCATCCAAATGTAGGCAAGATCTGAGCTCTTCCTATTGTTGTGACACACCCCTATGTGTGCAACCTGGAGTGCTATTCTGGATAACCAGGTGAACTTTAGTACTTCACTAAAGTCTTCTCGCTTTGAGAAAAATGTATATTCTGTTGCCATTGGATGCAATGTTCTATAAATGTCTGCAGGTACATTTACTCTATAGTATGGTTCAATTCAGATGTTTCTTTCCTGATTTTTCTGTCTGGATGATCTGTTCATTGAGAAAGGTGGGTTGTTGAAGTCCCTCACTATTGTTGTATTGGAGTATATATCTCCCTTCAGATTTAATAATACTTGCTCTATGTATTTAGGTGATCCCATGTTGGGTGTGTATGTGTTTATAATTGTTATATCTTCTTGTTCAATTGACCCTTTTAACAATATATAATTACCTCTGTCATCTCTCTCTCTCTCTCTCTCTCTCAGTTTTTAATTTGAAGTCTGCATTATCTGATATGACTATAGCTATTTCTGTTCATTTTTTATTTCCATTGGTGTGATATATTTTTTTCCAATCCTTCTCTTTTAGTCTATGTATCTTTATCAATGAAGTAAGTTTTTTTGTAGGCAGCATATAGTTGGGTCTTGGATTATTTTTTATTTTTGTGCATTTAAGCAGTCTGTCTTTTGTTGCTTTTTATTTTTGTAGGAGCAGTTTATGTCTTTTGATTTGTATGTTTAATCTGTTTATACTTTAGTTTATTATTGATGAGAATAAACTACTTCCTTTCATTTTGTTAATTGTTTTCTGCTTGCTTTGTGTATTTTTCGTTCTGCAGTCTTCTTGCTTTGAACTCTGGTCATGAGGTATTCCTCATATAACAATGTATTTTAGAAGAAGCCCTCGTCTTTGACCTTTTCCACTCATTAGGGAGACTAATCATATTTCTCTTTGTTTGATAGTTTGTCAACATTATTTTGTGTTTTTATAAAGCAATTGATTTTAAAATCTAGCCTGGACATTTTTCATTTTATTTCATAGTACTAAACATTTGCTTTATATATTCCACAAATACATGCAAAGAGGAAAAGGTCACAGGGAGAAAACTTTGAGATAGGTTGACAGAGTGTTGTCTTATACGAATTTGAATTCTTACCACTATTAAAAAAGATCATTGCGACTCCTGAGTCACACAGTGAAACATGAGTTCTGGTCAATTATTTCCAGCAATATCAGCCAAGGTTAAAGTGTTCACAGTGTCTCATGAGAACTGTTAAAATTAGCACAGAAAGGACACAAACATAGAGAGAACAACAGTGTTTTCTTTGTTTGAAAAGGAGTTCTGTTGGATATGACATAGATTTCTACTGGGATGGAAGATACTAGAATGGATTTCTAAGGATTCCTGTACCCTCTTTGGACATTTTGATCTGAATGCAGGGATGCATTTATTTAATTATCAGTGCCCACAGATTGCATTCTTTTTGTGTCATAAAGTTAGGGATACAGTCTGAGCAAGAAATAGGAAGATTTCATGGAACTGCAGCCTAATTATAATATTTAAGTAATAAAATTATAAATTGAAGATTGGCAGATATTAAATAAACAGATGATGTGAGAGATGAATACTCAGTTGGTGATAGTCGAACAAAGTTTCTGAGGAGGTTGCTTGTGAACTGGAGGATAAGCCATAAGAAGAAACAGGGGAGAGCATTCTGGGCTGAGGGGGTAATAGGATCTAAGGCCTTGAGGCAGTAATGAAATTGAATTGTTTGAGGAACAGAAGGGAGCAAGGATGAGGGTGGGAGATGAGTTTGTAGAAGGACAAGGGGTAATGTGTTAAGGGTCCCCACCCTTCCTACCTACAGTGATACCCTGGGAGGGCCGCCAGGACTCAACGCAGTAGTACTCATGCCTGTGATTTATTATACCAAAAGCAGTCAAGGAAAAATCAGCCAACTATATAGGACAAAGTCTAGATGAAACCAGGCCTGAGCTTCCAAGAGTCCTCTCCCAGTGGAATCACACAAGATATGTTTGATTTCCCTTGCAGTGAGTTGTGACCCCTGGCTGGCCAGGGTTTTTTAATGAGGGCTGCTCATATAAACATCCTCTACTTATCACATACTAGAATCCCAGAGTCCCCGACAGAAAGCAGGTGGTTAGCATAAACTACATTGTTTGTACAAAGAGTTGAGGCTCAGTGAGCAACTCCTATTAGTCTAAGGAATGGTGGGGACCCTCTTGAAATTCAAGTGTGCACGTACCAGTCAAAGGGCGACCTTGCAGACAGGACTAGCTAAGGATAAGCTGTCTCAGGCCAATGTGGTAACTTCTTGCAAAGGATGTTTTGCTGTACAGCAGAAGCACCAGAGAAACTCTGCTGTGCTTTGAGCAGTGCCACTGTGGCTGACCCATGATGACCTAGCCTAGTACCTCAGAAAACAACTGGGATTTCTGGAGAGAAGTGCAGATAGAATGGCTTTGGCTGGGCTGCAGAATATCAGGAAGGGGGGCCTAGTGTCAAGTTCTCATCTTACACCTATGTGATGGTCAGGTGTGGGCTCTCAATGACTCATGTGTCAACTTCGAGTTATATCCACCATTGGCCCATGAAACTTGACTAATCCTCAAAAATAGAATGGAGTTTCACTCCTCTCTAGGTGCCCTTGGTACCTTGAAGCTTCCATATCCCACGTTCCATTGTATTGCAGCTATACCTGTGGCATAGTTAGTACACAAGTAAAATATTTCTGCTGACTCCCCTTGGGTTCCTAGTAAAGAGGAAGGACCCTTGGTTGGGGAAGAACTTATTGGCCTGGACTTTTCATGATTAGAGTAATAGAGCTTTAGAGGCTTATAAAAATCTTGAATGGCAAGCCAGGGCCTTCAGCTGCTCCTAAAAGAACAGATTCAGATTAGGATATGATATATTTTGGATCTGCAAGGTCCTCACAGGCCCTTATGATCAAGGCTTGGTCCTTAGCCTGCAGTGCAATTGGGATATATGAGATAGTTCAGAAGATGGGGCCCCGTGGAAGTAAGTCAGGTCATCGGGACATGCCTTGAGGTTTATTGGGAACCCTGGCCCTTCTTTCTCTCTTGCTTCCTGGCTACTGTGAGGTAAGCAGGCCTCCTCCACCACACACTTTTGCCAGGGTGTAATGTGCTGCCACAGGCCCAATGCAGCCAGTCCAAATGACCATGGACTGAAACTTCAGAAACTGAGCAAAAATAAACATTCCTTCCTTAAAATCTGACTTATCTCAGGTAGTTTTCACAGCAATGGAAAGCTGACTGACGCAGAATATTAGAGGAGGGAAGGTGGTAGGGAGAAATAAAGAAAAAAAAACAATTGCTTATTGGCATTGGGATAGGAAGAAGGGAGATTTGAAGGAAACAGGTGCTATGAGAATGGGACGAGGAGGGAAAAAACTCTGGTGGGACTGCTTTGGGTCATTCCGTGTAGAGTCTCTTATTAAGTGTTTCTTTGAAATATTTGGTACATTGCTTCTCGGCCTTTTGGATAAGATCAAGTGTAGTATCTGTTCTTATCAGTTTAATATTTGGTACATTTATAAACACCTTTTTAATATTTTAAATTTTATTTACTGTCATCTGGAGTATATTTAATCACATCATAATTCAGAAACATGAGGCGGTCTGGTCTGTCACATTACTGAGCTTGTTTTCCTTTTATCTATTCTGGAATCAAGAATGCTTCTGGAAGACAGGAAATGCAAAGTATATTTTGCCATGGTGGATACTAACAAAGATTTGGGTAATGAATGTACATGCACATACACTAAATGATGAAAGAATAATGATGTTGTTTTGGAATATGCCCAGCAATTGCAATTTGAGTAATGACAAAAGGAGAAAAAGATAAAAAGAATATTCCTGGGAGGAGCAAGTAAGCTGCATCAGATGCCAAACTGCTGTCTAGGTGAGAGAGCTGTAGACAGGGAGAATTTTAAGCATCATTTTGGAGAATTTCAGATGACCTAGAAACAAGATTTTGAACAGCTCTAAAAGGAAGGTTGATATTCTCATCCATTTTCAAATTGGAATTGGATGTTTTTGAACAAAGCAACAACTCGCATAGTGAGGTCTAAAAATTCACAACTAATTGGCTAATGTAACTTTAGCAGCAACCCCAAACTGGTCTTTATGAAGACTCAGAAAATTGATAAAAAATAATTTCAAGGAGGGTGAGAGGGGGGCATGAATGGAGGAAGGAGGGACTGTATAGAAGAATAAGAGGGGTGAGGGGAAGAAAAAAATAATAACAGAATGAAGCAAAAACTATTACCCTAGGTAAATGTATGATTACACAAATGGTATGCCTCTACTTCATGTACAAACAGAGAAACAAGATGTATCCCATTTGTTACAATAAAAATGAATTTGAAAAAAATAATTTCAAGCAATTTTGTTATAAGCTGGTGTCAAAATTTTATTTCATGCTTGCTGCAAGCAAAGAGATCTTGCTGGACAATTTAAACATTTGCTCTTGAAAAGGATATGTTATAGGAAAATTGAATGGTTAGCTGCAGTAGTCTTTATTTGATTTGATGTTGACATGACTCCCTTCCAGTCTACTAATCCCTGCTGAGAAGCAGCAGCAGGCTAGAGCACAGGCAGCAAGCACAGGTTGCAGCCTCAATGGCTGCCATGCCCAGGTGGGCCTGAGGCAGTTTGTGCCAGGGCAGAGCAAGCCAGGTCATGCAGACCTGTTGTATCATCGCAGCCCAGCCAGGTGTCATGCCTATTCCAAATAGAGCTGCAGCTCCAACTCCTGAATCCCCCAATCCCCAAACCCCTGAACATCCACCAACCAACCAGGAAAATGGAAGAGGGGCAAAACCCAAATGGAGATTGCTAATCAATAGTGTTGATACTTTCCAAGACTTGATGACACAAATTTGGACCAATTGCATTAGTACTTTTCCAACATGATTAGCATAAATTTGGGTCAATAGTGTTGACTGGAATGCTATATAAGCTTCTACACTAGCGTACTCAAGGGGCAACCCCTATTGAGTCCTTTCTCACCCTGGGGGAGAGCTGTCTTTTTTCTTCCCACTTAAATAAATCTTACACATACTCTTCCTCATCTGTGGATTTGTGAGACAAGAATCTGGAAAGAAGAAATTGGTAGTGAGCTGCTGGGGTCTCGGTGACACTGGAGGGCACAGCTCACCATTAAGAACTGCAACACACCAACTGATAGTAGTGGAGAAGACTCTGGGTTTGCCATCTGTGACCCTCAGAGCTGATGCGTTGCAGGTATCCCCCTGCTTTGATTCATTGCTAACACTAAAATGGGCAGCAATACAGGCCCTGGCATCTTGTCTATGGCAAATGCTGGGCCAAACACAAACAATTCCCAGTTTTTCATCTGCACTGCCAAGACTGAGTGATTGGATGGCAAGCCATGTGGTCTTTGGGAAGGTGAAAGAGGGCATGAACATCATGGAAGCCATGGGGCGCTTTGGGTCCAGGAAATGGCAAGACAGCAAGAAAATCACCAGTACCGACTGTGGAAAACTCTAATGCATTTGACTTGTGTTTATCTTAAACCACCAAACTATTCCTCTGTAGCTCAGGAGAGCACCCCTCCACCCATCTGCTCACAATATCCCATAATCTTGGTACTCTTGCTGCAGTTCTTTGGGTTCCATATTTTTCCTTATTTCCCTCCCCAAGTTAGCTGGATTGCAAGTGTTAAGTTTATGATTATGAATAAAAACTAAATGACAAAAAAAAAAAAAGGCTTTCTTTGACTGCAAAGGCCTGCAGCTTTTGCAGACCTCACCACAGGACTCCACCCACCAGCAGAAGCCGAGAACTCTGGTTCAATATTATAAAAAGCTCTTCTGCTTATATATTGTTAAATTCTTGCAAACAGGTAGCTGAGGGTACTGGTGGTAAGTTCCCAGAAGAGGTCTTAATCTAACTAAAATCTATCAGAAAATTACTTAATTATTTATACTCAGGGAAGTCGTAAATAATCTTATGATGTGATTTTTTCCCCTAAACTGTATTTGGGACATTTTTCTCCATAGTAATAAAGAAAAAAAATGTTTTCTTTCAGTTGCACTGGTGTGTATAGATACAATGGATACACAGAGTGCATAGATCCATAAGTAAAAGGAAACTCCTATGTCTGTGAACTATTGCACTTGGAAAAAGAATCATCACTGGGAGCCATGGCCCCACTTGTCTCAGTAATACGTCATTACCAAGTGTTTGTTTAAGTAGGTACATCAGGTAGAACCCTCACTGAAAGTTTATATCTTAAACTAGTTTAAAAATAACAAAGTTCATGATAAGAAAGAGGAATGGCTTATGGAACCCAAGGGCAAGAATGTAGCTGGGCATAGGAAGTTGTAGAAGCTGAGTAGGTTACCTGTTGGGGATCCAGGGAGCATGCTTTCTGGTCTCTTGATTTGCTTCTTTCTGTACATCTGTTTTATCCTTTCTTGTAGAACAACTTTTCCTGCTCTTGGTCCATTGGAAGACGGCAGCCATCAGCTTCCAAGTTCGCAAGGTCTAGCCACACTGAGGAACTAACTCTCTTACTTGCTACCCGTTCCAAATTTCTGGGAGACTGGACTTTTGGTTTTCTTAGATCATTCTCAGTCCACCAAACTGAGGCCAGAGAGTTGAGTTGTATTACAGGGAACTTTTGCTGTGTGTCCTCCTGATAAATCTGGGAAGTTTTTAGAAAAGGAAGAATTGTTAGAGGTAGGTTGTGTTAAAAGAAAAAAATTCAGACAAATTGAAATTAGCAGATTGTGTTAGCTCTTCTCTATGACCAAAATACCTGACATAAAACAACTTCAAGGAGGAAAGGTTTAATTTGGTGCATGATTTCCGAGGTTTGAGTCCAAGTCTGCTGACTCCTTTGCTCTGAGTCTGAGGCATGGAAAATACATTATGGTAGAAGGGTGTGGGTGGAGGGAAGCTGCTTGCCTGATGGAGGCCAGGAAGCAGAGAGAGAGGAAGGGGCTGGGACAAGAATTAGTCATATGGTTCCCAAGAGCACACCCCAGGGATCCACTTCCTTTAACTAGAGCCCGCTTTCTTCAGGTTCCACTACCTTTCAATAGTCCACTCAGCTATGACCCTTCAATAGATCATGATCCAATCACTTCCTTAAAGTCCTACCTCTGAACTCTACTGCACTGGGACCAACCCTTCATCACATGAGTCTTTGGGGGGCATTCCCAGATGAAAGCACCATGACACAGCATTTATTTGAGCAAAGAAATGTCTAATTAGGCATCGGTCTGGACTGACAATGGTCCAGAAGGCTTCTGTCTTGCAACATGTACTGGTTGTATTTAAAATCAGAGAACAGAAAATTACATAAAGAATGACTTGATGACTGTAGTTGGTGTTTGCCTTATATGGTCATGTTTTGTCAGCTTTCATTCCTGACTAGCTAGAGGTTCCAATGCTATGATTGGATGAGACTTGGCTACTGGGCTACAGGAGGAGGTTATGGTCTGTTTGTACAAGTTAGGTTTCAGTTTCACTATGGAGAAATTCTTAGGCCAAACTTAATCCCATTGAACAACTGTTGTACACTTTAACAAAGTGTATAACATTAGATTTATAAAAAACAAACAAACAAAAAAAAACAGGATTTATTATTTCAAAATTCAATATAGGAAGGAAAGAAACAGAGTTGCCACTGACCAGCCTTAGAAAGCACAAAGTCCTTCTTAGTTCTGGAAGATACCATGGAGTGTCACCCTTTTACAGTGCCTCCGACACCGGCCAATCACCAGGAGCAGAGTTAGTGTTTTTTAAAAAATAGTTTCCCTGGCTCTTTCTCCTGTTATTCTGATTCATTAAGTCTGGAATGTGGCTTTAAAAGGGTTCCTTGTTGAGTATCAAGCAGACATTGTTAACCAGTGATCTCCATACCTGGCCTCTGGATAGCAAAAAAATCTTACTTCAAGGTTTTTCTGGGAAAGACATTCATGATATGAATCACTCATTATGCTTATTGTTTTGGTCCAGAGACTCAGAAATGTTTTCTTTGAAACCAAATGAAATTTCCTCTACAACTGAACCAAGGCATGTTTTGCCTTGTATTTATTCTCTGCCTATTATTTTCTTGCTTCTACCCAAAACTTTCTAGAATCTTTATAATACTTCCTTTTCTGGAACTATAGAGATCTAACATATACATGCATTATTCAAATTCAACTTTGGGTACCTGAACAAAAATATTTTTTTTAGGACACGCTAGGAATTTTACCAGACCACCGTTCTATTTCTCTCTGAAGGAGCTGTGACCCTCCCAGCAGTAACTTCGGTCTTAATTAACTAGGTCGAAACTTGTTTAGCTAAGAGGATGTGCTGGATGTTCTGGGATATTCTCTAGAGAAGCTCAAAGAAAAGGTAGCTTGTGGGGTGAATGCAATTTCCAGGAACCAACATTTAGTACCAGAGAAGCAATACTATCAGGCTGTGGACCGAGGGGGTAAAGTTAAAGACAGGTGCTAAGAAGAGAGATTGAGAGCTGGAGACATTAGAACAGGCTGGAAAAGACAGGTACGAAGCATGTCTAGGCAGGATGGTGCATTGGGCAGGGAAGAGAACAGACTTCTTGGTGTGCCCTCTCACTGAGGATGCAGGAGGTGGTAGGCAGGTGGGCTTGCTTATAGATAATGGCTTGAAAGTTGAGCAGAGGTTGGATATTAAACAAGACAAAACTTACCAACTGGTCGTTCACTTTATGCACACACTTGCAAGATTTGTTGAATCTCTGTTCTATTTCCAAACCCATTTTCTATTATCGAACTCCCACAGCCTATTTTAATTCCCCTGGGACTTTTCTATTTATTCTTTTGGTATTTTCACATTGGCATGTTAATCAATCCTGCTGTGCTCTGGGCAGTGACATATCAGTCTTTAGTGGAAAGGCTCAATAATACTAATTGACTTATTAAATGTTTTCTTTCTTTTCCAGGAAGTACAGAGGTACAAATAAGTGAGGGTACAAGTAAGCTGTGAGAGAACATGGAACCATAATAAACCTTTTCCAGAAACCTTATCCAACAGCATTTCATTGCAGTGCTGTAGAGAAGTTTGAGTAAAGGCCTTTAGGTCTGGTGAGTGGTAAGTTGGAATAGGCTTTGGAGGAAAATAAAGAAAACATTTAAAGGATTGAACAATTGAAATCCAAGTCCTGTAATCCCAGCAACTCAGGAGACAGGCAGGAGGAACTCAAGTTCAAGGCCAGTCTCAGCATTTTAACAAGACCTTCAGCAACTTATTGAGACTATCTCAAAAAATAAAAAGGGCAGGGATGTGGCTCAGTGGTAAAGTGCCTCTGGTTTCAACCCCTAGTAGCAAAAAAGAAAAGAAAAAAGAGAAACCCAAGGAGTGAGATCGTATGAAGGAATAATCTGAGGAAATGTGTGTTGTTTTGGGGGTCTGTCTTTGCAGAGACAAGACATATCTTCCTGGAGCATCAGTTTATGCAAATATTGGTGGGAAGTGTAGATTATGAATTGTGAATCAGATATAACTATATCACTGAGTGGAGTGTAAAATTCTTACATATTGTTAATTTTAAACATAAGATTCAAAGAGATGTCAACCCCTTGCCTGAGCTGCCATGGCTTAGCTTTCTTGGTTCTGGGTATACATGTTTGTTTTCTTCAACCACCAGGAGGTATTTGAGATTTTAGTTACAGTAGGAAAGCTGGTGACCAGCTTTCTACCAGCTTGATAGACCTAGAACTATAAGTTACAAAGAGAATTTTAAGAAGGACTTTTATTGAGGGCGATTATAAATAAATCAGATTGTCAAAATGAATTCAGGAAAAAGTAACATGGAGAGTAGCTGATAGGTCACCGTCACGCCTCCGGGTGGGCTCTTTCTGAGCCAGTAGAATGGTGGGTGGTTGTGCTTCTTTGTTTCGTTTGGGGTGCTGAGGATGAACCCAGGGCCTCACACGTATTAGGCAAGTGCCTGTCACTGAGAAGCACTTCTTTCTTTTGATGTGTTTCTTTGCTCAAGTGGAATCACGGTTAGGACCTCTTGCTGAGGATCTCAGAGGATAGGGTTGATACTGATATGTTCAGAATATTGTTATATTTAGACCTATCTGGAAACAAACTACCAAATTACCAGCTATGAATCCTGGGTATTTTTATACCAAAAAAATTATCTGATTTCAATAGCAAAAGAAATACAATGTATTTAAGTGAAAAGTAAATGTCATGCTCTTCAGTCTCACTTTTTGGAATAACTATAGCTAATGCTTTCTTCTATATCCTTCTGTATTTTTCTATGCATATAACAGGACACAAACACACCATACTGTTCATTTTCACATTTTTTCAGCTTTCTCTTTTCGTTTGTAACATCTAGGAAATTCACCATATGATTTACTTGTTTTTTTTTTTTTTACTAGCAAAGACAGTTGTCAAATTTTCTGTCATGTGGTCATACCATTCATTACTCAAACTAGCTTATATTGCAGGAAATTCAAGTTGGATGGTTGATGCAGCAAGTTGCATGTATCCTCCCTCTCTTTCTTCCTCCCTCCCTTTTTCCTTCAGCAGTGCTGAGATTGAAAGCAGGAATTTGTTCACTCTTCCACTGACCTAAATCTCTAACCAGTCTTAAAAATTTTTTTTCAGACAGTGTTTTGCTAAAGTGCTGAGGCTGGTTTCTAATTTGTGATCCTCCTTCCTCAGTCTCCTGAATAGCTAGGATGATAGGCAAATGGCACATGCCAGGCTTTATTCCTATTTCTTTCTAATGAAGAGAATTCTGATTTTATTCAAGGCATCAATATCTTCAGTCAAACCTATTAGTGTCCCCACACTCCCTTGGGGTGGGTGGCATGTAACACAACTTAATTTAATGGAATTACAATATCCCATTTTATGGGCATATCATAGTTTATTTCGCCAGTCAAAGGAGGCCAGTAAGTTTGGACGTGGAGGTTGTTGGTAATATGGGTTGAGTCAGAGGTACATTGTGCATTGCCAGGATGATTCTTACAGTTAATCATGTCTCCATTTTCTTATGGATCTCCCTGGTGCCTTCCCTGCCTGTCTGTTTATGGTGTCTGTGACCCGAGGTCAGCTTCCCATATGTTGTCTGTGTCTGTGACAGTGTGGATGTTATTTTCATTTGCATTCTGCCTGGCTCTGCTCTGATGACTGGGTTAAAGGAGAAGAGTGAGTGAAGTCAGTCACTCTCATGGGGAGCAAGTCCACCCAGGCCGCAGGCAAATTTATTCTGTTGCATCTTCATATCCAAGGTGGAAGAAATTGAGGTCACACATCATAGGCAGACCAGACAGAATTCCAAAGTATTTCTAAGCAATTTCACTTTGTTGAAAATAGGATGCAGCACAGGTGTGAGCAGGAGTGGTAATCAGGAGACGATAATCAGAAGGTGAGGAAGCCACTTAATAGAATGTAAGCTAGCATTAAGCAACTGGCATGGCTGTACTGGTGTGTATCAACTGGATATCAGTTGGGGTGCAGGGAAATGGGATTCTCCTCCTTTTTATCCTCAGGATCTAAATTAAGAGCCAGCTGGACTCATCCCAGCAGGTTCTTATCTCTTCTAACCAGTTTGCAAGAATCAGTGTTCCTAAAATTCTCCTTTTACAAAAATATCTCTTGGATTAACATCATCAATGGTTATCTATTTTTTAAAGGTCCAGAATTCTGAACTTGAATGCATTAGTTAGAACTCTTTGGGTTACAAGTACCAGGGTCCAATTCAGACCACATTAAACAATGGGAGGTTTCTAGTTTACATTACTGGGAAGCCTAGGATGGAAGGCTTCAGGTGTGTTGGGGTTCAGCCTCAGTGGTATTGTGAAGGTCCTTTAATAATTATTTTGGTCTCTGTTTGTCAACCTCATTCTTTTCATTGACAGATGATCTTCTTCCAAAAGGGCAGGGCCAGCCTTGTGGCCTTGCAACCCTTGCTTAGTTTTTTCCTGCCTCACTAGCTGCTTCTTTGTAGACTTCTTTGATGGATCCTCTTTCCTATTCTTACTGTAAAAGTTGGAATATACCAGGGATTTTGAGCTTGGATTGTTTCCTCACTTTTCCTTTCTGTCCTTGATTTCCTTGGTGACCTCATTCATTTTCATGGTATTAAATTTCATCTCCACCATGATAATATCCACACACTTTTTCCCAGCACTGATTTCCCCAATGTGTCTGGCTACCACACATCTCCACGGGGATGTCCAAATGGAATATCAAACCTAACACACCTACAGCACATTTTATTCTTTGCCAGCCTCCCTACTCTGCTCCTATTTAGTATCAATTCTACTTTCAAAGTAGAAGCCCACTTTTCAATTCCACTTTTGTTTTTCAAAATCTATCTCGAGTCCTTCAGCTTCTTCTGTCTTTACTACCATTCTAATCTAAGACACCCTATCTCTTGCCTGGAGGAGTATAATAATTTCTGTATTGATTTTGCATTTTATCCCCTTGTAGTCCATTCTCCCCAGAGCAGACAGAATATGATTTTTAGAATGGTAGGTCCTGTTATTCTCCTGATTTAACCCCTGCTGTAGTTTAGATCTGAAATGTTCTCCAAGGTCCAGGTATTAAAGGCTTATTGCCCAGTTTGTGGCACAGTTAGGAGGTGGAAACTTTAAGAGGTGGGGCCTCTTGGAAGGAAGTATGCCCTCGATAGGGAAAATTGGAACATGAACCTCTTCTCTACCAGCTTCTTTTTCTTTTCTGGCCACCATGAGATGAGAAGTTTCCTCCACCCACATGTTCCCACCATGGTGCTCTGCATCTCCACAGGCCAAAGCAATGGTGTCAACCTACCATGGACTGAAACCTTTAAAGCTGGGAGCCAACATAAACCTTTCCTCCTTATAAATTGATTATGTAGGTATTTTGTCACTGTGACATAAAGTCAACTAACACAGCTTCCTCCCTCCATTGTCTGTCTTCCTGTCTAATTTAGGACAAAATCTAAAGTCCTTATCCTTTCTTGGTAAATCTTCATCCTATGTTCCTTACTCTGTGTTCCTACTCTGTGTTCACCTTTTCTCATATTCACATCGTCCAGAAGACTTCAGATATACCAAGATTTTTCTGTTCCTTAACATTCATTAAGTCCTTTGAGTGAACACCCTTCTCTATTTGGAAATGTGCTTTCCTGATTTTTGCATGACCCTATCTCATCATCCCTATCAACTAATCTACCTTGTTACAGAGGCCTTTCCTAGGCCGCCCTCTCTAAATTTCCTGTCAACTCATTTTACATCTCTGCATCATCCTTTCCACCCTTTGATAATATTCTCATTTGAGGGTCTTTGTATGGCAGGTATAAAGTCCTGGAGAACAAGCCCTTCCTCTTACCATTGAGCTCCATGCCCAGGACATTGTCTTGAACATGGTGGGCTCTTCATGGTGCTTGTTGAATGAAAATGAGAAAGACACATTATGGGAAGATGACTGCTTGCCTACTTATCTTTCTTTAAAGATAGCATTTAAACTCAAACCTGAGAATAGACTTTGAAAATTTCCATATATCCATTTTTTTTGAAGATGAACCCAACCTTGATTAAGAAAGTCTTTTATTCTTACTAATGAGTTATTGAAAAAGAAAAGAAAAAAGAAAAAAAGGAGGTATAGATTCTCATTTACTGCATTCCTAACTTTAGATGAATAACTTAGCAATCATATAAGTATGAACTCTCAAAAAAATAATTGGAGTTTGAAGTCATAAAAATTCCAGGATCATAACCCTCTTCTCTCTTTTCTTCTAATCATAGGTTTTGGGTACATGCAATGAAATTTTAAAAGAAGAAAAATTATTCAGTTAATATTATAGTATATTATACCACACTAAGAACTGTACAGATTAAGTGATAGGCACTCTTCATTCTCCTGATAGCATCTAATAGGCTAAGAAGAAAAAACTCCCTTGTGATCAAGCATTAAATTGTTGATGACGACCAAAACCTGGAAAAAGCCATTGCAATTCCAATTAAAATCCCAAGACGTACCTTACAGAAATAGAGCAGGCAATTATGAAATTCTTCTGGAAGAATAAGAAAACCCAGAATAGCTAAAGCAATCCTTAGCAGGAAGAGTGAAACAGGGGGTATTGCAATAACCAGCTCTTCAACTCTACTACAAATGCAATAGTAACAAAAACGGCCATGGTATTGGTACCAACATAGAAAGGTAGATCAATGGTACAGAACTAGAGGACACCGGACACAAACCCAAATAAATACATTTTCTCATACTAGACAAAGGGGGCCAAAAATATGCAATGGAGAAAAGATAGCCTCTTCAACAAATGGTGCTGGGAGAATTGGAAATCCATATGCAACAGAATGAAACTAAAACCATATCTCTCACCATGCACGAAACTAAACTCAAAATGGATTAAGGACCTCGGAATCAGACCAGAGACCCTGCAGATTATAGAAGAAAAAGTAGGTCCAAATCTTCACCTTGTTGGTCTAGGACCAGACTTCCTTAACAGGACTCCCATAGCACAAGAAATAAAAGCTAGAATCAACCACTGGGATAGATTCAAACTAAAAAGCTTTCTCTCAGCAAAGGAAACTATCAGCAATGCGAAGAAAGAGCCTACAGAGTGGGAGAATATCTTTGCCAATCATACTTCAGATAGAGCACTAATCTCCAGAATCTATAAAGAACTCAAAAAACTCTACTCCAAGAATTCAAACAGTCCAGTCAACAAATGGGCTAAGGAAATGAATAGACACTTCACAGAAGAAGATCTACAAGCAATCAACAGACATATGGAAATGTTCAACATCTCTAGTAATAAGAAATGCAAATCAAAACCACCCTAAGATTCCATCTCACCCCAAAATTAGAATGGCGATTATCAAGAATACGAGCAACAACAGGTGTTGGCGAGGATGTGGGGAGAAAGGTACACTCATACACTGCTGGTGGGGCTGCAAATTAGTGCAGCCACTCTGGAAAGCAGTGTGGAGATTCCTTAGAAAACTTGGAATGGAACCACCATTTGACCCAGCTATCCCACTCCTTGGCCTATACCCAAAGGACTTAAAATCTGCATACTACAGAAATACAGCCACATCAATGTTCATAGCTGCTCAATTCACAATAGCCAGACTGTGGAACCAACCTAGATGCCCTTCAATTGATGAGTGGATAAAGAAACTGTGGTATATATATACTATGGAATATTACTCAGCCATAAAGAATGATAAAATTATGACATTTGCAGGCAAATGGATGAAATTGGAGAATATCATGCTAAGTGAGATAAGCCAATCTCAAAAAGCCAAAGGACGAATGATATCGCTAATAAGTGGAGGGTGACACATAATGGGGGGGAGGGAAGGGTTAGAGTTAGGGTTAGGGAGGGGGGCAAGTATGGAGGAAGGAACTACTGTATAGAGGGTAAAGAGGGGTGGGAGGGGTGGGGGGAAGGGAAAAATAACAGAATGAATCAAACAACATTGCTCTATGTAAATTTATGATTACACAAATGGTATGCCTTTACGCCATGTACAAACAGAGAAACAACATGTATCCCATTTGTTTACAATAAAAAAAAAAAAAAAAAAAAAAAAAAGAAGTGGGAGAGCTGGGTCCAGGCGTGTAAGCCTGTGGTCCTAGCAGCTCCAGAGGCTGAGGCAGAATGATCGTGAGTTCAAAACCAGCCTCAGCAACAGCAAGGTGCTAAGCAACTTAGTGAGATCCTGTCTCAAAATAAAATCTAAAACAGAGCTGGGGATGTGGCTCAGTGGTTGAGGGTTGAGTGACCCTGAGTTCAATCCCTGGTACACCTCCCTTCCAAAAAGTAAAAGATAAAAAAGAGATGGGAGGAAGCTATTTGTCCCTTCCACCATGTGAGGGCACAGAAAAGTCAACATCTTTGAAGAAGAGAGCAAGTCTCTACCAGATACTGAATCTGCTGGAGCTTTGATCTTGGACTTCCCAGCCTCCAGAACAGTGAGTAATCAATTTCTGTTTTTATCAATTGTCCAATCTAAGATAATTTTGTCACAGCAGCAGGAACAGACTAAGACGCTATTCTTCGAACACCAGCAAAAACCTGAAGAACACTCCAGTAACCATTGTTGAATGTTATTTACATCAAGGTTCAGAATGAAAAGAGAACCCATACCATGAGGATCAGGGCCTTTGTTATGGAAACTAGTTTGCAGTTGGAAGAGTGAACAAGGGGGAACGTGAGGCATCCCTGAGGTAACAAAGGCAAAAGGCCCCCACCACTTCCAGGCCTCACCAGCACCCACAAGGGAGGTTTTCAACCCAACTGCTCAGGATTTTTCTACAGCACTTATTTGCATGTACCAAGAAAAAGAGAATGGAAGTATTAGAGGAATAAAGGAGTTTGGTAAAAGAAGTGGGAGTCCATTTAAGGTTTGACATGATTCTTAAAATTGGGAGGGTAACAGCAGCTAGTGGAAACTGTGAACAGCAGCCAAACGGGTGTGACCTGGCAGAGGCTGCTCAGTCCCTAGGTAGGGAGAAGACTCTGGCCAGAAGAAGGTCTCCAACTCAGAGAGGTGAGGTTTGGGCTCAGTTCTTTTCGGTGATCTCACGTGCAAGGAGAATGAGCTGTTTATTCACATTTCTAGATCACACTCTCTAGGAGGCCATTCTTGCCATTCAAGCCTTGTGGGGATCTGGCACCAGCATTACCCATGGTGCCTTTGGTGTTGGCAATTTTCATTCCTCCAAAACACGTTTTCCCAGAGGGCAAAAGTGTGAGACAGAGACAGAATGTGAAGAAGCTCTGTGGAGAAAAATCTCACTGTGCTTCAGAGAAGTTAGCACTTAGTGGTGTTTCAAGAAAAAATGCCAGAGTATGAGAATAGGTTCTAGTGTCCCCTGCTGGCCTCACCTAACCTCATCTGAAGGGATGATGAGTTGGAGCGAATAAATGTCTTCTGGTACTTTTGGGGGAATTTCTGGTATTTTCTGTTCTGAGCTGTAAAAATGAAAGAGAAACTTATTACATACAAGCAAAACAAATGGAAGTGATAGATTTATAAATGGTAATAGATACTCCAACAGCATTGATGTGCAAATACTGTCTTCTGCATTGTAGATGCCAAGATCAAAGATTTTATTTTAAGGAAAAGGTGGTAGATGATTAATCATTCAGAAATCATCCAGTTAATAGATTATCTAGGCCATTTGATGTCTCCATTTCTCTATTTACACGTTTCCTTTTCTCATTAATCTCTCCACCAGTGTTAGCGCTCTAATAAAGTACTTGGGGAATGGTGTTATGAGCCAGTATCTGTAAAACTGATTGGCTTTCTTCATTATTAATGTCTTTGATAAAATACTTGAAATAAGACAGGTTGAAAAAATGACAAAAAAGTAAAATCCAGAGATCATTTGTGGATTTTATTATTCCAGGTCTCTCCTGTTCTCCATCATCCATAAGTATCTGTGATTAAAATGCAAACCATTCACAAGTTTGAGGAAGTTAAATTGCTTCTGTAATGCAATAATTTCTTACCTGAAGAAAAATATTCTTTATATCACAGATTCTCACTTTAAGAAAAAAATTGACGTTATTTAAATGTTTCTGTGAGATGAAACTTTAATGTTGGCACTTCCAACTGAGGTTTCTTATTCAGAGTGATAGTGCAGGGGGACTAATAAGGACAGCCACACATTGCTTAATGACAGGACACATTCTGAGAAATGCCTCACTAGGTGGTTTTGTCCTTGTGCAAACATGACAGTGCACTCACGCAAACCTAGGAGGTCAATCACTCCATGTGGCCTCTTGATGCGATCAAGAGATGCCAAAGCATGAGACGTGTGAAGCTGCCGCAGGGTAATACAGCATCATGCTTTATGGTAGATTTTTTTTTTTTATAAGCAGAAGGAACACACTCTGTAATAATAATGAAAATATAATCTAGTAAATATGTAAACCAGGAACATGATCGTTGATTGTCACCATCAAGTGTTATGTATTTTACGTAGTTATCTGGGCTATACTTTTGATGGCTGGCAACACAGTGTGTTGTTTGCAAGCCAGCATCACTAGACTTGTGAGTAACGTGTTGTTCTCTGATGTCACAAAATTTGTCTGGGGCATAAGAATTTTTTATCTCCATTATAATCTTACTAGACCAACTTTGCACATGTGGTCCGTCATTGACCAAAACATTACGTGGCAAGGACTATACAGCCAGAAATTTTCCAGAACAAAGAGCTCTTAGAGAGTAAAACCCATCCTTCCTCAGGGGAAGCCACATTCAGGTGAACACTTTGCACATGGGTTCCATAAGCCCTCTACAGGCGGCCTAAATGTAATCATTTAAGGAATCCTCTCCTTGCCTCTGCATGCTTCTCTCATATAGAAGAATTTCCTTTTTGATTTGCTGCCTGTGATTTTGACGATGTGTTCTTTTGAATTAACAATCTGAGCTTCCTTTTAAATAGCAGATACTTCTGGATGGGTTAAGCAGTCAGTGCCATAAAAGAATTGGGTGAGGTGATTGCTTACTGGAGACTCCAGGGCTTCTTGGGGCAGCATTTCTGGAGCCTTTGTGGCATGGGGTAAGAACCAACATGCAAGCTGCATGGAAGTTCTAGGACCAACTTTTGTCTTTGGAAATTTTTCCCAGAAGGTATCTAATTGCTGATGGAACTTTACTTCTAGAAAGACTATCTCTGATTTGCAGAGCTAGTGAAAACATCTTTGGAACTCTATTTTCAATTAACTGAATGAATGTTTATTAAGACATGACAAAGGGCTGAATATTGAGTCAGGTGATACTTTATTGAGCACCTGTTATGTGACATGAGTTTTGCTTCCCTCATCTTGCTCAATCTTCTCTTCAACTCATTTTGGAGTGAAAAAAACTAAATACAGAGAGGTTTGGTGACTAGGCAGGAAGTGGCAGAGTTCGGGATTCAAATCTAGTTCTACAGGGCTTTCATGGCCCCTGAGTTTGAGTGAAGTGTTCCCCAATTCTAGGATTATAGCTAATGTCAATTAAGATCTTTAACTAAATTTGTTACAGCTTTGTCTTCTAAAGCCATATTTCTGGCTTTTTATTTGGTTAGTGTGTCTAGAAAAGAGTTACTATTGTGGCGTAAATGGGATCATCTTTCTATAAATACATAGCACTTTTTTTAAAAAACCTGATTAATTACATGAGGGGGAAATGTCAAAGAAAGCCTGATGCCAGGTATTATATACCTCCCTTGAGTAAAATAATCTTCTGTAATAAGGTCAGGAGAAGTTTTTAGATGCAAATAGCATTCACAGAGGATGAGAGATCACAGAACTCATAGTTGATGTACAGACACTGCTGTTTAAAAACATTGAGGGACATTTTGTTAAAATGTGAAGAACGGATATTTTTTACAAACAAATATATTTAATAAAGCTGTATCCATCAAGTGGATTGTGAAGAACCCATATCTAGGAAGATCCTGACAGAAGACTAATACTTCCATGTAATTGAAGTAATTTTTTACTTTTTCCATAATAACTTAAGCATGCCAGCACACAATAGGAATAACCTTATTCTCTGCTAATTGGAATGCAGAAGTCTGAAAGAGGCATAGATCATCTTAATTGGAAATAAGGTTTATGATGTCGAGATAATGGCCTTTGGTTTAGTAATTTGGAGCGAGTTCATTTAGAATGAGAAACAAACCTACTACCCAGGACTGTTTCTTCTAGTTCAGCTCCATGAGCCCACATGGTTTAGTCATCTCCAAGGACAAAGCAGCACTGTGTGAGAAGGGCCTGAGCTTGGGTCAACCTGAGCCAGGGCAGAAGGGTGGAGGTGTAGCCCTGTTACTGGGCCCCAATCCTTGCCGTATGTTGCTCCTTCCCTCTTGTCTGCTTAACAAGTGCTGGGGCCCTGAGTTTGCTGATCAATGTTCCTTGGGACACCCCAGACGGAAAGGCACTTCCTGCCCTTCTCCTCCTCCTTCTTCTCTTCCTTCTCTCTTCTACTCTATTCAAACCCTTTTTGACCTGGATAGGCTGCTTTCACCCGTTAGGAGGAAAACACTGGATTATATCTAGAATCACATAGAAGGGTAGGAATTTGTGGACTGACCAAAAGCACCCAGCCTGGGGTAGTGAGCGGAAATTCAGCTATGATTCACCCACCACACCCTGCCCTACTCTGACGAGAGGCCCCACAGCTTCCTGCCAGACACTCTGGGGGGACTGTGTCACGTCAGAGGGGCCTCTGAGGTATTCATCCACCTGGAGAGAGTCCTCTTTTCTGTTCTGCACAGAGGCACACTGTAACGGGTGGTGACTGCCTAAATAATTGTTGCAGCAACATAGTCTTTAATGCTTTTTATTTCAAAGTGCACTTATATATGCTATTGCTTTGAAAATTACAATAGCCCAGAGACTTAAGATGGGCCAGGGACTATTTATCTCTACTATGTGGCTCAGGTATAATATTTCTACTAAGATTCAGACTTTCCTGAGGTACTAGATCTCCATCTTGAATCCTATTGCTGTGATTTTACATTCATTGTCCTTTCTACTGTGCTGTTGTTGGTATTTATTCATAGTGGAATGTGAGTAATAGTATTTTTGAAACTTTTTGTTTTGATACTGTGTATACATGTATGTCAGTGTAGGAAATAGAGTAAGGTTATGTAATTATTATCCACTTAATGGATTTGGTCCCCTCTAAAGGTCAATATCAGGTGTCATGTCTTTTCTTATTTCAGTTTTTGTATTCTAGGCAACAAACTCTGTAGGAAATTTCACTGATTTTCTAGCATTCCCAAACTCCCAGCATCGCAAAATATCTCAGAACATAGAAAAATGATCAGTGGTGAAAATATGTCTTATATTTGGATCTCCTCTAAACTCTCAATATTTCAGATCTGAGTGGACTACTGGTCTCATCTCTGGGCCAAATTCAACCATTATCCTCTTAGCAGTGGATCTTGCCTCTTGCCAGGTGCCCCAAGGTGGGGGAGGGGAGGTGCCTATGGGATTGTGGTTTAGGAATTTGGAGTAAGTTTGTTTAAAATGGGAAACCTCATCTAGAAAATATTTTCCATCCTAAACTTGGGAATTAATGTAAAATTGCAAAATGCTATTTGATTTAACTGTGTATTCCTTTCAAAAAAAGCTTTTATTAGTGCATTGTAGTTATACATAATAGTAGGGGTCATTTTGACATAATCACACATCTGTGGAATATATTTAGCTCTACTTCAGTCCCCAGGGCTTCTCCTCTTTCTCTCTCCTCCTCCCTTCCCCCTATTCTCCTTCCTCTACTCTACTGGTCATCCTTCCATTATCCAGAGATCTCTGATATCTTGGATGAAATTTTGCAATTTGCTTTTCTTGTAGTTGTCACAGTGGGACTGATGGCTCTCGATAGTCTGCTCTAACCCCTCTTACCTTTAATGGAACTGATGGTGGTGATCCAAGGTCCACAAATTCACTTCATGATAGTGTGGTTCAGAAAAGGCAACACACTTGTTTGGATTTGGTAAATATTTGTATTACTCTACAACTGAAGATTTAGCCTGTACTGGGAAGTATGTCTGAAGACATTATCCTTATTTAATCAGATGCTGAGAATGAAAACTATTCTAAACTCAATGGAAAATAGATCATAAAAAGGTAAATGGATGGAACTGGAGAACATCTTGCTAATTGAAATAAGCCAGACTCAAAAAGGTAAGGGTTGAATGTTTTCTCTCATATGTGAAAGCTAGAGCAAAGTAAGGGGGGAAAAAGAGAGGGTGGGGATTTCACAAAAATAGGGGAAGATCAGTGGAGCAAGAGGAAGAAGATTGGCGAGGAGGAAGAAAAGATGGAGAAAGGGAGGAAATGCAGAATGAATTTGACAAAATCATGCTATGTACGTATATGAATATACCACAGTGAATTCCACCTTCATGTATATTTATAAAGTACCAATTAAAAAAAAATAAGTAGCTGGGAATGGTGGTGCATGCCGGTAATCCCAGCGGCTCAGGGGGCCAAGGAAGGAGGATCGAGAGTTCAAAGCCAGCCTCAGCAAAAGCGAGGCGCTAAGCAACTCAGTGAGACCCTGTCTCTAGATAAAACACAAATAGGCCTGAGGATGTGGCTCAGTGGCTGAGTGCCCCTGAGTACAATCCCTGCCCCCTCACCCCCAAAAATACCCAATAAATAAATAGAAGGAATTCTAGTAGAGGAAAGGAAGAGTAATCGGGGAAGGGAGGAGGGTAGGGAAAGAGGAAACACTGGGGATTGAAATGGAGCAAATTCAATCTCATGTATGTAAGATTATGTCAAAATTAACCCTACTGTTATAGACAGCTATAATGCACTAGTAAAAGTGTATTTAGGAAGTACACATTGCTAAATCAAATAGCATCCAATTCTAAAATGTGATTTTTTAATGAGTATCTTTATTTTAAAAAGCATATCCTTTAGCAACTTCATGTTAGTTTTCAAATTCAACAACAATAAAAAAGAAAAAGAAAGGATAGAAAATCCTCAAAGAGATTAATCTTGTGTTGATTAGCTTCTCTAATTAAAAAAAAATCATCCTTGAAAATTCTACTTTACTGAGGCACATTTTTATGTTTATATTTCAATGACTTTTTGACAAATGAATATATCTGCATAACCATCCTTACAGTCAAAATATAGAAAATTGCCTCAAATAGTTTGAGAAAACTCCTTTTGGTATTAATCTCAGATAGACCTTCCACAGCAGCCAAGTACTTAATTACTTTCTCTTCATCCCAAGTTATTGGTTCCTGACTCTAGTGTTTATACTGGCTGCCATTACTGCCTCTGAAATAGTCCTTCCCAGTTTTACTCAGTCCTGAAAGACTTTCTTGATAAGGTCATCTGCTCTCTGTTCCCTTCTTTTTTCTGGAACCTTCTAAACTCTCATGAATGCAGAAGAACTCTATCAACTTGGGCCTATTGATATGATGCTCTGTAAATCTGTTCTTCCCTTGATTTATATTTCTATGCCCTGACTGCCTCCTTGGAACCAGATGTCTTCTATTTCTTTGAAACCCTCCAGAGTTTCCTTTACAGTATTTTCTTCAGTAAGTGCTATCAATAGATATCATTTGCAGAGTCTAAATGAACTTCATTTTCTGAAGTCCTCGACTTACTGCATGCAACCTCTGTGGACCTCATTCCATTCTAGGACTTCTGAGCACATGAGCATGGCACACAGGGTGCCATTAGCTCATTCAGCCTTTCAACGTAATTTCATACCTGACTAGTATGAGATTGTCTTTTACAAAAGCATTGACCCATAGCGCTGGCAGCATCTGTCTATTAGTGTATTCAACACTAAATTGGAATTTTAATGCTAATAATTAAGTAGAATAATATCTCTCTTGGACAGAAGCCATTTCATTCTCTCCTTGTAAGCTACAATGTTATTTGAATAACTATCAAGGCCACAGAACTAGAAGGAAAATTTTGTTATTACAGTGTTTTAGAAAAGGTTAAAAAGAAAGAAATTCAGGTTTCATGAAAATATTTCTGAAAAATAATGAGTGTCCTGAAATGGCATCAGTTACCCAAAATGATACTGCTGCTAAAATGCTTTCCTATCTCTCTTCTATTTTTAATCTAAGTGGATCCTAAAGGAATGCAAAAAAAAAAAAAAAAAAAAAGGAGACAGGTTTGTGTAATCCTTTACCAATATAATTAATTGGTGAATAATCCAGAGTTGATAGAGGTCAGTGTGAGACACAAAGAAGGACATGAAAATAAAGCAAGGAGATTTCCAGTGTGATCTCACATTTATTCATTACTGCTGTTTGTGTGTGTGTGTGTGTGTGTGTGCGTGTGTGTGACATCACATCATTTTAGAGATATGGAAACTCAAAGCAGTTTGATTGACCAGAGTAAGGTCACAAAGAGTCAGAGTCCAAACCTAAATATTGTGACTCAAAGGTTCATGTAACTAGTTTATATTTATGTCTAGTCTAGAGTGGGGACAAAGAAGCAAACCTTGCTTCTTATTTAATGTATCTGTCTTTGCCGAAATATGGGTGAAACTACTCCCATACTGCCAAATACAGATGTGGCAATTACCACTTTTTTGATATTTCTATGTGGTAAGTTTAGTTATCTGAAGTTTCTTGACAGATTCAAGCAGAATGAAGAACACTTGGTCCTCTGGGAAAGGTGTCAGTCCTTCCTTCACAGGGAACTGGCAGGGACTCCCGCCTTTCAGTGATACCTTAGAGCCTTCCAGGCTGTGGCTGCTGTTGGTTTATGGAGCTTCCTCCTAGGGTAAGCATCAAGACTGTAAGGTGCAACCCTGGTCCCAGATTGACAGTACCCGACTTTGTAGGTGACAGAAACCCAGTGAATACACTGAATGTACAAACATGGTCTCTAAGCTTTGGAAATGGGGCCAGGCGGTGATGACAGAGACAAATGTGGTCGGTTTGCCCTCTGTGTGTCTGTGTGGCCCTGTACTAACAGCTTCCTGCTCACACTGTCACTGTTCTTTCTCTGTTTCTTTGTAAAGCAGTGCAATTTGAATTCATAAAGCGAGGAGCCGCTGCACAGGTTAGGGCCTGTCAGGAATGCAAAGTTGTGGCAGTAGAATGTGTGTGGCCAATGGGATTTACATTTTTAAAAAGATAGATTACATAAAATAATTAATCTGGCAGTCATATGGTTGAGATGATGTAAACCTGTAGATAAATAATTAGGAATTAGGAATGCCCAAGGAAGACGTTGCTTGAGTCACAGGAAGACATCTGCAATGCTATTTAACAGTTCAACTGCTGCATAGCCGTTGAAACTGTGAGTGTTCACGATGTGCAAGGCACTGTGTGAAATTTGTGTTATTTAGTTATGAGACAGATAGGATCAACACATTTTAAAAGTAAAGAAGCTGAAATTTGGGGTGGTTAAGTAATGCAAAGTCACCCAGTTACCAAGAGGGCAAGCGGGGCAGGAAGCCAGGTCTGCCTGACTTGGAAGTCCATGCCCTCAAGCATCTCATCCTGGAGAAGGAGAGTGTAAACTGAGGTCCCTACCCTGTGACTTGTTCCTTTTCTCCTTCCAGATGCATTGGCAGAGTGGAAAATAGCATCCAGATTTTAGTCTTGGTTCATTGAAGCTGATTGACTGATTTTGCTTCTTTGGAATCAATTTACTTTTTGTCTGTTTCAGAAAATAGGATTTGAAGTAAAACGAGATCCAGCAGGATTATTTTTAAAAACTGGACACAAAATGGAAACTGTTATTTGGCTGTTTATAGACTTCTCTGGTGGACAGAAATGCAGAATACTCCAACCCAGGGCCTAGTCCTCTTCTGATCTGTACCTGTCCTCCCTACTATTGACCCCCAGACAGCACACAGAGGTGCATCACAGCCCAAGAAATCTCCCTATCAATGGTCACTGATTTGATCACAAAGAGAAATCTCAGTGGAGACTGAGGTTCTATGACCAGTTCCAGAGAATACTGTCCTGTCTTCCTGATCCTTCCCCTGTCTGGGGTTGAGGCTGCCAACCAAGGCTGCTCTAGCCCCCATGCAAGTTGCTCCTGATGTCATCAGAAGAGTTGTGTTTCTGCAGGACTGGGGATGTGGCTCAGAGGTAGAGCTTGATTAGCATGAGCCCTGGGCCTGATCCTTAGCACCGGAAAAAAAAAAAAAAAGTTGCTATTGGATCGACTTTCTCAAATTGTACTTCCTAACTATAGTTGAGAGATATTAAAAAACATAATGTTGTCATCATGATTGCTCCCCATGACTGAAGGAAATAAACCCTGACTTTCTAAAGGTCTACCATTACTGTCAGTTGCTCTGATTGAATTTACTGTTTCCACTGCGAGATTTCTTTTATACAATGATACCATGTCTATTCCTGAGATTTTTATAAGGCATTTGAGGCATTTCAACATTCAAAAACTAGGTCACTTGTAAAACTGGGTTTCTTTACCATAAAAGCTAGGCCTAATCTGGGAGCCAACTTCATTTGATAGAATTTTAAAATGTTTCTTTTGCCTCACAAAACTGATTACGTCATGTTCAATGAGCAGGCATTTCTCTCACACAATGCCTTTGCTGTATTCTGACAGTGTGAATGACAGAAAAGCTTCACACATCTAGAAACTCAATGTAACCCTTACCTTTTTGCTTTAGAAACAATAGGGACTTTTCAGATCCACTTCTACATCCTAGTGAAGGGGAGTGAAAATGAGTAAGTCAAAGATAATATTGTAAGAAAAACCCAAGATGGTACAAGGTTTAGGGGAAAAATGAAGACCTCACTGATGATTAAGATGTATTTATTTGGGAAATTTTATTATTTTCCTAGTGATACTGTAACAAATTACCACCATCAGAGCAGCGTAAAGCAACATCCACTTATTTTCTGACAGTTTTGTAGGTTAGAAGTCTGGGAAGGCTCAGTTTTGGATCTGTGAGACTGAAACAAAGGTGCGGGCAGGGCTGTGTTCTTACTGGAGGCTTCTGTGAAAGAATCCCATCCTCTATGTTTGGTTCCTCTGAGCTTCCAACTGCAGTTCTCGTTTTCTTGCTGGCTGTGCACAGGGCCCTGTTTTCAGTTTCCAGAAGCCCATATTCCCTGTTTCTGGCTGCTTTCTCCATCTGCAAAGTCAACCTGGGTCAGTCAGGTGCTTATCTCACTTCATATGCCTCTGGCTCCCTTTCCTTCCTGCTTCATCTTTATTTTTTCCTCCCATCTTTTGTTGCTGCTGGATCTCTTTTGACTGCAACCAGAGAAATATCTCTGCTTTAAGGACCACAAATGACTAGATTGGGCACATCTCCCTATTTTAAGATCTGTAATCTTAATTTTTCTGCAAGATTCCTTCACAGTGATACCTAGATTCTTGTTTGGTAAAATCTTGGAGGGACATCTTAAGAATTCTGGTTGCCTCAGATATAAATACAGCAAAAGCTGCCGTTAGGGACTCTGGCCAGAGGCGGGTAGACGCAAGTTTTGATTCTGAATTTCATACCATTGCTGCCTTTAATGTTGTTCATTTGCAAGACCATCATCTGATCAATAAACTATGTGGCCAGCATATAGTAACAGATTCTAATATTGTAACCAAATGAAACTTCTACATTTACTGACATGAATCAGTGTTGTGTTGGCTTTTCAATAGATATATGAATTATGGGTGAACCCAAAGATAATCTTTCTCTGTTTGGCAACACTGCCTTACAGGCCAGGATCCCAGAGGTATCCTTCTTATCTCTAAGGCCTGACTCTCTCATCTAGTGCAGCCCACAATCAGAGATGGAGATGGTTTCCTCAGAGACCTTATTTGACAGTGGGAAGGCAGAAGTGGTAACTAGACCAAAGGTCACCTGACAAGTTGTTCAACCTCAAGGAAGGTGAAGAAATAGGGTTTCAGGGAAAAGCTCCCAGTACTAGGAGCAGAAGAGTTTCACTGCGTTTACTTAGCAAAGAATAGAGGAAAGGTAGGGAGTTTCTGTAATGCTCCCTTGAACTCCCTAGTCAATTTTTTGGGACTGATTCCAGTGACTTTTCCATATCTCATCTTTTTATTCACAATCCTCTTCCTTGAATCCATACTCAGAATGTACAAACTGTTCAATACTTTAAAATATAAAAAGAGCATATTTACAAATGAGCTTGGCCTATACTGTTCTGGACAAATAAAAATGTACATGGTTTTCACTTATTTGAGTGCTCTCATGAATTTTGGTGTAAGTAGAATAAAAAATGGAAATAAATACTTTCCATCCACGGACAAATACAATAAACTCTCTGTAATTCTCATTTAATAATACTATATATTCTCATTGAATATATTCTCCATAATTGTCATTTAAATTGCACTTCTCTCCTTCACTGGTAGTTTAACGATGTGGTGGATATGCCTGATAAAGGCCTCAGACACAATCATGGCTTCTGAAGAGAAGCTGAAATCGTATCCAGTTTGGGTGTTGAAAATTATATGCAGATTCATTGAAAATTGGTATCCAATGTTCCATACATACTTCAAAACTTCTGATTTAACTTCTAATGTTTGCTGGATCAAACAAACACCCCGTTCCCTAAATAGGTGATAAATTCCATATTACTATTAGGATTTCAGTGTTCCCTCTCTGGTTTTCTTTGTAGGAATCCATGGAAAGATTTTCAGGAAAAATGACCTTGTTTGGAGATTCAGAACCATCAGGTGACAGTGGAGGATTTGGTCCTGCCTCAGCTGCATCCCAGAGGTCTGTGACAGTGACCACAAAGCACTAGTAGGCCGCTAACAACAGCACTAGACAGGGACCAGCCACTACATGCATGGAATTCGGTTTTATCTGTAAAATATTTAATATGTGATTTAAAGCATGAAGCCTTCTGAAAGACACATAATAGTATAAGTTTTGGTTTAAAACTATATTCAAAATGTGACGGGTCTACCATTTATTAGCTTTGGTTTCATCCTTAAAGAAAAGAGGGACCATACAACATCATGTCCCTGAATGCCCCTTTCTGTTTCCAAATACCTAGACAAGTCAAGGGAATAATCAGCAAGTCTGGACTGGGATGTCCAGATACATGTTATCTTGAAGGACACTCTGGCTTTCTCTCTTGTATGCTGGGAATTAGAGCAAGTTTGTGTTATCTGTAGAGTTTGCTTTCTTGCATGCATGCCAACTTCCTTAGGGTGTTGGTGATACAGAAGGACAAAGCAATCTTAGCTGATGCTGCTTCTGCAATCTGACTATATACACCTGTGGTAACTCAGAATCAGCCAGCACTGGACAAAGAGTGGAAAGGGATAGAAGCCCTATTTTCTAGCCAGGCACCATGTGAAGGAGGGGTGTACCTGCCCAGCCCCACCACGGGCCCTTCCCCATAAGCACTTCCTGATTAATCTGTTAACTGCTATCCCTTCTCTGGGTATCTTCCATGGTCTTTTGCAACCTGTCCCACCAACCTAGCACAACTAGAAGATAGATAGTACAGCTTTGTAAACCTGAGTAAATGTGTCTCTCTGAGCTATGTGTTATCTGTAAAATGAGAATAGCACTTCACAGGATTAATGTCAAAATTAAATGCTGATGCAGGACAAAGGGACGTGGTACGCTCTAGGTAAGTCTTTGCTATTATTGCTATAGCACAAGCCCATCCACCCAGTGCTTGTGCGATAAAGATTTGTGTGTAAACACCAGAAAGAACAATTGTCTTATTAGTTAGCCAGAGGAGAATTCTAATTTCTGTGGCCTCAATATAAGAATATTTTACTATTCACAACAGAAAAAAGCTATGGTGTGATTATCTTGACCCCTAAGGGGATGAGTGCAATTGCCAAGAGTGAAAAGAAGGTATCCACAGGGCTTTTAGTTTATGCAACCACCACCTAGACTGGGGCTGACAAACCGTGCACTGAGAAATTACTGGATTCTACCCTGTACCATTTGATCCTTGTGATAACCTTGGGAAGTGGATACTATGACAATCTACTTCCAGTTTACAGATGAAGACACTGAGGCTAAGTCATCTTCACTGTTGTAGTTGCGTGGTCAATAAGTGCCAGAGTTAACAGTGAAATCCCAGTCTCCATCTACCTCAGACACAAGTCCATACCCACAGCCCTCCCTGAGTCATCCGGCAGGTACTAAGGAAGCTGGGAAGAGATGTGCCGCAGGGGTAGCCTGGTCATTCCAGACTGAAGGACAAGTTCATCTGGAGACCCTGGAGGTGGGGTAACTCAGGCCCCTGACCAGGTATTGGGATAGCACCTCCCTTGTTTTAGTTAAGTAGGGTAGTCAGTCAAGTGAGTTTGAAGAAATGTTTGTAATAATAGGTGTTGTATATTGATTTACTCTGTGTGAGGCAGTCCAATCAATCCCCACAAAGTAGTTATTATTCTCTTATTACAGATGAGCAAAGGGACTCAGAGAGGTAAGGTAGTTTGCTTAAGGCAAAGTTAATTGCAAGAAAGAAAAATACTAAGTATCCCTGAAGCATCCATGATACACAGAATCAGATGGTCATCAAAGAGGCACTTAGGAAACTGGCAGTTGCCTGCTAATGAGAGATGCCTCTGTGCCTTCCAACCCTGTGAGTTCAGCCACAGGGATTTTGAGAAGCCAAAGTTCTTCCTGTGGGGGGTTGTGGAGACAAAAGGCTTATGAAAACCACAGTCACAAAGATCTGAGCAAGTGAAAGCAGTCACTAAGGTCCTTGCTTGATTAGAATAATTCAATAACAGTTGCATAACAAGATGTTTGTAATAAAAATATGCTCATATTTATAGAATTTTCTCTCACATTTGATGAAACATTCAAAACATTTTCTCAGAAAGGCATGGGAGAGAAACACCTAGAGAGAAAAAAAACATGACGTTTTTAGGTTAGATTACAACTTGTCACTGTGAATACATTTTTTAAAAAAGCCCTTTAGAGCTTGCCAATGCAGAGAGAAAATTATGATGAAAAATAAAAGTGAGGTTGAAAAGGACAGAATGCAAAGGCTGCTAACCAAAACTCTTCAATTTGCCTCCCACACAGTCCCTCCGGGTAGTTTAATTGACACATTTTAAAACTTCACAACACAGACTACATTCAACTATATTCATGTTAATTTTAATTACTACAGAAAATATCTTCACAATAAAGAGTGGCTGGCAAGCAGCACCCGGGGCTCTTCTCTTTGCTTTTAAGATGGCAGGACCTCGTTGCTACCTGGCTTGTGACGTGAGCCATCACATCAGACGCCTAACAGAGCTGTCTCCTGTTGGGTAGGAGTTCAGCGACACCAAGATGGCGGTGACAGGGTATTAGAAAGAAGCCCATGGAGGACAAGACAAGGAGGGAATCCTGTTCCTGTTTACAGTAAATCTCATTACCATGACAACTCCTGCCACAGGTTCCAATTTTAAAATGACCAATGGAAGTAAAGCGGGCTGTATTCAAATTAGGTTTTCTTTGTTGTTGTTTTTTTATTGTTTTTTTTTTTTGTTGTTGTTGTACATGACAGTAGAATCTATTTTGATAAAATTATACAAGCATGGAATACATCTTATTCTAATAAGGACCCCATTCTTTTGGGTAGGCACAATGGTGGGATTCGCTTAGGTCATTTCATATGTGTACATAGGAAAATTATGCCAGATTTATTCTACTGTCTTTCCTATTCCTATCCCCACTTCCTTTTGTTTCCCTTTGTCTAATCTACTGACTTTCTCCTCTTCCCCTCCCCGCCTTTATTGTGTTTTAGCTCCACATATCAGTAAAAACAATTGACCTTTGGTTTTTTTGGGATTGGGCTTATTTCACTTGGGATGATAGTCTCCAGACCCATCTATTTACTGGCAAATGTTATAAAGTCATTTTTTATGACTGAGTAATATTCCATCTAATTAGGTTTTCTAAAGTAGCCAATGGGGGAAAATCGGTATGCTCAATTAGGTATCATAAGATAAACCAATGGGAGAAAATGGGGTAAGGTCTTAATCAGGTGCATTTGTGGGAGAGATGCCCCATAGTTCAGGATTATAAGACCCTAATTTCCAGACACGGGGTCCTTGAGCCTCTCTCTCTTGCTTGGCCTACTCTGTTCTACCTATGGAGCACTATCTTCATCTTCAATAAAGCCATATTCTGTTTACTTCTGTGTGTCTTGCTCAGTTCTTTGTTCAGGATACCAAGGACTTGACTTCAAGTGGCCATCCCAATGGTAACACTACACCTCAGTATTTGCTTATCTTGCTTCTCTTGTTTTGTCCAGTGCTCTCTGTTTTTTCTATGTGCTTTATGTTTGCCAGTAGTGAATGAAAAAAAGAAGAAGAAGAAGAATAAGAAGAAGAAGGAAAAGAAGAAGAATAAGACGACGACGACCAATGAGAAGCAAACTCAAAGCTGTCTTTTGAACCATAAACTTGTGGTCCACAAACATTTTTGGATTGTCATTATTATATACTAAGAAAGTTGACAGTTTGTTGAACATTTAGTGTGTATAAGTTGGAACAACCTTAATACACAGGTTGTCTTTAATACACAGGTTAACATCTCTAATATGAAAATTCAAAAATCCAAAATAAGTCAGAGCATTTCAGATTTTGGATTTCAGTCAGGCTACATTGAGATAAAAGTGAATTGGGTGACATTTTTCCCCACATCCTCACCAACAGTTATTGGTTACTTGTATGCTTGATAATTGCCATGCTGCCTGGAGTGAGATGGAATCTTGTGTGGTTTCAATTTGCATGTCTCTAATTGCTAGAGATGTTGAACATTTTGTTTTCATATACTTTTGACTATTTGTATTTCTTCTGTGAAGTGCCTGTTCTGTTCATTTGCCATTTATTGATTGGGTTGGTTCACTCATACATTGCTGGTGGGACTGCATATTGGTGCAACCACTCTAGAAAGCAGTATGGAGATTCCTTGGAAAACTAGAATGGAACCCATATGACCCACCTATCCCACTCCTTGGATAATCCCAAAAGATCTAAATAGCATAGTATAGGAATACAGTCATATCAATGTTTATAGCAGCTCAATTCACAATACCCAAGCTATGGAACAAATCTAGACATCCTTCAACAGATGAGTGGATACACAATGGGATATTATTTAGCCATAGAGAAGAATGAAATTATGGCATTTGCTGGTAAATGGATGGAACTGGAGACTATTATGCTAAGTGAAATAAGCCAATTCCAAAAAAACCAAAGGATGAATGTTCTTTCTGACATGTGAATGCTAATACATAATAAGGGAGGTAGAGGGAAGAATAGAAGTTCACTGGATTAAACAAAGGGAAAGGAAGGGAAGGGAGATGGGATGGGAACAGGAAAGACAGTAGAATGAATCGGACATCACTTTCCCATGTTCATATATGAATGATATGACCAGTGTAACTCCATATCATGTACAACCACAAGAATGGGAAGTTATACTCCATGTGTAATATGATATGCCCAAATACAGTCTACTGTCATGTATACTAAAAAAAGAAAAATAAAAAAACAAAAAACAATAGGAGAAGGTAGATAACAGGTGTGTAAGAACTCTTTGTATTATTTTGGAACTTATTTCTAAGTTGAAAATTATTTCAAAATAAATGTGTTAAAATATAAAAAAAACGTGAATTATATGGTTCTAGCAAAGAAATTGTGTGACCAGTTATAACATCACCATTGTGACTAAGAAGAAAAATATTCACCAGTTTAAACTTATAATTGTAAAGAAGGTCGTATAACATAAGATCCAGTGAAGTGCAGCTGAGATAAGCCAAAGAAATGTAATTGTGGAAAGCAGGGGCATTATTTAAATTATTTATAATTTTTTACTTCTATTAAAGTAATTTATAATTAAATGCCAGGTTAATTTACCATTTTGGGAATAACTGGTGATATTGGAAATTGAGATTTATGGGGACTATTAGGGGTTAAACTTAAGTGACTATATTTGGTCTGATGTGTTTACTAAGGCAAACCCTTAAGCAAGTGTGCTCTGGAGTTGGTTATTTTTGCTTAATAGATATATTTTAATAATTTTTTAAGTCTATTACAGTGAGCTTGGTAAGCGGGATGGGAGGGTCTTTGGACTGGAATTTAGACGTTTAATAAGAAAGCAGTACACTGAACTTTCTTTGGTTAAAATTTTGAATGTGTAATTTTTTTTCCCCCTAGAGTACTTAAAACATTTTTCCACCTCACATTTCTTCAGAGTTGCTATGTAGAATTTTTTTCAGCAACTACTTCTATTCTTTCCTATATTGTTCAATAATTAGAGACTTCTGCATTAGTTCCTCATATTTATTATAGGAAGCATCCTTTGTAAAACTATATTGCATTATAGAAATAAATTAGTTATTGATGAATAGAACCTTCATAACTAGAATGTGTAGGGAACACATCATAAATTTTTTCTCCTTAACACATTTAAAAAAGCATTAAAACAAATGACAAAGAACTTACTAAATGTTTATGACTTTGGTTTATGCTGTGGGCTAATGGGATGAAAGGCTAATCCATCAGTTACTCTTATTGCATTTATTATCCTGGATCACATTCTACTATCCTGCAAATTTCTTGTATCTTCTCTTTTCCCTAAAACAAAGAAAAGTTAACAATACCAGGAAACATTACCTTAAATTCAGGGTTGATGTATATGGTGAGAAAAAGAAGCTTAATGTAGAAAGAACAAGGAGCTCTGGCATCTAGAAGCTGCTCTTGAACCTCTAAACAGGCCACTTCAATTTTGGATCATATTTTCTTCTTTGTGTCATGCTGCCTGCTTTATCTGTGACATTGCATAGATGGTGTCCTGAGAGAGGAATTCTGTTCTTGTTTACAGAGAACACTTTGTGTTTATTATAAATCATTCAGCACTTATATTTTTAAAAAGTGCTTTGCCATCAATATTAGTTGTTTTTATTTCACATTTGACAACCAGCTCAGGGAGACTGAGCAGGAGGATTGCAAGTTGAAAGTCAGCTTCACAGCATAGCAAGGTCCTCAGCAACTGTAGTGAGAACCTGTCTCACAATAAAAAAATAAAAGGGGCTGGGGATGTGGCTCAGTGGTTAAGCACTCGTAGGTTCATCATTGGTGCCAAAAAAAAAAAAAAAAAAATCATATTTGGCAACCAAAATGTGACACTTGATATCGATTATGTCAATAACGGTGCCATTTTTAATGGGAAAAACCCCATGATTGGTGGTGATTGTAGTAATAGATGTTTCATTAGCTGCGGTATAAAATTAGGTAATAAAACCCAACTTCCATCTTGGGCTTAGAGGAGGCATTGATTACATCTTTGTAAACACAGGTGTTCTTTACAGCACTGTGCTCCAGAGGAGGACCTGGGCACTAACTGGAAATTGGCTGGATGTTGTAGACAGTTGGGTTCTACTGTCAGATTAGCAACCAGCTGATTTTGACATTTAAGAGGTGAGTTAACCTCTCCTGGATTTATTTTCTTGACCATAGAATGAGAAGTTCTTTTAAAATTGGTGTCTTTCAAACTGTCTTGAGTCAAAATATATCAGTTTTATATCTTGATGCCCTAGAAGCTCCTGGGCTGGAGACCTGAATCATATTATAGAGCAGGGAGGCCCCAAAGAAAGAAATGGCTCTTCAAGCTACACTGTGGTTCAGAAAGTCTGCTTTTATTTATTTATTAGGTTTTTCTCTTTCTTTTTGGTGGGGGAGGGATTGTCCGTTTAAGGAAGAAAAGAAAAAACAAATGTTGGCAAACTCTATCCAAGACATATCTAGGTTATCTTCCAGTGTTTTAATTAAATACTTTGGAGCCATAGAAAGAAACTGCAACATGATAAAAATGATCTAAAAAATAAACACCTTTAGAGGACCAGGCCCACCGGCCTACCTACCCACTCCCCAAGCTTCATCGCCTCACCTTTTGGTTCTGCATCGACCAACACATAATAATCCAACACCATCTTGGATTATTTCTGAAGCCAAAAAACCACCATCTTTAGGTGGGGAAACTCCATTCTGGGACACCTGCTGGAGACTAGAAGCTCATTATCAAGTACCTTTCATCCATCAGGCTACTGAAGACTTTGAGGATTGAATAGCATATTACTGTTATAGATTTTTTAAAAAAAATTTTAATTTAAATTTTTTTCACTTTATTTTCCTCTTATTTACCTGTTTCCTCAGAGTCTCTTTCTCCCTTTTCTCTTGCAAACAACCAACTTCTTTAAATTCCCCTTTCACTCTTCCTATGACCTAGTACCCTCTAATACTCACTTCTTATCCCATTAACATTACATCCTATACCTCTCCCCATCTCTTTGTCTATCATTAGAAATTGTAGACCTCATTGCAAACCTATTGTTTGTACCATCGATAATAATCAAACTCATCCTCTCTGTATATTATAAAACTGTTAACATCTTAATCAGGGCTATTTGGTTTAAAGTTGCATATTGTTTGTATTGGGAGCTGATAATATTGATCTCCCCCTTAAAGATTGAGGTATTGGAAACCTGCAGGGTCACTATAAGCTATGGGGGAAAACTGCAATACCTCAGATCCACACTACTAGAGGGGAAGATACATGAAAAAACAAGGGAAGAAAGCACCCCAAACAAACCAAGATTCTCTACTAATAGAATCCATTGACAGCACAGTAGAAGAAATGTTAGAGAAGGAGTTTAGAATGTGCATAAATTAAAATGATCTGTGAAGTAAAGAATGATAGAAGAGAGCACATGTAGGCAATGACTGATCACTCTAATAAACAGAAGAGCAAATGCAGGAAGCAAAAAGTCATTTCAATAAAGAGATAGAGATTCTGTGGAAAAAATACAACAGAAATCCCTGAAATGAAGGAAACATAAACCAAAGTAAAACTCAATAGAAAGCATCACCAACATACTAGATCACTTGGAAAACAACCTCAGAAGACAAAAATCTTTAATCTTGAAAATAAAGTGACCACACAGAGAAGATGGTAGGAAATCATGAGTAGAACCTCCAAGAATTATGGGATAACATGAAAAGACCAAATTTAAGAATTATTGGGATTGAGGAAGGCACAGAGATACAAACCAAAGGAATGAACAACCTATTCAATGAAATAATATCAGAAAATTTCCCAACCTGAAGAATGAAATGAAAAATCAAATACAAGATCTTACAGGACACCAAATGTACAAAATTACAACAGATCCACACCAAGGCACATAATAATGAAAATGCCCAACATACATCATAAAGATAGAATTTTAAAGGCCATGAGAGAAAAGCATCAGATTACATATAGGGGAAATCAATACTGATATCAGCAGATTTCTCAACCTAGACCCTAAAAGCTAGGAGGACCTGGAACAATATATTTCAAGCTCTGAAAGAACATGGATGCCAACTAAGAATCTTATACCCAGAAAAATTAACCTTCAGATTTGATGATGAAATAAAATTCTTTCATGATAAACAAAAGTTAAAAGAATTTACAAATAGAAAGTGTACACTATAGAACATTATCAACAAAATATTCTATGAGGAGGAAATGAAAAGCAACAATATAAGTCAGCAAAGGGAGGAACTACACTAAGGGAAAAACCAATCAAAGGAGAAACTAAGGCAAGTTAAAAACTAAAATAAGCAAAAATGATCAGGAATACAAATCATATCTCACTAATCCTGAATGTTAATGACCTAAACTCATTAATCAAAAGACATAGACTGGCAGATTAGATTAAAAAGAAAAACTCAACAATATGCTGCCTTCAAGAGACTCATCTCATAGAAAAAGGCATCCACAGACTAAAGGTGAAAGGATGGGAAAAAACATACCACACAGACTCAGTAAAGAAGTGGGGGTTTCCATCCTCATATTAGACAAAGTGGATTTCAAGCCAAAGTTAGTCAGAAGGGATAAGGAAGGACATTTCATACTGCTTAAGGGAACCATAAATCAACAAGACATAACCATTGCAAATATCTGTGCCCTAAACCATGGAGCATCCACGTACCTCAAACAAATCCTTCTTGATTTCAGGAATCAAATAGACCACAACACAATAATACTGGGAGACTTTAACACCCCTCTCTCACCACTGGAAAGATCTTGCAAACAAAAATTGAACAAAGAAATTATACAACTCAATAATATAATCAATAATTTAGACTTAACAGACATATATAGAATATTCCATCCATTAACAAGTGAATACATTTTTTCTCAGCAGCACATGAATCTTTCTTTAAAATAGACCATATGTTATTCCACAAAGCAACTCTAAGTAAATACAAAAAAATAGAGATACTACCTTATATTCTATCAGATCATAATGGAACAAAATTAGAAATCAATGATAAAATAAAAACAGAAACTAACCCAACACCTGGAGACTAATAATATGCTATTGAATGATGCATGGATAGCAGAAGACATCAGGGAGGAGATAAAAAAAATTCTTAGAGGTAAATGAGAACAATGATACAACATATCAAAATCTCTGGGACACTATGAAAGCAGTACTAAGAGGAAAATTCATTGCATGGAGCGCATTCAAAAAAAGAATAAAAAGTCAACAACTAAATGACCTAACATTACATCTCAAAAGCCCTAGAAAAAGAAGAACAAATCAACACCAAAAGTAGTAGAAGACAGGAAATAATTAAAATAAGATCTGAAATCAACAAAATTGAAACAAAAGAAACAATTCAAAAAATTGATAAAAAGTTTATTTTTGAAAAAAATAAACAAGATTGATAAACCCGTAGCCACACTAATGAAGAGAAGGAGAGAGAAAATTCAAATGACTAAAATTCATAATGAAAAAGGTAATATCATGACAGACACTATTGAAATACAAAACATAATTAGAAGCTATTTTGAAAATCTATACTCAACAAAATAGAAAGTTTTGAAGACATAGACATGTTTCCAGAGACATATGATCCTCCCAAACTGAATCAGAAGGACATATGCAATTTAAACAGATCAATTTCAAGTAATGAAATAGAAGAAACCATCAAAAAAAGGAAGAAAAGCCTGGGACCACACAGATTCTCAGTTGAGTTCTACAAGACCTTCAGTGAAGAATTTATACCAATATTCCTCAAAGTAGTCCATGAAAAGAAAAGGAGGTAGTCCTTCCACATTCATTCTATGAATACCTGATACCAAAACCAGACAAAGACATGTCAAGGAAAGAAAACTTCATACAAATATCCCTGATGAACATGGACACAAAAATCCATAACAAAATTCTAGCAAATTGCATACAAAAACATATTAAAATGATAGTGCACCATCATCAAGTGGGGTTCATCCTAGGGATATAAGGTTGGTTCAACATCTGGAAATCAATAAATGTAATTCATCACATCAATAGACGTAAAAGTTAATAATCATATGATCATTTCAATAGATGTAGAAAAAGCATTTGATAAAATACAGTACTGCTTCATGCTCAAAACACTAGATAAACAGGGATAGTTGGAATACACATTAACACTGTAAAGGGTATCTATGCTAAGCCCATGTCCAACATCATTCTGAATGGTGAAAAACTAAAAGCATTCCCTCTAAAAACTTGAACAAAACAGAAATGTCCTCTTTTACCACTTCTATTCATCATCGTCCTTGAAACCTAGCCATAGCAATTAGACCAAAGAAATTAAAGGGATATGAATAGGAAAAGAAGAACTCAAACTATCACTATTTGCCAATGACATGATTCTATATTTAGAGGATCCAAAAAGCTCCACCAGAAACTTTCTAGAACTCATAAATGAATTCAGCAAAGTAGCAGGATATAAAATCAATACGCATAAATCTAATGCATTTCTATTCATAAGTGATGAATCCTCTGAAAGAGAAATTAGGAAAACTACTCCATTCACAATAGTGTAAAAAAAAAAAAATACTTGGGAATCAATCTAACAAAAGAGGAGAAAGACCTCTACAATGAGAACTACAGACCACTAAAGAAAGAAATGAAAGAAAACCTTAGAAGATAGAAGATGGAACGATCTCCCAAGTTCTTGAATAGGCAGAATTAATATTGTCAAAATAGCCATACTACCAAAAGTGCTATACAGATTCAATGCAATTCCAATTAAAATCCCAATGATGTACCTCATACAAATAGAGAAAGCAATCATGAAATTCATTTGGAAGAATAAGAGACCCAGAATAGCCAAAGCAATCCTTAGCAGGGAAAGTGAAGCAGGAGGTAACACAATACCAGAACTTAAACTATACTACAGAGCAATAGTAACAAAACCAGTACTGTATTGCACCAAAGTAGACAGGTAAACCAATGGTACACAGTAAAAGACGCAAAGACAAACCCACATAAATACAGGTATTTCATACTAGACAAAGGAGCCAAAAAACATACAATGGAGAAAAGATAGCCTCTTCAACAAATGGTGCTGGAAAACTGGAAATCCATATGCAGCAAAATGAAATTAAACCCCTATCTCTCACCTTGCACAAAACTCAATTTAAAATGGATCAAGGACCTAGGAATTGGACCAGAGACCCTGCACCAAATAGAAGAAAAAGTAGGTCCAAATCTTCATCATGTCAGCTTAAGACAGACTTCCTTAACAAGACTTCCAAAGTGCAAGAAATAAAAGCAAGAATTAATAAATGGGATGGATTCAAACTAAAAATCTTTTTCTCAACAAAGGAAACAGTCAGTGTGAAAAGAAAGCCTACAGAGTGGGAGAAAGTCTTTTCCACATGCACTTCAGATAGAGCACTAATCTCCAGAATTTATAAAGAACTTAACAAAATTTTACACTAAATACACAAAGAACCCAATCAATAAATGGAAAGGAACTGAGCAGACACTTCACAGAAGACGATATATAGGCAATTAACAAATATATAAAAAGGGTTCAACATCTCTAGTATTTAGAGAAATGTAAGTCAAAACTACCCTAAAATTTCATCTCACTCAAATTAGAATGGATATTATCAAGAATATAAGCAATAATAAGTGTTGGCGTAGATGTGGGGAAAAAGATACACTCATATATTGCTGGTGGTTGCAAATTAGTGCAACCACTCTGAAAAGCAGTATGGAGATTCCTTAGAAAACCTGGAATAGACCCACCATTTGACCCAGTTATCCCACTCCTCTGTTTTTACTCAAAGGACTTAAAATCAGCATACTACAGTGAAGCAGTCACATCAATGTTTATAGCAGCTCAATTCACAAGAGCTAGATTGTGCAACCAACCTAGATGCCCTTTGATAGATGAATGGATAAACAAACTGTGGTATATATATATATATATATATATATATATATATATATATATATATATATATATATGATGGACTATTACTCAGTCATAAAGAATAATAATATTATGGCATTTGCAGGTAAATGGATGGAATTAGAGAATATCATGCTAAGTGAAAAAAGCCAATCCCCCACAACCAAAGGCAGAATGTTTTCTCTGATAAGTGGATGCTGAAACATAATGGTGGGGGTGGTTAAGGGAAGAATGGAGAAATGTTGGATTGTGTAGAGGGAAATGAGGGGAGGAGAGGTGGTTGGGGAAGGAAAGATGGTGAAATGAGACAAACATCATTACCCTATGTACTTGTATGATTAAATGAATGGTGTGACTCTACTTCGTGTACAACCTGAGAAATGAAAAGTTGTACCTCATTCGTGTACAATGAAGCAAAGCGCATTCTGTAAAAATTTAAAAAAAAAATTAAAATGCCTTTAGAGGAACACAGACAAATTCTTGTCCATTTGTGTCTTTAGGTTTTACGTAAGACTCTGGTTAATGCTGCAGATGGAGTAAGGCAATTTAATAGTTTAACTGACATTCTCTTTACTAATTACTATAGACAATATTTATCTCTGTGAATCTAATGATGCCGAACAGGCTATACTTGAAGTGACTCATATTGAGTTTGATGAATTTAAACAGTTTTCTCGGTAATCATGTCCTGATCTTTAATCAATTTCACTATCTGATTTCATTGGAAACATTTGGTTTTGGTGATCACAATTACCAACACATACAACTTTCTTAGTCTGACTTTTCAAAATTTTACATTTTTTGGAGGTATCAGCAGACAAGAATATTTGAAAAAAAAATAACCTCGAGGTTTGTAGAAATGGCAAGGGTAGAGGAAAAGAGAAAAAAAAGAAGATTGAGCAACAGAAAATTTACAATGTATCTAAGATATACAGAGCTCCTTGGCACTTTATTCAGTGTGTACTTGAAGATTTTCAGAGATTGGAGCAGGTCTGCAGAAACCAGAGTGAGACTTGCTTCTCTGATTTGGACACTGCGATACTGTAACCTAGATATGGAGCAGGGGAAGGGAGAAGGTCAGCCTGATTTCATTTCCCTGAGGGTTCACACCCTTGCATCTGCCACCAGCCTTTTCACACTGCTGGGCTTCTAGGGTACCAAGTCTGCTTGAACTGATCTGTTTTGATTTCTAGAGGAGGTGGCAGGCAGCCTGTGGGCTTTTGATACCCTGTGTTTCCTGTGCTCCTCTCTTCTAATAAGCCTGTCCCTGAAATCTATTGATATTTTGCCCCAAGAAATCATCAGGGTCAGGATATTCTGTCCTTGAGTTTAGGAGGGTCTCTGCAGCCCACAGTCAGGAAATGTCATTGCTGCTAAACAGGGACCATACATCCCAAGGCCATCCCAGATGCAACATGAAAGAGGTCAGGCTCATACTGTAAATAAATTCCTGTCACACAGCAATGTGTCTCTTCAGGTTGAACAGTAAATGTTCATGGAGATGAGCAGCTGCATGTATCTTAATTCTACTCCTAGGATTCTGGACTTTATTAGTTAATTTTTGGAGTTACTGCCTGTATGTGTTTAATGGAACATAGGGTACATCAATGATGGGGGTATAAACTTCCATAGAAAAATTTGTAACAAACCATTTTGAATGTTGTAGATGGTAAAATCTCCAACATGTCACAACATATTACATTTAATTCCCTTTATCTTAACTGTCCAGATGTTAGTAGCTGGAGTCAAGCCTGCAGTCTCAATTCTGATTCTTCAGCCATTTAGTCAGTGTTTATAGAACTACCCAGCTGTAAAGATACAAAAATGAAGGAAGTTGGTTGCCTCAAAGAACTCGCAGACTAGCTGGAAGGAGAATGATACAAAAATAGTTAAAATATAAACTCCAAATGCTATCCCAGGGTTTCCCAAAGGGCAGTAGAAACAGGGAGGGGATTTCCTGGGGAGTTGGGGAAGGCTCCACCAAGGAGGTAGTACCTGTGCAGATTTTTTCTCAGAATAGTTTAATTCTAGGTAGAAAGAGAAAGGAAAAAGGAACTACATTACCAATGGAGGAACAGCTATGTGCAAAGACCTAGAGATGTAAAAGAACCCTACATATATGAGTAATTGTGAGGATTTCAACATGACGTAAGCTTAGGTGTAATTTGGGAAGTGGGAGGATATGCAACTTGAAAGGTCAGAATGGTTCTTTTAAGGCCAAGGACATCAGACAGCCCACCTAGCAGAATCTTCCTGTCCCTGACCATCCAAATGTAGGCAAGATCTGAGCTCTTCCTATTGTTGTGACACACCCCTATGTGTGCAACCTGGAGTGCTATTCTGGATAACCAGGTGAACTTTAGTACTTCACTAAAGTCTTCTCGCTTTGAGAAAAATGTATATTCTGTTGCCATTGGATGCAATGTTCTATAAATGTCTGCAGGTACATTTACTCTATAGTATGGTTCAATTCAGATGTTTCTTTCCTGATTTTTCTGTCTGGATGATCTGTTCATTGAGAAAGGTGGGTTGTTGAAGTCCCTCACTATTGTTGTATTGGAGTATATATCTCCCTTCAGATTTAATAATACTTGCTCTATGTATTTAGGTGATCCCATGTTGGGTGTGTATGTGTTTATAATTGTTATATCTTCTTGTTCAATTGACCCTTTTAACAATATATAATTACCTCTGTCATCTCTCTCTCTCTCTCTCTCTCTCTCAGTTTTTAATTTGAAGTCTGCATTATCTGATATGACTATAGCTATTTCTGTTCATTTTTTATTTCCATTGGTGTGATATATTTTTTTCCAATCCTTCTCTTTTAGTCTATGTATCTTTATCAATGAAGTAAGTTTTTTTGTAGGCAGCATATAGTTGGGTCTTGGATTATTTTTTATTTTTGTGCATTTAAGCAGTCTGTCTTTTGTTGCTTTTTATTTTTGTAGGAGCAGTTTATGTCTTTTGATTTGTATGTTTAATCTGTTTATACTTTAGTTTATTATTGATGAGAATAAACTACTTCCTTTCATTTTGTTAATTGTTTTCTGCTTGCTTTGTGTATTTTTCGTTCTGCAGTCTTCTTGCTTTGAACTCTGGTCATGAGGTATTCCTCATATAACAATGTATTTTAGAAGAAGCCCTCGTCTTTGACCTTTTCCACTCATTAGGGAGACTAATCATATTTCTCTTTGTTTGATAGTTTGTCAACATTATTTTGTGTTTTTATAAAGCAATTGATTTTAAAATCTAGCCTGGACATTTTTCATTTTATTTCATAGTACTAAACATTTGCTTTATATATTCCACAAATACATGCAAAGAGGAAAAGGTCACAGGGAGAAAACTTTGAGATAGGTTGACAGAGTGTTGTCTTATACGAATTTGAATTCTTACCACTATTAAAAAAGATCATTGCGACTCCTGAGTCACACAGTGAAACATGAGTTCTGGTCAATTATTTCCAGCAATATCAGCCAAGGTTAAAGTGTTCACAGTGTCTCATGAGAACTGTTAAAATTAGCACAGAAAGGACACAAACATAGAGAGAACAACAGTGTTTTCTTTGTTTGAAAAGGAGTTCTGTTGGATATGACATAGATTTCTACTGGGATGGAAGATACTAGAATGGATTTCTAAGGATTCCTGTACCCTCTTTGGACATTTTGATCTGAATGCAGGGATGCATTTATTTAATTATCAGTGCCCACAGATTGCATTCTTTTTGTGTCATAAAGTTAGGGATACAGTCTGAGCAAGAAATAGGAAGATTTCATGGAACTGCAGCCTAATTATAATATTTAAGTAATAAAATTATAAATTGAAGATTGGCAGATATTAAATAAACAGATGATGTGAGAGATGAATACTCAGTTGGTGATAGTCGAACAAAGTTTCTGAGGAGGTTGCTTGTGAACTGGAGGATAAGCCATAAGAAGAAACAGGGGAGAGCATTCTGGGCTGAGGGGGTAATAGGATCTAAGGCCTTGAGGCAGTAATGAAATTGAATTGTTTGAGGAACAGAAGGGAGCAAGGATGAGGGTGGGAGATGAGTTTGTAGAAGGACAAGGGGTAATGTGTTAAGGGTCCCCACCCTTCCTACCTACAGTGATACCCTGGGAGGGCCGCCAGGACTCAACGCAGTAGTACTCATGCCTGTGATTTATTATACCAAAAGCAGTCAAGGAAAAATCAGCCAACTATATAGGACAAAGTCTAGATGAAACCAGGCCTGAGCTTCCAAGAGTCCTCTCCCAGTGGAATCACACAAGATATGTTTGATTTCCCTTGCAGTGAGTTGTGACCCCTGGCTGGCCAGGGTTTTTAATGAGGGCTGCTCATATAAACATCCTCTACTTATCACATACTAGAATCCCAGAGTCCCCGACAGAAAGCAGGTGGTTAGCATAAACTACATTGTTTGTACAAAGAGTTGAGGCTCAGTGAGCAACTCCTATTAGTCTAAGGAATGGTGGGGACCCTCTTGAAATTCAAGTGTGCACGTACCAGTCAAAGGGCGACCTTGCAGACAGGACTAGCTAAGGATAAGCTGTCTCAGGCCAATGTGGTAACTTCTTGCAAAGGATGTTTTGCTGTACAGCAGAAGCACCAGAGAAACTCTGCTGTGCTTTGAGCAGTGCCACTGTGGCTGACCCATGATGACCTAGCCTAGTACCTCAGAAAACAACTGGGATTTCTGGAGAGAAGTGCAGATAGAATGGCTTTGGCTGGGCTGCAGAATATCAGGAAGGGGGGCCTAGTGTCAAGTTCTCATCTTACACCTATGTGATGGTCAGGTGTGGGCTCTCAATGACTCATGTGTCAACTTCGAGTTATATCCACCATTGGCCCATGAAACTTGACTAATCCTCAAAAATAGAATGGAGTTTCACTCCTCTCTAGGTGCCCTTGGTACCTTGAAGCTTCCATATCCCACGTTCCATTGTATTGCAGCTATACCTGTGGCATAGTTAGTACACAAGTAAAAATATTTCTGCTGACTCCCCTTGGGTTCCTAGTAAAGAGGAAGGACCCTTGGTTGGGGAAGAACTTATTGGCCTGGACTTTTCATGATTAGAGTAATAGAGCTTTAGAGGCTTATAAAAATCTTGAATGGCAAGCCAGGGCCTTCAGCTGCTCCTAAAAGAACAGATTCAGATTAGGATATGATATATTTTGGATCTGCAAGGTCCTCACAGGCCCTTATGATCAAGGCTTGGTCCTTAGCCTGCAGTGCAATTGGGATATATGAGATAGTTCAGAAGATGGGGCCCCGTGGAAGTAAGTCAGGTCATCGGGACATGCCTTGAGGTTTATTGGGAACCTGGCCCTTCTTTCTCTCTTGCTTCCTGGCTACTGTGAGGTAAGCAGGCCTCCTCCACCACACACTTTTGCCAGGGTGTAATGTGCTGCCACAGGCCCAATGCAGCCAGTCCAAATGACCATGGACTGAAACTTCAGAAACTGAGCAAAAATAAACATTCCTTCCTTAAAATCTGACTTATCTCAGGTAGTTTTCACAGCAATGGAAAGCTGACTGACGCAGAATATTAGAGGAAGGGAAGGTGGTAGGGAGAAATAAAGAAAAAAAACAATTGCTTATTGGCATTGGGATAGGAAGAAGGGAGATTTGAAGGAAACAGGTGCTATGAAGAATGGGACGAGGAGGGAAAAAACTCTGGTGGGACTGCTTTGGGTCATTCCGTGTAGAGTCTCTTATTAAGTGTTTCTTTGAAATATTTGGTACATTGCTTCTCGGCCTTTTGGATAAGATCAAGTGTAGTATCTGTTCTTATCAGTTTAATATTTGGTACATTTATAAACACCTTTTTAATATTTTAAATTTTATTTACTGTCATCTGGAGTATATTTAATCACATCATAATTCAGAAACATGAGGCGGTCTGGGTCTGTCACATTACTGAGCTTGTTTTCCTTTTATCTATTCTGGAATCAAGAATGCTTCTGGAAGACAGGAAATGCAAAGTATATTTTGCCCATGGTGGATACTAACAAAGATTTGGGTAATGAATGTACATGCACATACACTAAATGATGAAAGAATAATGATGTTGTTTTGGAATATGCCCAGCAATTGCAATTTGAGTAATGACAAAAGGAGAAAAAGATAAAAAAGAATATTCCTGGGAGGAGCAAGTAAGCTGCATCAGATGCCAAACTGCTGTCTAGGTGAGAGAGCTGTAGACAGGGAGAATTTTAAGCATCATTTTGGAGAATTTCAGATGACCTAGAAACAAGATTTTGAACAGCTCTAAAAGGAAGGTTGATATTCTCATCCATTTTCAAATTGGAATTGGATGTTTTTGAACAAAGCAACAACTCGCATAGTGAGGTCTAAAAATTCACAACTAATTGGCTAATGTAAACTTTAGCAGCAACCCCAAACTGGTCTTTATGAAGACTCAGAAAATTGATAAAAAATAATTTCAAGGAGGGTGAGAGGGGGGCATGAATGGAGGAAGGAGGGACTGTATAGAAGAATAAGAGGGGTGAGGGGAAGAAAAAAATAATAACAGAATGAAGCAAAAACTATTACCCTAGGTAAATGTATGATTACACAAATGGTATGCCTCTACTTCATGTACAAACAGAGAAACAAGATGTATCCCATTTGTTTACAATAAAAATGAATTTGAAAAAAATAATTTCAAGCAATTTTGTTATAAGCTGGTGTCAAAATTTTATTTCATGCTTGCTGCAAGCAAAGAGATCTTGCTGGACAATTTAAACATTTGCTCTTGAAAAGGATATGTTATAGGAAAATTGAATGGTTAGCTGCAGTAGTCTTTATTTGATTTGATGTTGACATGACTCCCTTCCAGTCTACTAATCCCTGCTGAGAAGCAGCAGCAGGCTAGAGCACAGGCAGCAAGCACAGGTTGCAGCCTCAATGGCTGCCATGCCCAGGTGGGCCTGAGGCAGTTGTGCCAGGGCAGAGGCAAGCCAGGTCATGCAGACCTGTTGTATCATCGCAGCCCAGCCAGGTGTCATGCCTATTCCAAATAGAGCTGCAGCTCCAACTCCTGAATCCCCCAATCCCCAAACCCCTGAACATCCACCAACCAACCAGGAAAATGGAAGAGGGGCAAACCCAAATGGAGATTGCTAATCAATAGTGTTGATACTTTCCAAGACTTGATTGACACAAATTTGGACCAATTGCATTAGTACTTTTCCAACATGATTAGCATAAATTTGGGTCAATAGTGTTGACTGGAATGCTATATAAGCTTCTACACTAGCGTACTCAAGGGGCAACCCCTATTGAGTCCTTTCTCACCCTGGGGGAGAGCTGTCTTTTTTCTTCCCACTTAAATAAATCTTACACATACTCTTCCTCATCTGTGGATTTGTGAGACAAGAATCTGGAAAGAAGAAATTGGTAGTGAGCTGCTGGGGTCTGCTGTGACACTGGAGGGCACAGCTCACCATTAAGAACTGCAACACACCAACTGATAGTAGTGGAGAAGACTCTGGGTTTGCCATCTGTGACCCTCAGAGCTGATGCGTGCAGGTATCCCCTGCTTTGATTCATTGCTAACACTAAAATGGGCAGCATACAGGCCCTGGCATCTTGTCTATGGCAAATGCTGGGCCAAACACAAACAATTCCCAGTTTTTCATCTGCACTGCCAAGACTGAGTGATTGGATGGCAAGCATGTGGTCTTTGGGAAGGTGAAAGAGGGCATGAACATCATGGAAGCCATGGGGCGCTTTGGGTCCAGGAATGGCAAGACCAGCAAGAAAATCACCAGTACCGACTGTGGAAAACTCTAATGCATTTGACTTGTGTTTATCTTAACCACCAAACTATTCCTCTGTAGCTCAGGAGAGCACCCCTCCACCCCATCTGCTCACAATATCCCATAATCTTGGTACTCTTGCTGCAGTTCTTTGGGTTCCATATTTTCCTTATTTCCCTCCCAAGTCTAGCTGGATTGCAGTGTTAAGTTTATGATTATGAATAAAAACTAAATGACAAAAAAAAAAAAAAAGGCTTTCTTGACTGCAAAGGCCTGCAGCTTTTGCAGACCTCACCACAGACTCCACCCACCAGCAGAAGCCGAGAAACTCTGGTTTCAATATTATAAAAAGCTCTTCTGCTTATATATTGTTAAATTCTTGCAAACAGGTAGCTGAGGGTACTGGTGGTAAGTTCCCAGAAGAGGTCTTAATCTAACTAAAATCTATCAGAAAATTACTTAATTATTTATACTCAGGGAAGTCGTAAATAATCTTATGATGTGATTTTTTTCCCCTAAACTGTATTTGGGACATTTTTTCTCCATAGTAATAAAGAAAAAAAATGTTTTCTTTCAGTTGCACTGGTGTGTATAGATACAATGGATACACAGAGTGCATAGATCCATAAGTAAAAGGAAACTCCTATGTCTGTGAACTATTGCACTTGGAAAAAGAATCATCACTGGGAGCCATGGCCCCACTTGTCTCAGTAATACGTCATTACCAAGTGTTTGTTTAAGTAGGTACATCAGGTAGAACCCTCACTGAAAGTTTATATCTTAAACTAGTTTAAAAATAACAAAGTTCATGATAAGAAAGAGGAATGGCTTATGGAACCCAAGGGCAAGAATGTAGCTGGGCATAGGAAGTTGTAGAAGCTGAGTAGGTACCTGTTGGGGATCCAGGGAGCATGCTTTCTGGTCTCTTGATTTGCTTCTTTCTGTACATCTGTTTTATCCTTTCTTGTAGAACAACTTTTCCTGCTCTTGGTCCATTGGAAGACGGCAGCCATCAGCTTCCAAGTTCGCAAGGTCTAGCCACACTGAGGAACTAACTCTCTTACTTGCTACCCGTTCCAAATTTCTGGGAGACTGGACTTTTGGTTTTCTTAGATCATTCTCAGTCCACCAAACTGAGGCCAGAGAGTTGAGTTGTATTACAGGGAACTTTTGCTGTGTGTCCTCCTGATAAATCTGGGAAGTTTTTAGAAAAGGAAGAATTGTTAGAAGGTAGGTTGTGTTAAAAGAAAAAATTCAGACAAATTGAAATTAGCAGATTGTGTTAGCTCTTCTCTATGACCAAAATACCTGACATAAAACAACTTCAAGGAGGAAAGGTTTAATTTGGTGCATGATTTCCGAGGTTTGAGTCCAAGTCTGCTGACTCCTTTGCTCTGAGTCTGAGGCATGGAAAATACATTATGGTAGAAGGGTGTGGTGGAGGGAAGCTGCTTGCCTGATGGAGGCCAGGAAGCAGAGAGAGAGGAAGGGGCTGGGACAAGATATAGTCATATGGTTCCCAAGAGCACACCCCAGGGATCCACTTCCTTTAACTAGAGCCCGCTTTCTTCAGGTTCCACTACCTTTCAATAGTCCACTCAGCTATGACCCTTCAATAGATCATGATCCAATCACTTCCTTAAAGTCCTACCTCTGAACTCTACTGCACTGGGACCAACCCTTCATCACATGAGTCTTTGGGGGGCATTCCCAGATGAAAACCATGACACAGCATTTATTTGAGCAAAGAAATGTCTAATTAGGCATCGGTCTGGACTGACAATGGTCCAGAATGCTCTGTCTTGCAACATGTACTGGTTGTATTTAAAATCAGAGAACAGAAAATTACATAAAGAATGACTTGATTGACTGTAGTTGGTGTTTGCCTTATATGGTCATGTTTTGTCAGCTTTCATCCTGACTAGCTAGAGGTTCCAATGCTATGATTGGATGAGACTTGGCTACTGGCTACAGGAGAGGTTATGGTCTGTTTGTACAAGTTAGGTTTCAGTTCACTATGGAGAAATTCTTAGGCCAAACTTAATCCCATTGAACAACTGTTGTACACTTTAACCAAAGTGTATAACATTAGATTTTATAAAAAACAAACAAACAAAAAAAAACAGGATTTATTATTTCAAAATTCAATATAGGAAGGAAGAAACGAGTTGCCACTGACCAGCCTTAGAAAGCAAAAAGTTCCTTCTTAGTTCTGGAAGATACCATGGAGTGTCACCCTTTACAGTGCCTCCGACACCTGGCCAATCACCAGGAGCAGAGTTAGTGTTTTTAAAAATAGTTTCCCTGGCTCTTTCTCCTGTTATTCTGATTCATTAAGTCTGGAATGTGGCTTTAAAAGGGTTCCTTGTTGAGTATCAAGCAGACTTGTTAACCAGTGATCTCCATACCTGGCCTCTGGATAGCAAAAAAATCTTACTTCAAGGTTTTTCTGGGAAAGACATTCATGATATGAATCACTCATTATGCTTATTGTTTTGGTCAGAGACTCAGAAATGTTTTCTTTGAAACCAAATGAAAATTTCCTCTACAACTGAACAAGGCATGTTTTGCCTTGTATTTATTCTCTGCCTATTATTTTCTTGCTTCTACCCAAAACTTTCTAGATCTTTATAAATACTTCCTTTTCTGGAACTATAGAGATCTAACATATACATGCATTATTCAAATTCAACTTTGGGTACCTGAACAAAAATATTTTTTTTAGGACACGCTAGGAATTTTACCAGACCACCGTTCTATTTCTCTCTGAAGGAGCTGTGACCCTCCCAGCAGTAACTTCGGTCTTAATTAACTAGGTCGAAACTTGTTTAGCTAAGAGGATGTGCTGGATGTTCTGGGATATTCTCTAGAGAAGCTCAAAGAAAAGGTAGCTTGTGGGGTGAATGCAATTTCCAGGAACCAACATTTAGTACCAGAGAAGCAATACTATCAGGCTGTGGACCGAGGGGGTAAAGTTAAAGACAGGTGCTAAGAAGAGAGATTGAGAGCTGGAGACATTAGAACAGGCTGGAAAAGACAGGTACGAAGCATGTCTAGGCAGGATGGTGCATTGGGCAGGGAAGAGAACAGACTTCTTGGTGTGCCCTCTCACTGAGGATGCAGGAGGTGGTAGGCAGGTGGGCTTGCTTATAGATAATGGCTTGAAAGTTGAGCAGAGGTTGGATATTAAACAAGACAAAACTTACCAACTGGTCGTTCACTTTATGCACACACTTGCAAGATTTGTTGAATCTCTGTTCTATTTCCAAACCCATTTTCTATTATCGAACTCCCACAGCCTATTTTAATTCCCCTGGGACTTTTCTATTTATTCTTTTGGTATTTTCACATTGGCATGTTAATCAATCCTGCTGTGCTCTGGGCAGTGACATATCAGTCTTTAGTGGAAAGGCTCAATAATACTAATTGACTTATTAAATGTTTTCTTTCTTTTCCAGGAAGTACAGAGGTACAAATAAGTGAGGGTACAAGTAAGCTGTGAGAGAACATGGAACCATAATAAACCTTTTCCAGAAACCTTATCCAACAGCATTTCATTGCAGTGCTGTAGAGAAGTTTGAGTAAAGGCCTTTAGGTCTGGTGAGTGGTAAGTTGGAATAGGCTTTGGAGGAAAATAAAGAAAACATTTAAAGGATTGAACAATTGAAATCCAAGTCCTGTAATCCCAGCAACTCAGGAGACAGGCAGGAGGAACTCAAGTTCAAGGCCAGTCTCAGCATTTTAACAAGACCTTCAGCAACTTATTGAGACTATCTCAAAAAATAAAAAGGGCAGGGATGTGGCTCAGTGGTAAAGTGCCTCTGGTTTCAACCCCTAGTAGCAAAAAAGAAAAGAAAAAAAGAGAAACCCAAGGAGTGAGATCGTATGAAGGAATAATCTGAGGAAATGTGTGTTGTTTTGGGGGTCTGTCTTTGCAGAGACAAGACATATCTTCCTGGAGCATCAGTTTATGCAAATATTGGTGGGAAGTGTAGATTATGAATTGTGAATCAGATATAACTATATCACTGAGTGGAGTGTAAAATTCTTACATATTGTTAATTTTAAACATAAGATTCAAAGAGATGTCAACCCCTTGCCTGAGCTGCCATGGCTTAGCTTTCTTGGTTCTGGGTATACATGTTTGTTTTCTTCAACCACCAGGAGGTATTTGAGATTTTAGTTACAGTAGGAAAGCTGGTGACCAGCTTTCTACCAGCTTGATAGACCTAGAACTATAAGTTACAAAGAGAATTTTAAGAAGGACTTTTATTGAGGGCGATTATAAATAAATCAGATTGTCAAAATGAATTCAGGAAAAAGTAACATGGAGAGTAGCTGATAGGTCACCGTCACGCCTCCGGGTGGGCTCTTTCTGAGCCAGTAGAATGGTGGGTGGTTGTGTGCTTCTTTGTTTCGTTTGGGGTGCTGAGGATGAACCCAGGGCCTCACACGTATTAGGCAAGTGCCTGTCACTGAGAAGCACTTCTTTCTTTTGATGTGTTTCTTTGCTCAAGTGGAATCACGGTTAGGACCTCTTGCTGAGGATCTCAGAGGATAGGGTTGATACTGATATGTTCAGAATATTGTTATATTTAGACCTATCTGGAAACAAACTACCAAATTACCGAGCTATGAATCCTGGGTATTTTTATACCAAAAAAATTATCTGATTTCAATAGCAAAAGAAATACAATGTATTTAAGTGAAAAGTAAATGTCATGCTCTTCAGTCTCACTTTTTGGAAATAACTATAGCTAATGCTTTCTTCTATATCCTTCTGTATGTTTTCTATGCATATAACAGGACACAAACACACACATACTGTTCATTTTATTCACATTTTTTCAGCTTTCTCTTTTCGTTTGTAACATCTAGGAAATTCACCATATGATTTACTTGTTTTTTTTTTTTTTTACTAGCAAAGACAGTTGTCAAATTTTCTGTCATGTGGTCATACCATTCATTACTCAAACTAGCTTATATTGCAGGAAATTCAAGTTGGATGGTTGATGCAGCAAGTTGCATGTATCCTCCCTCTCTTTCTTCCTCCCTCCCTTTTTTCCTTCAGCAGTGCTGAGATTGAAAGCAGGAATTTGTTCACTCTTCCACTGACCTAAATCTCTAACCAGTCTTAAAAATTTTTTTTCAGACAGTGTTTTGCTAAAGTGCTGAGGCTGGTTTCTAATTTGTGATCCTCCTTCCTCAGTCTCCTGAATAGCTAGGATGATAGGCAAATGGCACATGCCAGGCTTTATTCCTATTTCTTTCTAATGAAGAGAATTCTGATTTTATTCAAGGCATCAATATCTTCAGTCAAACCTATTAGTGTCCCCACACTCCCTTGGGGGTGGGGTGGCATGTAACACAACTTAATTTAATGGAATTACAATATCCCATTTTATGGGCATATCATAGTTTATTTCGCCAGTCAAAGGAGGCCAGTAAGTTTGGACGTGGAGGTTGTTGGTAATATGGGTTGAGTCAGAGGTACATTGTGCATTGCCAGGATGATTCTTACAGTTAATCATGTCTCCATTTTCTTATGGATCTCCCTGGTGCCTTCCCTGCCTGTCTGTTTATGGTGTCTGTGACCCGAGGTCAGCTTCCCATATGTGTGTCTGTGTCTGTGACAGTGTGGATGTTATTTTCATTTGCATTCTGCCTGGCTCTGCTCTGATGACTGGGTTAAAGGAGAAGAGTGAGTGAAGTCAGTCACTCTCATGGGGAGCAAGTCCACCCAGGCCGCAGGCAAATTTATTCTGTTGCATCTTCATATCCAAGGTGGAAGAAATTGAGGTCACACATCATAGGCAGACAACAGACAGAATTCCAAAGTATTTCTAAGCAATTTCACTTTGTTGAAAATAGGATGCAGCACAGGTGTGAGCAGGAGTGGTAATCAGGAGACGATAATCAGAAGGTGAGGAAGCCACTTAATAGAATGTAAGCTAGCATTAAGCAACTGGCATGGCTGTACTGGTGTGTATCAACTGGATATCAGTTGGGGTGCAGGGAAATGGGATTCTCCTCCTTTTTATCCTCAGGATCTAAATTAAGAGCCAGCTGGACTCATCCCAGCAGGTTCTTATCTCTTCTAACCAGTTTGCAAGAATCAGTGTTCCTAAAATTCTCCTTTTACAAAAATATCTCTTGGATTAACATCATCAATGGTTATCTATTTTTTAAAGGTCCAGAATTCTGAACTTGAATGCATTAGTTAGAACTCTTTGGGTTACAAGTACCAGGGTCCAATTCAGACCACATTAAACAATGGGAGGTTTCTAGTTTACATTACTGGGAAGCCTAGGATGGAAGGCTTCAGGTGTGTTGGGGTTCAGCCTCAGTGGTATTGTGAAGGTCCTTTAATAATTATTTTGGTCTCTGTTTGTCAACCTCATTCTTTTCATTGACAGATGATCTTCTTCCAAAAGGGCAGGGCCAGCCTTGTGGCCTTGCAACCCTTGCTTAGTTTTTTTCCTGCCTCACTAGCTGCTTCTTTGTAGACTTCTTTGATGGATCCTCTTTCCTATTCTTACTGTAAAAGTTGGAATATACCAGGGATTTTGAGCTTGGATTGTTTCCTCACTTTTCCTTTCTGTCCTTGATTTCCTTGGTGACCTCATTCATTTTCATGGTATTAAATTTCATCTCCACCATGATAATATCCACACACTTTTTCCCAGCACTGATTTCCCCAATGTGTCTGGCTACCACACATCTCCACGGGGATGTCCAAATGGAATATCAAACCTAACACACCTACAGCACATTTTATTCTTTGCCAGCCTCCCTACTCTGCTCCTATTTAGTATCAATTCTACTTTCAAAGTAGAAGCCCACTTTTCAATTCCACTTTTGTTTTTCAAAATCTATCTCGAGTCCTTCAGCTTCTTCTGTCTTTACTACCATTCTAATCTAAGACACCCTATCTCTTGCCTGGAGGAGTATAATAATTTCTGTATTGATTTTGCATTTTATCCCCTTGTAGTCCATTCTCCCCAGAGCAGACAGAATATGATTTTTAGAATGGTAGGTCCTGTTATTCTCCTGATTTAACCCCTGCTGTAGTTTAGATCTGAAATGTTCTCCAAGGTCCAGGTATTAAAGGCTTATTGCCCAGTTTGTGGCACAGTTAGGAGGTGGAAACTTTAAGAGGTGGGGCCTCTTGGAAGGAAGTATGCCCTCGAAGGGAAAATTGGAACATGAACCTCTTCTCTACCAGCTTCTTTTTCTTTCTGGCCACCATGAGATGAGAAGTTTCCTCCACCCACATGTTCCCACCATGGTGCTCTGCATCTCCACAGGCCAAAAGCAATGGGTCAACCTACCATGGACTGAAACCTTTAAAGCTGGGAGCCAACATAAACCTTTCCTCCTTATAAATTGATTATGTCAGGTATTTTGTCACTGTGACATAAAGTCAACTAACACAGCTTCCTCCCTCCATTGTCTGTCTTCCTGTCTAATTTAGGACAAAATCTAAAGTCCTTATCCTTTCTTGGTAAATCTTCATCCTATGTTCCTTACTCTGTGTTCCTACTCTGTGTTCACCTTTTCTCATATTCACATCGTCCAGAAGACTTCAGATATACCAAGATTTTTTCTGTTCCTTAACATTCATTAAGTCCTTTGAGTGAACACCCTTCTCTATTGGAAATGTGCTTTCCTGATTTTTGCATGACCCTATCTCATCATCCCTATCAACTAATCTACCTTGTTACAGAGGCCTTTCCTAGGCCGCCCTCTCTAAATTTCCTGTCAACTCATTTTACATCTCTGCATCATCCTTTCCACCCTTTGATAATATTCTCATTTGAGGGTCTTTGTATGGCAGGTATAAAGTCCTGGAGAACAAGCCCTTCCTCTTACCATTGAGCTCCATGCCCAGGACATTGTCTTGAACATGGTGGGCTCTTCATGGTGCTTGTTGAATGAAAATGAGAAAAGACACATTATGGGAAGATGACTGCTTGCCTACTTTATCTTTCTTTAAAGATAGCATTTAAACTCAAACCTGAGAATAGAACTTTGAAAAATCTTCCATATAATCCATTTTTTTGAAGATGAAACCCAACCTTGATTAAGAAAGTCTTTTATTCTTACTAATGAGTTATTGAAAAAGAAAAGAAAAAAGAAAAAAAGGAGGTATAGATTCTCATTTACTGCATTCCTAACTTTAGATGAATAATTAGCATCATATAAGTATGAACTCTCAAAAAATAATTGGAGTTTGAAGTCAATAAAAAATTCCATGATCATAACCCTCTTCTCTCTTTTTCTTCTAATCATAGGTTTTGGGTACATGCAATGAAATTTTAAAAGAAGAAAAATTATTCAGTTAATATTATATATATTATACCACACTAAGAACTGTACAGATTAAGTGATAGGCACATCTTCATTCTCCCTGATAGCATCTAATAGGCTAAGAAGAAAAAACTCCCTTGTGATCAAGCATTAAATTGTTGATGACGACCAAAACCTGGAAAAAGCCATAATTGAACAAAATTATACCACTAACCAGACAAAAGCATGTCTGGGAGATAATAGTTGGAAACTGGGCATCTGGTGGGGCTGCACCTTTTGGTGAAGTGTGAGCTAGATAAACTTATGCTGGAACATTCATAGTACAGAATCTCTGTGGTCAACAGAAGACTATATTACTCCTTTAAAGCCCCTTTTAGCTTAGAAAATGGAAAACAAAACCAACACAACTTTCTTCTACATCTGTTTTACTCGGCTTTTCCACCACTGTGACCAAAAGGCCTGACAAGAACAACTTTAGAGGAGGAAAAGTCTATTGGTTCTCACAATTTCAGAGGTCTCAGTCTGTAGATGGCTGAATCCATTGTTCTGGGCCTGAGGTGAAGTAGAATATCGTGGTGGGAGGTTATGGTGAAGGAAAGCAGCTTAAGATACAGCAACAAGGAAGCAGAGATATAGTAACTCAATAGGAACAAAATAGAAACCGCTAAGGTAAGCCAGTGACTTACCTCCTCCCGCAACATCATATCTGCCTACAGTTACCACCCAGTTAATCTATTCAAGTGGATTAATTCACTGATTAGGTTCAAGTTTTCATAACCCAATCATTTCACCTCTAAACTTTCTTGCATTACCTCACACATGAGCTTTTGGGGGACACCTCATATATAAACCATAACAATCTTCAACAACAGAAGCCAGATAGTCTCATACTGCTGACTGTGCTGGTCTTAAAACTGAGAAAGAATGAGCCTTTCTATTTGAGTGCTCCCTTTTTATTTGAGTGATCCCTGCAACATTCTGCATGGGACTTTGTTCAGCATCGAGTAAGAGAAACTGCTGATCCAGTTGACCTTCAGCAGGCTGTGGTTCAAGAACCTCTATAAACTGAACTCCCTATAATTAGGCATTTGTTCTATGTGGGTCTTGCACAGGTGTCCACTGGGGTCATGCTTCACTTTTTCCCATTATCACAGACCCTTGGGAAGGCAGGACAACCCTTGGAAATATGCCCTTCCCTGTTGGAAAATTATATGCATCTGTGTGGGTGTGTGCACATGACTGGAAGGAAGGCATAAATTAGTCATTATTTTCTGAAGGACAAATGAATCCCCAGTCATCCTCTATAATTAAATACCTGTTATGAACAGTGGGAGAAACTGGATCTGACAGATGAGTCGGTGACGTCAAGGCCAGTGAACTGCGAGTGTCAAATTTGCCAGAAGGATTAGATGGATGACTTCATCATTTGTTTTTTCCATTACAACTGGGGTTTTCAGATAAGACAAGAAAATATTTGACTCTGTGATTGTTTATATAACCAGCATTTTGAAGAAACTAGTGTGATTTAATAAAAGTATAGCTTTTTATTCTCTTCCTTGGCTCTGTGACTTTTCTACTGACTGGCTGTTAGGTAATAATACCTGGGTCTGTCCATGGTTATTTTAAGTTGAAAATATGGTATCAATTCAGAAAGTAGGTATGTTCCACCCAGGTTCTCTGAATTGAAGCTGATATTCACTCCTTTCCCACCTCTATTCTGGCTGGAGGCTTGTAGGCTGCTTCTCTGTGCTTCTCTTCCTCTATTTTCCCTTCTCTACTTGCTGGCCCATTGTTCCTAATCTCTTCAGGGTAGGATCTGGGAGGAGTCAGGAAAAAGGAAGGTGCTAAGTGAATTAGTAGTGGAAGTTACCTTTGCATTCTGCGGACCTGATGTGATGTTAAAGCGGATTGGACTTTTACGGGCTTTTTGGTAGCTGGGCTCTATTCTGCTTGCCTCCTTCTTCTTTGCCCCAGACTGAGGTATCCAGAGCAAAGTTAATAAAGTGCAGCCCATAGGCCATCTTGCAGCCATCTGGCCTAACACCTGTGTTTGTAAATGAAGTTTTCCTGGAACACAGTCATATCCACTGGTTTATGGAATTGCTTGCTTATGGCTGTTTTGTGCTGTAATCAAGGAGTGGAGTTGTTGCTACAAAGACCATACAGCTTGCAAAGCCTAAAATATTTACTATCTGGCCCTTTCCAGAAAAAAAAAATTGCTGACCTTTCTTTTAGCATTTGAGTAGGCAATTCCTTCTGGAGTCAGCAGGCAGCCAACTTTTCCCTCCAGCCTCTTGTTTCTACGTTCCTTCTAGTTCTCTAGGAGTGCTGTGGCTGACCTGACACTGACTTTCTTCTGTGGCCACTCCCGTCCAAAGGAAGCTTGCATGCAGCCTTGCCTCCAACTGTAGAAAGACAGATCACCTATTCACAGACTTTCGTCAGGCTCACCATACAACCTTGAGAGTGAATGTGGGAATAGATAGTCATTGGATTGCAATAACTTTCTGCAAAAAGAAGTCTTTATAAATCTTCCACCTTTGTACATTCTTAATCTGGCTGAGCATCCAAACATCATGCACTGGGTTTTGCAATTTCTTTGTAAATACTGTATATATACAGTGTGTTATATTCACTTTGGCATCTTACATTCATACTTTGGGTAACTTAGTGCAAGCTTCAATGTTAGCATCCTATGAACTGTAATAATCTACATGTTTGGGCAAGTAGATATTCACCAATACAGTTAGATTAAAATAATTCAGTGAGGATTTCAATGCCCAGAAACATTTTTTTATTATGAGTTGACTACTCTGTCATTTAGGAATTATCCTCTTCATTTCTTCCTCCAATATAACAAGTCTTCCTTCCTCTCTCCCTCCCTCCCTCCCTCCCTCCCTCCCTCCCTCCCTTCCTTCCTTCCTTCCTTCCTTCCTTCCTTCCTTCCTTCCTTCCTTCCTTCCTTTCTTCCTTTTTAAATTTCTCTTTCTTTCTTGTTATTTTGATACTGGGGATTGGATCTAGAGGTGCTTTACCAATGAGCTAAATCCCCAGCCCTTATTATTTTTTATATTGAAACAGGGTTTCACTATTTGCTTAGGGCTTACTAGATTGCCCAGGCTGCCCTCCAACTTGAATCCACTGTGTCAGCCTCCTGAGTGGCTGGGATTATGAGCATGTGCCATTGTGCCCAGTTTATAGTAAACTTCTAGAGGACATATGTTCAATGTCACATGAATTTACATAAAGCAGAAGTAGCAAAATGTTTTCAAGTTCCAAATCCTTTTCAAATTAATTTATGATCTTGAGATATTTCTTTTAAATTAAAATAAATTGTTATTTTATATAGCATGTGATAAAAAAGTAGTTTTCAGTAAAAAATCTGTTTTACTTATTGTATTTTGATGTCAATGTTAAATAACTCAAAATATTAAGAGATTTTATTTTTACAATTGAATAAAATGACACAAGATATTTAATATCCTTTATTTCATTTAAGAATATAAGAAATATTTTAGAAAGTAACATGTTTTATTTAGAAAGTAAACATTTAAAAATGTACATTGACATGGAAATAGACATATTTTTCTTTTAAAATTTGATGCCCAGATTTTTAACATTTGAACTATAAAAATTAACTTGTTAATTTTAAATTTTTTCCTTCCCTTAATTATTTGATAGGAGAAAAAGTCTCAGGCTGTTATTTATAAGCATGTCTCTAGAAATTACATATTTCAGATATGGAAGGTTCTTATTTCATTGACTTAAAAGCCAAATTGGCTTTTAATAGTTGCCGTATTTTACTTTTTAACATTGATTTGTTTTAAAAGCACTAAAGAGATCTAACACAGTGTAAAACATTTTGATCAGAGGCATGTAACCTATAAATCTGATGAAAAGAATTTTATGATGGATTTCCTGAAATAGTATAATGTAATACTATGTTGGAGCTCCACATTGATTTAAATTTTAATATTTCTATTTTCTTTTGCAGTGCTGGGGATTGAACCCAGGGCCTTGGGCATGCTGGGCAACTACACTACCACTGAGCTACATCCCAGCCCCTCAACATTCATTTTCTTCAGCCAATAATGGCCCATTCAGAGTATGAGGTAAATGAAACATGTCTAAGGACGAGCACATTGTAAAAACGTGTGATGGTCCAGCCCAGTGTAGTGGACAGCGGTAGTCCTATTTCTACTGACAAGGTGGCTCAATTGACTGAGTCTTGAGCCCACTTATCTAATCCCGACAACAACGAAAACAAAAAGAACAAAAATTTACTTAATTCCCATTTGGAGGCTTTCAATTGGGGTTTTAAAGGAAAAACATTTAAATGAACTAATTTATTCATTGATTTAAAAAAGAGATGGAAATTATGTAGAGGCCATGACCATCTTTAACACCATGAACTCTGGAAAAAATTCATGAGCCCCAGGTTGGGAATCCTTCTGACGAGGAGGCCCTTTGGCAGGCTTGTGGGGAGTAAATTGGAGGACTGATGTCACCAGTGTGTGGGTCCAGGCCTCTGGGACAGATGAACATGTTTCCTCAGGGGTGTGGATTCAAGCTAGAGAGTAAGAAGACTTAAAACACTATAGCAAATATTTTGGAGGCACCATTTTTATCTAAATAACAAAGCACAAAACAAAACACAAATCTATACCAGTTGAGCATCCCCAATCCAAAAACACAAAATCTGAAATCTGAAACTTTGAGCATCAAGTTGAGTCACAGATTTTTGTATAAGGAATGCTCAACTGGTAAAAATCTGTGCAAGTGTTCCAAAATCTGAAAAGCTGATGTCTGAATGACTTCTGGCCACATGCATTTCAGAACCTGTGTTAAGACAAATACAAATACATTGCAAAATAGAAAGCAACATATCTGTGAAATTTCAAGATAAAATGTGCCATACATCCCAGGTCTCCTAGAGGTAAAGGCTAAATTCAGAGTACTTTAGTGGAAAATGGAGACTTTTGAGGAAAAAAAACTTTAGGTCCAAATTCCATCCAGTAATTTAACAGCCAAATTACCTGACCCAATTAGACCCCAGGTTTCTTATTTGCAAATAAGGATTACCTCATTTTTGTCCATGTAATGCTCCCCACCTCATCCCCACCAAGCCCCTTTTCAGGTGTAAGGGACAGGGTTTGTAAGGCTAGTGGTGGGTTAGTTTTCCTCTCCACTGTGGGATTACTATAGTGCCAGGGAGTGAGCTGAGCAAAAAATTGAGAAGTCAAACTCCAAGAAGGGCCGACGGAAGGAAGTGAGAAGGGCACCTGAATGCAGGGGTCCAGAGGTCACAGAGCTGCTCTGAAGCTTTAGGAATAGGTATGAATAAGTGCAAAGTTCAGAGTAGACTGTACATGGGAGGGGAGAGGGGCCACCACCTGGAATAAGTACTGCCTGTCGCTTATTAGAGCCATCCTCTGAGAAGCAGGGGTTAACTGGGTAGGTTGTGTCCAAAGCAGAAGATACAGAATTATAGCCTGTGCTCCAGATTCAGCTGAGCATGTGTTGTTTTTGTTTTGTTTTTAACCAAGTCACCTAGATATTTAAAATTTTTAAGTATTGTCATTAACATCAGATTCAGTTTCTTTTAAAAGATTGTCCATGGAAACTTTAATCTCACATAGCAACTAAAGGGTGGGCTCTTCAGATGGGTCAAGTACCTTTTATTTCATCAGTCTCTATCCTTCCTGTCTGACCCCTCCTGATGAGTTACCAGTTGGAGTTGTGCTTCTCTTCGTCTTAGTCCATCTAGGCTGCTATAGCAAAAATACCATGGACTAGATATCTTGTTAACAATAGAAACTCACTGCTTACAGTTCTGGAGGCCAGAAAGTCCAAGATCAGGTTACCAGAAGATTCAGTGTCTAGTCAAGTCTTGCTCTCTGCTTCAAAGATGACACTTGTCACTGTGTCCTCATGTGAATGAAGAGGTGAACAAGTTTCCTTGGTCTTCTTTCCTGAAAGCACTAATCTTGTTTCTCCTCATGATCTAATTCCTTCCCCTAAAGTCTTACCTCTCAATATCACCACATTTGGGTTAAGGTTTCAATCTATGAATTTTGAAAGAACATAATGATTCAGACTATAGTACTACTGTTTTATTACCTTTTGCCCTTTACTTAGTTATCATCCCTGTTTCATTTCTGACCCTTAGTTTAAAGAGACAGGAAAAGAATGGACAGAGCAAAGAATCTCTTAGGATTGCTATAAAGATTGCTTGACATAATATACAAAATGCCTGAGTGGAACTTAGGAAGTATTGTGTTCAATAAATTTAAGTTACCCTCTTCTTTCTTTCCATGTTCACTATTCAGCCTCAAGTACATGACCCAGGGCTGCCTGGAAGCCTTTGACTTGTGTGGTAGAGAAAATGTTTGCCTTTAAGTATATGCCACCTGGCATTTTACAGGAGAGATAAGCAACATGACAGTGTTTGGCTGTCAGAATTAATGCTGGATTCAAGAGATTAAATGCTGCTTGTTGGTGGGTCAGAGTTCCCACCAATGACCTGAGTTATGACCCTCAGTGATCTGTGTTTATGCCAGATAAGCTGTTCAAGCACAAATGTTGAGTCAAGTGGTTGCCTTGAGCTTGTTCATCTTCAGAGAAAACATAAGGACAAATATTAAGTGGAAATTCAAAATTTTCAGGCTCACCATATACTTTCTGGTTCTGTCCTCCTTGGATTTTGCACTTGGCTTATTCCAGAGGAACGCAGAGAAGATCACTCTAGGCTCTGTATTCTATCAAACATGGCATCAGAACTATAATTGAATTGAATAATATTAGTATTTACACTTTGCATTTATGGTATTAAAGTTAGATTGAGTCATGGGATTTTATGCACAAATTCATTTTCACAGCACCAAGCATGAGGTAAGCACCATACTATGGACATTTTAGAAGAAAGTTTATACTCAATGAGCTGCAAATGGAGAGTTCTTTACCTAAGCACAAACTTTGCCACCTCTTCAACACTAGATTTAGGCTAGGGGGCAGGTACTGAGTTTCTTGGCATTCTTTAAGTCTGTGACCTAGAGGAGCCTGAATCTTTCAGTTCCATAATTTCAGAGTAAGAAGAGGCCTCACAGATTGTAGCCGGAGAACTTCACAGCTAGAAGACATCTAAGAGGTCATCTGGTCAAATCCTCCTTTTCAATGTAGAAGGAAATCAGGCTCAAGGAGCCCAGAGCAGGGACTAAGACTGTTTAGCACCATCAGTGGCTCTTTTTATTGTATTAAAATTTCTTCTCTTTCTTGGAAAAAATTCAAGACTCCAACTGCTTCTGAAGCCTGTTTGAGCCAATAGTTAGGGGGCCAGAAGTCCAAATGTCCTAGTCAGAGCTATTTCAGAATAATCCTCTTAAACTGAGTATCAGCCTCCTTTGAAATTCTGATTAGTTGAGGGTGTTTGACTCTGATAACCCACCAGGGAGGAAATTATGCTCTGAGGTCCAGCGGCTGCCAGAAGTCAAACTGTTGGCTGAATGCTAGCTCTTTCTCTCCATTTTATCAGCAAAACAGCTGGGAACAAAGGCATGGAGTGTAGAGCTAGCTGGGTGAGAAAATACCACTGCAAAGGAAGTTGGCATATATAGAGTTCTGTTTCTACGAGCGAGGGCAATGATATTTTTTGATGTTCATTCATTACAGCCAAATAAAAACATCAAACAAAACAAAACACCCATGATGTGTGACAAAGGAACATTAAAAATATGGGTGTTTTAGTTAGATTTTCACTGCTGTGACCAAAAGACCCAACAAGAGCAATTTTAGAGGAGGAAAAGTTTATTTGGGGATTACAGTTTCTGAAGTCTCAGTACCTAGATGGCCAACTCTATTACTCTGGGCCTGAGGTGAGGGAAAACTATGGCAGAAGAATGTGGTGGAGGAAAGTAGCTCAGGACATGACACCAGGAAACAGAGAGAGAGAGCCCCTCTACCATGGACAAAATACACACCCCAAGAGCACACCCCGGGTGACCACCTCCTGCAGTCTCACATCCTACCCACCTACAGTAACACCCAGTTAATCCCAATCAGTGGATTAATGCACCTATTATGTTAGGGTTCTCATAACCCAATCATTTCACCTCTGAACTTTCTTGCATTGTCTTACACAAGCTTTCTGGGGGACACCTCACAGATGTGTAACAATGGGCTACCAAAGACAAAATGTTCTTTTGTTCTTAAAACCACACTGTCTACTTTTCATTTTATACCCATTATGCTATTAAAACATGATCTGAAAGGATCTGGTCTAGTCCATGAAACAGAATAATTCTCTCACCTCCTCCTCATAGAAGCCTAAACCTCATCCTCTTGCAAAGCCACTGGGGACTCAGTAAGTACTTAGAACAGGGTTGAGTTGACACAGTATTAAAATCAACAGTGAGGCTCACTGTATATACCTTCTCCACTTATTGGTTAGACACATTTATTGAGTACCAACCATATTCCAACTATTATATTAGGATGCAATATGAGTAGCAACCAGGCCTGGTTCCTCCTGCTCTTGTGAAGCTGTCTTATGTGGGAGACAGATGATAAAATACATGTGAAATTACCAGCTGTGATAAATGCTTATGAAAAGAATGCACACTGCATTGTGTGTATAACAAGACAATGTGACCTAGACCAGGGTTTCTCAAACTGGATGTGTGAAAGATCAGTTTACCCCTCATTCTGCTGTGGACCAATATTGGTACATGTATGTTACCTGTGGCTTACCTTGTGAGATTGAAAACACCTGAAATGTTCTTTATCCTGTTCAACAAGATGAATCACATGTGTGGGTATCATGGTAATATTGAGATGCTATAGACTTTTAAAATCCTTATTTCTCACTTTCATCACTGATCACAATGTCAACAGCTTATAGGTCACCACCTAACCATGGATTGTACTTTGAGAGGCTCTGATTGTCAAATGGAAAATGCTTTCCCAAAGGGAATGATTTTTGCATAGTGATCTGAAGGAAGAATGGGCAAAACCAAGTTGGGAAGCAGAATTCCAGGTTGGGGGAATATAGGAGAAGACTGGTATGATTGGAGAGCACAAATGAGTGGGAGATGAATCAGGATGAGTAAGGTGGGCAGTGCCGTGCCAGGCTTGTGTTTCATTCATGCCTTCTTCATGGCAAGGGGCAGCTCTTGGAAGGTTTTAAACAGTATGACTTGGTTAGTTCAAGGTGTTAAGATCACCTTGCTTGGTGTGAATGATACCTTAGCAGACGGCTTAGCTCGTTTAGGCTGCTCAACAATCTACCATAGACTGGGTGGTTGATAAACAACAGATATGTATTTCCCAGTGTTGGAGGCTGGGAAGTCCAAGAGCAAGGTACCAGCAGATGTGGTGTCTGATGAGGGCCCATTGGATGGCTCACAGAAAGAATCTTCTCCCTGAGTCTTTACTACTTTTTCTCTTTTATGGTATGGGGGGTTGCAACCAGGGCCTTACACATGCTAGGCTAGCACTGTACCTGTGAGCTACATCCCTAGCCCTCACTGAGTCCTGAATGGAGAAAGGGCAAGAGATCTCATTGGGACCTATTATGGTTTGGATGTGAGGTGTCCCCCACGAATTCACATGTGAGACAATGCAGGAAGGTTCAGAGGAGAAATGATTGGGTAGTAAGAGTCTTAGCCCAATCAGTGAATTAAACCCTGATGGGATTAATTGAAGTGGTAGGGTGTGGCTGGAGGAGGTGGAAATTGGGGTGTGGCTATGGGGTCTATATTTTGTATCTGGAGAGTGGAGTCTCTTTCTCTCTGCTTCCTGATGATGCCAGCTGCTTCTCTCTGCCACAGTCTTCCACCATGATGTTCAACCTCACCTTGAGCCCCAAGGAATGGAGTCAGCCTTATACAGACTAAGACCTCTGAAATCTTTTTTTCCTCTTTAATTGTGCTGGTCAGATCATTAAGTCATGACAGTCAAACAGCTGACTGAAACAGGACCCAATCATGAGGGCTCCACACTTATGATCTACTCACCTCCAAAACATTCCACTTTCTCATGCTGTCACCTTGGGGATAAGATTTCAGCATATGAATTTTGTGGAGACAAAAACATTCAGACCACGCATAGCAGGAGGACAGGAATGAAAGTAGGGAAGTCAATTAAAAAACTGTTGCAACTGTCTAAGTAACTCGAGAGGGTACAGTGAACGTGTGAGACTGAAGTAGGATTTTTGGAGGAGAGGGTCTGAGGCTTAAGGGGAGGCTTTTCCGGCACCTTACAAATCATCCCATAGTCTACTCTAATCAGACCAAGGGTATTGCTTCTTTTCTGCTCAGGACCAAAGAAGTCTCCTATTTCCTGAGCAAGTTTCCTGGCAAGGAATGGAAGTCAATTTTCCAAGTTCTTCCAAGGCTCCATCAATATTTTTAGATGTGCTTCACAATTGCCATTCTTTCTTCATTTAACTTTCCATTTATGGAACCAAATAGGTATAAATTCTTTTCTACAGTGTCTCCTTGTTTATTTTTCTCTTAAAACCCTAGTTCTAGCAGATATTAATAAGTATTGGATATTCTCATTAAAGAATATTTTTGGGAAATACTGGGTTGGGCAAGAATCAGAATTGTTCTTTCTTTGATTTAGGGCTTGTCAGAACATTTACTATATCCTTCTGCATTTTCAATATCCAAGAGGGGAGATAGAGAATACAATGCTACCAAAACTTATTTGATTATGAAGTCCTTTTTGCCCAGAAGCATCTACAAGACTAGTCAGTATTCTGTAGAATGTTCTTTGGGCAAGGATGCTGTGTGGTAACTGGAGCCCTATTCTCAGCGTTGGAATTTTGGTTCTGCTTTATGTATTTTGAGGCAAGAAGAAATGGTGTTTTTGTTTTTGTGACAGGACAATCTAGTTCTGTTTCATGAGGTGCTTTTACTAAAGTGTTAAGTGTTTTTTGAAATTAGGAACAGCACCTGCTGTACCTGACCAAGCTCATAGTTCAATTCTGTGGTAAGAATTGCTGTCACCATTGGGGGCAGCATCCTATGTGTCTGTCTTAGGGCCACATACCCTAAATAAATTGGAACGGAAGAACACAGAATGCCTTCCTGATGGACTTCTGTTCTAGCTGCAGTAGTTGGAAATGACAGCTGTGTCCACTGAGACCAATCCTTTCTATCCTCCCTTCTTCCTGGCCTATGGCGGGGTGGGGGGGGGGTCACCAAGGAGAGTGGCAAAGAAGTGTTTTTCGTTATTTGGTAAGTGGGTGTTATTCATCAGCAGGTGTTTGAGATCTCTAGTTCAAAGTGCATAGGAATCTCCTGGGATGGTATTAATAATACAGATTTAGATTCAGTAGTTCTGTGAGCTGGAGAGTCGAGTCTGCATTTCTAACAGGCTCCAGGTAAGGAAATTGTGGCTGCCTGGGGGGAGCACCAAGCCTGAAGACATTTAAATGAAAATATCTCCCCAACCCAGGGGTGCTCTACCATTGGGCTACATACCCAGCCCTTTAAATTAAAAAAATAAAAAATTTTTGTTTTAATTTTGAAAGTGTCTTTCTAAATTGCCAAGATTGGCCTTCAAATTGTGATCCTCTGCCTCAGCCTCCAGAGTAGCTGGGATTACAGGTATGTGCCACCATGCTTGGCTTAAAATATTTTAAAACCATAATACAGCCCATGTGGTAGTCCCACGCAGACCCCCAAGCCCCTGCTTCTCCCTGCCTAGCCCATACCTGCTACCATGTCCTTGAAGTCTGAAACCTCCCAGACTGTGCCATTTCTCTGCCCATAGCTCCTTTGTTTCCCCTAACAGAAGGTTCTGCTTTGCCAGGCAGCACAGTCATAGGCAGTTGTTACGTGCACGAGGCAGTCCACCATCTGTTCAGGCAAATGGGTAAGTGATGGTTAGAGATGCCAGGTGGGTTTGTGAACTTTTAAGTGTGTTAAGTATAGGACAACATGATGCTTTTAAAACTACTCATTCCAATGATCTTGAACTGCTTAGTGTCAAGGATCATGCCCAAATGACCAAGAAGGTGGTTCCAGGAGGTGTCCTATGTTCCCTTGGAACACAGCAGCCAGTGTCAATAGTTTTGATTAGCTGTGACTAAAAGAAATCACCCTTCTCCAGACAGGCAATTTCTCTCTTCCTTTGTGTTTTGAGGAAGTTGACAGCTTAGAAATCCAATGTCTGGCTTTCCCACTAAACTGGAATCTGGGCCATCAAAGCCGCAGTTGGCATACACAGGGATTCTTGCCTATCTTAACACATAAGCAAGGCATAGTATCTGTCTCTCAGTGCTAACAGGCTGTGGGTTCACAAGTTCTTACCTGACACCCTGGTAACCAGATATTTTTCAGGATTCAGATGTTTTGGACTTTAGAAAAGCAAAACTGACCTTAACCACAAAGAGTCTGGGGCCACATCTCAATATCAAATACAGTAATATTGCTGCAGTGAAACCATACATATACACAATCAAATGTATAAATAAAGACTAAATACATTTTCTTGGGAGTTCTTGTTAGGATTTTCAGTCATGTGACTTTGATCAGGTTATGGTTTACTTATAAAGGAGTTGTGAAAAAGCTTTGACATTTTCAGGGTTCTCTATGTTTTTGAAATTGCATATAAAAGACATAATGGGCCTGTTCAAGTATCTGTTATGGTAGATTTTATCTATACTGCTCAGAGAGACAGTTTTCAAAAAAGGAGTTGCAATTATGAAAATTGAGAAAGCCAAAGGAAATTTGGAAATGAAAATCACACACTGAAGAGAGCTTAATCAAGCTGTGACACTGACTTGCTCAACTATCGCCATAGAATCTGGTGGGATGCTGTGGGAGGCACAGTCTGCTGATCACATCACCGATTATGCTTTAGAATCCTGTGGGGTGGGGGGGTTACCATCACTACCCCTTTTTACAGATGAGGAACCTGAGACTCCAAGAAGGCGAATTACTTGACCCCATCCAACATCACCTGGCTAGTAAATTATAGAGCCAGGCGTGGAAACATCTGTCTGACTCCAGTGAGTCCTAGTCTTAATTATGATGCTATGATACCAACACAAAATTGATGGTAGATTCTTTGTTGATTTTGCTTTTATGTGTAGTAAATCTGGGGGATCAACTAATGTATTGAAATATAATCAACTATCCTCAACTACAATCAGATTTTCTCTGTTCCTATATTAGTTTTCAACATTTTGGTCAGTTCATTGATCCCAAGTCTGCTATCCCCATTACATATTACTACTGCTTTAAAATAAAGTGTGTTGAATTTGTTGAAGTGATTTATTGTGTTATTTATACTTTTGCTCTGAAGATTAATTATGGCTTAATTTTTTTAAAAAAATTATATTTAGGACTTCTAAGGAAGTGGGTAAATATTGTTCAAGTATAAAATAACAGCTATGTTCAGTTTGAGTGAGAAAGCTTTCAATGAGTTTCTACTTTGAGCTTTAGACTCTGCTTGAGTTGGAAATACAAAAATGAGTGAAGTCCTTGCCCTAAAGGCTTTCCCAGTTGCGGGCAAGACAGACCAGTAGACAAGTAATTATATGACAGCAGGGGAAGAGCCACACCAAGAGTCACAAAAAAGAGACTGTCATCACAGACAGTCTCATAGGTATGATGCATGTATTATCATATGACACACATACATGGGCACTCCTCAGTGGGCTCTTTAGAGTCTTAATGACTCCATTGAAACAGAGCAACAACATACTTTCTGGAAAGTATGTGTGCATGTGACAAAATCCAGGCTTGATTGTGAAGTGAGAAAAATAATTAACATGGTTTCTACTTATGTTTATGTTTTCATTTTCAAAATGCCTGTGTTGATCAAATTCCCACCCCCAAGCTTACGTTCATGATGCTACCTTCTCTTCTCCCTCTCATTCGCTCTATTCCAACCATTGATATTCTTCCAACTTTGCAGACTTCCTTTCACTCCAGGGCTTTTGCAGTTGCTCTTCCCTTTGCCTGGAATTGTCCTTTTCTAGGTAACCATGTAGCTAGCTGCCTGGCTTCTGGTCAGTGGTAAACTCTCACCTTCTCAGTGTAGCTTATCCTGGTCACTGCCACCAGCACCCTGTATTTCCTTCCTTGCATTGTTTTTCTCCACTGCACCCAGCAAAGGACATGTTCTGCATTTTAGTTATGTGTTTTTTTGCTGCCTGTGAGTTCCTGGAAGGCAGGCATTTTGTCTCTAATGCACTGCTGTGTCCCTAGTTCAGGATAGCATCTGACAGGTAGCAAGAATGAATGAACGAGTACATTTCTGTAGTCAACCTGGCCATTGTAATTTAGCTATTGGTGTTAGCCAAGCATTTGTTAGACTTATTATCTTCTATCAATAAGAAGGAAGGCCCCAAGATGCATGCATCATATCCTTTAGCTCTGCTTTTCTAGAAAGGTTCCCCAGTGAACACTGTCATGGAAGGCTGGATCTCAACAACAAACAAGGTTTATTTTAATAGCAAAACAAGATGCAGGACTCTAAATTGGAAACCAAAATGTAGACATGGAAGTCATGTGTTTGAGTGGGTTATTTCAGGTCTAGCTCATGGCCTACAGAAACATCTCCTAGATGGAATGGCTTTGGTGAAAGCCAGACAGGATGTTTGGAGACCTTCACCTACCATGTCATTCTCAGCCAGCCTTGTGGGGCAAGGACCTCAATTTTGCCAGTGTCCTAAAGCTCATGAATCTGGGGGAGGCTGATTTGCACTACCAAATTCAGAGGAAATTGGAGAACATGCCAGAATGTGGAATGTGAAGTTCAGAATGAGAAATGGACTTGGTATAGGAATTAGGACTCTGTCATGCGTGGCTTGGCTTGAGTAGCATCTTCTCTCCATGTTGGTGGATGGGCATGGGACACAAATGATACTCAGAAGCCTGTTGGTGAGGATGCAGTCTGGTGATGTGTCTTCTCAAGCTCTTCATGTTCCCTGAGTGGTCTGACCCCCACTGAGAGCAAGGCTGGGAGCCCCCTTTCCCTGCTGAGTCAGAATTACCTAAGCATAACTCCCTCACTCCTTTCTCCAATTTTCCATCTTTGACCTGCTGCCAAAGGAAAACCTGTGTTTTGATTCTGGTATATCAATTCCTTCTAACAACACAGCCAAGTCTTGCTCTCATTCATGACCTCCTTTATCTTGTTAAGGTAACTGAACATCTCTAACACCTCCATTGGTTTGGTGATTTAACTCAGAAAGAGCAACCTTAGTTTTTAATTTCATAGGACATTTATCTCCTGGCCTCCAAGCCCCATCTATAGTTCCTAATTAACTGGGTAAAATCATTGTCACCTTTGCCCCCGCCTCCCATATCATATTAATACCAAACAGCAATTCTGAAAAACAGCAGATGCCTGCCTATAGGACTTCGGTTGGTATGGTTACTTTAAACCCTGTCCTTTCTGCATTAAGATTCCTAAGCCCTGAATGGATGCCAGGGCACTGATCATCTTAGAATTTTATTGAAGAGACACCTAGTGGGGCCAATGCAGAAAATTGCCATTCTGAAATCTGCATTCTCAGAGCTAAAAGATTCAGTGCCAAGAGGGACCTCTAGTGTTCTGCAAAATTTCGGGCTCAGTAACAATGAGATTCTCCATACACCTTCTGCTTTCCATTTGTCAAACAAGTGTACTTTTATTTGGCTTTCCATTTCATACATGAAAAAAAGTGGCATGGCCTATTTAAGATTTTTGTCTAGGTATTTTTAAGTGGAAAATTTTAAATAAAAGGGACATTTTCTGTGAGTCCTAGGATGTGTGGTTTCCATCAACCTATAGTGACACCAAATTTCTTCAGCACCCCACTACAGGTGGGTGCCAGCCTGGGGCTCAGTGTTTCCCAAGCTTTGCTTCTTTTAATCATCGTTAATGGCACTATTGTTTTCCTCTAACCTTAATTTCCCATCTCTGAATCCAAAATCTATATTTTTAACCATGAGGCTATTTAGCATAAATCCAAAGGGTGGGTTAAATGTCACCTTTCTTTTCTCTCTCCTTCCTTCCTCCTCCTTGACTCTTCCTCTTCCTCTTTCCCTCTTTATCACCACTTTCATTTCCTCATTCTTTACAGCAGATGAGGTTCAGGACACCTTATCGCAAAATGTGGCACAATGGAATTTGAGAAAATCGCAAATGCAAGAAGGACAAGCTCATCTTTCCCCTCTTTCTGTGAAGTAAGTCATAAGATCCTTACTGGAAAGGTGATCTTATACAGGAAAAGAACAGCCTTGTTTCTGAAGACAGGACATGGAGAGAACCCTGAAGAATCAGGCCTTGCTAAGTCTATCTCTTCATGTTTTTCCTTTAGGTCATAGATCTTTAATCTGATCATACTTCTTTCTCCATGAGTGTCCACTTCTCCATCAAACCTAACATAAAGAGCATCCAGGTCTACTTGTTTCTTTGGGGGTTCATTTCCTTATGAAGCCTTCCATTTCCTGTAAAACTTATACTACATTAATTTGTAAATTTTTCTCTGGTTCATTGGTCTTTTGTCATAGAAGCCTCACCAGAGAACCTAGCAATAGGGAGGAAAGGAACCTCTTCCTCCCATACACAACCTTTTCTTTATTCTCCCAAGATAGCAAATGTGTCCATTTACCATCAGAAACTTGGTGATATTTGCCATAGGAGTAAATTTCTTTCTGTCAGGGTGACACTTGATGGCATTTTGACAGCCAATGGGAATTGGCATGCTTTGTCTTGACACTGCTAAATGATCTCCCACATGAAATCAAAGCAGATATTTCACATGTCACTGCTGGGTAAACGGCTTTTCTTGGGTGATGTCCAAGTCAGAGAACTGATGGTATTTTATTTTCCTGATGAAAATTGTTATTTGGTTTTTTCTAACTCTTAAATTATTCTATCTTAGAATCTCCACTTCAGTTGAAGAGGTAAACCTGGTTTAAAAAACATGCTCTTTTACTGAAGCAGACACATCAAGGTGAAGTGAGTCATTTGTTAGAAGTTGAACAGTCAGAGCCTTTTATCTTATTACAGTTCCTGGAACCTCATGGCTTTCCAACCATAAATAGTTTTTGTCTTTGAGGTTTTATGCTTTGTCTGTTTCATTTTTGAACTGGACCAAGGAGGAAACTCTTTAGACCTTTCAGTAAAATATATATGATTAGGCCATATGTGGGGAAGTTGTGGGTTGAGGGGTTGGAGGGACAATCCACTCAGAGCCTGCTCTTGGTGCACAAATAGCTCTTCTGTCTTCCCAGCAGCTTTCTCCTGGGAAAGTCCCCTCCTCTGTCTGGTGGCACAGGATCATTTCCTTAGAATGCATGGTTGCACCCCATCCTCCCTAACCTTGTAATGGGCAGCCAGCTCAAGCACTATTATTTAGAGTCATTTCAAGGCATTAATATGAAGCTGATAGGGAGTGGGCACCTTTTTCTAAAGACTGCATCATCAAAGAGCTATTTAAACCTGATGCTGCAGAGATGAGTTTTCTTGCCGAATGGAGAAAACTTGTTTAAGGACGGAGCCTGTACATGGATAAGGGTGGACCAGTTGCCTCTGAATGGCATCATCTGAGCCCTATCTAAATTCTAGGAAAACTACTACTTGACTTTTTAATTGACAACCAGTATATTCCTGTTTGGTTCAAACTAATTTGAGTTTAATTTTTGTCACTTGAAATGGAAACTCTTCTGTCTAATATGACAACATATGCAAAATTTCTTGGTCAAATAGGAAGTGAAGAAATAGGATTCATTTGCTCTGTATATTTGATTTCTTCCACTGAAAATCTCATGGGGGCCAGTAAATGGTCTCCTGCTATCAACTGTGAATGAATCAAGAGTTCTTTTTGTTCCTGTTTTTCTGCCAACACAAATCCATATGGAGTAACTGCAAGATGCTTAGTCAGACTGTCTTCTGAGTCTTCTCCATCCATCTGGTGTAGGCTGCTTCTATATGACAAAGGACATAGTTGTTCTGACCATGATTTTTGACAAAAATAAATATTAGTGATATTTAATTCTTTGAAATTGAGTTGCACTGCACTAGTCCCCAAACTGTACATCATTAAGAACATCTTCTATTTCTTTTCTATATGAAATATGTTGTTTATAAAAACATCACACTTGCTAAGTAATTTTGAATTTGTTTTTATTATGAGGAATAAATCAATACATATAAAGCAATTGATAAGAATTGTTTATCATTTGCTAAAACCAGCATTTCTACACAGAACTGGTATAATGTCTGCTATAAACAGCAATTTTGAGTATATCGTTATGGTTTCTTTCAGATTTTTTTTTTTTTTGCAATATTGTATACAGTTGACTTCCTGCATCTGTGGGAAACATACCCACCACAGATCAAAAATATTCAGTAAAAAATTGCATTGACACTGAACATGTATAGGCTTTTTTTCTTGTCATTATTTCTCAAACAATACAGCATAACAATTACATAGCATTTATACTGTATTAGGTATTATAAGTAATCTAGAGAAATAGAGTTGTGGAAAGGATGTGAATAAACTTTATGTGAATACTAAGTCATTTTATGTAAGAAACTTGAGCATTTGAAGATTTTAGTAGCCTTGGGATGTCCCAGAACCAATTTCCTTTGGGTATATAGTAGATAGAAATATATTGCAAATATTGTATATATAAAAAGATATTTATATTCTTTTACCTTTGGAAACCCTAAATTGGGCATACCTGATCTAACATTGGGTTAAGTGCTAGAAAGATACAATAACATGGGCCCTGTCCTAATGGAATTTATAGATCAGTATGTAGCAGAGAAGAAAACTCCCTTTTTTTTCTATCCTTGTAGATTCATTGACTGGGGTCCTGCAAATGAGACTGAAAAAAGACAGAACCAGAAAGAAGGCTTACAAGGTTATATTTTACATGACATGGGGCTTTTCCTAGAAAAGAAGACCCAAAAAAGTAAATCGGTGTGAGAATGTGAATTCCACTTTTAGCAAAGAATGTTGAACTGTGGAGACATAACAAGACAAAGGAAAGGTTTGGGGCTTCCAAGGGTGGAAAACTGTAGGAAGGAGAAGATAGTGGGAAGACTAACAGAAAGTAAGGGCTACCTTAGCAAGGTTTATTTAGGCCAAATTTCCATCATCCTTGGTGCCAACTTTCCATCATCTTTATGGTCTCAAGACTTTCCTGGGAGGGGGGATTTATAGCAGTTCTCATTTCTCAGAAGTTTCTGCTTTTAGTCAGAAAGCAGAAATTCTGGGAAGGCTTCTTTTTGTATCTGTTGAATCTCAAATGTCTTCAGCTCAAAATACCCCATGTGCCAAAGTGGCATATTTTAGGGTGCCATGTTCTGCGTCCCTTCAAGTTTCACTCATCTTTTCACCAAGTTTATTGACTGGTTATCAAAAATTCATTGTAATGAGACATGGCTTCTTCTCCTAAGGACCTTACAGCTTGATTAATGAGAAATGAAAATTAATTCAACTCTCAGGCCACTATAACACCAAGAAGTGCTATAGTAGATGGATATGCATCTTACACAATAGAGAAATTAGAATTCCATAAGAACACTGTCCGCTGTCTGTGGCCCCTGGTTAGTCTCTGTGCTCAGTTTTCTCCCACAATGGAGGTGAAGTTGATACTGTGTATCCACAGAGTGGTCACCATTGCATAGCTGCAACATGGACAGGCTTGTGTGAGGGGCCAGTGGGAAAGTAGCAAGATGGCGCTGGTGTGTCAAGAACCAGGATGTTATAGCTGGGTTTGTTACAGGTTGTTCTTTGAATGACAAATTGGATTTTCAGGTGATGTGGTTGGGGTTAGATGTGGCTGAGTAGGACTCCACTCTAATTTCTGTAAAATGCGAGGCTCGTTTCACCAAGCTCCTTGACCTATCATATGTAGGAAACTTTCAAGCTCAAGGAGGGACCCTATATTGAAAAGCAATTCTTCACAATTATCTCAAGAGACTGTGGCTGAACAATTGGATTCACAGTTATTGTCAGAACATTGTGTAATAATTCTGTCATCACACGTGTAGAAATCCTAAAGAAAAATTCTCTCTCAGCAAAGTAAGACCTGCAGCCAGGGACCTGCAGTGGTGTTTCCTGAATCTTTAAAACCCACTGACTTCAAAGGGTCTTGAGATAGGGATTTAGGATAAGGAGAGAGACAACACAATCTTAAGGGAAACACCCTCAAGCCATTGAAATGCAGAATCAAGCCACTGCGATACAGAAAACACAGTTGCAAACCTTGGCCCATGCCCTTGTAAAATGAGGGAAAATGGGCGAGAGATTGTGCAGCTCCACCCTGGTCAGGATCCACCTTCAGTCTAGCCCCTGATACAGTCCTTCTATAAATATTGGACTCTCAGTCCACGTCAGAGCTGCTTTTCACTCTTGACAGAACACTAATTCTCCCTTGAATATGTATCTACCTTCCTAAATAAACCTTTGCTATACTTTTGTCTGGCTCATGCTGAAATTCTTTTCCATCATGTGTGCCCCAAACCCTGCTGGCCCTGAGTTGAGTTCCCTGTCTCTTCTGGGACTCCTCCGACCCTTCTCTGGAGATATCTCTTCTCCTGTGACAGTATTACTTCCAGAATAAACAGGTGAGTATAATGGGAAACTCAGCTCCCACCTTACAATCAAGTCTTGTCAAAATCATGCAGACTTTCAGGACTTGTAGATTTATTCCTTTTCTATGCAAAAAATGCATAGGAAAATTTTCTCTGTGCATTAAGAAGGAGTGATGCTCTGGCAGCTGCATCCTGAGTAATCACTTTTGAGATAGATCTATTTCCTAGCTGCAAAGCCTATATTTAAATTTCACCAGCTGCTTTCTTAATGATTACTAGAATATTTTTGGTAATGGCACTGGCTTCAGGAGAAGTAGTGCTGCTATCTAAACTTTTTTTAATAAGGGATATTTTTTCATCAGAGGAAATGACATAGTGCAATCCAGATATCTTCTTCCTGGGTGTCCCCTAATTCTGCCAGTCTTACAGATCATCTCAACCATTAGTACTCAAGTAAAAATGGTTTGAGATCCCATTGCCCACATAAAGGGAAATGGAGGATACCTTGGCTAGCCAGTTTCTAAGGAAAGTCTCAGGCACAGGGGTGGGATGGGATGGGGTCTGGTGGGATGGGATGACTTTCTCCTAAACTTCCTGCTTTTGGTGTCACTTCCATATAACTTCAGATGGTTTTCTAGCCTCATTCTTCTTCTTCCATAAATGCTGCTTATATAATTGATTTTTGCAAAAGGATTTGAGAAAACAGGAATAAGCATTGCTGCAGAGCATAGCAAATTCTTCAAACTAAACATGATTTCCCCATTTATTTCTAAATGTAGATATCCCCAGCTCTTTCCATCAGGTCAGTGAGAATTTCTCTCCAGCTCTCCTTTCCTGAGCTTCCAGATTCTATTTTCCTGGACCCACCCTCCACCGTCACTCCATCTCCTTATTCCTTCCACCAATTTGTCCTGTCCCCATCTTCTCAATCTGCTTTTGGACGCTTTTTTGGTTATTATTATGCAGAAGCATATACTTACCTTGGCTTACTGTTCTTCTTTCTGGCCAATATTTCAGGAGTTTAAAAAAATGACTTTTCAATGCATTTTACTAAGCAAAAGACACTTCACTTTTAAGAGAAATTTCATCAACAGCTCTTAAAATAAAATCTTGTTATGCCCTAGCTATATTAAAGTCTATGTCTTTTCCAGATTTTAATAACTAATCAGCATTACTTTTATAATATGGCCAAACGAAGGCCATATATATTGAAAATCATTAAGGAAACATAAGCTTTAATATGGCTAGAGTTTATATTACACTCTTTATATATATGTATAATTTTTTTTTTTTGTATTTTCTGCATATTGCTTCCTGGAGAAAAAATTCTTTCCCACAAGCAGTCTTATTAGTCTCTTCAAAAAAATTTTTTTTGGCAGAATGAGCTTTTATTTCCAGGAAACTATGAGTTAACTGGAGGTAGATATTAAAATTAAAATGATAAAACTGAAGTAATATCCAGTAGGTGCAAAACTAATGAATTTGGAAAGAGGTGAAAGGTTTGCTTGCTTTCTCGTCATCTTTGCACATAGAAACAGAAATTTGCACATAGAAACATGCAAGAACAAAGTCTGGATGAAGTTCTGGCTTTTCATTATGCATGTTGACTGCCAAGTATCAGGAGTCAGATCTGAGTTCGAATCCTAGCATGTCCATTCATCATGCATTATCATGTATGTTCATTCGGGTACCTCATCACAACCCAAGGCTACAAAACTCGTCCTTCCTGTCTTACTTGGGAAATGAGAGTTGATAATCCCTGAGGTTTTAATGTTGACAGCAATTCCATAGATGATTTGAAAGTGGTTTCCCTTTTCTATCTGATCACTTAATCTTCCCTTGTACCATGTCTCTAAGACAATGTCCTTTTCTTGCTTGCAAAATTTGTTAAGAGGTTCCCAGGCAGGTCAGTTTGGATACGAAGGACTATTATTACAGAAGCTTCCCACTAGGTGCACTTTCAGCTTTCGGAATGAGTCTGAGCTGAGATGATTTTATGAGTTGAGGAGCAAGACATCCATTGTTCACGCATGCATGGTCTTCCCCAGGATCACCATGTAACTTCACATAGCAGGGGTGCCTCCAGGGCCTCCAGAGCTCCTTGGGCCCTGTCCAGGCTTCTAGTGGGTAACTCTCACCTGACTCTTCAACCATCGCCAAGACATTCATCTGCTTAGCGTTACATTTCTTCTCTAGATGTTTCCTGGTTTTATCAGCTGTGAATACAAAATAGAGTCATGTAACTATGAAAAAATCTTAATGTCTCTGACAGCTTTCCATCTGCATGAGCAGGAACCTTGTCATCTATATGCATCAACTGTTTTATAATAATAAATACAGTAAACATTTGTAGAGTTACTATCATGTACTGAATATTATTTTATAGACCATGTAAGAATATCGTCACTGAATCCTTACTGCCATACTGTGAGGTAGGTACAGCTGAGAAAACTGAAGTCCAGAGGGATGCCAGCAAGTATGAGGTAGGATTCAGAATCCTTGCCTTTAACCATTTTCTATTTGCATGTGATTGCCTTATGGTGGGGTCGATTTTAAACCCTGTAAGTTACGAACCTAGGCCTTGATGTGAGTCAGCCCTGGATTCAAATCCTAGCTCAAGCACTCACTCATTATGTAACTTTGGTGAGTTACTTAATTTCTCTGACCCTCTGTATCCTCATTAGTAAATGGAGAAAATTAGTACTTTCGTCTTCAGATTGTTGTGGGTGTTAAGTGGAATAATGCATATAACAACACAAACTGAGGTTCCTGGCAAGTTGGAAGCATGCAATAAATGTTAACTCAACATAATAGCAGCAATATTCCTCAATATCCCTTTTATAGATTAACAAACTGAAGCTTGGAATAGTGGAAAATTTGCCCAAGATTAAATGGCTTTTGAGACAGAGGCCAGGCTTGGGGTTTCAAAGTCTGTGCTCTTTTCAGCTAGACCCTCTCTGTCCATGAGCACCATTGATGCAGAAGACCCTGTGGAAGATGCCATGTCAGATGTGGTTTTGGTCAAGAAATTCCCTGGTCATACAAACGATTACCTGTGAGAATTTCCACATATGTGAACTCAATGACGTGCAGCTGGAGTGCTAAGCAGCGTGGGGGTCACGTGCTTATGAGTCCAACTCAATTCGGGGTAGTTTCAATCTTTGGCCTAGTGCCTAAATCTGCATTTCCCCTCTTGCTATACAACTTAATTTTTCTTGAAACCCAAGTGTTCAACTCCACACGTAACATAATATCATGTAAATGAGGGTGATCTTGGAAAGCAAGCTGCTTGTCATACTATGGTGGCTTTGTTTCTATAATGAAAACCACATGCTCCAAAGTATTTTTAGAGTAGTTAATATTAACAGGTCAGCAGCATTTTTATTTAGATATGGCTATTACAGCTGCTTTTTCTAGTTACTTCAAGAGAATTCCAAGTTTCTACCAAACCATAAGAAAATCAGAAGAAAATGGCCAGTACTGTGCCCTGGCTTTGTGGCTTCCACGTGGAATTGGTATTTGTTTTCCAGTGTCTTTGTGGAAGGAGGGTGTGGATGATCCAGTGCCTTGATTTCAAAGGAGAGTAGAAGAAATAACAAGATGAAATAAATCATAAGATATGATTTGGCTTTGTCCTGGAGGCAGGAGAGCAGAAAAGAGGAATGAGGGAGGAAAGGGGGCATGCCCAGCCATCTTGCTGAGTTCCTGAAATTAACTGACATGTGTGGTTACAATTATTATTTTTATTGCTTTGAAAATGGGAGAATCTTTTCCATTCTTGAGTACTCTTTTGAATCTCAAAATTTGCTTCTTTCAGGGAAAGTTTTATATTTCTTGGGAAAGGTCCTTAAAATTTTCTTTTCCACCTAAATTGTGCCTCTCCTTAAAATGCCACTTCTTTCTCCCTAGGGGAACAACAAACAACAAATGTTGTGCCCAGTGGCTCGAGACCCCACAAAGACCACCAGAGACCACGATCAATGCAAGCAACAAAGAGTCATTTATTAGCAAGCTTGAGCCTGGTCCTCCGCGCACTTGGTAACCGGTGACAGTGACGCTAAGAGGCCCCGAGCCCTGGTTCAGTAGGCTTTTATAATGAGAGGCAAACAGTTTTACAGTGTTCTTTTTAATTGGTTAACATAAAATTGTATACAATGTTATTTTAAGTTCTGGGCCACCCTGAGGAGGGTTATCATTATCTTTTAAGTTTGCTTTTTGTGGCAAGGTCAGCCACCTGGCCTTTACAGATAAGAGGTGAAGATTCTTTGCAGCTTTTATGAGGGGTTGAGGGCAATTAGGGAAGAGCCTCGTACAGGTAGCGGGCTCTTTCTATCTTTACACAAACAACAACCACGACAGCAACAAAAACCAAGGCACATGGAAGGTTTTGAATTCAAATCTAATGACATCTTTAAAAGCAGCAATCTCAATCATCAGGGGAGGTCCTAGTAGACCCAGGGACTGATTGATAGGCCCCTTATCCTTTGAGCTGCTGGCTGGAGGAAAAGGGTTTAAAAAGAATTATTAGGGTTCCTCAAAACAATCTCAAGGACAAAGATCCATTTGCTAAGGATCAGGTTTGTTTATGCCAGACTCATGCAAGGCAGGGCTGATGAGATTTTGCTATGGCAGTTTTTTAGTTCTTTGAAATCAGTGCATTCTGCCTATGTCAAGCTCAAAGCTATAAACAGGAAACTGCTTCATTTTTGCTGCCTTGCCCACTTTGAGAATAAACTGCTCAGCCTCTGATCCTGGATTGCTTCTGTAGTCTGATCCTTTTCAGGTTGAAAAAAAAAAAAAAAAGCCTAGTCTGATCCTTTTCAGGTTAAAAAAAAAAAAGCCAGTCTTATTTTGAGAACTATAACTCTTCTGTAAATATTAAAAAACGTAATGGTACCAGGCACGGTGGTGCACACCTGTAATCCTGGTGACTCAGGAGGCTGAGACAGGAGGATACAGAGTTTGAAACCAGCCTCTCAGCAATGGTGAGGTGCTAAGCAAGTCAGTGAGGCCGTCTCTAAATGTGGCTCAGTGGTCAAGTGCCTGAATTCACTCCCTGGTACTAAAACAAACAAGCAAACAAAAAACCCAGTAGCATCTCAATCATAGCTCCAATCTCAGATCTCCTCTCTCCAAATGGGTAAGAGGGTCTGGCCTCAGGGTCTGCCGTGTTCTCTCTTCTTGCAGACTCACGCCTCCTCCTTGGTTTGCCTCTGTTCTACAGGGTCAGGAGAGGAGCAGGAAGGGAAACAGAGGAAAGCAGTCTCTCTCCATAGCTGTGCTCTTTGTGGTTTTCTCCTGGCCACCATTGCTCAGGCTGTGGGCCCCCATTACATCATCACACTGTCCACCAGATGTGTTAGGCTTTTCAGTAGGACTAGCTACCAATATGGGCAATGTGCTCTTCAGCTGAGCCCCTTGACTCACTTTTCCTCCTTTCACTCTCATTCTTATCCTCAGGTTTATATCTCCAGACTATACTGCTGGCATCCCCTTGCTCCAGTGGGCCATGCTCTGGGGTAGGGTCCTTTCAAGATGTTTCAAGATACATTCCACGGTGTCCACCAGGCTCACAGGAATGCAGATCTTTATGCTCCACCGCACTAAGAAAATGCAGGCTGCCTCCCTAACCCCTGTGTCCTGGCCTGCTCTTAGACTCAGGGAGGTTCCTGCCTTCAGAACAGTCTAAGAGTGAGGCCAGCTACCCAATGCTCTGTACAACTATGTCCTCAAAGTTTGAGGACATGCATCAGGTTCTTACACAGGGAGTGGAGAGTAGCCAAGTGATCTCTGTTATTGGAACTCCCTTCAACAAGCTCTTTTAGGGAATTTCAAGTCTTTGTCTATGTATTCTTGAGGTAAACCACCAGTTTGACCAGCTCCCTGTGAGCTCGGGTACCCACCCGGCAGGTCCCTATAGGTTGGGGAGGGAGGTGCTTGCTACTTATTGTTTTCCTTTTAGGGATGTCAGACAAAATGCAGAGACATCAGGAAAAGTCCAGTTTGCACCTAATAGGAATTTGTAGGTTGCAAGTTCACAAGGAGAATTTTCTGGGCTTAAGATACTTTCAGACTTCCTCATACTCTCTCTGGGAATTAGTACTTGTTCTTAGGAGATGTTTGTGAATGTGTATATGTCTGCTTCAACAACTATTTGTTAGATAAACAGAAAAATAATAGACATTTCCACGTGGTGGGAAACCATACGTAGCTGTAGCTAAAATATATCCACACTTCTTTGCTAAGCTCTGCTCTGTAGCTAACTAGTTAAAGTCTCAATGTTATTATCCCTATATCATAAATAAGGAGACTGAGGTATAGAGAAGTAAAAACACATGACCAAGGTCATGCAACTGTGGGAAGCAAAGCTGTATTCAAGCCTAGCCGCCGAGTTCCAGAGTTCCTGTTTATGTCCTCTGCCTTCTTCTACCTTGGGGTCTGACCTGCTCTGGGGAAGAGCGGTATATCCTCTTTGCTGGCCTCCTGATAAAGCCCTTCTGAGTTTCCTTAGGCTGAATGACTCAGGGAAGTGGACCTGGGGAGGAGGTCAAGGTCAAATCTTTTGGGTAAAGGGTTGAATTTCCATAGCTCAATATCCTTGCTCTGTGGAGTGGGAAGAACATGTGTATTTGGAGAGCTGAGAGCCTGTTCAGGAACAGGCCATGTCCATAATGGGAACCCTGTAAAGCAGGTCTACCTGTCTTGTCATTTCCCCATTAGGCTACTGGCAGAATCACTAGCAGTATACAGAATTAAGTTTTGAAAGGGGAAAAGGGTCATGGGTTCCTTGAATCGCCCCAGTTGTTCAGACAGGACTATACATTTCCACTGCTTTGCGGTGACACTATGTAAAACAAAGGGTCTGACCACTTGGTTGAAGTGCAGTAGCTCCACATCTTGTCTGAGTCAGGAGAAAGGAGAAGAACTCACTGAAGGGAGTGGTCTGGGAGTTTGGATGGTGACCCGCGGTGGGTGGCCAGGGCCCATAGCAGAGCAGGAATAGAACAGGGAACTCAGAAGCAAATTCCAGTTCACAGAAGCGATGGAATATAAAGCTCCCCTTTCCCAATAGACTCTTAAAGAACCTGCCCTCTATCAGGGGAAGAGGAGGAAAGATTGGCTTAGATAATTCCTCGCTAAAGCCCAATATAGCTGTCATTTCCTGTATGGTTTCAAACACAGCAAGTCAGTGGGAATCTGAATAGAGTTTGGCAGAAACAGGATGGAGAGGCCTGCTGGGTAAGTGAGGGCAATAAAAGGTCAAGCTTTGCTTGGGACCATAAGTGGGCAGCAAGGACAGCAACCATCTGGGCTTCAAGGGGAAGTGGAGTCTGGAATAAAGGGGGAAGACAACCACACCACAACAAGGCCCAGGCAGAGCACCTCAGAAAAGCAGACCAGATAATGCTCCACACTGGCTTTCACCCAAGGATCATATGAAGAGCAGCACACAAGCAGTATGTACCAATGTCCTTCCATTTTACAATGCCCAGCCTCGAACTGAGCCTAGAGACACCACCCTGTGACTGGAAGAGCTCACAGTCCAGAGGCAGATCTGGAACATCAACACAGAGGTCCTGAGTGAACGGATACTCTAGGCTCACAGGAGGGCACACAACCTAGATATAATCAGGGAGGTGTTGTCAAAGAAGACTTCTTAGAGGCAGTGGTATCTACAGAGAGGCCTGTGGGATAAGACACTGTAAACCAGGAAAGTGGAGGTAGAATGGGGGGATTATTTCAGACAGAGGAACCTCAACTTGGTTAAGAATCCAGAGGCAAGAGGGAACCTCGAGTGGCCTCATATGACTAGGGAGGTTGTGCCAGGAGGGAATGACTAGAACTAAGGCTGGAGAAGAGAATCAGGGACAGATCATGATGGGTTTTATACCAGCCGATGAGGAAGGTGGTGTTGTTACCATTTTATAGCTCAGGTCAATGAGCTCAGAGGATTAAATGACTTGCCATGAATCATACAGTGCTGGTAGCAGACAGAGCTGGCTTTATTTGTTTTTTTGGTTTTGGGTTTTTGTTTTTGTTTTTTTGGTACTGGGATTGAACTCAGGGGCACTTTACCAAAGAGCCACATTCCTAGCCCTTCTTATCTTTATTTTAAGGCAGGGTCTCACTCAGTTGCTTAGGGCCTTGCTAAGTTGCTGAGACTGGTCTCAAACTTGGGATCCTCTTGTCTCAGCCTCCCAAGTCACTGGGATTATGAGTGTGCACCTCTGAGCCTGGCTGAGAGCTGGATTTAAAATCTGTCTTGCCCCAGAGGTGAAGCTCCTTTGGCTTCCCTCCTCCAGTGTTTTTTAATTTAGGAAAAATTAAAATTTGTACCCTCAAAAAAGATGTGTCCGTCTCAATAGGTCTCTCTACTCCCTGTTGAGGTAGAAGTTGCTGCATCCTGTCAGGATTAAACAAATTGAAATTTATTTTAAAATATTCTTCATTGATCCTGATGGAGGCAGCAAATCACCAAGAACTCAGTTCTGTGCTCAGGCCTACAGTGGCTGTAAGCAAAATTCTGGGAGAGCCAGGCCACATCTGTATTCCAAAGGAGAGTCAGAGAGAAAAACCACATAAGTTCCTTTCATAAGAATTTTAAAAGGACGAGTTTGTTCATGACCTTGGCTGATGAGGGTCAGGAACTCAATGTGATAATGCTTTAATAGATCAGAAAAATCTGTTCTCTCACTGGCCCATGCTCTTGAGGAGGCTTCTCCAGCTGTGATTTTTTTCCCCCCTTAGCCCTGGGGAAATGCAAATAAGTTTTCTTTTTCCTTTTCTTTTTATTTCCCCCTCTTTTCTCAGTTCAAAATTCGATGTTATGATGGCATAATGATAAGTGAAACATCATTTGAAAACAATGAGTGTTGTCTTAGCTCTTAAGAATCACGGTCCCTGCATGGGAATGGCTGAATTCCTGACTGGACACACCTGGTGACAGTCCTTCTGTTACATCACAAGACTTTGAGCTTCAATCACGGTGTGTCTTCTGCCCTGAGGACCTCATACCCTGGTGTGTCTTAAACAAAATTGGGAAATAGGTAAAAATGTCTTTGGGGGGCTGGGTTTGTGGCTCAGTGGTAGAGCACACCTGTAATCCTGGCACATGGGAGGCACTGGTTTCCATCCTCAGCACCACATAAAAAATAAATAAATAAAATAAAAGTATTGTGTCCATCTACAACTAAAAAATATTTAAAAAAATGTCTTTGGGGCTGTCAACATTCCTTTTCTTCTTCTTTCATGGGACTTCACACCCAATGGCTTAGGTACCAGCACATCATTGTCTCTTTTTTTCCTTCTGTGAAAGTGTGACTGGAAAAGAATCTTCACGTTTGGAGAGAAGGAAGGGAAAATTATGATGATGAGTTAACACTTAGCACATCTGATGTGCAAAACACATGGTTCTGGGTTCTGAGTTTTATGTACATTTACTCAACGAGTTAACCCAATAACTGTGCTCTAGAGAATACCATAATCTTTCTGTGGTTCATAGAGGTTGATTAACTGATGCAAAGCCACATAGGTAGAATGTGGTAGAGACATAGTCTGAATCCAGGAAGACCTGTCTCTTCCATACCCTTAACTTACAGAGAATGACTTATTTGAAAAGGCACGTGATTAACTGGCAAAGATATTATAGGCACTGTGTTACATACTGTAAGGCATTATTTTATTTTCTTAACTAATTTTTTTTTTTTTTTTTTGTACTGGGGATTGAACCCAGGGCACTTCACTACTGAGTCATATCCTCAGCCCTTTTTTATATTTTATTTAGCGATAGGGTCTTGCGAAGTTGCTTAGGTCCTTACTAAGTTGCTGAGGCTGGCTTTGAACTTGTGATCCTTCTTCCTCAGTCTCCCGAGCTGCTGGATTACAGGTGTGTACCAATGCGCCCAGCTAGTTTTTGATATAGATTTTTGTAACCTCATTTTGCATAAAACAAGACAGGAAGGATAAGTTACTTGCTAAGATTTCATAGTAGCAGGTCAGGAATTGGAACCATAGTCTGAATGATCACAAATTCCATGCTTTTTCCCCACTGGTGGATTCTAGGATCCATACCATCAATCCAAAGGAAAACATCATTCTCTTCAGATTTTGTAATTTAAAAAGTATCAGAGATCAAGTTAGCTGTCTGGAGCTTCGATCATTTGGGGATGTACTTTGGGTAACAACTGGTAGGTGGAAGAAACATTATATTGTAGGTGGAGGATGGGCAATGAGACTGTCTTGGACCCACAGATCACCCTTGGTAGGCTGGTTTCCATTCAGCTCTTCTAGCAGGGCATCCTCATGTAGCTTTTTCACTTTGGTTCTAACAAATGTGTTCAACCAATTTCACCCCAGAAAATTCACAGCCCACCCTCTACTGCACGTTGCCATATCTGAAATTAAATTCACTCATTTTACATTCCCATGTCATCTAAGCTAGAAATGTTTCTTCTCTCTCACCTGCCAAATTTAGTCAGTTCCTGACTTCTATAGATTCTGCCTTTTACAAAGATTTCTGGTCTATTCTTTTACATCCCCTCACACTGTCTTTGTTGAGGACATTCTTCCTCCTTGCCTAATACTTGGAGTCATTGAGCAAGTGACCTGCTCACCCTGGATTTCCTCTCTCAATGTATCCATCATGCTGTCCTGCTGTACTCGCTCGAATCTGGAAATTCAATCATGTGACTTCCTTGCCCAAAATCTGTCAGTAGCAGGCCCCTAGCACTTCTATAATATTTCCTCAAACTTCAGGCTTTGGGCTTCAGTAAAAGTACTCTTGGGGACTGATGGTGGCTCTCAGAAACAAAGACTTTAATTTCAAGGATAGTTTAAATTTTAAATAAGCGCATTGATGACCACTTGTAACCAAATGATGCCAATTAATTTCAGTTTCTACATCCAAACTTGTGATTAAAATTACTCTGGTGCCAAGTAGCCCTATTTTTATTGTCCCATGCTATTGAGAAAAGAATAGAGACAAACTTGCCACATCGATAAGGGAAGTGACAGCCAAGTGACATCACCACAGTTTCTTTTGATGTTAGCTTGAATAGAGAAGGAACAGGGGAACTGAGTCATGGTCACATTGCTAGCTTTAAAATATCACTCATATTCATGGTCAATGCCATATTCACCTGCCAGTAGCCATTTGGTTTCAGTTAAACAGGAGCATACCTTGTGCTAAATAAATTTTGTCACTTTGGATCTTATTGGGCTTTATGTTGTAGACTTATTTGGTTTTGTACTTGTATGAGAATTATACATGTTGGGAAATTATTACTGGTTTATGTTTTTATACTTGTAAATGTTGTTATAGTAAAAGTAATTTTTCAATATTAAGAATAATAAATTCTTTTTAAAAGTGACTTGTAGTGTTCCTCACATTCATGTTTGAGAAATCCTGTTCTATAAAATCAAGTGCAAACTCCTTAGAGTGACGTATGAGGCCCTTTGGTCTTGTCTCCACTACCTTTAACCTCATTTTCTGTGCTTCTCCCCAAGCCTGCTTCTTCTTACCCAGATTGAGCTTCCCAACAGAAGGGACTTTCTATTATATTTCTACCTACAGTACCTGACACTCAGTGAATTTTTTCTTTTTTTCTTTTGATGGTGGGGATTGAACCCAAGGGAGCTTTACCACTAAGCTATATCCCCAGTCCTTTTTAAATTTTGAGACAGGGTCTTCCTAAGTTACCGAGGCTTAGGTAACTTAGCCTAAGTTAGCCTAAGTTACTGAGGCTTAGGTATCTTAGCTGAGGCTCCTGCCTCAGCCTCCCAAGTCTCTACAATTATCAGAATGTGCCACCATGCCTGCTTTTCAGTGAATGTTTGTAGAACAGATTAATAATGAAGGAATAAATGAATGAACATGTGATGGAAAGCAAGAGAAAAAGGGAGAAGGCTCTTCCATAGACCTAATGGCCAACTCCTAACAACACTGTAAATAATAAGGTTCTGTGCATGACCCCAGACTGGGATACCTTCCAGCCTCTCCTATCTCCTCAGTCACAATTTTATTACAGAATAAATCATTTACAGGAAGAGGGTAAGAGAGAGAGGGAGGAGGATAGCAAGAGTCAAAAGCAACGCCTGAAGGGTGAAGGTTAGATGCAGCCTGCATCCCAGGAGAAGGAATCACCTCTCCACAGCCTTTTCCACTTGGAAATTCTCAGAGGATCAAAGAGAGACTGTATGCATTGCCACTATTCCCATGGCCTGTCAACTGCTCCCCTCCCACCCATTTCTAGATTCCCAAGGAAGAATGATTGGTTTAAACAGACTTTTCTGTGTACTTTATTTTTAGTACAGGAAGTATTTGCTTTTAATGTTCATGTATGGGAATGTGAGTTCAGATCAGCTGATGTGGGATTTGGGGCAGACAGCGGGCTGCAGTGTGGCATAAGTAACCTAGTAAATAAAACTGTATAGCTTGTTATGATCTCCAAAGCCCTTGCCAGTCCCAAAATTCTATACTCATGTTATTTAGCAAGTGACTGTTAACTGTAGTGGGTCTCTAATTTTTTTGTAAGGAGGATTTGAATGTGCTGGGTAGCCAACCTCACCCCTAACGTGGAAGAACCTTCTTCCTTCTTTCTTACATTCTTTCCTTCTTTCTTTGAAACACTCGTTAATTACTTCAAGTTCCAAGCCCTGTGCTAAACTTGTCAAGCCTTTGACCCTGATCAGACCCAACAACATTATAAATTCTTGTATCTGCAGAAAGTGTTACATATAGACAATTTGGTTGTGACAAAAGAGGAGGTCACACTTGGTTCTTTCCTTAGCATCTGCCTTTTAATACTGCATTCGGAGACCAGGAGAACTGGGTTCTCCTAGCTTTGTGATCAGGAAAAAGTCATTCACTCTTCTGACCTGAGACTCCTTTTCTATGAAATGATGGTGGAAAATGCCAGTTCTTTATTATGTGAGGATTAAAATGAAAACGAGATCATCTATGTGAAAGTTATTTGTCGACCTTAAAAAGTATTAAACACAGGTGAGAGAGAGTCACTGTTCTTAGCATGCCCCCACATCAGAGCCACTGCTCCCTACATGCGTGGACGTCATTATAGATACAGGGTATTGGCCGATACTGTTTAACAGCCATGGTACGACCCTCAGTCACTATATTAGACAAAGGTACCAGAGAGAATCAGGCATGGATGGATGCCCCTGGCAGAGGGGTGCTACCACCACGGCTGGGGGAACAGACCATGTGCTGTGGATAGAGCAGACACTGTGTCCATGGCTGTTCTTGCATAGTATTCAGTGCTACTAGGTAAACATAAAACAACTAAATGTGACTGTCTAAGCTTGCTGGTGTCTTCTCCTTAAGCACCTTTTAATAGACAACTGTTCAAAAGAATTGATTAAATTCCCAAAGACTTTTGATCATTTAAATTATATTTTCATGCTGCTAAATATCCTGCAAAGCATAGAAGCCCCCCTTCAAAAAATTATGCCCCCTAAAATATCAATATCACTGAGGTTGATAATAATCTCACTTATTCCTCAGTTATTGTTTACACTAATTCCTTAGCTTTTGTGACTCTTGCGAGAACCATTCTAGCAGATATTTATTTTAAAATTTTTAAAAATTAGTGTAATTCTTTGGGAAATCACTTGAGAACTCCATATTGTTGATAATCCCTATGTGGAAATAATGTCAGCCACAGATCCCCTACCTGTGCAGAAGTGAAAATTCTCACTAGAAGAGAAACCCCACAGGCATTTTCCAGAGAATGTGGGTTTGCACTTATCAGTGCACATGAATACAGAGCCCAGCTCATCTAGTCTTTATTTTTAAGTTTATATACCTCTGATGCTTAGGCCTTATCACAAAAGGTTTGCCTATAGTATGTTTTACCATAGCTTTATTCTTGCCATATCTTAATTTCCTTTTGGATAACTTACTTGATCAATGGCTTATTTAGAATTGTGTTATGTATTGCCTAACATTTTCTAGTATGTGTCTATTCCTGGTGTCTGATTTTCAGTGCTTTGTGATTTTCATGCAGTCTTCATTACATGCATCCTTTATCACTTGGTATGTTTATGGCCTGCTGTCCAGCCAAAAACTGTATATATAGACTTCTAGTAGCTTCCCCAGTATCCCTCTCATCTTCTTCCCTATCCAAAGAATCCAGGTTCTGTCAGATTAGTAAGGGGTGCTATTTAAAAAATATCCTACAGGTTTTCTTGTAATTAGTATGTACATGTGCGTACATGTTCTATAAACCTTGGCCATTGACAAATAAGCAGAGGTCACTGTGTGGGTCCTTTGAGGAAAAGCTCTTGGAAAATGTCCTCCTTACCTGGATTCCTCATTCTTGTCTTTCTACTTCTCACCTTGCAGGAGGTCCATAGTGTTAAAAGATCCATCTTCTGACAATTAAGATGAATGCCACAGTCTAGGGAGGATACTGCAGCAAAGTCACAATGCTCATGGCCTCCCCTGTGGCTTCTTTGAGTTGTCTGCACCAGCCCTACATTTGTTACTTCCAGACCTCCTATTACATGAAGAAAAAATAAGGCTGGTTACTGGTTAAAAAAAAATTGTATTCTCTCACTGCATCCAAATGGTAAGAAAAAGTCACCCTCTGTCTCCTGTGAGGTGATTTTATTTGAGGTATGATGACTTTCTTTAGATATGATCGATATATATCTCACTGATTGACTTGTATACATTATCTACATATATTTTATATATAACATAAATTTTCTATTATATATATGTAAAATGTATACAAGTCAATCAATGAGTTTTGAGGTAAGTATACACTCATAAAACCATAACCTCCATTAATACCATAGACATATCTATCACCTCCCCAAAATTCCTTTCACCCATTCTATAATTATTACTATTACTCTATTATTATTACTTGTGGTAATAACACTTATAAGATATGCCTTCTTAGAAGATTTTAAATATGTAATACAGCACTATGAATCATAGACTCTGTGATGAATAGAGAACTTCAGAACATTCTGGATAGATGAATCCTTATCTCCCTTGAGCAACAACTACTTAGCTTGAGTACTGACTTGGTTATTGTGAATAAGACTGCAATGAACATGGAAGTGCAGGTGTTATTTTGAGTTACTGATTTCATTTTCTTTAGATATTTAAAGGCACAATTGCTGGGTGAGATGGTAGTTCTGTTTTTAACTTCTTGAGGCATCTCCATACTATTTTCCAAAGTGATTATACAAATTTACCTTCCCACCATAGTGTACCAGGGTTCCCTTTTCTCCACAGCCTCTTCAATGCTTCTTATCTTGTTAAACATCTGCTTTAAAATCACAGTGATGACTTGATTAGTTTTTTAGTTAGGAACTGCCCTACCCTCACCTTCCAAAAAGCATGTTAAGGGGGACATGTTAAAGCTTCAATAATGGGAATAAAAGAGATTTCTCTGTGATACACATATCCACCTGTTCTCTACCTCTTAAAAAATGCACATTTCCTCTTCATGAGAAGAGATCCCCCTATTTGAGATGAGAAGCACTTTTCCCTCTGCCATCTTAAGCCCCATATTCAACCTACTCATTCATTCATTTATTCATAAATTCAAAACAGTGATTGAGGGCCTACTGTGTAGCAGACACTATTCTAAGAGCCTGTGATAAAACAGCAAACAAGCGATACAGGGTCTCTGCTTTCGTGGAGTTTTTCTAGAGAGACAGAGAATATAGTCAATAAAAAAAAAATAAGTACATTGGCAAGATAGTTTCCAATTATGAGTGTCATGAATTAAATGGAAAGGGTGACATGATGGAAACAACCAAGGAAGGGGACTATTGGTGGAGACATCTTTGTGGAAGTGACATTTGAGCTGAGGTCAGAGGACAAGGAGGAGCCAGCCATGGGACAGATCTGGATATGCTAGGGAACCTCAAGTGCCAGGGTGAAAAAGCCCACCTTGCTTACTTGGAAGCCCAAGTTTGCTTTGCTGAAGTTGAGAACAATTGAATGTCCAGGTTCCCCAGGTCAGTTCTCTGTCCTCTAAACCGTGTCTCTACTGGGTGCTCACAGGGTTAAGAACATGGTCTGCTGTATCTCTATTGATTCCCCATTGCCAGTGGTAGGGCTGGTTTCTAGCCACTGCCTTTGCTCATCCATCCCTATTTCTAGCTAAGCCTCTAAAACCTCTGGTGAGATCTGTGTCAACAGTGCTTGCTAAAGCCACGGTGAGCACACAATTATTCCTCTTAACTACTGCTACTAATAGGAATATTGACTTTCATGTCTTCAGACACCTCAGTCTGGGGACTGATAATGGGACTGACATAATGTCCATCTAAGAAAGGACACCTGTGTAAGAATGAGAATCAGGCTTCAGAGCGGAAAATCATTCACTAGATGTTAAGAGCTCTCCTTCCTCTTGTAATGGAATAAGGTAATGCCCTTCAAGTGCATGTTCATCCCAGGTGCCTAAAGGATTTGCCTGGCGACATGGTCCCTCTCCATCCTTTTCCTTTTTTTGTGCCTATCACTCTGGAAATATTTGAAATATAGTAATCACTTTTTATCACACAATTAAATTAAAAGGAGTAGTGAAAAGAAGAAAACACCCTGTCACTCATATCAAGCAGAGTGGCTGCTGTTAATACCCATGATTTCTGGGCCAACTCAATCCCAGAGGCTTATTCTTCCCACAAGTAATGCCATAGTTCTTCCTGTCTCTTTGTGTAAAGCCTTTCCCTGAAGGCTTTGACACCTGGAGGCTGACTTTGACCTCTAAGTTCTGTGCCAAGTACCTGTCCATTAGGCTCTATTGCTTATCTGTTTTTTTCCAAGGCTGACCTTTGTGTGCATTATTCATTTACTCATTTAAGACATATTTATAAAGCATCCACTATAAGCTTCCTATGTGCTAGGTTCTTACCTGTCTGTTCACCTCTATGGACAAGCTAAACATGGCTTGAGGCCATGTGGAGCTTGAGGGACATAGGCAAGAGTGGCATGGGGTGACAAGTACTTAGAAGTAAAATAAAAGGTCTAAGGAGCACAGAGGAGAGAAAGAAGAAAGGCTGTGCTCTTGAAGAGGGCCAGAAAAATCTCTCTGCCTCGGCTGGTTTCATTATTCTAGATGTTCCTGTTGTGTTCCTTCTCATTCCTGCCTCTGGCTACAGATTGTCTCTGTCCATCTAGTCAGCTCCCAGTCACACAATCTATCAGAAGTCATCCTTTTTACCTTTACTGAAGTTTCCGTTCTGCATTATTTTTGCCAGACCAAGATTTTGTCCTGGCCTCCTCTGACCACTCCCATGACAAATGACTGAGGGTTCCCCCAGGAGCAGGGGCTACTGGCCTGTTGTTTGAGGATTCAGGGTCCTTCTCCTAGGAGTTATGGTGCCTCATGCTTCTTTTGACACTTCTAAGTTAAGGGCTCAGGAGAAGAGTTCTTTGGCAGTGGGGAAAATTCTCTCTCTGAAGCTAACAAGCCTACGTGAGGATAAAATCGCTCCTGAGGCTTCATTAGATCTGAGCTCTACCCAGATGATGCAGGGTGGAACCAAGAGTATTAAATCAGCTATTCAAATGAGGAGATTTGCATGCATTTCCAAGTCCAGGACCTGGTGTACCTGCAAGAATTTTAATAATTTAAGCTGTGACCTTCAGCATTTTTATCACACAATGACTGAGTGGGGAAAAATGCATTAATAAAGTATATCGTATACTTCTAGGGAGCAGGTGAGATTTTTAAGACGAATGGTATTTATTTCTGTGCCAACTACCACTGTTCTTCCCTTATTCTGTGTGATTCTTGACCAGCCCGTGCCACAGGAAATGAATTAATGAATTCATACATTATTCTAGAATCTTCTCTCTTTTACAGAATCTTTATGTTGCCAGGTGTTCATTGGTCACTCAATGGCTTGAGATGGAAGATGCATCCGGTTTTGATATTCCTTCTCTTTATACACAGTGACCTTGAGGCCAACTCCCTCTGAACCTCTGACTCAGGACTCTCACTGATAAGTGAGTACAGTAGAGCTTACTGATCAGAATTCCAGATAAGGTCCTGAGTCACCTTAGATAAGGGCCCTGGTTGGGTAAATCTCTGTGTCCTGGTGCCTCTCCCACAGCTGTGGTGAGCATCCTCAAAATTTCCATGGCCTCAAAATCCTCTCACAGGTCTTCTCCAAAGGTCAAAATTCCTGATTTTATATGTAACTATCATTTTTATCATTACTCAAATAAATATGTCCCTTATATATCAGCAGAAAATAAATAAAAGTCAAAAGTATGAAATTAATCTATAATTCCATGCTTGCTCCTTAGGTTATAGACACTTGTTGGTATGTATTCTTTAGGATTCTTCAATAGGCATGCACTATGTGTGTTTAAAGTCAGTTTATGATAAATGTTTGATAATTTGCTTTTTTTCAGTGAATTCCTTTTTGTGAATTCCTTTTATACTATTACATGTCCTTCCATGTCATTTTTATGGATGCCTAATATTCACTATATAATTAAGCCTCTTTATGTGGGATATTTAACATTTCTAGCTTTTCACAGTTTTGTAATAAACAGTTTTTCACAGTAAAGTCCTTTTAAGGAGTCTCTAAATGTTTATTATTGGGAACATTTCTCTGGGTCCAGGCCAACTTGGATAACCTATGACAAGAGACAGAGTCACAGAATTAGAGATTCTCTTCAAGAAGAAACTTAGTGATCACTCTTGGCTGAAATATGAATTAATGATGATGATAATAATACTCACTCAATTTTTCCTTCCTTCCTTGCGAGATACTATTGTTATTTTAGCTCCAGAATAATCTGTGGTATAGAGTTGAGATTTTTGTTATCATACTTTTTTTTTTTTTTTTTCGATGAGAATGCAAGAGTCTCAGAGTAGATCAGTGACTCTAAGTCATGGTGTGGTGTCTGGCAGGATCTTGGTCTCCAATCCAAGCCCCTGAATGTGTACTTGTAGGGGTGAGTGGGGGGAGTCTTCTCAGATCCGCTGCCTGAGCTGTGTTTTTTTGAATCCAAGTCATTTATCGTGCATCACTTCTCATTCCCTCCATCTACTTCTTTTTCTTTTCATGTCTTAGAAGTGCCAAGTTATTCTTTTGTTTACCAGATAGTCCTTCCTGAATGTCTTTGCAGAGGTAAAAATAAGTAAGTTTTGAACCAGAGAAGAGTTCTTTTGAACAGAGGCCAGGAGATGCAGAGCAGGAAGGAATGGCCCCAGCTGAGTTGCCTAGTGTGCTGCTTTGGTAAGAGGTGAAGTTGGCCTGGGGGTGGGAGGGGGAGGAATGAGAGCAAGGAGGAAAGACCACCCAAAATGCACCTGGACCCTGACAATTCCCACTCTTTTGTTGGCACCACACCTGCTTCTGAGATAGTGGGATGGACACAGATTTTTGTGATGAATGTGCTTTCATTACATCTTATCATATTCTTATCATCAGAGTATCAAGAAAAGGCATGCACAAGGATAGACAACTATGGAGAGAAGTCATTTGAAATTAATTAGTTTTTTCCCCTTTATTATTAATGCTTTGTTTGATTTCCTGTCAATTCAAATTTCTTCTCTGATGCAGCATCGATAACATTTGCTGAATGCTCCCAGATAGCACGCGGTCACTGAAGCCCCATTCCACAGGACTCTGGGCGTTCACTTTCACAAACACAGCGCAGAAGGGCAAATCCAAAAGCAGCTGAGGCTCTGGGAAACACAGAGCCCTTAGCTGGAGAAAGAAGGATGGAGGAGCGCCCTCTCGCGAAACTTGGCTGGTTGTCCAATCTGCCTGGTAACAGGCTATCTTTTGCAGCTTTTTAAACCAATGGATATTTTTTCCCCATGGATTTGTGTTTGCATGTATTCCTAGAAGATTCTAAGTGCAATTCCTGACTGCTTTTAATATCCACCAACAACTGGTAATCTCAAGTCAGTGTACAGTCCAAAAGATCGCTTTTTTTTCTTTGAAGAAAGTCATATTAATGGAATTGTCACCTATATTGGCAAATAGTAATTATTTTCATATTTTTTTTGTGCAAAGCCTTTCAAAATATACTTCTGTGTTATATTTAAAAACAACATCCTACATCTCCACCTGGTAGGTTTTAAGCAAATCCTGGGCAGTTTGGGGCTATTTTTAGTCCTGATTAATTATTCAGCCAAGATAATTCCAAGTTCAGCAGCTTATTTGGAGAAGGCAGGACAGCTGGGCTCTTAAGGCAGCCTTGGGTCAAAGCTGGCATCTTTACAACAAAATGGTGCTTTCCCCACGTCTGGGGAGAGTGCAGGGGGTGGCATGTTCTGTGATGCTGGTTCAGCTTTGCCAGCCTGGAGGGAGTGAGTACAGGAGAAACTGCTGATTCAGGGGCCTTCAGACATGGCTGATCTCACTGCTTTGAAAATAGGTCACTAATGACACGTGGCAAGAAGCCAGAACACAGTGGCCAGGAGCTCTAAATGGTCTGCTGGTGGCAAAGATCCATTTTACTCTAATTTCAGAAAGAAAGCAATCTGCTTTAATTTGTTTGAAACAATCACTGGGTTGCAGAAATCACATGCTAAGATTGTGATCTTACCCCCACCCCTGCCTTTATTTTCCGAAGTGTTCAAGTTTATTGTTTCAGTTTATCCCATTTCCATTCCTGTGTACTGTGATAACTCCAGAGCTTCTGCTTCATTTTTGAACAGTCACGCAGATATGATTCTTTTTTTTTTTTTCCTGCCCAAGCAGCAGGGAACAGGATTTAGACAATGATGCTAGCAGCCCCTCAGATTCCTTATAGGTTGACACTGAAATGGTTCTGGTCTATCTGATCCATACTACCTTGACCTTCATGGAGCCATCTCTGTGATTCTAAGAAGAGTGGTCTCCTTCATCTTTGAATTTCCAAACTCCAGCCTAGTGCCTGACACAGAGAAAACATTCATTAAGTGGTTGTTGAGTTAAGGATGAATGAATACTATTAGCTGATTTTCTTAAAACTGAAGTAGGTTCTAGGCATTGGTTTTCTTATGGTGTGGAATTACCTTAAGTGGGATATTAAGTGAAATTAATGCTTAAAAATACAGCAGAGTGAGGAGAAATGAGGAAAGGTGTTTGCTTCAGGGCTGCCCACAAAGAACTAGGTGTTAGGTAGCGATTGGGTAGAGGAAGGTGAGCCTGTTGAGGCAAATAAGGTGTTTTATCCATGATTTGTCAGAAGAGACCTCCTTCAAGTGGTGTATTGAGGTGACCTGGTGCTTCCCTCTGATGCCCCTTCTTGGAATCTTACAGAGCAGGGAAAGAAATGGCTCTTGTATCAGGGAAGAGTTTTCACATGTTTGTAACTCGAGGGACTATCATACAGCTTGGAAACAAGTGTGTAGCACCTGGGGATTGCTCCTGGGACTCCTCTGATCTGTGTGTTTCTTTGTTTAGATGGGAATACAGGGCAGAATGGAGTTAGGGTGGCTTGATCAGAACCCTTCCCATGACCTTGACCCATCAGCTACAGCTTTGACCCCTCCCAGTCCTTACCTTACGTTTTGCACTGTGTTGACACCATCTTGCTGATTGTTTTCTGGCATTCACTGTGCCTCTTCTAGTTTCCATGTTTTTTTTTTTTTTTTTTTTTTCTTGTTGTTCTCCTGCTTGGAATATCTCCCTCTGCCATCTGGCAAGCCTGAGCCTGAAAAACCCAGACTTATCATTTACAACTTTCCTTAGCAGTCCCCTCCTATGGGAGGTCTCTTTGGGTGTCTCTCCCCTGAGTTCTCATAAGACCCTGCGACCCTCCATTGCTTATTCACTTGGTCATTGGATAATTATCTCTTGAGTTTCTATTATGTGCTTGGCATAATGCTTAGTGACTGCAGATGCAGTGACGGACATGACATGGCTCTTGTCCTTAAGTAGCTCATTGTCTAGTGAGAGGATACAGACAAATAAACAGGTAACTGAAACAAAGTAAAAAGTCTTGAGATAGGAATAAGCATTGGATGCTATGGAAGTATACAGAAAGGCCCTGTCCCTGACTTGAAGGACCAAGGAAGGCTTTCTAGATGAAGTAACATTGTGTTCAATATCTAAAGGGTTGAATAGAATTTAGCCAAAGAGATGGGAGTAGAGCACACCAGGGAGAAGAAAAGGCCATTATGTGTTTCTATGATTGTCTGAAGACCACAGAGCTTGGGGGTTGAGACTCTGTTTTATTCATTAACCTAGCCCTAACTTATAGCATAGTCCCTAGAACACAGTTGATTTCCAGGGAAGTGTTTATGGAATATGAGTGAGTGAATGAATGAATTAGCGAGTCTGCTGAGATGACTGGCAAGGATACTAACAAATATGGATAACCTCAGAAGGTGACGGTTCCTAGAAAGTGAATGTTTGTTAGCTCAATGACTCTCTATCCTACTTCATCTTCTTTTTTTTTTACCCAGGGGTATTCAACCACTGAGCCACATCCCCATTCCCATTTTGTATTTTGTTTAGAGACAGGGTCTTAATTGCTTAGCACCTCACTTTCAATGAGGCTGGCATTGCACTCTCCATCTTCCTGCCTTAGCCTCCCAAGATGCTAGGATTACAGGCAAGTGCAACCGTACCTGGCTCTATCCTACTTCTTGTATGCTCCTTCCTGTATGCTTATCAGCTAGTTAGTGACATTAAAACTGCATGGACTCTAGGTACATATGCTTTTCATGTCCTGAGTACAAAGTTGACATGGTTTCCACGTGCAGCAAAATGATCCGACCCAATGCTTTGCAAACAAATGTACAATTTCTGAGAAGAGTGGTGCAAACAGAATTAGAACTGACTGTGCATTTTAACAGTACTTAAAGTTTCAATAAATCAAACTGTGTTTTCAGAAACCGGCCTCTTTCATTTTTTTATGATTGGACAAATACTGAGTTTTGTTCTTGCCTTTGTCAGCTGCCTCTCAAAGTGTGTTCCGCCATGAATAGAATGGTGAAGTGGTTCCACAGGCCCACGCACCTGCACGCTTATTGTTAGTGGGCTCTACCTTTCTGAATCACCTTGGGGAAATGGAAAATGATTAATTCCAAGCAAAAAGACAATTTATATTTTCTGAATGAATGATAGTAATTGAGTGCTGACTCCTAAGGGATTTGCAGAGGAGCTCATGAAAGAGGTGGAGAGCATCTCATTGTTCTCAGGAGTTGAGAAGCCCTGCCTGAAGTGGGGGAGGCCAAGTAGGCAAGAAGCAGTGAGTGGGAGAATTGGAACGACACGGCTGGAGAATCCTTGAGCTATTCCTCTGTGCCATGACTACGTGGGCTGGAACCTGACTGCAAATTGATGCTCAACAATGGCTCATGGCTAACCATGGTGCATAATGGTGCTTTCCAACTGTGGGTGCACATTAGAATCATCAGTAGAGTTTTAAAAAATACCAGTCCTAGGGCTTCATCCCAAGAGTTTTTATAATTGATGTGGGATAAGACCCAGGCATTCAGTAATTTTGAAATGTCCCTAGGTGATTTTAATTGAATTAAGTCTAATTGGTCATAGCAGATTGGGAGAGACTTGTGCCAGCTGGGGGTGGTCCTTAAAGATGAGCTGTCCTCTACCATGATCTCTGTCTCCCTCAGGACAAGGGAAGGGAAAGCAAGAAGAGAGGAATAATTAAGAATTTAGTGTGATCTTCTGGAAACCTAGCTGGAGAGGCTTTAGGAGACCTGATTACCTGCACATTGGTTGGTATTATTACCCTTGAAATCAAAAGAATATGGGAAATGAAGAGTGGGTTAACTTTTTAAAATGATGGGGCAGTGGGTTTCCAGAAAAGTACTTCCAGGAAGTCTTGAAACCTATTTGGAAGAAAGTCACTGATCAGATGAAGCCGCCCGTGAAATGAAATTTTATGGGAATGGAAGAAAAGTACTAGAGCGGGCTGGCCGAGGAACTGGAGATCAAGGGACATGCTGCTAAAACTCTTACTCAAGAAACAATCGTGGGTTTTCTGTGATTCCCAGGAGAGGCGAGGAAGAGGACTGCGAGGTATGCTATGTCAGGAAGATGTCAGGAATGTAGGTGTATTTTTTCTGGCAGAGACCTGAAGCCTGTGAGATCCGATATCCTGTTTACAGGTAAGAGTTGTTGGCTCTGAGTTAGGCAATAAGTCACAAATTCTAGGAGATGTGTAAACAAGGTACCAGATAAGCCACAAAACCTCTCTCCCCCTGGGCAGGCATTAGTTTTCTTAGATGATACTGCAGCTCGTAAAGGGGTCAGAGTCACGTGAAACTTCCAGGTGCAAGGGGGATCCAGTGTTCTTTTTGCTGGAAAGCTGGGGGCTTTCCAAGATGGAGTCAATGGTGGCTCTCACCACTATGGCTCTGTAATGGCTCCTGTTAGGAGGAACCCAAAGGAAACTCAAAACAACAGATGGTCAAGGAAAGAAACCCAGGAACTTCTGCTGGACTAGATCAGAGATTTCTCGCTGAAGTGAATTTGAATTTGACCTTGAGATTGGCACAAATTAGAACAACTTGATTGTGTATTATTAAAATGGTGCTTCTCTGTGAAGACACTTCTCCCCCAAGAGTACTGCAGAATGATTTTGAGAGACTTAAAAGATTTGAATGGAATATATGATTGTCAGAAGGTCTTGCACCGCCTAGAAATCTGTAACTAGAAGGCATAACTCTGGTGGAACATTCCACTAACAAGTCCCAGCCTCACAGTTTTGGTGATACTTAAAATAATAAGTTGAATTTTTTTCCAGTTCTCAAAAACTAAAATCTTAAAATATAAATTGACATCCAGACCTATGAAAAAATCCAGCTACATTCCTGACATCTTCCTGACATGGCACAACTCCCAGCCCTCAGTACAGGAGTAATGTGTTTAAATGGAAAGATTGGACAGGATCAGCTGATGCCAGAGCAAGCACCTGGCTGAAAGAGGCCCCCAAACCCTGAGCACTGCTTACAGGTCACCCCTTATCAACTTTCAAAGGGCTCAAAAACATGGAGGGTCCTGGCTTCTCCTTTGTCCACGGACTGCCTTTCTGATCCCTTTTCTTATTAGCTCTGGCCTGATACACCTGGTGTGATCAGAGAAGGGTTTGCCCTGATGGCATGGTTATCCTCAAATCTCCTTTAGTATCCACTAAGCCCATAGGTCTTTAATTCTCTCGGATTTTGGGGAAACAGCTAAGGGGTGACAGGGGAAGTCTATTCCAATTCTGTACTTACCCCATTATGATGCTATCTATATATTTAGCAGAATCTGTATTTGAAAATAAACAATGTCAATCCTAATTCTTCCAGGCAGCTCTGAACTTTGGAAATCAAAGTTCACGTGCCTCTGAGGTCTGATAAAATACAATTTGGTTACCTAAAGAAATTAGGACTCTGGCTATTTCATATCAATAATCAACATTTCCATCAACCACTGGATAGGATCTGAAGGCCCCAAGATACCTTGTGGGTTATTGCCTAAAGCCAGAAAAAAAAAAAAAAAAAAAAAAAAAAAAAGACAGCAGGTAGCAAAACAATCTTCTTTTTGTCCCAGTAGGTATGGCTCTGATGTTACTCACCCCTTAAAATTGGCACCATGAATGAATGGAACTGGGGATGTAGCTCAGTGGTAGAGTGCTTGCCTAGCATGTATGAAGCAGTGGATTCGATCCCCAATACTGGGAAAAAAAATGGCACTGTGAACAGCAGTGACTGATGGGTGGTGTTGGGTATCCTGAACCTAGGATTTGGGTTTGGATCTTCTTTGGTGTCTATTTGGAAAACAACCATTCTCTCAAATATGAATTTTCTCTGGATTTTTTATTCTTCAAGGACTATGTGTGAGGCTCAGAGTTAGTAACCGTGATATCTTAGAAGGTTTAACTCATCAAGACTTTCCCTGGTGGTTGAAGGTTTTCTACTCTATTCTAGAATCCTTGAAGTCCATAAACAGGACAACTGGCACTCATGGAGCTGTGCACTTGACTTCTGGTGCACATGACTGTACTGCTTAGTCTCATCTTCATCTGCTCAGGAACAAAGTGAAACTTGCCATTCTTGAGGAGTTGGGGAAGAGCGTACTTAGGATACTCTCAAGAGTGGAAACAGGGCAAGGCAGTGCCCGATTATTTCCTGCTTATGTGGTTTTCTGCACATGTTAGGCAACTAATGCCCAAATGTGCTGCATGCACATCTGGATCTGCACAGAAGATATGCTGCAGTGCCCTTGGATCCAGCCCCCTCTTGCACTCCTCTCTTCTCCTCTCACAACTCACAGTGTGTAAGAGTGACTGGGAGACTCCTGCACTCATGATCCAAAACCCAGGACAAAGGCACAGGTGCTGGCTCTCAAGTTTCATTAAAGACTCCTTAGCCAGTACCACTTAGCTTCAAGTTTCTCCTCTCCTTGTGGCTGCTTCTGCCATGGCCATGTCAGATACAGTTGGATCTCTGCTTCTGTGAATTCAACCAACTTCAGATCAAAAATACTTGGAAAAAAATGTGTTTGCTCTGAACATGTACAGACTTTTTTTCTTGCCATATTTCCTGAGCAACACAGTATAATAACTACTTACATAACATTTACGTTGCATTGGTATTACGAGTACTCTAGAGATGATTGAAAGTATACAAAGGATTTACATATATAATACGCAAATAGTATGGCAATTTATATAGGAGACTTGAGCATCCACAGATTTGCATATTGGGTCAGGGGTCTTGGAAGCCATCAGCAGATATTGAGAGACTGCTGTATGGAGGTTGAGTACTAGAGTTTTCTGCTAGCATGAGACTGCTCCTGAAAGTCTGGAGACATTGTGAATTCATTGTCTCTCAACCTTCTCCAAATGGCCCTTGACCTGAGCCAACAAAGAGTGATCATCTTCCAACCACAGATATTTGCATATTCCCTTCCTTTCCATAGCAATGGCATGCTATGAGCTGGACTTATTTTTCTTTCTTGGGGAACTGCCCCTCCAGGCCTTTCATCCTTCTTAGCATTAGCAGCCTCATCCCTTAAGTTCAGTGGAATCATGGACATGTGCACACAGAGGCCTGTAGGTCTGGTCAGGGCACATCCTTCTCTACACTGACCTTCAGCATCCAACTGGGGCCTTGAAGTTCTGGAATTTCTCTTTGTTCATTTCCTGTTTAGTTTTATTAATTGAAGGAAATAAGAGAGCCATCTCTGGTATGTCAGCCAGAATTTTTGCTGCAGCTTCCTCTTCAGAAACTAAGTAGATCTGCCTTGTATATTTTTTCCCTCTCCATTGTCTTTTTTTCCTACTGCATTCTGTGACAAAGATTCCAGAGTCATTTTATAAGCAGAGGTCCTTCTCCTTCCCTCCACATCTTGTTGGAAATGAGACCTGCATGGTCCTGCGGTTGTGGGCACTCTGGGCTGGCAGGAGAGTCTTCACTGGTTGCCCCTGATCACCTTGAGGCCATCCAAGACCTCAGATACCAGGAGCCTTGTACCAGCCTTGTTTTCTCCATATGTGCCCCTGCCCTTCTCCATAGCCTCTCAGAGTTGCCTCTGGTTGTATCAGAAGGTGCCCTCCTGACTTCCCCCACCCCTCACTCCCTGCAATGCAGGCAAAGTGCTTCTGGGAAGAGTTTCAATGTTTGGTGACAAATCAGAGGAGAAGAGAATACATCAAACCCAGGAGGTTCCTGTGGCCAACACAGAGCTTGAGGGCCTTAAGTTTTCTGTGACACAGTGACTAACCTCGGTTCAAATATTCCTGAGGGAATCCTCAGGCTATACCCCCAGCAGCAGGCCTCAGCAGCATGTGGGGATAACTGAGCACAGTGGGGGTTAAAATTCCATTCCTGTGGGATCCACATGCTCTATCTGCATCCGAGGGGCCCCCGAATCCCAATTTCAAGTTCCTCAGCCCTACCAAGTCTCCGGGGCAAAGATGTGCTCTTGATTCAGGCAAATGTAGCTTTGAACTTTGTGAAAAGGAAAAGGAAGGAAGGGTCTTAGTATCAGCATAGACTGAGCAGGAGAGAAAAACCTAGAAAAACAAAGTACTAGAATAAAATAGGGAGAGCATTAATCAGTAAACAGCCAGGAAAAACCTGGCTAACCATTGGAGAAAAGAGTAAATCCTTTACTCCATGGCTGATCCCCAAATTAACTTCCACAAAAATATGAGATGAAAATCTGGGTGATTTAGTTTTTACAACATAGGAAGAAGGAAACACTTTCTATATCATCCAAAAGGCGACCCATCAGTATGATTAGCTCCTGACATTGTGAAACACAATTCTAGTGCATGACCTATATTAAGCAGTTTAATCCTCATTGCAAATCTATGAGGTATTTCCTATTTATTTCTCCCATTTCTAGATGATGAAATGAATGTACGGAGAGGTTAATTGTCCAAAGGTCCCCACAAGAGGCAGTGCCAGGATGCAAAGTCAAAAAGTATAACTTCAGAGACTCTACTTCTAATTAATTACTAAACTACAAAAGAAAATATTGAGAGATGTAAATATATGAAAAATATCATGTAGAATGAAAGAGAAATGACTATGGGGAAAGATCCTTCCACATATGTAGCAGATAAAGTATTAATGTCCTTTACTGAGCAATTTCTCAAATGTTATTGCCCAGAACACCAAGTGTCCTGAACGATGCTAATGGGTGTTCTGTGATAGAAAAAGTTTTGATGGTCAATTAACTTTAGGAAATGATGTGTTAAATCTGACCATGGAACCCCTTTTCTCCCTCAGCACGCCTATTAACATCTCAAGGGGCAATAAAGTTCCCTGAAATACAGTCTGGAAGATGTTGTCTTTGTATGTAATGAGATTGTACAGATCAGGAAGGAAAGTATGAATACCCCAATAGAAAAAGGGAGACAAGACAGATGATTTAAAAAGCAAAAAAATAGCTGCAAGCATATGAAAACATGTTCCGCCTTGTTAACAATCAAGGGAAAATAAAACAATATGGAGGTACCATTTTTTATCTTTCGGATGGATTTTTTTTTTTCTAAAGGCTATCCTCAGTATTTGTGAGAGTAGGAGGGAAAAATGTACTCATGAGGTCAGTGAGATTGTAAACAAATGCAGCTTTCCTGGAAGAGAGCAATTTGGCAATATGTATCAAGGATCTGGAAAAAAAAATGTATGACTTGATCGAGCAAAGTTTAAGCCTAGAAATTTATCATAAGGAAATAATTGGGTAAATGTTGGATGTATGTACCAAGGAATTTATTGCATCATTGTTTATATTAACAAAATAACAATTAATATAATTTAATGCATAATTATGCATTGTACTGTGCACTTTTAAAAACAGTGCTATTGATCTATATATTCCCATTGAAAAATGTCCATTGAATATGTAGAAGAAAACCAGATTATGAAATAATTGGCATCTACTTTTTTAAAAAGAAAAAAAAAAGAAAGATCAAAATCATAGTTTGAAACATTTAATGGTGGTTAGCTTCTACAGGGGTAGGATTTGGGTTGATTTTTAGTTTTGTTTTTTTTTTTTTTTAATACCTTTGTTGCCTTTTAAAGAAAACATTAATTACTTGTCACTTTGGAACCATTTTGAAATAAAACTTTTATTACTCTGAAATAGAAACAGATTAGGAAAATGAGAATTTCATGTTGTAACAAATACTAAGTTCTTTATTATAAACAGCCTCAGTCTGATAAGCTAAACTCCAAGTGAGAGTGAATAGGATTTATGAGGAAGGAAAAAAAAAAAAAAAAAAAGAAGTTTAAAGAAAATCTGGAGTGTGCAGAAATAATAGATCTTTTTAAAAGAGATAGAAAAGAGGGAATTAACCTTTGCATGGTTTTGCAGCTGCATTGAATCATGGGCTTGTCAGAGGAAAAACCTGGACAGTTAATGGTTCTTCTTGTGTCTAACAGGGAAGCAAGTGGATGTCAAATAGTTCTTGGCAAATGGACCTGCAGAGCCACCCTCCAGCAATTTCTGAAGGGAATCTCAACTCCTCGTTTCTGAATTTGTGGAACAGGATCTGGGCCAAACCCTTCCCTTTTTTGACTAACCCAAAATGAACTCCTTATGCAAAATCTGGAGCACTTCCAACATACCCAGTGTTCAAGGTTGTCAGCCAGCTGTTGGCAGCTCATGCTGACTAACTTTCTTTCCTCTTAAATGGTGCAGAAATATGTTGCTTTACATACATGGGGGTGGGGGAGGGAGAATCAGAGGACCTAAGTTGAAAATATCCCAAATGTCCCAAATCAGCTATAAGACCCTGTCAGCTCAGGTACCCAACCATTCTGTTGCATTAACCAAATTGAAATGGGAAAGAGTCATCACGTGGAGAACTGCCTCCTTATTTATGATATGTGAAGGGAATTTCCCAGCAGATTCCCCTGGAAAGGAGACAACTTGAAAACTAATGAAGGAGCCATCTCCCTTGTCTTTCTCTTGCCACTGGCAAAACTCTCTTCAAAAGCTCAGTACACTACCCTAGGGATGCAAAGGGGTGCTAAGGAGGGAGTAGGGAACCAGCTCCCTGTGAGGTCTGAGCTTGCAGGATCTCCATTTCCTCAAAGGGAGTTAAGACCTAGAGCTGCTATTCTCTGACCTGTTCCTTGAGGAATCATGTTTGATTCTTGAGCTTTCATTCAAGTGACCCAGGAGATTCTTTCCTGCATAAATTTGTGTTAAATTAGCATATTATCCAATTTAGGACCTAGGTCTTAAACCATCTAGTTAGGTAGATTTTAATTATATTTAATGGAGAAAACTTTTTAAGCTTTTCAAGTTCTAGTTGAAAATTAGCATTCTGTATTTCTTTTAAATAGAATTGACATAGTTTGGAAAATACATATTCAAGGAAATATATCACGGTTATTCTCTGTTATTCAGTCTAGTGGTGAAGGTCAGAAGCACTGCAGTCTATTTCCTCATATAAATAATAATATTTATTCTATTGGGTTATTGTGACAATTAAATGAAATAATGGTGATCTGGCACAGACCAGTTGATGGAAGCCAGCAGTACATACTACCTCCACTCCTGGACTACCCTCCACTTAGCAAGCATCTCCACAGAGCCCTTAGGTGTTTAGAAAGGCTGACAACACCAACTTTTATTGTTCTTGTTTGGAAATACCCTGTCTGTCTTCAAAACACCCCACAGCTTCACTTCCCTCTTGTCTTCGCCTTCATAACACCATGTTCTAGGAGTCAAGGATCAGCCTCCTCTTCCCAGGGATGTGAGGTAGGCTCTGGAAGTGTCTTGGGCTATTGACAGAGGAGCAGATCAGACAGGCTCAGGAAACTCTTGGGTCATGGGATGATCATCTGGGGGTATGTGTGAGAACATGCCATAGGAGATCCCTGCACAGCTGAGAAGAGAAAAACAAGGGAAGGAGTGTGGTCACATGTTCTCGACAGGAGCCAGCCAGACATGCAGCAGACCTCCCGGTGCTGGCCTCCCACAAATCTCTGCCTTAGTGTAAACTCTCTGATCTGCCTTTCTTGTTGAGCTTCAGTGGAAATAAACATTCAGAAAAATAACCTTTCTTTTCTCCCAGCCTTCCAGTCATAACAACTTTAATTCTTCTTCAGACAAAGTAGATACTTCTGCCCACTAGGGGAAAGGTCAGGAAGTGCTGAAAAGAAAGAAAACACAATGATTATTATTTCAAGATCTTATCTCTTCCACTCTTGTAGCAAGAGCCTTTTCTTAATTCTGTGTGGTTGTTAGGGATGCAAGGAAAAAGAGATATTTCAAGATCTTATCTCTTCCACTCTTGTAGCAAGAGCCTTTTCTTAATTCTGTGTGGTTGTTAGGGATGCAAGGAAAAAGAGATAATTGGGAGTGTGATGCCCTCCTGGGAATTACTCTGGATGGAGACTATTAAATTAGGAAGACACTGAGTCCCTGTGAGGCTCTGGGGAATAGTTGCTGGGGTGGGGTGGGAGAGCAGGGCAGGCTCAGCACTGACTTTCTCCATGTGCTCAAAGTCCCCAGAATGATTTCATGCTCAGCACTTTTGCCTTTTCCCTTCCCTGAAAGCCTCCCCAAGCCCTGGAAGAACCAGCCATGTTTCACACACGACCCAGGAGTTGTGTGTTATTCAGCATAACCAAGTTTGTCTGCCAACTGACTGCACTTCCACCTTCTAGATTGTGAGATGCACAAGCTCATCATCAGTCGAGAACTACCATGCTTAAGACTGGGCCTGGCTCCCGTTTTTCTCTCTAATTCATGAATTAAAGGGGGATTTTCCATAGAAGTTTGATCTGGGAAGAACCTTTCCTAAGGTCTGCAAGTCCTCTTTATGCTGCAGGGCAAGCCCCCAGGGCCATGTGTGGGCAGCCCCTGCCTACTCCATCTATGCCAGACCCCAGTGCAGGAGGAGCAAGACAGGATTTAGAGCCTCTTTCATTGATTCCAACAAGGGTTGGGGAGCTTAATGGTAAAATATAGAGGAATTTGAATTCTTAATTTTTATTAAATGATGTGTTATTACTATAAAAGGAATTTCACAGGGTACAATTTCCCTGAAATAGTCACTTATGCTTCAGTTTTCACAACTGAGGCATGAAAAAGTGGTGCAATTTTTGTACACCCTTTCTTGAATTTAAGCTATTATTTTAAAAAAAATTAATAATAATATATATTATTTTAAAAATGTAACTTTTTTCATAAGAAAAAGAAGCTCTAGTTGACAAAATTTTAGGCATTATTTCTCATTTGGTTTTTTAGGTAAGGGTGAGTATATTTGTTAAAGGTTAGATCCAATTGCTTTGCTTTTTGAGCAAATGGTAATATTAACATTTAAAAGTAATTTGAGGGACCAAGAATGTAGCTCGGTGGTAGACCATGTGCTTAGCATGTGTAAGGCCTTGGATTCAATTCCCAGCAACACACACCACACACACACACACACACACACAGTAAATTTAAGTGAGTTTAATCCCTTAAATGCTGTCATTAGGATGCGATTCTCTTGTGGGATCTGAAAGTCAAACCCCAGGAATGATGACTGGCATAATATGGGATAATGACTTAGGCCTTGAAATAGAACATTGGCTGTAGGAACACAATACCCAAGACTTAAGAGAACCTTTGAGTAACTAAGACGATCCAAACCATGCGGGGTGAGCAAGCACCAGCCCATGATGGCAGGCATCGCATGCATTTCCCAACCACTCTTTATGGGTTATTTCTGTAGACAGGCCCTCGCTGTGGTTGGAGCAGGAATCGGAGAGAGCGGAGGAAGAAGGCTTTGGTGTCCTTTGAAGTGAATACTTTAAAAAAAGAAATTCCTGCAAGAGAGGTCATTATTTGTTTTGTTTGGCTTGCTCTTCCTATTCGGCAGAACTTCTCAAGAGAATCTACCACCCAGTTTCTTCAAGTCACTTGTAGTCAAAGGACAGATGAAGAGATAAAAAGAAATCTCAGTTTTCAGAAGTTTATTGGCCTAGTCTCTCTGCTGCACTCCCAGCATGTTTTGTTGGCCTGAACTGAACATACCAGGAAGAGGGTGGCTAGTGTTGGGAGAGCTCATAGTCATGCCCCTCATGTGCTGTGACATCAGCGGTGTCAAGGGGCCCTATTGTTTCAATTAATATTACTGAGACTTTTGGATGTCAAGGAGTCTGCAATACATTTCCCCCCTCCTGTAAATGCATACAAATGTTTCTTGCCTTGTCCTGGAGTACCCATCTTTACCTTTGACTACCTTCATTTCAGACATAAAAGGAATCTTTATATCACATGCTAGAGTTTCACTTACAGCTTAGCTTCATTGTAAAATCCCACTCACACTTTCTTCATACCAACTTTAGACCCTTTGCCATAATGGACATCTTTGACATTATACCTATGAAATATTTTCCCATCTTTATTGCTGAATCCAAGCTTGTCCTCCTGTCTGGATTTGATGATTTTTCCCCCCCTACTAATGTTTGTTTAAAAATAAAAGGAAGCCAACTCTTCTGGAAATTTACTACCACATCGTGGTAATTCTTTTAAAGCTTTCAATGAAAGTAATTGGTGGCATAGTAAAGATAGCCCACTCACCACCAAAGCAATAAACGCCTCTAGATTATACCATGTGAATTGTATTTGCCAACAGGGAGTTTACAATTGAACATTCAACCACATAGACACTGCTAAGCTAAGTAAGTCAATAACCTAATAAATTATTGGGTTAAACAACCACAAAGATTAAATGCTTCCATTCAGGCTCTGGGTTTGGGAATCATGGGATGGAATTTCACCTCTACATACAATTCACATATGTGAATGCCAGCTGCTGAGTTTCTTAGACTAAGATTGCCAAATGGAAGCAGTAAAATTTTACTCCTTAAAAAGGAAAAGAGCATTCATGACCAATTTAGAGAAATAGCATGTCCCTCTTTTATTAAAATTCAAGTTTCAGAATGTGGGTTCTGGTTTCATGGTTTTGTCTCTTGCGGATAGGGATAGTCCTCCTTTCTTCAAGTCAGGCTGAGGTTCATTGGAACCAGGGTACAATGAATTGATAATTTTATTTTATTCCTTCTCCTGGGAAAAATGTGGCAAAGCAACTCTGAAGAATATAATGCAATTTGTCCTTCCAATAAGTCAATTGCTACCTCCACTGAGAGAGCAAAAGATACCTCTCAGAGATCTGGTAAGTATTATGCATTTATTTGTGACTTGAATAAGTTCAATGATTTAAGCACAACTGAGCATACTGTGAATGAATTTAAATAGAACAGTTGTTAGAATGAGATTTTCTTTCCTTTTTCTGATACTGAGGATTGAACCCAGGTCTTTGTGCGTGCTAGTCAAATGCCCTATGCCTGGGCTACACCCCCAGTCCCTGGAATAGGGTTTTCTAATATTATTAAACTCACGTTTGCTACCCAGTGGTGCCCAGGATTATGACTGGCTCTTAGAGTTACAAGTGGTATTTATCCCAAGGCTTCGTATAAAAGAGAAACTAACTCAGAAACTCAGAGACTGAAATAGAAGGTTTTTGTTTGTTTTTGTTTTTTAATTCAGGAAGGAGAATGGAAATTCCTGAATATAAGTGCCAGGGCCTAAAGGAGTAGATTTTCTGAGGCCTATTTATAGTAGCTTAACCTCATCATGGTGATTGGAGACTGTATACTTGCCATGTGTGGCTGAAAAATGAAAGAAAAGTAAAACATTATTTTTTCCCTGTTGGTAGGTTGGGAGGCAAATCCATTTAATGTAAGAAAGACATCTTCTTTTTCTCCCTGAATCAGATTAGTTACCTACCTCTGAATTCTGTCTCTGACAGTGGTTTATCAATCTCTTTCACATGAGAATCCAGGTGCTACTCTCCCTGAGACCTGCCAAGTGACTTGAGATATATGAGTCATATACTTAATTTTCACTTGATAATCTACTTTATGTTCATGAAACTGTCTGAATGTTTTACCTTGTCTTTATTTTCATGGTAGCTGCAGTGGCTCATGAGAACACACAGGGAGAAGCAGAAGGAGCATTCCCAAGTGGCTAGACCTATATAAAGGATCAGGTAAATGTCACAAAACAATTTTGTTTTCTCTTCTCCTCCTTCAAACTAACAAGTTCCATCTACCTGCTGTAAAGAAGGGTTTCTGTCCTTCTCAGCCTCCTACCAGCGCAGGGCACAGTGGGTGAGAAGCAGGTGCAATTTTGGCACAAGGGGAGGCCTTTCACCACCTGTCAGCTCCCTCTTCTGCTGCCTCTTTGCCTCCTTGCCCTGTGGGAGCTGTAAAGGGGACCCAAGCTGCAGTTGTTACCTGCACAACAGAAGGCAAGGGTCTAAAAAGAAACTGAAGATTCAGAGGGGATTTTTCTGCAAAGGTAACAGTGATTTTAATTAAGAAAGGGGAAGTTTTTGACATGGGTCAGTGTCCTAAGATGTCCACTGACTGTTTGCCTAGAAGTTACTTTTCCTGCCTCACATCACAGGGCAGCCCCTGCTGAAAAGAAGAGCAGGAGTAAGTCATCAGGGGGATCCGATGGCCAGTGTGGCTGCCATGGTTATCAGAGCCAGGTGGCCAATGTTCCATAGTCAGTGAGCTCATTGTCCTGGCCATTGTCTGTGCAAATCTGTGGTCTTAATGGACCCAGATACCTTGGACTCGTTTTAAGGGGGCACATGCCAAGGAAAAATGGCCACCGTGAGAAATGAGTGCCAAAAGGAACCAAGAGAAGGGGCACAGGTGAGTGTGGCTTCGTGGGTGGGTTGGGTTTGTACAGGATAAATTGAGCCAAGTGAAATTAAATGAGAGACATCAAGCATATGGGATTAAAAAAGAAGTTGATGTTCTTCCTAATTAGCCAGAGGTGTTTCTCCAGCCTTGCAGTGTGATTCAGGCAGGAACATGCAAATGCAACTAGAGAGAGATGGGAAGTTGGAGCAACCACAGCAATAGCTAAACCAGGTGGGACAGAAACTTATACCCATGCAGGGCTAATGTAAGAAAACCCTCTGGGCAGCAGCTCACTGCAGAGTGAGTGTGTGACCCCAGGAGCAGCTGATACCCGAACACCAGCACACTGCAGCTGGCATCAGTTCTCAGGTGACAGCCAAATTGGTGCTGTACTTTTATGGTTGTTGGATATCTATTTAATAAAACCGTAGCTCAGTAATGCATCTTGCTGTTCTCACTTTGAGAGCCCTTGCAGCATTGCTTGTAGATCACGGTGGTCACTGTGGTCTCAGAACTGTTCTCAACACAGCACTCAGAGTGGTCAGGCTTGGCCTGGGAGGCGAGATCCATCTGCAGTCTCTGCAGCACCTTTTGTCTTCTCAGTGTGTTTGTTTGCCAAGTGCCAAACAAGAAAGCTCTATTCAAGGTTGTTAAAATAGAAGCACTTGAACTGGGTGTTGGGTCACTAAGTTCTGGGGCCAAGGTTGGCAGCACCCCACCCCTTGATAAAATGACAGCTGATGACCAACTGTCCAACAAGCTCTATTGCTGTGTTGCTATGTACCTGGGCAGACCAAAATGGCCAACAAATAGGATAGTCCTGCAAGTGTGAGTGTACATCTCCTTTTAATGTGTGTTGTAGGGTGTGTGCTTGTGTGTGCATGCATGCGTGTATGTGTGTTGTATGTGTGAGAGAGAGAAAGAGAGGAGAGAGAAGGAGAGAAGGAGGGATTGATTCTGACTATAGGGAATGACAAAACACACAGGTTTTTCTAACCCATAAAAATATTAATTCTTGCTCTCGTTGCCTGCCGCCGTTTCATGTCAAAACCAGTCCTCTTTTTTTTTAGAATACAACTGAATCCAGTGCCAGCTCAGATGTGACCAACTCTGGTTCCAGGACCCACAGGTGTCTTGGTCCTCTATGACCAAGTGAACATGTACATAACTCCTTTCATCCAGATGCTTGTGTAGCTGAAGAGCTGGGAAGCGTCTGCCTGGAGTCATTCCCGTGGAGAGGGTGCCAAGAGAAGAGAGCCTTGCCTAAGTTTGTGGTTAAAATATGTAGCAGGATGATTTTTTCACAATCTAACAATGGGGATTTTTAAAAAAAACCTTATGGGAGGCTATTCTGTTTAATCTCTTCCACTTCTTTTTGACTCCCCCATCCCCCAGCCCAACAGATCTGAAAGTGACTCTGAAAGTTATCTTACTTTTCTTTCTTAAATTAAAAATAAAAAGTTATTGTTTATTACTGGGCAGGCCTTGTTCTCTTATTTTTTCCATTTTTCCATGAGTCAGTAAAGACCCCAACCTTTGATTAAACTGATAGAAAATTGACCAAGTCACATACTGGGAAGGTTAGTTATTTTGATTTGCTTTATTGTTTATTTTATGAGGTTCCTTGATATCTTTATTTTTTTATAGTCTAGGGAACCAAAATAACACTCCTCGAATAAATGCAAGCAAAGCGTTCAACTGCAGCCTGTGACTTCCTTATTTTCACACCCTGGTCACCAGTCTGGCTAGCCACACCCTTGCATATCCTTAATAGTAACTGAGTAGACATTGGATTCCTGAGCAAGAAAGAACAGTTCTTAGCAAGCTAGGGAAGAAAGAGGTGTTCCATTGGTATAGTGTCTCCTGGGTTAACACAAAGGCTGTAAACTGCTATTTCGAAAGCTTCTCCGGTGTGCCAGGCTGTGCTGAATATAATATAATATATTTTAAATTTGTAAATGGCCTCGTAAGAATGGGTATCATTTTCCTAATTCTTTGGATAAGAAAATTAGGGCTCTAAGAAGTTAATTAACTTGGTAATGCTCACACACCTTTACAGTGCACCACTTACAGTGTGTTCCTGGAAGCCCCTTTTTTATACCTACAGGCCTACCTTGGCTATTGATCAAGAGATCTTATTCATGGCTATTAAGTGGAGAGAGTACATTCCAGTTTATGAAGTAGTGTTGTACTCAGAGTTTCCTCTCCCTCAAGCTTGTAACAATCCTGTGAGCAGATTGTCCTAACCCCACACCTCAAACAAAGAAACTGAAGCTCCAAAGAGGGAAGCCAGGAAAACAAGTCCACCTGGAGACAGGTGTGAAATCACTCCAACAAAAGACCAGTCAATATGCTATTTCCACAGGGGACAGTGACTGAGCAGGCTCCTCTCCAGAGAATTCTGATTCATCAGATATGAACAAAATTAAAGTAAGCGTAATCATCTCTTCATCATGTGAACCCAGGGAGGAGGAAGGAGAGGGCCACACCCAGGGGAGACTAAGAATTACAGATCAAACCAACCTGGGTCAGAGCACACCAAAGGCGGTATGTGTGCATGGGTGCTCAAGGAGGGCTGTGTCCCCATCATCCCTTAGGAAGGAATGGCTATCCCACCAGTGGGTTTCAGGGAGGACCGAAGTGTGTATGTCTTATGGCCTCAGACTCTGCTGGCTGGAGGCCCAGACACATCACCCTCATAGAGGGTCACTTGAACCTTGCCGAGAACTGCCACATATTTAAGACACGACCTTTGCCTGCACAGTCCCACCGAACCCTTTGGTTGGTCCCCCCAGAGCCTCCACACTTCCTTGACTCAAGCATGGCACTGTGCCCACCTTCAGTCTCTGCATGGCAACCAAGAAGAAGCCTCTTCTCAGTGTAGGCTGCTGCAACTTTAGCAACCTGACGGGTGGCCCAAGTGAGAAACATTTGTTACAATGAGGTGGCTTTTCCCAGAGTTTTTTCTTCTGGAGTGCATTATCAATGTATCTGAGGAGAGGCCACACTGGAAGAGCCCATTCCATAGGTACACATTGTGCCTTTTCTTTTTGGAATTACCGATCCCAGACAATCTCTTCAAATCTCCAAGCCACATTTGTTTCTTTATGCAATGTCACAAGGACTCACAGAGGCCACAGACAGTATCCATAAATCTGCATTTATGCGAAGGGCCAAAAGGAGTCCCAGTTATGTTGCTTTGGAGCTGTGCTTATAATGAAATGATTATCTAAGTGGAATTTTTCTTTCCGCACATCTGTCCCTTCCCTGTTAACACTACTCAGCTGTTTTTAGGAGTTGGCTCCTTGCAATGATTCTTGAAACCAGAGGTATTGTCTATGCTGCCTCTAAGAATCAGTTTTCCACTTGACATGCCTGGAGTTGGAAAGAGGAACAGGCCAGGGTGGATCTGTTGGAGTGTTATTGTTAACACAGTCTGTGTCAGCAAGGGCTGCGGTCAGCTTGTTTGTCACATGTCCCTGAGCCTCACTCAGACAACCACCGGGATAACAGCTGCCTAATCCAGCCACAAGAGAAAGCCCGAGCCTGTATCGGCTCTTCTGTCTTCCATGATTGACTGGAGCTGGATGTTCACATCACCCAGTCATCCTTTACCTAAACATACTCTACATTAAAAAAAAAAAAAAAAAAAAAAAAATTCTTGAAGCGTTAACACCAATGAACAGTTGGAAATGAAGTGATTTTTTTCTCACAACATATTTGAACATTTAGGAAAACCTAGAAACGAAATGCCTAAAATAAGTCACTTTCTATATTTCTAATCATTCTTGAAACTTTAAAAATATGTGTGTGTGATCTTCAGGAGGGAAAGGAAAGAAGATATATATATATATATATATATATATATATATATATATATATATCATTGCTGACTTCCTGTTTCTAAAGATAGTATTTTAGTTTCTATAAATCATACTCACAGTGCTGATGTTATATGTCCAAAGATGTAGCGCTTTAAAGTAATGCAGTTCTGAGGGCCTCCATATCTCCCATTTCTTATACATTTTTTATCTTTTCTAAAGTATGGGGACTTTTGGAATCCTGATCAGGGATTTAAACAATTTGATTCTTTTTCCCCTGAAGGCTGGATTACAGTTTATCTTTGCCTTATCTATAAGTAGCAAGTAGAATTTGCTAAACAAATTATTAGTACAAACTCATTTTCAGAACTGTTACTTTGTTTACTCAAGTAAGGATTTTCATCAAATTTAACACTATTTAACATCATTTAAAGGCAAATAGTAAACAAATTACAAAGCTATAGTCAGGAAAGATTTTTTTTTTTTAGGGATTACTTGGAAGTACCAAAATTTCTTTGAAAACTATAATTTCTCACTTATGAAGACTCACAAGAGTCTTCCCTACATATATTTTAAATGGGGGAGATTTTATTGACCAGGAATCCCATGAAGGTTTGGTTCTGGGTTAGCCAGATGGCATAGTGGAGTGGGACACCAGATCTAGAGAAGCCCCAAGTCCAGACCTGGAGCTGGGGACAGGAGGGCAGACAGAGGGAGGAGGAGTGATTTAGATCACAGAAAGTGACAGAGGCAAAGGAGAAAAGGGCCTGGAGGAGAGACAGAGGAGAAGAAAGTTCAGTCGTTTGGAGCCTAGAGGGCAAAGGTGCTGGTGCCCCGAAGGAAGCTCGTAGGTACAGGAGTGCTTGAGCATGATGACCCCCTAGGCACTCCAGACCATTCAACTGCTCCGCCCTCTGGAGGTCCCTGCTTCCCCCTTCCAGCTTCCCTAACACCACACTCTCTTGGTTTTCCTTCCACACCATGGGTCACTTTTCAGCCTCCTTTGATGTCTCCTCTCCCCACTTCTCAGCCTCTAAATATTAGAGTTCTCCAAAACTCAGGGCTGCTCCATTACATCCCTGAGGCTCTTCTCTGCTCTACTTATATTTTATTTACATTCACATGACTTCGTCCAGTCCAGTAGATTTAAGTAGGATCTATGCCTTTGGATTCCTAGGCTCCTGGTCAGTCCTCCTCACCCAAATCCACATCCATATGTCCATTTGCTTCCTTGACCACTTTCTTTAGCTGTTCAAGAGGCAACTCAAACACAATATTTGGTTAGTTAGAATGCTACTGATTATAAACCACAGAAGACTCCAACTCAAATGGTTTAAATAGTAAGATCCTCCTGAAGAGTGTGATTTCTTTTCTTTCTTTTCTTTTGAGGAAAAGGAAAAAGAGGCTTATTGCTTTGTTGGCAAAGGAGAAACACAGGGGACTCTTGTCCCAGAGACTGTGATTCTGCCCATCAGCAGGAACATGGGGCTTTTTAAAGAGGTGATTCAAAGCCTACATTCCATGTGTTCTCTATTGGAATTGTAATTCACTTGTTAATTTGGGAGATAGTCATTTCTGAGAGTTTCTGGTATCAACCCCAAAGTCTGGATTACTTCCTTCCTCTGGTGGGTATGAAGTGTGGATTCTGGCTTAGGTAGTTTATAGCGATGGTACTGTAAAGGAGGAAAAAAAAAATCTTTTGTCTATTCTCCTAAGTTTAAAGCTGGGTGCCTGCAAATTAAATTGACAAAAGGCAGATTAAGGGGAGAAAAACTATTTATGCATGTAATGCCCATATATGCAGGCGTGCTCATTGATTCAGTAGTGTTGTTTTTTTTTTTTTTTAAGTGAAGACAAATGGGTTTTTAGGAGAACAAAGAGAAATATGTTTGTGCTAACATTTGTCCATGTAAGTATGACTTGTCTTTCCATCTTCTTCAGAGGCATAAAGCTCCTCCACAGGGAGGATATCTGCAGGTTTGCTCTTAGTCTCTCCCCTAGCAAAAGACCCACCCCACAGAGGACATTTATGGCAGCCTCATTTCTCCAAAATCTCTGCTTTACAGATAAAGGAAGTTCCAAGAAGGCTTCTTTCTGCATCTGCTGCATTTCCAGTGTCTTCAGGATATAAATAACCTTATGCCAAAGAGAGTATTTTGGGGGTAACATATATGGATCCACATCAGGGCAGTATTCTTTTAGTTGACCAAAGTTATACAAAGGAATTCTGAATTGGTTCTTGTGCTAATTCTGGAATTGTGAGTCACCAAACGGCCTAGGTTAGTATAATTCTTCTAGGCTCTAGCCTAGCTACCTTCTATAGGATTCAAATTGAAGTCAAGAGATATTTTTTGACCTACTCTAATCCCTACATATGTATAAATAGTCAATATTTGACCTTTTATAGTGCTTCCCGTGGCCTGATGCTAATGGAGAACTTCAGATCTGGTGTCTCAGTTGATTGCATTAACAGCTACCTTTAACAGCCTCCCTGGTCCTTGCCTTTCCTCTATATCTTTGGTATCCCTCCCATTCTGACCTTGAGCTCATCCAAGAGAATGGCTTTGGACAACAGAATGATAGCCAGTGAGAGAATACTATAACCCAAGATTTGCTTGCTTTCTTCTTTACTTCCCCGGAGATCATTATGAGAACAAGCCCAGACCAGCTGTTAGAGGATGAGGGACCACATGGAGCAGGGTTGTCCTAGCTGAGGCTGTTCTAGATAAGGCAGATACTAGGCCAGCTAACCACAGATGTGTGGGTGTGCCCAGCTAATTTCAGTTAAGTCTGGTCCAAAACAGCAGAACTGCTCAGTCAATCTGTAGATCCATAATAAATAATAAATGGTAATTAATTTCAAGACACTATTACCAGAGGTGGTTTGTTATATAACAACAGCTAACATATGTGTGGGAGAGCCCTATCTTTTTTGAATGGAGAGTTTATAGGACACCTTAAGAGAGACATTTTCTCATATATCTCAACTGGGCATGCTTCCCATGAAACCTGGTGTCAGGACCCTGACTGAAAAAGATGGTCACTCTATGCTGGTTTTAGTAGATGATCCTCTTTTAATATGCAACATTATAGAACCATAAACTTTTCTTCTCTCTGTACAGAAGGTTATGGTAGAACAATGCAAGAAAAAAGGTTACTGGACAGAGAAACATGGGCCCTACTGAAAGAGGAAGCATGAAGCTGTCCTCTTGGCACATCAGTGGGGTCCCTCAGTGGAAGGAGTCACAGCAGTACATGGGATGCACCGTGAAGAAGAATTTCCAGCAAGTCTTTTGGCATTAGTTTGTTCCCCCTCTTTAAATGCTCTGAAGTTGTGATAAGTTTCTGGCCAGAGTTTCAAACAATAGTTGGTCCCTTCTCCAAGCCACAGTGATGCCCATCATTTGCTAGATATCTACTGACCTCTAATTACGGCTTGTCTTTGCTCTTTTTCTTCCACTTGAATGATGTTGTGTAACTTGCATTCTCACACCCAGCTTGGTGCCCTTTGTTGTTCCTTCATAGAAGGTCTAGCACCATTGCTTAGATACCTCTCGACACATAAAAACAACATACCTTATCTCAGATGCTCCATTCGGCTCTGGTCAGTCAACAGTGGCTGTAACGTGCTGTGACGGTGCTCACTGACAGAGGATCTGCTAGGCTGGCGCTGACTGGAGAAAAAGATATTGTTCACAGAGCATGAAGAAAGTATATATTAACAATGTGACGCCAGTATTGTCTCATAAGGTAACTCTTTCAAAATGTAGTAGTTACTGTTTAAGCACATAGAATTTGTAACGAGGCAGACCTGGACACATATCAGGATTTATGATTTACTAGTCCTGTCACTGACAGTTAAATTCTCTATGCCATTGTGCAATGAAAACAATAATACCCACCTTAGAATGTTGCAAGGATTAAATGAGGCACAGCATATCAAATGGCTAACATAGCACTTAACAATCTAGTAAGCACTCAGTAAGTCTAGGTAGTAAGAATGATTATGATTAATAATTATAATTATAATGTTTCCCAAGTATATTCTACCCAACAATAACATATTTGGAATCATTAATAGGTGACTGTTAAAAATTTTCAGAGGTCACAGAGAACATCAATGTACTACAGACTTAGGGAATCAAGCAGTCAAGATAACAATTAAAAAAAAATTTTTTTCCAGTACTTGGGATTGAACACAGGGCTACTTAAACACTGAGCCACATCCCCAGCCCTTTTTATTTTTTTATTTTGAGACAGGGTCTTGCTAAGTTGCTTAGGATCTTGCCAAGTTGCTGGGACTGGCTTTGATCTTTCTGCCTCAGCCTCCTGAGTCTCTGGGGTTATAGGCATGTGCCATTGTGCCCGGCTCATCAATTGAAAATTTGTGATCTTTCACAAATTTGAATGAAGACAGAATCTATTTTTCCCCGCTCTTGGAACAGCTACTGACATCTGGAGGACAGGAGTGTCTCTCAGAACACTGTTTGTGCAAGGCTGGCTCCTGGAAGTAATTTCCAATTGCTTGGCTAGTTAGGAATCCATCGCGAGACTACAAAGGAGCTTGAGTGGGAAACCTGACCTCTGTGAGGGCTAGAGTAGGGCTCCCCTGGCTCGGAGCCTCTGTGGGGTCTGGGGAACAGAGTAGACCATCGCCCGGGTCATCAGCTGGGAAGGGACAGCAGGGCAGCTCTTTATTCCCTGTCAGAATTGGCCGTTCCATCTACCAGCCTTACTTGTAAGCAGAAGCCATCCAGGTCTCTCAGTGGTGGCTCAGCCCCCTGAAAAAAAGCCCTGAACTGAAGAAAAGTACTGTCCTCATTTAGACCACCCAGGGCAAAACTTGTGTTTTTCTCAGCCACGAATGGCCACTCATACTTTTTGATTTTTGTTTGTGTTTGTTTCATAGGAAACCACATGAAGTGCTGACCAAGAAGGACTATGCTGGTCTCACTGTAAGAGAAGTTCCACGTGGGGATACCTCTGAAGAGAAATATCCCTACCGTCACAGAAAGTAGGGCCGATTCCTAGTGCAGGATGACTCATAAGGAGACCTGGGTTCTGAGGGCTGCTGCTCCCCAAAACATCTGGCTCTTCATGCTCGCCAAAATTGAGGTGGGGTGGCTTTTTAAGGGGAGGTTTCAAGAGTTAGAGAAGATGGATAGAAGACCCAAAAGAGTAAAAGGCAATGTCGTGATTGTGCAAGAGAACGTAGGTTCATTTTTAGCACAACATGGAATTGATATAATGTTAATATTGAGTTGATATATGAGAATTTGTAAGGGAAGGAGACTTGGAGTTACTTTTGTAATGAGATAGATCGTCTGTATTTATCATTAAGAATGTGTTGGATTCCAGGTTATGGTGCTGAGATGTTTGCTTAAAGACCCGCTTAAATGTTGCTGTGAAAATAACATTTAAGTCAGTAGGCTTTGTGGAAAGCAGATTACTACTCATAATGTGGTGGACCTTCTCCAATCAGTTCAAAGCCTTAAAAGAAAAGACTGAGTTCCCCTGAGGGAGAAGAAATTCTGCCTCCAAGTTGCTTTTGGACTTAAGACTACAGTTCAACTCTTTCCTGGTTCTTTAGGCTATTAGCCTGTCCTGCAGATTTATCATTTGCCAGGCCCTATGATCATTCCTTAAAATGAGGAATTCATCTATCTATCTGTCTGTCTGTCTATCTATCTATCTATCTATCTATCTATCTATCTATCTATCTACATCTTATTGCTTCTGTTTCTCTGATGAGGGCATACAAAAAACAACAGTAGCTGATGTTGCTATTTGCCAAACAATGTTTTAAGGGCTATACATGTTTAAGTATTGCCTAATTTGATCTTCACAAGAGTCCTAAAAGATAGAGCTACTTTTGTCCCTATTAGAAACTAATCAGCATTAAATAGTTAGAGAACTCATGAAAATGTTTTGGGTTAAAGCAAACAAGTCCCAAAACCTCAAGTTCCTGCCCCATTTCATTTTACTTTTGGTCAGGTGACTTGTGGGACTTGGCATGGACAGTGTCATAGATCTTATTATCCTGGCAGTAGCCGATTTAATTGGACACAGACTGGGAAGCAGTCATTTTCAGGGACTTCTGTAGGGACTTGTACTTTGATGAGCTTGTACTAGTTTCCTATTGCTGCTGTGACAAATTACCACCAACAGTGACAAGAAATAATACAGATTTATTATCTTCTGTTCTGGAGACCAGACCTCCTCACATGAAAACGCCAGCAGCACTGTTTCTGCTGGAAGCTCTGGAGGCGAATTCTGTTTCCTCACCTTCCCTTCTCTTCAAGGCCACCCAAATTTCTTGGCTCATGGCCTTTCTGCCATCTTGAGTGTTAGCAGTATGGCATCTTCAGATCTCTCTTTCTTTGTGACCTCTGTTTATGTTGCCTATGCCTCTGTCTCTAGTTCTGATCTCTGGCCTCCCTCCTATCAAGACCTTTGTGATTTCTTTGGACCTACCCAGAAAATCCAGGATAATTTACCTCCTCAAAGTCTTTGACTTAGTCACACCTACAAAATCCCTTTTGCCATGGGAGTGGCAACCTCACAGGTTTCAGGAATTCAATGTAGACATCTTTGGCAGGGGGTCATTATTCTGTCTACTGTATACAGCAAGCACAGGTGAAAGGCCCAGCATCCCTCTCAGGGAACAGTGTGCCTGTGAACACAACAAAAGGAAGTCTTTCTCTGGCTACATGGCTGCCCTTCAGGGTGTCCACTTCAGCTTCCCCTCTTCCAGGGTTTCTGGTGGGAAACTTGCTGAACAATGCTGTTGTAGAAATCTGTGGGACTGGGGAGAAAAATTCCTTAAAACACTGACTTCTCCCCTTCCCATATACAGCAAATGTAAGAAACTTACAAAACTAGAAAGAAACGTGGATCCATATTTTTCTCGTCTGCTTGTGAGAAAGGCTATTGTCAAACAAGAGGCAAACTCATAGTGGACGAGACAAACCACAAATTTTTGAAAAATAAAAATCATTTTTGATAACAGAAAAAATTCCAAGACAAAATTATAAGACAAACAAGAAACTTTAAAATATTTACAAAATGTATAACCTAGAACTAATATGTTTAATCCATAAAGAGCAGTTACAAATTAATTAGGGAAAAAGATATAGACCCCCAAAGTAGAATAGACAAAAGAAATAGACCCTTCACAAAAGAATACATCAAATGGCTTATACCCATGTGGCAATATTCACCTCATAAGTAGAAAGGAAATGTAAACTAAAATACTTTGACAAATATAAAAATAAATGATAACCAATACTAGTGAAGATGTGGAGGTGGTCTTTGGGCTCCCTCCTGATTGTTGGAGAGACATCTTTGAGACTCCACTCGCAATATGTATTAACAGCTTAAAACAAAAGTACACACCCAAATGGCACAGAAATTCTGCTCATAAAATTTACCTGGAAAAAATCATGAGGATTACCTACAACAGTTGTCGTGAAAGGATTTTCATATTACACAGTCCATACATTTTATGTAATAGCAAAAGAAAGGAAATAATCTAAATGTTTGAAAAAAGATTGGTTAACTATATCCTGTTTAGCTGTAAAGTAGAATATAAGGCAGTCAGTTAAAATGAGAATTGTATCTATTCCATCTCTATTATTTGATCATATATTTACTGTTTTCTTTCTGCAAAACAAGGACAGAGACTTTACTATACTCTCAATGACTACATGAGTGTATGGTAATCTAAATGCTTGTTGGTTGACTCACTGATGCAAACCACCTTTTTAAATAATATAACAAAATGTGAAAAATCCACAACTTAAAAAGAAAAGCAAAAGGAAGATAAAAGATAAAAAAAAAATCTGTGGACATTATGATGAAAATATGATTTAGAAGGAAATACATCAAAATATTTATGCATGTTATCTTTGGATTTATTATTTTCTTCTTAGTATACTCTAGAATTTCCAAATTCATCATAATAATAGTACATTAATTCTAGAATTAGAGGATATTCAATAAACGACAAAAAAATTTTAAAAGAAGAGTAATAGGGCTTTCTTTCAACATCACAATTTATTCTCCTGATCTTTTAGTACTGGCTGCTCCAAGTAAGGTTTGTGGACCAAACAGAAACTGGGAACTGGTTTTAAGCCCAGAACCTCTGCCCCCACCACGCTGCTATGTCGTTATCAAGATAAGCTGATGACTTGTATACTCCTTAACCTTTGAAAAGCACTGTTTTCAATGATTTACAACTGATCATTTTGTTACTATGTTAATTTTGCTAGTTACTGTCAGGTTGTAGTATTGGCATTCTGTACAAAGAGGTTAGTAAAATGTCAAATATCTTTTTGGCATTGAAATAACTCCTACACATGTTCAATAATTTGGATGCAAATGAATCAGAAAGAAATCCATCTTGACATTCCCTTCTGTCCCCACCCTCACCTCAGGTTGCTTCAGCTCTGATCGTGCAGCTATGCTAGGTACCCTACCCTCTTCTCACCCTGTTGCCTGCTTGACTCACCCCTGAATTAACTTCCTAATGAATGAAGCTTTTGCTCACCTACTCACCTATGCTCATCCCAGTCCAAATAGGAAAGGGTACCATCACTTCTGAGATTGTCCAGAGGTTTAAAAACATTGTTGATCACTTGGTGTCAGGTAAATAGCAGTTGTTTTTGTAGAGATTTATTTCTTTCAATCACTGAACATTTATCAGATAATTGATTCATTCATAAGACAGTCCATGACCTTGAAGACTTCTTAATAACGTGGCGGGGATCACGCCACGTTATTAAGATGGGCGACAGGCATCATTAGAAATATTACCCAGGGAGCCAATGGGATATGTACCTTTAAAACATGAGAGTGGAACAATGATAGTGCCTGGGAAAGCCAGGAAGGATGTGGGGCAGAGGTGACATCCTTCTGTGACCCTCTAACCCCTCTGCAGACAAAGTAGCTCCTATGGTAGAAATGTCCTTAGGCTGTGCACACACCCCTGGTTTAATCATTCTCTCTGGAGAATGGAGAGTTCAGGGACAGCCCAGATCAGGTCCCTGAGGCTGATGAGGGGAGTACACGATCCACATCTGTCATGGGAAGGGATTTGCTCTGAATCTTGAAGGAAGTCTTGGACTTGGCCATGAAGATGGGTGGGTGGTTCTCCAGGGCAGAGGAAGTAGTCTGCGTCAAGGCAAAGGAACAGAACACCAGACTGTGCTTTATCTGTCTTTGGCATATTTTCTCCAAACTGCTCATCAGTGGATCAGGGAAGCATTTCTGTTTTGAAAAAGGTTTGTGTGGATCTGCCAAAGTTGGGGGATGTGGAGAATAAAACCTTTGGGTCAGTTAGCTGTGAGATTTAGAGCTAAACCGCCAGCCACAAGCACATCTCAGGACATGGTTCCTTCTTTCTGAGACAGAGCTGTGATGACGCCAAAGGCTGCCCAGGAGTCTTCACTCTGTGCCTTATTTACAGCCATCCCCTTCAGAGAGGACTGGGAATGTGTTCTGAGCCAGCAGGTAGCGCAGCATCACAGCCTGCGTACCTAGAGCTTTCTGAAAAGGAAGCGGAGCTGGAGGGCTGCCAGCACAGAGGCTGTCTGCAGCCATGGAAAAGGAAAAGCTGGGCTTCTTCTCTCCCCAGCGCCTCCTCACCAACGTCTCCAGTCTCCGTATCCCTTGGCACTTGAACAGACTTGCTGTTGGTTTTGGGGAGAGTGACGTACACAGTGACATTTGTATTAATACCTTCCTGATGACTGCCTTCTATTTACAAAACCCTAACATGGAGATAGGTGGAATCACTCCAGAAAAATCAAAGCCTATGTGGGTCAAGGGCAAAGAGCCCCCAAGTTTGGGATACACGTCCTGGGGTTGCTGAAAAGAGGCCTATCACATTGTCCTTGGGGTCATCACTACTTACCCTATGGTTGGGGTACTGGGCAGGCTTGATTGGACAGAGACGCCCTCCCGGTCAGCAAGGACTGTACCACAGGGAACCAGCCTGGGAGGTGAGTCGGCCAAAGGGGAGTCTAGACCAACCTGAAATGCCAGTTTCAGAAACCTCCTCCTAGGTGAAGGGAGCCACTCCCCAAGACTACACCACCCAGCCTCAGGGCTCTCGGGCTTGGCCGGGTGTGAAATTGAGTCTCTGGGACAAATCACAGCTTTAGGTAGAAGGTAGAGACCGTTGCTTCTGCAGAATGCAGAAGGATGTGAAAAGAACATCTGAGCTGCAGTAATCTGTACTGAACTCAAGGACACTGCATAGTGGCTCACCTCAGTCCCAAACTGGCTTCATTCAGCTTCTAGTGAAAGTGGCTCCCACAAGTGTCCAGGTGGACTTATCAGCAAAGCCTGCTGGGACCAGGATGTGGAATCAAGGTAGGGAGGAAGAGTTTTCTCACGCTTCATCCAAAGCACAAACTACCTTTCTCATTTCTCTTCATGCACAGGAGCGGTTTTACTGTTCAAATATGTGTGGAGCATGACTCCAAAAACCCAGTCCCTGACCACAGAGAACTGAACATGAAAGCTCCCTTTTACAGAAAATGCCTTCTGTGCTCCTAAACACTTTCACATATTTGCAGTCTCCTTAGAAAGACACAGTCACCTTTTGGAGTACCTGAGATCCATCTGAGTTCCTTAGGTGCGTGTGGCCATGAAGGAAGTTCATCAAGGGCCTCAGCTGTGATGGACCCAGGACAAATGACTCCAGTGCCCACCACAGCACCGTGGGCACTTGTCTTTGTTTTTTCCTCAGAAGCCTAGAATGGTACAGCCTCCTGTGAAGGAACAGACAGGTTTGGCAGATTTACTTTCTTTTACATCTGGGACTCACATCTCGAGATTTTTGTGGGAACTTGGGTGCAATATCTTTCTTGGTTTTGCCTAAATATAGTTTTCAGTAGGCAGGAGAGGAGTGCTTAGAAAGTATACAACTTGCTGATGTCAGGGCAAGAGAGATCTAATTTCTATGGTACCATAGAATTCCGCTTGTATACCACTCATATTTTATTCAATGGCCATAGTTCCTGCTCATCTGCATACTGCCCAAAGTAATTAATCCTTTGGTCTACAGCAACTGTCCTTCGTCAATCCTACCAATGAATTCCTGGAAGAATCCTTTATGTACCAGCTTCCAGTGGAGAGTATGTGTGAGGGCTTCATGCAGAGCTCAGTACGAGGGAAATGTCTGCTTTCTGGGAGGCTTCCTTTGGAGGAGGGTTACTTTTCCTAATTTGCACAAAAGCTGCTGGTGGGCTGGTGGTCTCTGGGAGAAAGATAACTCTGGCAGGTTCTTTCTATGTATTGTCCCTTATCTTTGAGCATGAGGTTTGGGAGACCTCTTCTCTTCACAACCTTAAGACCCTTTGAATTGTTAAAATATTATATTACTAAACAGTTTAGAATAGAGATAGAAATTTAGCAATTCCATAATGTTCTGTCATACTTGTTATTCCAACCCACTGTAATTTATGTATCATATCAGAAAGTATCACAATTTTCTGGGCTACCTTTTTGTTCTGGACATTGATTTTACCATAAACATTTCATGTTCCTAGGGATTTCTGGTTTTCATAATTACAATTTTAATAGTACATAACCTTGACTGAGGAAATGCATGACAGCTAACGTAGCTACTCTCTCTTGCTGGACTCTCTACCTTGCCTGTGGTGTTTTGCCTTTATAGATGGCACCTTCATAAACATTACAGTGTCACCTCCATAAGCTTCTTTTTGTGTGTTTGAATAAATCCCAGGAGTGAGATAAAGCATGCATAGTTTTATGGCCTGTGATATGTGTTGCCCTATTGATTTGTTAAAGGCTAGAAGAAATCGGCATCCTGTGGATTCTGTGATTGAATAATGCATAAGGCAGCAGTGGTCATCACAATTTATTAACTGGTTAGGGCATCAGCAGTGACCGATCTAAGTTGAGCCAGCCGGTCAGACAGTCTGGGCACACTGCCTGAATATCAGCCCCACTTAGACAGCAAACATTGAGTTGCCTCCAGGGCACTTCCCCTTCATTCTCTTTCCTGATTCCTTCTCTTTCTTCATCTGATTCCTTCTCTTTCTTTACTGCTTGCTCTCTTCTGCTCCTTTAGCAAGGTTGCAATAGGAATCACAAGAGCTGACCAGTTCTAGAGTGTTCATTTTGGCTCCCCATGTATTTGCCCCTTTAACTCTTGAAATAACCTTATCAGGCAGATTCATCCTATTTGCTAACCATGAACACTGAGACTTGGAAGGCTACGACTCTTGTCCAGGTACACAGAGATGAAATATGCCAGAGCTGAGATTCAAACCAGTCTGGCTGGCTCCAGAGGTCTTAGCGAGGAGGCTTCCAGACTGCAGGGTGCTGGGGTGCTGGGTAGAGGAAAGAACAGGAGAGGGAGAGAAATTGGGATCTTAGAGGGGATGAAGATTGTCTGCTTCAGTTTCCTTTTTGTTCTTTGGGTTGCTGCATTATTAAACTTTTTGATTAGTTTCTCCTGGTGTCGTATTTATTTGCAGCTGTTAAACATTAGAGGACTTCAGAGGGGGGATTTATTTAAAGCATAGTTATTAAAATGCCTATTTTGATTTAAAGATTTCTTCTGCTTTATATTACTCACTTGTCTCATATCTCTTTAATCTATAGTAATTTCTAATAAAGACTATTCAGAATCTACCAGCCAAAGCACTTTAAGTTATTTGTGCCAAGTCTCATTTAAGCATATTATCTCTCGGCCAAATTATCACTCAGCCAAATCCTTGTCTTTTTATCATTTATAAACTTGGCAATGTGTCCACTCAAATCCATTATAGAGTCATCTATGTATTTTGAGACTAAACCATGTTTACAGTATTCTCTTCCCTGAAAAAGGTTTCTGATTATTTTTCCTTTAACATGTAATTGTTTTCCCATTGACTTTGCAGAGCAGAGCCGTCAATGTTGACCTCTGAAATGGAGATGGCTGATGGTTGGTTTGAAGGAGTTGAGGAAAAGACCTATTTGTGATTGTAAACCCACAGATCCCTGAAAGAAAACAGACAACTGGTATATGAGGATTGTGCCTCAGGGACATTTCCCTCAACAGCCTTGGGAATGGACAGAGAACCAAGGCAAGAAGGAGAGAGAGGGAAAATTCCCTCTCTTAGTTGAGTTCCACCAAAGCAGAGACAGAAGCAAGGGACTAGGTGATGTTAGTGGGAGACTCTGGGGAGGGAAGACAGGGAGGGAGGACAGGTCCACACAAGGGGTGGACCTCTGAGAAGTACATAGAGTGATCCTAGAATCCTCTTCCTACAAGCCCAGAGACTGGAGCACGTATCCTTGCAGCTCCATCTCTTGATGGTTGAGGGCTGTTCCTGGCATAATGATGTCCCAGCCTGCAGTCCTGGGTCTTTCTGCCTGTAGGACAAGAAGGCTCCTTTAAGTACTACAGAAAGATCACAGGCCAGGGTGGCTCCTGGGGGCTATCCACTGTGGCTCTGTGGCTGAATTTAGAGGTCAGCCAAAGACCAGTAGCAGTCACCAGAGGTTTGTAGCAGTCACACAGTCACAATGTGAGACTGAAGGCTCAAAGTTCAAAATACATCTTGAACCTGACCACTTCGCCCCACCTCCCCCACTATCAGTTGGGTCTAGGCCGCCTTCTTTCACCTGGACCAGCTGATCTCTCTGTTTCCTTGCTTGTCTTGTCTTTTCTTTACTTTTCTCTTCTTTTCTTTTCTTTTCCTTTTCTTTTCTTTTCTTTTCCTTTTCCCTTTCCTTTCCTTTCCTTTTCTTTCTTCTTTCTTTCTTTCTTTCTTTCTTTTCTTTCTTCTTTCTTTCTTTCTTTCTTTCTTTCTTTCTTCCTTCCTTCCTTCCTTCCTTCCTTCCTTCCTTCCTTCCTTCCTTCCTTCCTTCCTTCCTTCCTTCCGTCCTTCCTTTCTTTCTTTCTCCTTCCCTCTTGCTGTCTTTCTTCCTTCTCTCTTTCTTTGTCTTTCTTTTTGCCCCCAAAACCTCTTAATGCTCAAATTACTTCATATAACTCTTCTGTACAAAATCCCCCAAAGGCTTCCCTTTATCCTAAAAATATAATACGATATTCTCATCTGGCCCTTTGGCCAGCTCCTTCTTCATTTTCATTTCTAACTACTCTTCTGCTTGTTCACCCTGCTCCAGCTACACAGGCCTTATCTGCAAACTCACCAAGGGTGATTCTGCCTCTTCCTTCTCAATTTCAGCCAGGTAGTCTTCCTCAGGTTTTCACTTGGCTCACTGCTGCCTATACTTCCTCAATAAAGACTTCTCTGACAGCTCTTCCTAAACTAACACGCTTTTACACCCTAAGTCACCTTATTGAGATTTATCTTTCTTCTTTTTTACTGTCTGTCACTAGCTTGCATATTTATTACTTTATTGTTCATCTTTCCCACTACAATAAAACTCCATGAAGACAGACGTGGGTTCACCACTCCACATCCAACCACTAAGAATAGTCTGTGGCATATTATAGGTTCTGAATAAATGTTTGCTTAAATAATGAAGGAATATATGACTGACTCAGGAAGCAGAATGTCTCCTTTGACAAATTCTCCCTGAAATGCTCCGATTAAAATGATCAGCTGTATGACCCAGGAGTGCATTACTTTTGTGTATAATTAATCATTTATATCAGTGCAATGAGAAAACAGTGAGAGTGACTGCGGGAACTGGGAGCCCAGGTGGGTGGGAAGTAGGTGACACCTGCGAGAGGAAGGTGGGCATCAGGGAGGCATGGGCATGGGGCCATTTCACCCACTTACCATCCCCTGGTCTGTTTGGCACCAGCCCTGATGGGAGGAGGTATAAGAGCCAATGCTAGTGCTGGTGAATTCTGTGCTACTTGCTTCTTTTCTAACTCTCTTCTTTCTCCCACTCCCTCAGGAAGTGACAGGGAAGGAGACTAGACCATCTGGGGCTGTGGGAAGGTCTGGCAGAGAGAAGGAACTTGACAGTGACGGAACTTGGGAGGCCTGACTCTGTCTCCCTGTATCCAGGGACTGCCTGAAGCGAAACAGGCAGTGGCCATTTATGGAAGTATGCATGGCATTGCCAGGATGTGCTTTTGGGAATGTTGGGAGAAGTCTGCATTTTAAAGGGGATCTGGGAAACAGAGTCTCTCTGTGCCCCATCTTTCTTCACCTTCATGCCAGGTGCCCTTTTACCTATACCAGGAAGATTTATCATTTCCCCAGTTAGCATCCCAAATCCTTAATCCTTCCCACACTTTCCTTCAAAACATACCTGCCCTCTTTAAGACTCTGTTACCATTTCAATGAGAAAAAGCTGGTATCCTCTCCTATTCAGGTAACAAGGTAACAGGGACATTCTAGAAACAATACACCCAACTCTCTTTCCTAAGCTGAAGAAGTGATTCTAAACATGGATACTCAGACTACTGAGAGGAGAAAAAGAACCACTGGAGAAAAGAATTGGGAGCTTGCAAGATGTCAGGGTTGGGAATTGTCTTCTTTGAGGACAGGCCCTGGAACCTGACTCCCAGGATTTATTTGAATCTGGATCTACCATTTGGTTAGTTGTAGGGTACTGGGAATTTGTTAACCGATTCATGCCTCAGTCTCATCTTCTGCACAATGGGCATAATAAATGGACCTTCTCATAGCATTAGCACAAGTATCGATGAGACCCCTGGGCTTTTCTTATAGTTGGCACAAGTGTCAAGGGAGTTCATGTCATGTGCTGCACTTAAAAAAAAATTCTATGGCAGAGTAAGTCTCAGAGATGATGATGATAGTAGTTCCTGGACTTTATGAAGCACCAAAAATTTTTTTTATCATTGATTTTGTCTCAGTAAAAATGCCTTACCTCATTTTCCTGCCCTTAGAACTGCCTTCAAATTGTTTCTGGTATGAAATTTCAAAGCCCATCACTTTCCTAAAACCTCCTCTGACTCTACTTTGCGTTGACTAGAGGTTGAACAGTCTTCAAGAGGCCCTCTCGGCCCTCTCAGCTTTGCATCAATTCCTGTGGTTCCAAATAATAGAAGGCAATTCATAAAAGGCTGAACAAAATGGGGGGCTTGTTGTATCTCACATCATGACAAAATTCAGGGGTACTGGGGTGTTGGTCTCTATCTGCGGCAGGCACTCTCCTCAGGGAGACTCTTGGAAATTTAGGCTTAACATCATCTTTATAACTAGGAAGATTATGGGAAGAGAATGACTCTTCTTTACAATCTCAACAAAAGTCTCAGGATAAGTCCCAATGTGTCTTGGCATACTGGATGACTTGAGCCATGTGCTCAACGCTAAGCCAGTGATTTCCTCCAGGGACAGTGGTCCAGGGATGATCACAGATCTTACTCTGAATCCAGACTCAGGGTCACCTCTACTTTTAATATACTAAGAATAGATGGATTTTCCTAAAGGAATAGAGAATGGATTTCCAGTAGACAGAGTAATGGATGTCCCCAACAACCTGCCCTCCCTGTGTTGCTTATTCTTTGAACACGTGCTGAAGTTTCTATTTCCTGTTCTTGAATGTGATGTTTTTTTTTTGCTTGAAATGTCTAACCCACACCTCCACCTGTCAAAAGTTCAAAGTCCATTTTAAATTATACTTCCTCTATGTGACTTACTCCTTTACAATCATAATTTATTACCTTTATTATAGGCCTGTCACCATCCAACTTGTATTATTTTACATTGTGTATGTGCCTTTCTTTTCTCACTAGATCTTTATAAGCTCCTTAATGGAGAAGACCGTGCCTCATACAATCTGTAATAGACATGAGACTTGGAGATCAGTGTGTATCCCCCCTATGAGAAAGGTTTCCTGTCATCTCTGAAGTACCATAATTAGTTATATGCTGTTGTTACCACCATCATTTCCTAGCATCGTGACTTCCATGCTTCAGTGTTTGAATAAATATTGGATTTATTAGACAATCTCATTGTAATCAGAAATAATTTTTGGCAGTCTCAAAATTCTCCATATTCATTCTACTTTTTGCTAAACCCAAGATTAACATTTTCAGGTATAGAAATGTGCTTCTTTCAAGATGTTTCAGGCATCTGGGCCAAGCAAACAGTTATGATTTTATTTTGTGTCTGCATTTAGATTAGGTTCTTTGGCATTGCTTCAGTTTTATTCCTTAAAAAACCTTTTACATTTTAATACTCTCCTATCTTATGAACTTTAATCAAATGCAAAGTTATAAGTTGTTAAAGAGCCTTTATAAGGCCAGTGAGCACAACTTCAGTTGCCCCTAAATTGTCTGACAGCCTCTAAATAAGCATGCCTAGTATTAACCTGCGTGGTCTCTGTACTAATGAGGATGTGAGCCTGACTGGACCCTGGTAGTTTTGGTTTCCTGTGGTTATCTATTCAGAAACCACAGCCCATCCACCAACCTTGCAAATGAGGTTGAGTCACTGTGCACCAAAAGGTTAATCCCTGGCAAAAACTAACATGGGTTATTATTTCTTCTCCTTGGAATACCAAGATATATAGCAAGTGCCCTGGAACAGTAGGATTGTAAGAGTGAGCTATGCCTGAAGGAACAAATTTAACAGAGGTTGGTATACTGGAGGTCAGTGTCCAAGGATGAGTAGGAGTTTGATAGGCACAGAACAGGAGAAGGGGTGCTTTAGATAGATCACATGTTTCGCTTTAACAACTCTAATAAGGGGCCCAATTTTAGAATAGGGGCATAAGGAAGGCCAAATGACCCCATCCTTGTAGTCCCCTCATTTGATGTGCCTGGGAGGGACATCAAATATGAGCTCTCCGGGTGTTGGGGCGGGGAATAAGTGGATTCTGATAACATGACATACCAAAGAATTGTAAAGAGAACCTGAAATCTGCAGAGGGAGTAATAGAGATTTGACTTTTGTGTCTAGAGCTTGAGGAGCAGAGAGGTCGGGGATAATGAGAACTGTAATTTAGGTGAAAACAACATGGAACCGAAGCAGAGACCCCTAGGCAGAAGCTTAAGGGAGATTGTCTTAGTCAACTGATCTTAATAGAACAAATTCACTGGTTTGTACAGTGGTATTAGTTGGCGATACCTAAAATAACAAAAAATAAAAACAAACAAACAAAAACCCCAAATATCTCTCATAGGAGAACTGTTAGGTAAAATTTGGTGTATTAATTCAATTGAATTTGATACAGCTGTTAAGAACAACTGTGTAGAAACACAGAAATTGCTAACATTGAAATAGCACAGTACAAAATTACATTCGCACTCCAAGAACCCTCAGGCACTAGAAGTTAATTCACAAAAATGAAAGTGGTTGTGTTGGTCACTATCATTATTTTTATTTTTCACTATTTAAAAGGAAAAGATTGTCTTGAGGTAATTTTTCTGAGGCTGTCATGACCCTGAGAGTGATAATAACTACCATTTGTTGAATGCAACCTATGTGTCAGACACTTTGTTTTCATGTATTATCCCGTTCAGTCTTCGAAACAGCCATCTCAGGTTATTTGGTGAAGGTGGCTGAAGTCTCTTGCCTCAAATCTCACAGGTAGAACTCAGATATAAACTCAGGCAGTTGGACATCAGAGTTCATGCTCTTTGCTACCACACAATACTGCTTCAACTTTAACTGCAAGGTCATTTCGGCATGAATACCCTTGCTTGTTTCAAGGCGGCCTAATATAATTCTGAATTCTTTTTGGGGAAATGATGTTGAAAAATATATGCAGCTGGGGCTAGTGCATGTAGGATAAGACTTCACATGGGGAAAGTTGGATTCTCTACTTAGTTTTGCCATGGAGTGGCCCAGCTCATTTGGGAAATTTTATCAAGTCCCTGCCTCTATACAATCATTCAATCTCTCTGTATACTACTGTAGCTGCTCTGATATGCAAACCCCATGCATCTAGTAGCTCTTAACAGAAAGGACTGTTCTCTATTAGCTCTACTAAGACAATCAATTGCTGGAAATAGATGTAGAACCAAATAGCATTCATTTTAAAAAAGTCCCTGGAAAAATTCTATTCAATATTTCCCGCCAAAGTTGTCTCAGGTATACCAAGGCAGGTTCTGACTATGTGCTGCAATGAAGTCTGATACTAGAAACTTTTTTTTTTTTGATACTAGATGCTTTAAGATGAGACAATTTGTGACAAGCATTTTACATTTTGTAATTCCTTTTAAGAATGTAACAGTATTCTATGATATTATTTCAATTAGTCTCCATTAGGAGCTGAATGTGTTGAATTTAGTATGTCAGAATGTGCTCTTATTTAGAAATAGGGTCATTGCAGATATAATTAGTTAAGATAAGGTCATGTTGAAGTAGGGTGGGCCCTTAATTCAACAGGAATGGCATCCTTATAAAAACAATGAGACCATAATTTCCTGTTTACCTTGTTTAAGCCACTCAGTTTAAAGTACTTTGTTATGGCAGGCATAGAAAATTAATAGATTCTTCCAAAGTCCTCTCTTAATGTATGCAAACTATTATTTTTTCTCTACCTTGTCAAGTTCATGAAGAATACCAAGTGCTTTAATCTGTATGAATATTCACAAAGAGGTAAATGATTTGATTTGACTCTGTCTTTTGCAGAAACTAAGGCTCAGAGACATTAAATACCCCTATCAGGGTTCCCCAGCTTAGAAGTGCTTGGGCCAGGAATGCTCATAGATTTCTAAGTGAGTGCTCTTTTCACCATGTTGTATTGCCTCCACGGGAGAGCTCTGCAGAGAGATGGAAACACGATGGTAAACAATCTTGATAAGGAAATGGAATTTGGGGGCCGAATGAGATCTAAGGGCTGGGCACATATACTTGTTTTATAAATATTTTCCTGATATTTGGGGGTACATTTTCCAAGATATATTTCACAGAAAACCCTTGCTGTACTATGCTGTAAGATAGCCCTGCGTGGTGGTGCACACCTGTAACCCCACAGCTTGGGAGACTGAGGCAGGAGGATCAAGAGTTAAAAGCTAGCCTCAGCAACTTAGCAAGGCCCTAAGCAATTTGGAGAAACCCTGTTTCTAAATAAAATAGAAAAAAATAGGGCTGGGGATATGGCTTAGTGACTGAGTGCCCCTGAGTTCAATCCCCAGTATCCACATCTCCCACCAAAAAAAAAAGATGCTGTAAGATACATGAATAGATGCTGTGAGAGTCTCATGTGGGGGATTGCTGCTCACTCTGACATGGTTGCAGGAAAGAACTCTTTTGAGCTTTGTTGAAGCTAGAACACTTCTGACTTATTTAATCATGGGATCTTTTTTACCACTGTGTATCTATCTCTAATGTTTCCAAACAAGTTCTAAGGGCTAGAGAGAGAAGTTGGAGCAAAAAGATCCCTAGATGAGTATAGAGAGGAGTTAATGTCCTAAATTTATGTAGGTTCTTTGGGGTTCCAGCCCCATCAATTCCTTTCCCCTTTCATAGCAAGACTTAAAAATATCCATTTGCTTTTTAAATTGTCAGATGTACAAACAGTGACTAATAGACTAATACAAATAGAGACTAATTCAAAAAAATTCATGTTTTTAACATCACTCCACTTAAGAAATATAACTTTATGGATATAGTTGAAACCTCTGTGTGTGACTTTTTTTTTTTTTTTTTTCCAGTGCTGGGGTTCAAACCCAGGACCTCATACATGCCAGGCAAGTGCTGTACCTCTGAGCCATATCCCAATCCTTGAAGCTTCCAGTGTACTTTCCCAATAGCATCCTCTTTTTTATAATCTTACCTGATTCCCAGAGGTTACATCAGTACTGCCCCAGATTTCTTGTGTATCATTCCTATGTGTGTATCTTTATGCATTACTACACATGTATTTATTCTCAAACAGGAGATGGGGTGTAACATGTCCTTAAGCTCTATGATCTGCTATCATAACGTGCATTCCCTCTTAATTTGCTCTTCTAGTTTAATATGATATTTAATGCTCTTTCTCTATGTAGTTGTCTTAGCTCTACTTCATTTATTTTCACTGTAGTGTAACATCCCCTGGTGTGTAAGTATGCTAGTATATCTTTTTCCATACTTTCTTATAGACATTTCCTATTTTGCTATTATGAGTAATGCTGCAATGTATATTCTCATACATGCATTGAGGAAAATATGTGAGACTTTAGGGTGTAGACATGGAATGGCTGGGTTATAGGGGATGTGCCTATGCAATTTTTTTAGACATTGACAAATTGTTCTCCAAAGTCGTTATGCTGATTTCAGTTCCTACCATTGGGAGTTCCAGTGACTCCACATTAACTCTTAATATTATGCACCTACATAATCTTTGCCACATTAATAAAAATGAAATGATATTTTATTATGATTTTAATTTTCATTTGTCCAATAATAAATGAGAGTGAGCATTTTATTATATGCCTGTTGGCTCTTCCAGTTTCCTCTTTTATGTATCACCTCTTCCTTTGCACATTTATTTTTTCTATTGATTTGTTTTCTATTGATTTGTTTCTTTGCACATTTATTTTCTCATTGATTTTTTTTTGGGGGGGGAGATACCAGGATTGAACTCAGAGGCATCCAACCACTGAGCCACATCCCCAGTCCTATATTGTATTTTATTTAGAGATAGGATCTCACTGAGTTACTAAGCACCTCACCATTACTGAGGCTGGTTTTGAACTCTTGATTCTCCTGCCTCAATCTCCCAAGTCCATGGGATTATAGGCATGCACCACTGCACCCAACTTGCTCATTGATTTTTAAAACTTTTTTGTAAGATCCCAATGGTATAGTTTCTCCAATACTTGCTTTATTTATAGCATGCTTGCATTTTAGTTTATGAAGAATTTGATAAATTCAAAGACTGGAGTTTTTCTTTTCATTTTTTGGAGATTTCTTTGAATAGACATTTCCAATTATAATCGATTGTATCTACATTTTCATTGTTATTAATTCCTTTTTGTCTTGTTTAAGAACTCTTTCTCAACAGTCAAGCTATAGAGAGATTCTCCTATACTTTTTTTTAAAAAGTTCGAAGTTTTGCTTTTTACATTTTGATCTTTAATAAACTTAGAATTGACTTTAATACATGGTGTAAATTAAGGACCCATGTATGGATACCCTTTGTCATAATGCCATTTGTAGAAAAGTCTATGATTTTTACTACAACAAATTTGCAATTCTATCTTTATTATATTTTATTATCATACAAATTTCTTTTAAATCATAAGATCATATTCTTCTGTTTATCTATTTCCGCATGAATATCATACTAAAGTCATTACTATAGTTCCATAATAAGTTGATTTCTGGTGTGGTATATTAATAGCATTGGTAGAATAAGTTAAGGGCTTCCTTGTATCCAATGCCTTTACCAATATGACTTTGCAGCTCATTCTATTAAGAATTTGAATCTACATCTTCACCCTTCGAATCAGGACTGGATTTGCTACTCTCTTTGGCCAATAGAATCGGGTGAAAGTGACAGCGTCCCAGTGCTAACACAGCTCTCAGATGCTGCGTGCTTCTACTCCCCCTTTGGAAAACCCGTCCTCCACCATGAGAAGAAGCCCAGACCATCCTGCTGAAGGATGAGTCAACACTGGAGGCAGGGTGTAGCTGAATGAAGCTGAGACCATCCTGGACCAGTCAGTGCTTGGCCAGCCCACCAGCTGCCCGTATGAGCAAGACCAGTCAAAACAGCCATGCTTGATTCAGAATAGCAGAACTGCATTGCCAGCCCATGCACTCAAAAGCCAAGATAAACGCTCACTGTGCTGTGTACTGGGGTTTGTGGTTGCTTGTTCCACACTGCAATTGTGCTAAAAGATAACTGAAATATAGGGCAAGTCTCATATCTTGTTCAGTTATTCAAAACCATCTTGGTTGATCATGGCCTTATGTGCCTCTCCATGTATATTTTAAAATTAGTTTGTCAGATTCCATGACCTGGTTTAACCCTCTTACACATAATCCAGTTCTAAGGCAACATCTTTTGCAGCAGAGAGCCCCTTCCAAGCTCCCACTTAACCCCTAAGGGTGAAGCTAAACACACTATTTGTTGCTCCATTTCTGATAAATTGTTAATTTATTTGTATTTGCTTTATCATATTATACTATCATTATCATAAGATGGGGGCTCTGTTGCTATGGCAACCAAAAGTGATACATGAGCTTTTAGCATTCACTTAACTATCTTCAGCCACATTCCATATTCTTTCTTGGCTCCCTTCACTCCTGAGGTTGAAAGAATGGTGAATATTCTACAATTTTGCCAGGATCTTAGGTTTTATATCTGTTTCCATTTCCACACTTATCAGCATATACATCATTCCCTAAATTTGCTTATTTCTTTTCTGCTGTTGATAGCTCCTCTCCTGTGCAGTACTAAACAAGGGTCATTCAGCATATATTTAATGATCTCTAAAATATGGCTGGCACTAGGGTTGCAAAAGTGAGACAGACATGGTTCCTACCCTTACAGAGTTGCTCATGTTAGAGAGACATGCCCGACATAATATCTGAGCACACAGCGCTTTACTATTATGGTAGGTGTTATAAAAAAATAAGTATAAGCCTATGGGTGTGGACCTGATTTAATTGAAGAGAGAGCCTACAAATAACCCATCAATAAATAGCCTAAGGAACTGAACAGACATTTCACAGAAGATATACAATTGATCAACAAACATATGAAACAGTGTTCAACATCTCTAGTAATTAGAGAAAGGCAAATCAAAACTAAGATTTCATCTCACTCCAGTCAGAATGGCAATTATGAAAAATACAAGCAACAATAAAGGTGCACTCATCCATTGCTGGTGGGGTTGCAAATTGGTGCAGCCACTCTGGAAAGCAGTATGGAGATTCCTCAGAAAACTTGGAATGGAACCACCATTTGACCCAGCTATCCCACTCCTCAACTGTTACCCAAGGGAATTAAAATCAGCATACTACAGTGACACAGCCACATCAATGTTTATAGCAGCTCAATTCACAATAGGTAAACTATGGAACCAACCTAGATGCCCTTCAACAAAAGAATGGATAAAGAAAATGTGATACACACACACACACACACACACACACACACAATGGAATATTAGTCTTAAAGAAGAATGAAATGATGGCATTTGCAGGTAAATGGATGGAGCTGGAGAATATCATGCTATGCAAAATAAGCCAATTCCAAAAAACCAAAGGCCAAATGTTTTCCCTGATATGCAGATGCTGATTCATAATGAGGGGGGACTAGGGAAGAATGGAGGAACTTTGGATTGGGCAGAGGGGGGGGGGGGGGGGGGGGGGGGTGTAGGGTTGGGAAGGATGATGGAATGAGACTGACATTATTACCCTATGACTACACTACTGGTGTGACTCTGCACCATGTACAGTCAGAGAAATGAGAAGTTGTGCTCCACATACATACAATGAGTTGAAATGCGTTCTGCTATCATGTATAATTAATTAGAACAAATTTTCAAATTTTTAAAAAACAGTCGAGCCCAGGGGCACTGTTCTGCAGCCCCACTTACTCAGGGTATTATTCTGCATACAGTAGGTTTCTATCATTAGCTCTGGGTCTTCGGTTTCTGGAAAGCCACTGGACCCAAGTGGCTCATCAAGTCCTGCTGTCATAGCCTCCAGACTTGCACACGAGGAGTTCCATCTCTATAAAAAGATGAATTAGTCTAGGGTCAGGTCTGGGAAATCCCTGGCTTTGTTATGCCTGGCTTTATTTGTGTCTTGTCAACTCTTGGTGTCTTTATCCTCATGTTTTTTTCTCTGAGGTTCCCCAATTTTTTACTCTGGATACTTTAACAACAAACTAATGCTCAGGGAAAAGGGTATGTTGTAGAAGTCACTTGAACATTGGTCACAGGGTGTAGCCCTAGTCAGGGACTTCTAGACTCCAGGTTTTAGAACTGGGTTGGGTACATGCCAAAGGTTTAAGATCCCCCCTCCCCCGCCACCACGTGATATGTAGACTTCCACGTGAACATGTGCATTTATTCTTTTAGCATTTATTCTTTGTTCTTTCTTGGGCACTTATTGTTTTGCCCCTCTATCATTTCCTCTTCTCCCAGTTAACATTAGGACCCTGATGGCTCTTCTCTGCATTGTATTCTCTCTTCGAGGCACATCAAACCTACACATTTTACTTTTTTCCTCATTTCCACAGAGTCATGGCAAGGATCTAGACCAGAGACGGACCTGGGGTACATACCCTGAACACCAACAAGCTCACTGTGCTTCTCCCTACAATGACAGGTTGGAGCACATTGCTACAGGGAGAAGGAGGGGCTGAGGTCTAAGCGAAGCCTTACAGACTCTGTCTCAGGAACACAGAGAGGGGCTAATAGCAAGTCGAAACATGGTTTGATTGGATTCATTCCACTGGCAGCACACAAAGAAATTGTGCCCACCAGGATTTAGTTTCTGCTTTCTAGATTCCAAAGCAGCTCTGTTTCTTCTCCCACTCAGTTTCTTCCATTAAATTCCTCTTCTGCTTAAATTAGCCAGAGTTGGCTTCTGTTGTTTGTAACGGGAGAAAAGTCTAGCTCACAGTGTGCATGTGTGCATTTTTCTGAAGTATGTTCTCAAAGGACTCCATAACCCAAAGGGTCAAGGGTCACTAGAATAGATGGTCACTTTTACCTTTGAAGAAGGGTTGGATACCTGCTTCCTTACAAATTAACTGGTGCTTGAGTCACGGAACAAAACGTTGTGGATTTTCTGGCATCCTCGTACAAAGTAGTTATTTTTGGCAGAATGAATCTTTCTCAGGAACTCATAACATAATTGTAGGTAGCCCTGAAATCAAAAGGCTAGTCCTGCCCTTATCCCACAGTTGAGGTTTGCTTTCTGATCAAAAGATTCACTTTCCCACCACCCCAAGCCATATCTGTCCTCATAGCATTTTTATTTCTTGTCAAAAGAACTCTTTATGCATAGAAGAGGAATGGGCAGCTGCGAGAGTCAGGGTGGAATCAGTTAGTTGTTTCTGAGCTGGCATTCCTCCAAGTCCCAAGCAGGAAACTCAAAGGTATACAGGGAGACAGTTTGGTCTCCACAAACCGTCCAGCTGGAAGAAAATCTAAAGCATTTTTCTGTCTTTCCCTAGCTCTTTAAATTATGGGAAGCTACATGCACTGTTAAGTACAAATTGGATGGTTCCTTGCTACTATTCTAGAACGAAGGGCTTTCAAAAAGTAAAAGGAGAACAGGGAAATGGAATCACTTTGGGTCCAAACCACTGAAACCAAAGTCAATTCCAATATGTACTAAATTTTTGTCTCTATTCTATCCAGTGTCTTTTTTTCCCCACCAGAAAATTATTTCAGTTTTGTAGAAGAGACAACACTTTCAACTGGGAGCAGCTGTTTTATTTATTGCTATTTAATCAGCTGTGCCTATGTGCACATGCATGCACACACCCGTATCCTTGCTCATTCTCCTGAGCTCCCCTTCCGTCTTTGCTCCCTTATCACTTAAAATGAGTCGGGTTCAGGAAATAGAGTTTCTTTATTTTACCAACTTTTCATAAGACAACAATGAGGCATCATCATTAGGACAAGAATGGGGGCATCATAATTTGATTTTGGTTTTGTGAAGAAAATGCTGATGGGATATCATAGCTGTCAGAGTGGGAAAATTCAACTGGAGTCGATGAGAGCTGTGTTTCAATAAGGACTTAGAACATGGTTAAAGAAAATGGTCATACCAACCTCTAGTGGGAAAGAACCACAGCAAAGTAGCATTCAGCCAGCGTCACTTTACATGGATATGACCCAGGTACACTGACTTTCAGGACAAAAGCATCATGGCAGCAGATTCCTTGCCATCTCTTCCAATTCACAAGATTAATCATTTGTTATTTCAATTTTGATATGGGGATTGAAACCAGGGACACTTAACCACTGAGCTATATCCCAAGTCCTTTTTATTTTTTGATTTTAAGATGAGGTCTTTCTAAGTTGCTTAGGTCTTTACTAAGCCGCTGAGGCTGGCCTTGAACTTGTAACTCTCCTGCCTCAGCCTCCTGAGCAGCTGGGGTTAGAGGCATGTGCCACTGTGTCTAGTAACCATCAGTTATTTTCAAAATCTATTTTCACCATTTATGAGAATATTGCCCCTGATATAAATCTGTCATTCAAAAGTCTGCTCCAGCAGTGCTAGGCACTGTATTGAACATCATTAAGTGACAATGAGGGAAGAATGAACATTCTGGTTGGATGAGCAAAAGCTTACCCAAGAAGCAATTTCCAGCATGGCTTACACTTATTAATAAAATCTTGCTGGGTAACTGGTGCACTGTAAGGACTATGCAAGGTGCATGTTGGAATCCTTCCAGTAAGTACAGAATGCCAACTAGACATCATAGAGAGAAATGTTTGAGTTTTGATGGAAAACCATGTGTCGTTTACTGCATACCCTTCCAGGTTATCTGATTCTAATTCTATGGTAGACTCTGCTTTTCATTGTCTTTGAGCTCTTTTAGCATTCTGTAGGATGTATGTAACTGATAGCAATGCAAATGATTCTTGTCTACATATGTGTAAATGTGTACTGTATGGATGAAATTAAATTTAGTTCTTCACCCACTTACTCCTTCCCAAATAAAAAGCCAGTTTCTATATGTAAATTTGTTTCAGTGTCCCTTTACTCTATATAAATTTGTGTTTCTTTTACTTCTCCTTTGAACAAGGACATTTATCTGTCAAACAAAATCTTTAGCATGTGTTCAATTTATATCCATATGGGCATCATGATTTTATCTTTTAAAAACCAGTATGATCACCTGTTAAGCAGTATTATTAAATCTATTTTATCGATGTAATTATTTAAACTAAGAGTAAAATGACTTGTTCAGGACCATTAATGGCCAAGTGACAAGGCAGAGTTAACCCCCTGTCCTCTTTGATTCCACCGCTTCTAATTGTACACCTGCTCCATGCCAGACATATGCTAAGTGTGTGGGAACATTCTTTTAAGTCATTTGGCCATTAGTGGACTTTTCTATGCAGGAACTATTGAGTTATAAAATATTCATGATAATCTTTGCTTGCCAATGATAATCAAGGCAAAAAAGAGAAAAGAGAAGAAGAAGAAAAATCTTGTAGTTGGAGAAAGGAGAAAAAGGGAGCGGTAAGAGCACAAGGCAATTAATCTTGGAAAGCTTTTTGGAAGAGAGTTTCTCAATTTGCATTGCCTAAATGGTAGGGCATTAAGAATAAGTCTGCCAATTAAAGCCAATAACTTTTAAACTCAAATCCTGAAGCCCTCAAGTACTGTCACTGAGAGCAAGCAAGGAACCAGAATCATCCACTGCCTGCACATCTGTTTCCGATGTAAAACAAATACGGCAAATGAAACAAGCACCTATTCTAATCTCTTAATCATTCCCATGTATAACTACTTTGTGTGAGATTTCATTGGTAGCTGCATTCTTAAAACTACTTAAAATTTCATCATTGGCTCCTCTGGGTTTGTAAAGTAAACTAAACTCAAACTCATTATATCTTACATCTTTGATCCGGCCCCTATTGACTTTTCATCTCTCTGCTGATATCTAACAGCATTCTTATCAAATTCTCTCTCTCTCTCTCTCTCTCTCTCTCTCTCTCTTTCTCACACACACATACTCTCTCTCCTCTCTCTCTGTTTCTCTCTCATACTACTCTCTCTCCCTCTTTTCTCCCTCTCTCTCTCCCTCTCTCCTTCCCTCTCTCTCTCTCTCACAGCACACACACACTTTCTCTCCTCTATCCTCTTCTCCTCTCTCTCACACACACACTCTCTCCTACTCTCTTCCTCTCCCTTTCTTTCTCTCCCCCCTCTCTCTCCCTCTCTCTCTCTCTCCCTCTCTCTTTCTCTCTCTCTCTCTCTCTCTCTCTCTCTCTCTCTCCTCTCCTCTGTCTTCCCTCCTCTCTCTCTTCCTCTCTCTCTCATCTCTCACCCACACCTCACACACACACACACACACCACACACACACACACACACACACACATCTTACCACACAGTCTAGGCTCCCAACTCCCTGAAGTGTGTGTGGTTTCTGTCACCCTCTGTGCCCACCCTCCGTTCCATGTGGAAGCTCAGCCCTCGTGGAAGTTTTTCTTTGCCTGTGACACTGCCCTTCACCACCCCTCGCCTTGGCAAGCATTTATTTATCACTCAACACTCAAGAGTTCTCTTCAGGAAAACTACCAATCCTGATTGGGAAAATCCATTTCCCCTAAATGTATGTAATTGCTAACACGTGTACAAAACTCTTGGCGGTGCTCATTTGTCTATGCATTTGCTCCTGGGGACAGTGACTGGTTTCCCTTCTCTCCCCAACAATTTCCTTCATTGCGTGGCCCGCTGAATAGTTTGTACACCGTAATGAAAGGCGTTCTGCATTAGGGAACCCGTGCTCTCCCCATTGTGATAGCAAGGCGGTGGGGTGGCAGTGGGATGATAGGATGAGCACATTCCACCCTTCCTTCCACACATGGAGAGGGCTGGAAGTATTACCAAAACACAAGAGGAAACTGAGGGAAGGAGCGGGCCAGAAATAATAATAGAACACAGGATCCCTGGCCTGAGTGAAGTGCCTATTCCAGTATGCCATGCTGCTGTCCTGGGTGGTGGTGGGCTGGGGAGGCTCCCTTGGAGAGAGGGCTAGTTTATGCTTTGTTGTGTTTTTGTGGTGCTTTTATAATTTTGGGAAAGATATTTTTAAGCTGGAGGAGCACAGGGTGGTTCAGTTTTCATTACCCAACTTGGCATTTTCCTCTAGTACACAGAGCTGCTCTGAGCCCTTATCATGGCCCGTAACCACATCCCCTGCTGGGCTAATGCTAAACCAACACTGTCAGCTAAAAACAAACATGAGCAGGTGTGCAGCACATTGAGCAAGGGAGGGAGGCGTTTATCTAACGCAAGGGGTGAGTGAACTGTGGGGGAGAAGGAAGCCTGTTCAGATATGGCCAAAGCCTTCTGGTTCCCACACGCCTGGGGACAGGGAGAGGCTGCCACAGGCTTCTGGGGGCAGCCATAGCCCCTTCCACACCAGAACCCCCTGTGAGAGGGCCTCAGAGACACGATTCCTAATGGCATTCAGAGCTTCTGTCTGAGGCACTTGGAAAGTCCTGGGGCTTCTTAGAAGAGGTTCCGGCAAGTGGGCTGAGAGACTCAGGCTCACAGGTGTCCCTAGCCACAGCACCTGGTGGGGACTGAAAAACAGCACCGGTCCTGTTCACGGCAGATGTTTTGGAAGTTCTTGTTTTGGAGGAAAAGGTGGACCTTTGCAAACTCTGCATGCAGCCTCCTGTCTCACAGTAGAACCACCTGCGGGACAGCAGCTTCGGCCCTTTCATTCTGTGGTTGCCACCCTGGCATCCCCTGCACCAGGCGACGGGAGGATAACGAATAGTAATGATAAGAATAATTACTGTTTTTAACTTGCTGGAGATTAAACCCAGGGCCTCAATGTGCTAGGCAAGCACTGTACCACTGGGTTATACCCCCAGCCCAATAGTATTTATTTATAAGAGGAACCAGCCTGAATGGAGCACCTACTGTGTGCTAAGGCTGTCCTAAGTACTTCATAGGTATTATCTTATTTAATCCCTACATCAACATCAGGCAGATGTTACCAGCATCCTCTCTCTTTTACAAATATGGAAATGAATGTCAAAGGGATACATTAATCTGCCCAAGGTCATGCAGGTAGCTGGTTTGTGGTAGTCAGGACTGGATATCAGGTATTGGCTTCAAAGTACGTGTTCTCAGGTCTTCACAGTCCAGCCCCTGACCTAACTATTCTCAAACTTGGCTGAATGTTAGGATTCCATGGAGAACTTTTAAAATTATCAATGCCAGAGCTCACCTCCAGAGAGGCTGATTTTGTGGTTTGGGATAGCCTGAGTAGTAAAAAATGATATTTACACATAATAAGTAACATGCATATGTAATATGATTTTTGCAACCAGATTAACTCTAGTCACTCACAAAGTGCAGCTGGCGCCAGTAGGTGTTCCCCATCATGTCATCCCAGGTAAGCATGGAGGAGGAGGGGGCAGGCGACGTTGGAAGCCCAGCCAAGGAAGGTCTGGCATGGGCGCGATGCCATGACTAAGGCTTGGGGAAGAAAGCCAGAGAGAAGGCAGAGGCGGCCAAAAGAGGTGCTGTGTTAGAGACAAGCAAACCAACAGAGGCCCATTTCATGTCTGCCAGGGGTTCTGTGGGGCTGTGCCAAGGAAAGGACTGCAGGGGGCAACCACCTCCCAGGCACTCAGAGGGTTCCTGGAACTCACCAGTACTAAAAAGAATTAGCGTTCCCGGAAAGGTGTTTTAAGAGAGAAGCTTGCCTTATAAATCACATCTGCCAGAGGTAGAGGGCTGTGCACAGTGCAGCAGTCTCCTGAATGGAGGGTCTGGATGGTGGAGATGTAAGTCCTGGAAGCGAGAGCTTCCCCAGCCCCTCCGCCTATCTGGAATCAGTTGTATTAGTTGCAAGTTAACCTTACTCTGTAAGGACTGCTTACACTTCAGACATGCATTTTTAAATTATAAAATTTATGTACCTTAAAGGCCACTTAAAATGGTTTAGGATAGAAAAAGATCTTCAATTTTATCATCCAAGTGTTAATAGCTATTTAGTGTAGTTCTTGTATGATGTTGCTGTTCTTCCTGGACAAGTGTTTTTCAACACAAGGTTAATTACAAAGTACATGCAAATATCATGGACTGCTTTTTCCACGTAATATAAAGCTACTTATTTCTTGAATTTATTTCATTTCCTTAGAATAATTATGCTAATAATGACAAGTTATCTCTAGGATTCTAAAAACTGAATAATCCATGAACTTAATCTGCTGGAAAAAGCTGTCATAAGCATCTGCTGTTGATAAGTTTTTATTTTTACTTAAATGTGTAAGACTTAATACAGGTTCTTGATAATGAGAAATATATACATATAGTTGTATGTATGTGTGAGGCACAAAAGCAGGATCTTTATTACTTGCAAACAACCATGAAATCAAAATATTTTACCTGCTAAAAATAAAATTACAAAACCAATTAAATTCCTTGTCACATTAATTAAATATGACAAGAACTGTTCTATGAGTTTGACTGTTGTTTTCTGCTGTGATCAAGGCAGACTGCTGCCTTGGAGCCAATGGGACCTGTGCAGTGGGGTCACTCAGGTCTCTGGACACTTTTCCCTGTGCTGAATACACGTCCTGGACTCTCATTTGGCATGGACACTTCTTCTATATCAACACTATTTTCTTTCTATTCTCTCTAGCTCATGACAATTCAAGTAACATCATGTGGTGCTGATGTGCTCCTAGCACGGATGCTAAGCTGAGCCTTAAATCAAATCCCAACGGGTCTTTCAGCTAATGCCGAATGTATCTATATTAATTTTTAAATTAAGTTTGAAAGGTAAATAATGAAAATGTTTCATAAAGAATTTCCAAATCTAGAAGATTCATATTCAGGCCACTGTCATTTCGAGAAACATTGTTTTATTGAATGTCCTCTCCAGCTGGGTGACTTATCCAAAATGGCTCACTTCCTGTTGATACCGCTAGTTATCAGTGACGAGTTCTGCTTCCTCAAATGCTGAAGTCTGAACACTTGAGAAGCATACAGAGGCGAGCATATAAAGCAGGTTTTATTTAAAAGTAGTAACACGGACTTCTCCCAGGAGGGAGAAGGGACCCATGGCTAATATTCTAGTATCCCAAGAAGTGAGAGCCCCTGCCCCTTTTATAGACTAAATTCCCTTTGTTCTCCTGCTCTATCCCCCCTTATCTTTCTCCTCCCTGCCTATATGACTAGACCCTAGAGTGACCGACAGGATGTCCAAATGGTGGGAAGCAGATGGGCAGGGGAAGGCCAAATGGAGTAATCCAGGCAGGTAGCTGCCCAGGGGGCATTAATTAACAACTCTCTGTCTGTAACCTTTAGGGAGGGGTAATATAGGCAGGTAATCTTGGTAATCAAAGGGCTCTGGAGACAGTGACATTCCAATCTTCCAGGGGTGGCCTCCAACTTCCCAGATCCTAATTGTCCTCCATTTTCTCCATTTGACCCAATTACATATTCTACACTAACTGCCTGTCTTTAATTCTGGCTTCACAGTAACAAAATATGAGTCCCACTTCACAGATGGAGTAACTAAGTTTTCTATACTATGGAACTTGCTGGAGCACACGAAGCTTTCAGGTGGAGGAGCTGTAATCCTCATTACAGTCTCTGCCATTCCAAAGCTTGTGTCCCTGGGTCATGATTTCATATGGCTTGCCATAATTTCTTACTAAGTGTTCTTTCCCAATCTGGGGTTAGACTATTTACACTAAGTGGGACCAGGGCTAAAGATAAATGATTTTTTTTTTTTTTTTCTTTAGAGAAAATCTAGTATCTGCCATTTGTAGTGTATTTAGTTGCTTATGAAATTAACCTGACAGAGATGGACTTTTGAAGGTATTTCAGTCAATTTGGCAGTAGCTCAGGGGGCTGGCAGTAGCTTGCCAGCTATTAAATGGTTCTGAATATATGAAGATTTGTAATTTCCTTCATGAAAGGGCTTTGCCAGAGAGACTAGGCCACGTGGCATAATCCCTGCACACACATTGGCATATGCAGGAGTTCTGTTTGTGCAAATGTATTCTTGGAACCAATCAGACTAGCTTGGTATTTCATCTTTTGGCTCAAAACCATAAACTGGCACAAATAACACTACCCCTGCCATGTACCAAAGTTCAGAATAATAATCCGCCAGCCTGTAATTATATTGGGGGAGCCAGCTTTATTCTCTGAGTGAGCAGATTGATGTATCTGTTTAGACTGGATGCCCTTAGGCTCTCTGAGAACCTGGGCTGACTTCCTAGGGCAGGCACTGCCCCAGATCCCTGTGTATACAGGTGACTTCCCACTGTGCAGGTCTGCTGGGGCCAAACGGGTTTCCAAACCTGTTTGGCTCCTTTGCAAGGTCTATAGCTGTCAAAGAGGAAACAAAGAGAAGGACTTGGATGGCAGAAAGGCACAAGCTCATGCTTCAGTGTCAGGCTGTGCAGGAAAGGGAGGGGATGCAGAGGCAAAGAGCCTTCCCTAGCTGCCTGCTCCTAGGTGGCTATTATTAGAGTCTGAGAAGAGTCAGACAAGAGGTTGGACCAGGTAGTCCCTTTGTCTGAATTCATGCCATTTCATCAGCAGTTAGCAGAAAAGACTTGAAGCAGCAGATTTAAATGGGTGAAATAAGTCATATAGGAAGGGCATTTCACACAGGGAAAAGTGACCTGTCCCTTGTCCTGCCTTAGTTCCAAGTATGTATTTTAAAAGATGATATTAGATGTTAATGGGAGGAGGGATGAGTAAATGAAAGAAAGGGCCTACTCCTGAATCCTGCTGTTAACATTGGCAAGCCATGTCCCTTCTGGTTTAAATGTGCCCTTACACTGTAGCATCAGCCTACGGACACTTCAAGACACTGTAAGACTTTTGCCCATAGTGTGAAGAGTACCCCCAGGCACAGGTTCCCTGCCTGATTCCTGGATGGTTTAATTTGACTCTGCATTTCTGACTCATAGGTCTTCCCCACATTAAATTAAATGGTTTATTTTCCAAGATCAAGTTGGCTATTTTGTCCTCATATTTATAGCTCTCTGCGCTTATTGTTTTCTCGGCTGGGAATCCTCTAACTCCAGTGCACATGCTGGCTGCCTTCTTAGCTCAGGCCCTGGTACAAAAATGCCCCTTTTCACAGGAAGTTCCCTCCTCCCCTCTCCCCTATGCCTATCCACTCTCAGTCATGTGTCTTGGAATACGAAACATGCTCTAGAACAATCTTCGTTATTTGTTTCCGTGTTTATTTTCTGCTCTCCCCCCTCCCCACTCATGGGTGGGTCTCCATCTCCACAGTATTCCCAGTGCTTAGGACAGTCTTGAGCACAGGGTGGCATGTACTAAACATTCTCTCTTATGTGAAGAGGCCCTCACTAACCATGTGCCAGATGCTATCTTTAAAAGAGCTTGATGAATTTTAACTCATTTACCCTGTTACAGGCAGTCAACCCAGGGAACATGTTTGAATTCTGGCTGGTCAGATTCTGCTGCCCACCCACATAAGAAATAAGCAAAGGATATAAAAAGGAAAAGCGAATTTTATTCTGTGTGATCAAACTGGGGGAGAAGCAGCTAGGTTGCTTCTCTACCTTTTCTACAGAAGCGATTACAATTTACAGAAACTGAAGCAGGAGATATACATATGCAGATTAGGCTAGACTGTGCTAGCTAGAGAATTAGTTTCCTTGGCACTGAGCCAGGCCAGGAGGTAGTTTTTCAGTTTCATGCTCAGCATGAGGAAATTCAGGACATTCAGGATGCAAAAAAAACAGGTATCAGGATGTTGCTTTTCCTTTTAAAAGGGCTCTGTTTCAAAACCTTACAACAACCCTGAGATAGGACTTATGACTATCTCTATTTTATAGAGGGAAAACTGTTAAGTGACTTGTCCTGGTTAGAATTTGAACCTGGGAAGTCTAACTCCGAAGCCTGAGCTCTAAACACCTGTCTTGGGATGCCCTTCTGCCATTCTTGTTGAATAAGTAAATGATCATCTGTCATCACCATTACCTAAAACTTGTAGGATCAGTATAACCTCTAAGTCCAATGAACAAGAATATCATGAACCTAAAAACAGAAGTCTTAAATATCTGGAAGAGTTCTTGCAAGATTAAGGTTACACAGTTTGGGGTATAGCTGTCTTAAAGGGTATTAGGCATGCAGTCTCATGCTTGGTTCCTGACTCTCTGAAGGAGGTAGACAGGAAGTTCAATCCTGAGATGATCCTGACACCATGAGAGGAAACTATTTTTCTCTTTATAGCTGCTTCAGGCATGAGCAGATTGGTCAAATTGCTGGAAGATGGAGAAAATACAAAAGTGGTAAAGACTCTTGGTGGGTTTTGTAATTTGTGAGTATTTGCTGTAATTTTGCTGAGTATTATGAATAAAAAAATGTATTTTTATTCATAGAACTATGCCTCATATATTTTGGTTGATTGTTTAATCTCATAACATTTTTAATTAGTATAGTAAATGTGTACACATTTATTTTTTATTTGTTCTTTTTAGATATACATGACAGTAGAGTATATTTTGACATATTATATATGGAGTATAACTCATTCTAATTAGGATCCCATTCTTGTGGTTGTACATGATGTGGAGTTTCACTGGTCGTGTATCATATATGAACATAGGAAAGTTATGTCTGATTCATTCTACTGTCTTTCCTGTTACCATGCCCCACCCTTCCCTTCCTTCCCTTTGTCTACTCCAATGAACCTCTATTCTTCCCTCCTTGCTCCTGTTATTGTGTGCCAGCACCCACATATCAGAGACAACTTTTGGATTTTGGTTTTTGGGATTGGCTTATTTCACTTAGCATGATGTTCTTCCGTTAACCTGCAAAATGCCACCATTTAGTTCTTATTTATGGCTCGGTAATATTCCATTGTGTATATGTACCATATTTTCTTTCTCCATTCATTTATCGAAGGGCATCTAGGTTGTTCCATAGCTTAACTATTGTGAATTAAGCTGCTATAAACATTGATGTGGCTGCTTCACTGTAGTATGCTGATTTTAAGTCCTTTGGATATATAACCGGGTCAAATAGTGGATTCCCACATTTATTTTTTCTAAATCAATATACTTAGTTTGCAAACACATATGGGGAGTTCTTAGAAATCTTAGAGGTATAGAATCTTATTAACTTGCTCCTGTGATTTCACATTCACCCTCTCATTTTTATATCAAACACCACAACAGTAGGCAGAGCTAGACAGTGTAATTTTCTGCAGCCTCATTGTCTCCCAGGTGGCTGTCTGGACTCTTGTGTTTCTCTCTGCTCTGTGACTGCTCCTCACATGCCCTTTCCCTGGCTCCTCTTCAACTTCCCAACTTGTAACATGAGCCACGACTCAGCTTTTGGGCATCTTCTCTTCTCTGCACTCAGCTCCCTAGTGGCTTTCTCACTCCCTTGGCTAAAGGGCCATCTCAACGCTAATGATGCTCAAATGTACATGTTCAGTTCTGTTCTCTTTAATCAGGACTAATTAGTCTCTTTGATTTGTTAGTCTCCTTTCTTGTTGTCTGGTGGCTATTAGAAATTTAAATGCACAGAACTGGGGCCTTCCAAAGTTGCTGCTCTCAGCCTTCTTCCTAATTACTAAATGTGTTTCTAGTTGACAGGCCAAAGGTCAGAAGCCATCACAAACCCACTCTTGCTCTTACCCTCACATCTGAATCTGTCTATGTCCGGCTTTTTTCCACCTTTAAGATATTAACCATCTCCAGAATCTGGCCTTTCCTTGACACTTCCAGTTACCAGCCTGGCCCAGCCCCTGTCACTCTCTGCCTGATAGATGCATTGCCTTCTAATCTGTCTCCTTGCTTCTTCCTTTGATCCTCTCAGTCTATTCCCACATAGAAGTCAGAGACATTCCATTGTCCTCTAGTTGTGCACATGACCCTCCTCCATGGACTTCCTGGATCACCTAGAGACAAAGCTGCAGGCCATGGAAGATCCATGAACCCTTCCCCTCCACTCAAGGAGTCCCCTGCCACTCTGTTACCCTCCTTGCTGTCTCTCCAACATTTTTCACACCTGCAGGCTTTTACACTGACTTCCGGCTAGAGTGCTTTTCCTTCAGGTATTTCTGTAGCTGTCTCTTTGGCTCCTTTCAGTTTTTATTCAGATGGCACTTTCTACAAAGAAATGAGAAATTTTTGAGCAGATAAGTATGCTTACTATTCGTTTGGATCTGATATGTCCCCCAAAATTTCACGTATTGAAGGCTCTGTCCCCAGTGGAGCAGAGTTCAGAGTGGGGCCTTTAAAAGTGGTTGAATTATAAGGGTCTTGACCTCATTGGTGGCTTGATCCATGAATGAATTCCTAATTTAATGGGTTATTGGAAGGTGGTGGAAACTTAGGAAGTGGGGCCTAGTTGAAAGGTAGCCTCTTAGCGGTATGCCCCGATGATATTTTCTTATTCCTGCCCCCTCTCTTTTTCTCCCTCTATCTCTTCTCTCTGTCCCTCTTCTTCCTGGCCCTTATGACATGAACAGGGTCTGAAACCTCTGAAATTGTGGGTCTCATTTAAGTTGATTTTCTCAGATATTTTGTCCCAGTCAGGGAAAACCAATTAATAAACTTACTTTAATTTATTTAAGTTGTATATCAAAACAGCATGCAGTACTCCCCAAACATATACAATCTTCATGTGTCAATTAAAACAAAATTGAAATGTCAATTTCTAGTGAGACCCTTCCCTAGCTACCATATTTAAAATTGCATTATGGTCCTAATCCCTCAAACCCTACTCCCTGGCTTTATTTATTTATTTTTTTCTATACACGTAAGTCCATATATTCTATGGTGTTAACATATGCCTAATTTCCCCACCTGATCTAAAAATACTGATAATAATGTCCATACCTCAGAGACTCCTTCTGAGGACTAACTGATGCTGTACAAATGTTTAGCACAGTGCCTGACACAGAGCAAGTTTTTGGAAAAGTGTTAATGAGTTTCCACTTTGCACACCCCATAATGGAGCTCAAGGCTTACACAAGTGGATACCCAATACTTTGCTTTTAAACAAATAAATAGCTTCTTGGCAGAATTCACATTTCCCTACTTGACTACGCTTTGGAGAATATGCAGGAGTGAGACTGAGGTGCAGTTTGATGGTAAAGATGGTGTCCATCATCATTCCCCAGAGGGGTCTTGTTTTAGTACAGTGGTCCCAATCCACCCAACTTCACTAGAGGTTATGAAAAATAAGATATCCCCCCTCTTTGCTGCCACAGCACTGGAGAAAAAGCTTGTTCCAACAGGAGCATAACCTTTAAAGTGTACTCAGTAATAATGCCTTCTGAAGCATTTATGCAATTAGATATATTTCATTAATCGTGTTTTCTGAGCAGAGCAATTGAAAGAACATGTTCTCTCCCGTCTCACTCTGTCATGTTCCCATCAGCCCTTTCACAAATTAATCTGAATAAAAGCAACTTCCCCTCAGCGGTGAGTTAAAATAAGACACTGTTCACATGATTATTACTTCATTGTGCTTTACGCACATTCCCTCTGTGCTTTTTAATTATATATAATTACCAGGGTACAGGGAGTAAAATCTGTTTAATCTAAAATGAAACATGCTAAATAGATAATGTTTCCAGTTCCTGTTTTTTATTTTTTAAAGGTGTGTCTCTCAGTCAGGAAGGTTCACGAGAGTAAAGCCAGATCTTGCAGAAAGTGCAGTCTACGTGATTGAGCATTATTTCTTTCATGTGCATCCTATTACTTTAAAAAAAATCGTCTTGCAATTTAGCAACTCAAGTAATGACATCTGGGGTGTCATTATTTCAAATGCCATTTTTTTTTTTCTCCTTATAAAATAGTTGCAATTAACTGCAAACAAGAGTTAAACTTGATGGTAGCATATGGTGACTTTGATATGACGAGGTGTTTTCACTGCTGTTTTCAGTATATATGTTTTTGATGAGAAATTTTATTAACGCCTGCCACACTGATCATATTAAAATGCACAATACTATTTAAGAGGCAGCACAGCTCAGTAGTTAAATCTCAGACCCTAGAGACACACTTCCTGCTCTTGGAATTTAGTTTTACCCTTTTCATTAGCCATGCTATCTAAGGTAATTTAACTTCTCTGCATTTCAGTATCTTCATCTGTACCTCCAGGACACAACTGAAGCCATGTTGAAGGGTTGTTGATATAACTAAATGGCCATATAAAGTGCTTAGAATAGATCATTCCATGAAAGTTAATTATCATTATCACTCACAAGAGGCAAGGTCATACTGCAGTAACAATAACTGTGAATTCCTAGTGGCTGGAGCAGCAAAGGTTTATTTCTGCTCACAACTACATGTCCCTGTGGAGGAGATATCATTTCAAATGTTGCCAGTTGCTGTGGCAGAAGGAACGATAACTATGGAGGAGGTAACGTTCCAGGCTGGAAGTGGTACTGTCACTTCTGCTCCTAACTCATTGATCAGAAGTAGTAGTTACAAGGTTCACGCTGGACCCACCTGGAAGTGCAATTCACCACATTGTCCCCGGAAGACAGAGAGAAGGGTGTTGGGCCAATGGCACTAATCCCATCCACAGTTTCTGTCAGCGTATGCTCTGCAGTGAAGCACCTGGGCTCTCGGTTGGAGTGGTCCTAACCTTTTGGGTTGCTGGCTGTCACTGTTGGTGGTGGAGAGCTGCAGGCTTCTGGAAGAGGCTTCTGGAGGATGGAGTGTGGGGGAGTCTTGGGGTACAGAGGCTGAGCAGAAGGCTCCGCTCAACTATCACATGCCAATCAGAGCCACTGAACCGTCTGCAATATAAGTCACTTAAAAATGTTCTCCATTAAGCAGGTGAAAAAAAAAAAAAGCTTGTTCTAGCACTTAAAAAATGCCAGCCCCCAAGATAACACTAGAAATGATGGCCACATCCCCCACTGATGTCCCCTCCACTATTCCAAGCTTGCTATGGTTCCCCAAGGCCTGGTATCTCCAGCATGTGGTTTTATTTAGACATCTCCAGTCCAACATTTGTTTGTTTGCCTTGAATTTTTCTAACCTCCTCCAAACCCCAAAACAAATGACTTAGGATTAGCTCTTGATTATCTATGCAAATGGCTGGTAATGTTAAATCATGTGCATTTGCCTTTGGTTGGGTTGCTTCTCCTTCTGTTCCGTGGCCATCATCCCGTCCTCACTCTTCCAATCTTCTTGGCCCTTATACTAGGAAGCATGGCCCATATCATTGTCCTTTGTCTTCAATTCAGTCTGCTCCTCTCTCAGGTAGGCTGGGCTTCTGCATGGGGCTGGGGATAACAGTGGCAAGTTTTGGTTTCCCATTAATCTCTAAAATATCTTGGTAATGTTTTCCAGGCTTTCCCATGACTATAGTAGATGGATGGAGGAAAGAGCAAATTCGGACTTCAGAAATCAGGAATGGAACCAGGTGCAGTGGCACATGCCTGTAATCCCAATGGCTCAGGAAGCTGAGGCAGGAGGATCACAGGTTGGAAGTCAGCCTCAGCAATTTAGCAAGACTCTAAGCAACCTAGTTTAGTGAGACCCTGTCTTAAACTAAAAAAAATTAAAAATAAGGGGACTGTGGATATGGCTTTATGGTTAGGTGCCCCCTGGATTCAATCACTAGGACCAAAAAAAAAAAAAAAAAAAAAAAAAAGGAAAAAGGTCAGGAATGGTTTGAAGAAGGGAAAAGCAAAGGAGCAAAGTGGATTCTTTTTCTATGAAAATATTATGGGAAAGGACAGGTCCTGCAGCTAATGCTACTCCCATCCCCCACCTGCCATGATAATACAGACCAGGACCTCCAGGCCTGTCTTCACACTGTCCCCACCAGCCTATAATACTCTTTGTGCAACAGGCTTTAGAGGCAGAAATGCTACATTCCAATTATGGGACTGCCATTTATTAGCTGTGTTTCCTTAGGGAAATTCTTCTTAACTGCTCTGATTTTTTATTTCTTCATGTGCCAAGTAGGATTTATGACACTTTTGGAAAGAGTGGTTGTGACCAATTGGATGAGATAATAGATGTTGGTTCCTGGCATAGTCCCTGGCACACTACATTAATTGTGGTTGTTGTTAATTAAGATGCAGATAAGGTTTTACCTCTTCTACGAACTCTAACTGGACCACTTCATAGCCTTCTATACAATGTATTGGTTTGCAGCTATAATAAAACTCCTAAAATAAATAGACCCAAAGCATGCTAGCTTAAATGTGATAAAATTTATTTCTCATATTAAAATCCAGAGTAGTCCCAGGTTGGGTGGGGAAGTTGGCAGTGTTGTCTTTGATGTCAGAAACTCAGGTCAATGCCCACTCTCCAACCTCAATATGTGGTTCCTAATGTCCCTCTAGTCACTGTCTCTGCGGAGGCTGGAGAACATCTGTGGGACTCTGCATTGTCTTGTGCACACTGATGCTATTGTGCTCATTAATTTCTCAGTTAATCACGGGGTTATTGGCTGCTCCAAGGGAGGCTGAGAATGAGGTACTGCTTGTCTTGCAGGTCCCTGTGACCTTGACAAAGAAAGGAAGGGGATTTTGATGACCAGCTACCTGTCCATACTAAAAATCTTTGTATATGTGTTAGGAACATCCCTTCCATTAAACTGTCAGCTCCTTGAATCAGAAAACTTATTTTAACCTTAATCTATAAAATTATGTCCAGTGACAGACACATAATACCATCCTAGAAATGCGTTTGAATTCAACTGAATGAATAGGGAGACTACTGTTAGACAAATATCTGAGATCTGATTTCCACTGAATCTGAATGTTACTTTTAAATGAAATAAAACGGAGTCATTTGAGACAGGAATTTAATGTCTTTGATAATTCATTTCTTGTATCAATTCAAAGATGTTAAAAACAGGAACACTGAGTTTTCCAGTGATATGTGGATTCCATTAGCAATTCCTGTTACTAAAGTTATTCATTATGGTTATTTGCTGATACTTTTAGGGCGCATTAAGTTTTCAGTGTTATCTTGCAATCATCTTTTAAAGTTATAGATTCATATATATTCTTTTCTCAAAGATAAACAGTTTTTTTTTTAAAACAAGCATAATGGATAAATCCGAATTTGGCAGGTTTCAGAGTAAAAAATTCTGGTGTTAGATTTTTTAAAAACCTATAATTTTAAGCTTAAAGTCTAATGAAAACATGTCTGATGTAAGAAAATTTTACCTCAGTTATATAGAAAGTATGCAAATAGGAGCCAAATAAATTATAGGAGATAGGTCATTAGATTAGGTATAAATAACAATACAGCAAAGTATTTAAAGTTTCCCTCCTCTAGGCAGTGGCTCCAGTTGTTGTGTCTCTGAGCATCCATCCTTCCTTCTTCTTAGCTGCTTTGTGCCATCACCCTGGCTTGATTCTGCAAAGCACTTTCGGTTTCCTTAGTTTCCTTAGTTTACCTTTGCCAAATGCATGTGCTACCAACCAGAGGACTGGAAGAGGGAGAAAGGACTTCTTCCCCTCAGTTCCTTTGTTTCTTGTTCTTGTCACATCTCCCTGGTGGGGCTCTTCCACCCTGCACCCCTCGCAGCAGTTCCATTCAGTAGCAGCTGTCGGATGTAGGTGGCAGTTTCCCCAACACCCATAGAATCCGCCTTCTTGCATCTTTAGAGACATCTGAAGCAGCCAGTTGATTGACTTCCTTTGTGGGTCAGGGTCCTGGGTCCTCCGAGCCCTTCTGTCAATCTCAGAGAAACCTGTGCCAGTCAAACAGGTGCCCCGCCTAAAGGTCTGAGTTTCAGGTTCACCACACTCCATGTCTGAGCTTCTGAGTTTCAATGATCCAAAGTCTTCCCTGAGTTCCTTCTAGGATTGGCAGTTGCTATGCACAACTTCCCATCTTCGGGCACCTGCTCTTTTTGCTGCTGCAGTGTTGCAATACCTTAGTGGACAATTTTTATTTTCTACTCTCTGTTAAATGACAATTGTTTCTGTCTCCTGACTGGGACCGTATGGATACAAAATTTCTTTCTTTCAACAAGCAAGATCACCAGAATGACATATATTTGAATCACATCTTCTTAATTGCTTATAGATTCAGACTTTTAAAGTTCAATTTAATGATATGCCCTTTTACTCAGTTGTACAGCACTTAAAAAGAAACAGCTAAATGACATTTGCTTCTGCATTTGGTATTTGAACAAGACCTTGGGAATGAATAGATTTTGGACCAAGCTTTGTCAGTAAGTCTTTTATCTTAGACAGAAATGTTTATCTGTGACCCATTTTCCCATCGCTCTACTGGAGGAAAGTGGTATTGCCAGCTTCTGACCTTCATGACATCTTCGGACAGGTGAATCACAGGTCATACTTTCATATGGTTGGGTATAAAATGACTCATAGATGGTGACTTTTCTCAAGTGCTAACATTAAAAATGTTTATTTGATGGACATGTTTCTAAAATATTTCCTTGAACTTTTAAGCAGACTGTTTTAAATATAATTAGGGTTTAAAAAAAATTATTATTAACTCACGATCGTAATTTTTACCCTTAAAGGATGTACTACCTTAGAACAGATGTTCTCCTCAGGGATCCTTGGCAGGTGGAGGGATGCTTCCCTATTACAAAAGAACCCCCTGCTGATAACAGTAATGAGGGAGGTGATGAAACGATAGCATCTAACTCTACCTAACACTCATGGAACTCTCATAAAGACCAGTGGCCCTTCCAGGTCCTTTATATACACTATTTAATTGAATCCTACAACCCCTTAAGGGAGGTACTATAGTTACCTTTGCTATATTGATGAGGGGACAAGGAACTTTACAGAATTACTGTCTAAGTTTCCACAGCAAAAAACTAACAGAGGCGGAATCAAAGTCTGTCTGACTCTAAAACCCATCCTGTAGTTCATTGGTATGTGTGTGTGTGTGTGTTTGTGTGCGTGCATGATAGTTGTATGTTTTAAATTTATGCAGGGCCAACCATGTGAAAGCCATTGTACTAATAGTAAAAATTACCAAAAGCAGAAACATGCCTTGCCTTAAGGGTTGGAGATTAAAGAAAGGGCTACAATACCATGCAGCAGGCAAAAGGATCCTAAGTAGTGAAGTGTGTTTGGGAACACTGTAGAGAGAGGGACATACTCCTAGGGAGGCAGGTGGAAGTCCACCAGTGCACTGCTGGAATGAGTTTGGAGTGAGAGGAAGTACAGGAGGGAAGGGCCAGGGGGCACATGGGTGAGAGAGCTGCAAGCACAGGAGGGTAAGGTGGTTTGGGGCCAGGTTATTTGGAAACCCAAGCGAAGTCTTGAGAGAACCATTTCCATGCACTTTCTCCTTCTCTGCCATGTGCAATTGTATCAAAGTTCCCCAAACTCTGACCTTAAAATGAGCAAGACAATAAAACCTGAAACAGTTAGGATAAATAAGAACTTGAATGTTGTTCCTACTATGTGCCAGGTACTGACTGATCTAAGCACTTTTTTCTTTACAACAACCTGAGGAAAGAGGTGTTATTATTGTCTCCACTGTACAATGGAGAAAGTGGGGCACACAGAGGTTAAAGAACTTGCCCAGAGAGAGCACTAATCTCCAGGATATAGAAAGAAATCAAAAAACTTAACACCAAACAAACAAATAAGCCAATCACCAAATGGGCTAAGGAACTAAACAGACAATTCCCAGAAGAAATACAATTGATGAACAAATACATGAGAAAATGTTCAACATCTCTAGCAATTAGAGAAATGCAAATCAAAACTAAGATTTCATCTCACTCCAGTCAGAATGGCAATTATCAAAAATATAAGCAACAATAAAGGTACACTCATCCATTGCTGGTGGGGTTGCAAATTGGTGCAGCCACTCTGGAAAGCAGTATGGAGATTCCTCAGAAAACTTGGAATGGAACCACCATTTGACCCAGCTATCCCACTCCTCAACTGTTACCCAAGGGACTTAAAATCAGCATACTACAGTGACACAGCCACATCAATGTTTATAGCAACTCAATTCACAATAGGTAAACTATGGAACCAACCTAGATGCCCTTCAATGGATGAATGAATAAAGAAAATGTGGTATATATATATATATATGTAATAGAATATTACTCAGCCTTAAAGAATGAAATGATGGTATTTGCAGGTAAATGGATGGAGCTGAAGAACATCATGCTAAGCAAAATAAGCCAATAAAAACAAAACAAAACAAAACAAAATCAAAGGCCAAATGTTTTCTCTGATAAGTGGATGCCACTACATAATGGGGGGGGCAGTGGCGGTAGGGGGGAGAGAGGAATGAAGGAACTTTGGATAGTGTAGAGGAAAATAGGGCGGGAGGGGGTGGGGGAAGGAAAGATAGTAGAATGAGACAGACAGTATTACTCTATGTAGATGTATGATTACATGAATGGTATGAATCTACATTGTGTACAACCATAGAAATGAAAAGTTGTACCCCATTTGTGTACAATGAATCAAAATGAATTCTGTAGAAATAAAAATTTAAAGAAAAAAAAAAAAAAAAGGTCAAATTTTCCCCTGATATACGGATGCTGATCCATAACGAGGGGAAGGCTAGGGAAGAATGGAGGAATTTTGGATTGGGCAGAGGGGAGTTGGGGGAGGGGACGAGGGTGTGGGGTAGAAAAGATGGTGGAATGAGAGGGACATTAATAACCTATGTACGTGCATGACTGCACCAGTGGTGTGACTCTGCACCATGTGCAGCCAGAGGAATAAGAGACATTGTGCTCCACTTGTGTACAATGAGTTCCAGTGCATTCTGCTGTCATGCATAACTAATTAGAACAAATTTAAAATTAAAAAAAAAAGAGAGAACAGAAAGAAAAAGTAAAACTTTTTAATGAAAATAGGCTGAGGAGGCTCCTGCTTCAGCAAGAGCCCTATGTTTTTTTATCCCAAGCTAAGTGATCTTCTCTCTGGTCAAATGAGGCTGAGGCTTGCCATCTGTGGACCTGCCTGGTTCCCCAGAGAGACTGTACGGCCTTGAAGGTGGGACAGCATCTTATCCCCCAGCACGTGCACTCGAGTGTCTTTACTCAGTGGCCACCGGTTCTCCAGGAAGAGAAAAACATCTCCAACAGCTGCACACTGCTATTATGAAAGAAAAGGTATGACTTTGGATTTAAACACATTTTTCACCCAAGTTGAATCATCCCTTTCAAGATCCAAAGAAATAAAACTGTCTGTGATTCTTTTCTTTATGTGTACTAGACTGGCAAGGATTCTGATTTTAGTAAAAAAAAAAAAAAAAAAAGTCTTCTGGATGCCAAGAATAACTGATGGAAATGAGGCAAGTGCAAAGGAAGGAGATTTACTTACAAGGGGGGAAATCACTATAAACCACAGCCTCACTGTTGAGGTTCAGAGAATCTGGGGGAATGAACTCCTTGATTGTCTCTCACTTCCTGAGGTTTCTCTGGAATAGAATCAGGAAGAAACATACTTCGTAAAACCACATTGAGTCGGGTGTGGTGGTGCATGTCTATAATCCTAGAGACTCAGGAGGCTGAGGTAGGAGGATCACAAGTTCTCAGCAACTTAGTGAGGCCCTAAGCAACTTAGTGAGACCCTCTCTCAAAGTAAAAAATAAAAAGGGCTGGGGATGTGACTCAGTGGTTTAGCATGCTTTGGGTTAGATCCCTGATTCCAAACAAAAGCAAAAACAAAAAAACCACCCTGAATAGAATTAAATCTTTTCCTTATGATTTGGAAGGTAATATAGGGATATTACATCATGTGACCACCATTATTATGAACATTGTATAGATTTGCAAAAACTACTCTGGTTACTTGAACTTTTGGAGTATTTAGATTCTAGGTAAGTAAGAGTTTGCTAGGTTTGAATTTTGTATGGAATTTTGAAGATAAAATTTACTCCAAATTTTAGTATAGTAATAAACAACAAAGAGCCATTTTTATAAGCATGATTTAGGCTCAGAAGAAATCTAGAGATTGCCTAGTCTCTGGTCCCCACAGAAGGAAATGCTGATCTAAGTCAGGAGGCCACCTTGTTTCACTGCTCAGTCTTAGGATTCCCAGCTCAGTGCTCATTCTTGGCATCTAAATATATTTGACGAAAGTAACAAGGCTTTTCATTAGTTCTTATCTGCTTATCTCTGATATTGGCTCAGAGTTGATAAGACAGTTCTCTTGTCTGAAGTAACTCAAAATTTAGAGTCCAACTCTGACTCTGTGTCCCTTGCTTCCATCTTTCCCGAAAAAATTATACTGAAAAAGTGAAAACCTATGTTGGTGTTAGACATAATAGTACTACATTTGAATCAGGAAGTTCACCAAAGTCATTGGCATTTTGCCCCGCCCATATGCCATGGTAAAATGTGAAGGTTTTAATGCTGATTTCACATCTGTATATCAACTCTAAATCTAAATCCAATGTTCCCTCACTGAACTAAGTAAGCAATATTTTTTGGTAGAGTTAATTTAATGCATCTGAATAGAAAACCAATTAAGATCACCTTTGGCCGTGCTGAAGTAGACACTAGAGGCTCATAAAATACGCTCTTGGCTACCCATGCTTGGTACCACCTACAGATGAGGCCGCCTCAGTGTGAAGTCCTTTAGGCACTGTGCAAATCATTGGCCTTCAGTGGTGCTCATGACTGATCTGCCTCCCCACAATCCTGCTGAGCAGTCAATAAAGCTGCAAGGAAACCCCGGGGCACTGCCAGTGCTGCCTCACGTTTTTTTGTTTTATTCTAATTTATAGCCACTGCACTCAGCCTTATCAAGTGGAAGAAAAGCAAAGAGGTCTTCCTTTCCTCTCTGAGTTCAAGCTAAGGCAAGATTAAGGTTTAAAATGGTGCTTTTAATTTTTTAAATAACTCCACTTGCAAAGTGGAATCTCAGAATACTCTTCTTCTGAGTATCATTTATCCACCAGCCTGCTAATCTGATATTAGATGGATTGCCAGCTGGAGTCAAAGGGGAGGGGATAAAGGAGCCTGGACTGACCTAACCTGTAGCATGAGTCAGTTAACTGGTTCCCATGGGCCTGAGACAGACTTTTAGTATCTTCTGAGTGTTCAGAGGAGCGGAGGCAATTCAGAAAGAGTTTACTGACTTAGCAGCAATTTTGCAATCCCATTGGCTTTGTGCCAGTCCATTCATCCCTCTTAAGCACCTCAGTGCAGCCTTTCTCTGCAGCCATCTAATTTTTGCATGTTCATCTGAGAAGGTCAATAGCCGGTGAATCCAAGGAAAACATAGTCGAAATGAAAGTCCCCCAACTTTGCCATCGTTCACTGGAGAAAGAGGAAATATCGATGAATAGAAAGTTACATTTGAATGGAAGCAAGGCAAGAAGTATGTCACAGCAGAGGAAGTTCAAGGCAGAATGGGGTGACTGAGAAGGCTGTGTGGTGTTACTTATGCTTTGGTCACAAGGAGTAGAGAGTGATTAGTTAGTTAAACAAACAAAAAAAAATTAGAACAATTTAAACTTAATTAGAAAATATTAAATGCATACTGAAGTGTCTTTATCAGCATCCACCAGAATTGCTTGAGAGAGTTGTTTCTACAGAATCTAGCTCCAATGACTTTCTCTGTCTTTCTCAGTTTCTAAAAAATGGTAATATATTCTAAATGGCCTAAATTGGGTCAGGTGCCCACCCTGGATTCTTCTGCCTGGCTTGGGTGCAGAAAAATCTCAGTTTACATATTGCTGCTGAATCAGGGTTGATTCCAAAGAACCTGGGAGGTCATTCCAAGAAATGTCTCAGACCAATCTGTGTTGGTTGAGGATTGTATATTCACATTTTTCTGGAAGAGTTTGCCAGTTAGGCAGCAGGGTCTGAGGAAAAGGGCCCAAGAATCAGTTTCAATGATGAAGCAATTGTCATTTGCCAACTTTGTGACCCTGATTTTTCCGTGCCTCAGTTTCCTTATCTGTAACACATACCGTATTTGCCTTATATAGACTCTGTGAGCATGAGCGAGATAATAGATATGAAGTGTAACTCTTGGCATGCCCAGAGAGGCCCAAGTTTTGTTATGGTGCAATTCTGTCAGGGGTGTGGGTTATCTGGACTGTCCAGTATGGGCTCTAAAATCTTGACATCACTTGGCAGTGGGGTCCACCCAATTAAGATCCTATCTGGAAAATGCCTGAAAAGAATCTTGTTTTGGGAATTTATGAAGAGGAAACAGTTTCATTAATTCAGGATTCTGGAATCTAAGCTAAGGAGTGAGAACTGAATCTAGTTCATGACACAGTATCTTCAGAATAGCTGTAATCTATAACCAATAACACGTACAGTATTTCTTCTTATTAAGGAGATAAAGAGCATACCTTTGATTTGGTCCAGTTTGCATCTTTTTCTGCTTCTCAGCATCTGATTCCTTTTCTGTACCCAAGGCAGTTTTAAAATAGCCCCCCCTCCCCCATCAGAGGGCTTCTTGTAATCACTGTAGAGAATTCTCAATTTCTTCATTTCACTCTTCAAAGGATGTCCTTGTGTTAGAATCTTCAACTTTTTCTGTTTTCCCAGCTGCTTCTGTTCTCAATTGCTCTGAACTTGGGAGGTGCTTGCTTCTGGGATGTGCTGTATGGAATGCATGTTGCTGGTGACTAATTTTTCTAAGGATGACTTCTCTGTTTGGGTGGTGTCCAGTTCTCCATCCTCCTCTAAACTGAGCCAACTCTGATTTATACGTCTGCGAATCTCTGCTGCATTGTGGAGGTGGTTGTGAGGGGCACTGGAATAAAAATTCTGTTGGAAATGGTACAATTTGCTCTGACTTCAAGCTCAGAATTTTGGCTGCAGTTCAATATCAAAATTTGGGCAGAGGAGCAGAATGAGGTCTTGTCATATACAAATGTGATGCTAACTAGAATCCATCAACTCTCATTACTGGCTAAATGTGAGGCTCTGAAGAATAGTTTCAAATTTGGTAAAATACAAACCTATATTTCCTGGACTTCAGTGGCATCTCTCTGCTTGCTGGTGCAAGGCTTCACACTCTGCTTCTTAGAGATGGAAAAGTTACTTCCAGAAGGAGGCAGAGGATTTAAAAAATAAAATCCTTCCCCTAAAAAATCTCTCCTGGCTTTTGCATTTAATCATTCCAGATCCCATGGTGTTTAAATTATGGTGCCACCTTTGAAAAGTTCAAGGCTTTACCAAAGAACATGTCACTGTGGCACCGTGACTGCAGACACTCTTGCCTACAGGAGAAACAGACAGCATCCACAGGTCAGGAGACATGGAACTGGGTTGAGTTTTTACTGACTCCTTGCTTCACTCCCTAGGCAGCGTTTCCCTAGGTAAGTTCCATTCTTCACTTTTCCACACCTTTTTTGGAAACTCTGTTGTCACTGGATGTGGAGCTTGAAATCAGGCTCAAACTGAGGGATTGCCAGAGAGACTACCACAGGTGGCGTGGTGGTGCAGACAGCCCCCTGAGAACAATTCTGTGGCCAGGGCTTCTGTTATCTCACTGGAGGAAAAGTAACACTAAAACCCCCAAATCAAGCATCTTCCACAGAACGCTAATACCACACTTCTGCTTGTCCTCAGGTGTTCACCCTTCCTTTCCGATTCCATACCTTGCCACACCGCATTCTGGGATGCTGAACATAGAAAGAAAATATTAGTCATGGAAAACCTTTGAGGGCATGGTTGGGTGGGTTTATTTCTTGATTTTTCCCCCGCAGGACATTGAGATCAGGGATTATGCTAATTTTTAATCTTAAGTGGGTAAACTCTAGCTGATTGAGAATTAAGGCTCTGTGTTTCTACTAGAGCAAAGAGAGGCCAAAATAAATCCTAGTCAGGAGAGACTGGGTTGTGCTGCGAAAACAAAGCCCCTTCAACTCCAGTCATTTACTACAGGTATGGTCCACCTTTCATCCAAAGTGAATATCCATCTTGGGTGTGATGAGCTCTTTACCATGTTGCTTCATCGTGGGACCCAGGCAGATGAAGGAGCATCTGCCTAGAAACATTAATGATATTGCAGAAGGAAAAGGGTCATAGTGAGCTACTCTCTGACTCTAAAAGCATCTCATCAAGGGACATGCATGTCATTCCCGCTAGAGTCTCATTGACCCACACAGGCAAGTGGCCACATCTGAGGTCAACAGTTATCTTCTATCCTCTTGCCAGAGGGTTACCACAGGGAGGGGCTCAGAATATTTGGTAAGATAGTGGTTAAGACAGTCTACCACACCCAGTGTTTAAGACATTTAGTGTACGATGAAGACACATTTCAAATTATTGAAAGAACAGATAAGACAACAAATGGTCCTGGGAAAATTGCTTATTTATTTGGGAAAATGGAATAAAAATAAGATAGTTATCTCATGTTATATATAAAAATAGAGTGGTTGAGAGCTAGAGAATTAGAAGGAACAGACCAGTAACTTATAATATTGAATGTCAAAGGCTTCTTTATGTATAAAACCACTGTGGGAAAATATAAAGGTCAAGTCAAGTAGAACTGATTATACAAAATTAAATGCCTTCAGTAAGGAGAAAAGATCACGAACAGAACCAAAAGGTAACATCAGAAGATGTAAAAGTATAACCCACCCTCCACATTCATGGGTTTCACATTTGGATTCAACCAATGAGGACTGAAAATATTGGGACAAAAAAGCTTCTGTATTGAACATATGCAGACATTTTTTCCTGTCATTACTTCCTAAACAATACGGTACAATGATTCACATAGCATTAGGTATTCAAAGTAATCTAGAGACGACAAAGTATATGGGAGGATGTTCATAGGTTCTGTGCAAATACTGCGCAGTTCTGTAAAAGGAACCTGAACATCTGTGGATTTTGGCCTATGCAGGAGTCCTAGAACCAATCTCCCACCAATCCAAAGGACAAATATATTTCTAATTTAAACAGCAGAGTTAGTATGACTACTAATGAAAGAATTCTTATTCATTAGAAAGATCAAGATGCCAAATGTTTTCCCTGATAAGTGGATGATGATATATAATGAGGGTGGGGAGTGAGAGAAGAATGGAGGAAGCTTAGATTACATAGAGGGAAATGAGAGGGTATGAAAAATGGTGGAATGAGATAGACATCATTACCCTATGTACATGTATGATTACACGAATGGTATGAATCTACATCGTGCACAACCATAGAAATGAAAAGATGTACCCCATTTGTATACAATAAATCAAAATGCAACCTGTAAAAATAAAAAATAACTTAAAAAAAGAATAAATAGACTGACAGACAAAAAAAAAAAAAAAAAAAAAAAAAAAAAAAAAAAAAAAGGCATGCTCCCTGCTCAGGCTGCTCTAGATGACTGCTGTCACAAGGGGCCACTTTACCAGAACTTCCCTTCCTATCATCCCAGCTTGTTGCTCTTTCCAAAGTGTCAAAAATATTACAACACATACATGCCAATGTGATGAAGAAAGAGATTCCTGGGGCATCAATCATCTTTACCCCCAAATATTACAAATGTAACCTTCTGGAAACATTATTTCCCCTCTGTAATGTGACCTCAAGGAGCAATTCCAACTAATAATGAAGGAAACTGGTTTCCTGCTCTAGAAACTCCTTGCTCTCATCTCCTCCCATCCATGGAGGAGGGAGAAGGGTGGTTGGGGGCCTGGAGTTCTCAGAATCCCCACTAGACTCCTTCTGCTTTCCTAGAATGCCAATAATTGATGAGAGATGATGAGTGATCTAAGTAACATTTGTGTGTGTGTGTGTGTGTGGTGCTGGGGATTGAACCCAGGTCCTTGTGCATGCAAGGCAAGCACTCTACAAACTGATCTATATCTCCAGCCCCAGCAACTCTTGACTGGTATTTTGGAGAAGCTTTCTTAAGAGCACTCAGATTTCAGCCTGAGAGCTTCCCAAGAACGCGTTTCTTCCCTTCTTTGTTTCATTAGATTTTGCTGACCATCTCTTGCAGCCTCAATAAAAGTAGGGAACAGAATGGCTCCCTGTGTTAACAGTGGCATCAGCAGCAGATGGCAAGTGCTTTTTAGTCTCAGAGGAGGACAGTGGCCTCAGGCACAGATGTAGCTGGATGCTTCCATTTTTCAGTCACTTCTGGATTCCTTAAAAGCACTACGAGTTCCTCTAGGGTGGCCTCCAGAATGTCCCCTTTCTCCTCTTAAATCCCCCTCTCCCTCACTGCCCCAGCCTGCATGCATTCTAGTTCCTTATTTCTATTCAGCTCTTGCATTTCTCTATTGTACTCTGAAATTTGCTGATTGAGTATCATAGAGCTATTTTATGTTGCTAAGTCTCTTATTTTATAAATGTAGCCAATCTATCTGTTGGTATTCCCTACTGACTTATGCCAGTCTGGACTCCAGGGTGCAGCTTTCTTCTCCATCCCCTTCATGACTTAGCCCCATGCTAGTTCAGTGAGGGTCTGCTGAATGAATCTGTTGCCAAGTGTTTCCTTACCATGACAGTCAGCAGAATCTTGACCAAAACTGGGCCATAGCACTTCTTCTGATTGCTGAGGCCAGTGCATCCTCTTCTGTTGGACCCCTCTGGTAGCCAGGATAGGTGAGCCCAGAGTGGGAAACTTCACTTCATGATGACTGCACTACCACCATGGTTGTCCATCTTAGAAGAGCTACTTCTGAATGGTCCTTAGATGCAGGACTCCCGTGTTGGGTGAGTTCTCAGTGTCCTTGGAGTCATGGGACCCCCACCCTTATTTATCAGAAGAGAGCCCTCAAAGCGAGAGTAATTATATTCTCTAACTTAGACCCTCCATGCTTCAGTTTCCTCATCTATAAAATGGGAATAATAATCCTATGGCATAGATTAGTGTTCCATCCAGAGGAACCGGCGGGGAGAAAGGAGACATCACTAATCTTTAGTTTGACGAGATTTATTGCGTCCTCCCTGTTTCTCTGTCTCCTTTGTTCTCTCACTATCTTCCTTCTCCTTCTCTCTCCCTCTCTCCTCCCCCAGGCTTCTAGCTTATCAGCCAATTATAGCAAAGCTTTCTCTCACACAGGAGAGCATGCAGAGGAATGCCAGCATGACACTATATAAATCACGAGCTGTCCACGCGAGGCATGATATTAGATAGCCAATCCTTGAGCCTGGCGTTAACACGTCATAAGTCTCCAAGGAACTAGTAAGCAAGCAGCCTTTTTGGGTACTTCCTTATTTTGGTAGCCAGTGCCCTTTGGCTCACTGCCAGGTGCCATCTTGTCCAAGACAGCCCTCAACAAATTAGATATGTTATGAGATTTAAATGAGATTATAGAGGTAAGTGCCTGCCACATAATAAACACTACAAAATTATTAGCTATTGTTGGTATTATATAACCCCACAGTGTGTCCTATGGTTTCTCCAGGCACATACAGTCACACCTATTATCACAAAGGACATAATCTTAGCAATGGTGAATCTGAGCATGCCCCAAATCCCAAATCTGGAGTGTAATAGAGTTTTACTTTTTGGATGAAATCTTCATTTCACTATGCAGAGTCAAAGAATCAGGTTTTTGGATTACATTTCTCTTTTTGGTGAAGATACCAAGCTGCATCCTGCTGACATCCCATGTGGACAAGTCTAAGGGACCATTATATAGCCTTCATCCTGCATAGAGAAGGTTGGTTTCTACAGTCTTCTATAGAAGACGAAGGACTTAAAATCTAACTAACTACACATAATCCCACCCCCCCCCCTTTTTTTTTTTTGGAACTGGGGATTGAACCCAGGTGCACTTTATCCCTGAGCCACATCCCCAGCCCTTTAAACAATTTTTTTTTTTTTTTTTTTACTTTGAAACAGACTCCTTCAAGTTGCTGAGGCTGGCCTTGAACTTGTGATCTTCCTACCTCAGCTTCCTGATCACAGGGTTTACAGGTGTGCGCCACTGCACTCCACTCTAATCACTTCTCAGCACTTTATGGATTGTGACCATCATCTCTGCCCCTGGGTCCTTGCAGTCCCCTGCAAAGAGCCGCTGTACCTCTGTTCATCCCTCCCTCAATGCAGTCTCCCCACAGTAAATCAATTCCTAGCACACCTCTGCTTAAAACTCTCCACTGCCTTCCAGGTGTGCCTAGAATAAAATGCAGTCTTTACCTTGGTCTCTGTATTAGGTCCTGTGTGAACTGGAGCCTTCCTAACTGACTCTCGGCACCCTGTTCACTCTGTAGGATGAGTGCACACAGACATTCATCCCTTAGCATCAAATGTGAGATGCTCCTTTCCTCCCTGGGGCACTCTCTTTCCTCCTTACTGTCCCCTCTGCCTGAGATGCTCTTCCCTGTCTCCTCCATTCTTCCACTGGTCTGCTTAGAAACCTCCTCTGACCATGAACACCAACCCCCTCCCCATTATGCTTAAGCTTTGTGTACCATTTTATATTCTTCATGGCAGCTGCTGCTATTCTGCAGTATTTGTTGGGGGCTTATTGCTGTATCCCTCACGCTAGAGGGAAAGCTTCACAATAACAGGCCTCTCGGGTCCTCATGTTTACCACTGCACTTCTAGGTCCTGGGACGTCGTTGTGCCCAATAACTGTGGTCTGGGTGAATTCCTCAGAGGACAGCATCTGATACTAAACTTTCTTTCGCTATTGCTGGCACCACAGCTCACACAATCTTGTGCTCTGAAACCTCCTCTTTGGCAAGAGGAGGGGGGAAGAATGAGGCGGAAAAGGCTATATTTGCCATTGCAAGAAGCTGGTGTTTCTGTTTATTGTCTTAGAGCATCAGCATGTAAAAATGGTGTTTTATAGGGCATGCTACTGTGTCTTCAACAAGAATGCAAGTCTTGTTTCAGAGATGCCAGAGGCACAAAGAACCTTGGTACTTTTCTAAGGTATCAGGTTTTCTTTTAGCTCAAGCTCATACTAAGAAACCTGGATAAAATCCTATACTGGACAACCCAGTAGTTGGCAAAACTCCCCAACCTATAAATAAGCTGACCAAAACACATTAGAAGGAAAACTTTTTAAAAAATAAATCTCACAATAAATTCGAAATAGCCTAAAATGCTATAATCCCACACCAACACCAATAAGAGATCTATTTCATATAGTGAGAAAAATGTGAAATGTGGATCTGAACTGACTGGATTTGAATCACCGTTTCACCACAAAACAAATTGGGTGAATGAGAAAATTCATATTGACTCTCCAATGCCTTGGTATGGCAGCCGTGGAAACTCACTACCCAGATCTCCTGCTGTGTGGTCTCTCCTCCATGCCCCAGGAACTGCCCCTCCGTTTCCATCAGTCAATGCTTCCCACAGGCTTTGCCTAGCCAGTGAGTGACCTGGCACAGGGGGAGCCCCTTCTCCATGCACTTGAGACTCCTCTGGTGGGAAGCTTTGTCTCTACGACTCCCTGGAAGTCTGGCTGAACCTTTATTAGAATTGCTCTTTCTCCCCTGTCTCCTTCACAGAATCAGACCTTGGGTCTGAAGGCTTTCCCTGCTTGCTTTTGTTCTTTTCCTCCATCCATCATCAGTCACATATCTAATCCCATTTTGGCATCTGCTGCTTGATGGACCCAAATCAATGCACTTAGTTTTCTTATTTGTTAAACATTATCTGTGGTAGGTGGGTTTTACCAAACCCTTTGATTTACTCTTCTGCAGATGGTATGGATAGATTTGTCCCCCAAGGCATCACATGGCTTGTTGTTTGGATTAGAGAGCAAGGCCTGCAGAACTGCCAAGTGTAGCACCTGGCCTGTAGCTAGCATTCAACGAGGGATAGGTGGATCTGCATGAATATTTTCTGCCTCCTGGCATGTTCCCATATGAGGAAAGCCTTCTCTGCTTTGAGGTGTGGTTGTCACTCCAAATGTGTGTGGTTAGGGCACTAGCAAGTTGGGGACATTGTATTTTTTCTTTTCAAATCATTTGATATTATTGGAGGAAAAGCAGAACTTTGTGGACTCTTTCATATTCTCTTTTTATGGTTTTGCACTCTTTAGCTTTAAATTAACTATGTTGAGGAGAAATCTCTGTATCCTTTTTTAAAGTTCAGAGACTCTGCAGGTGCTAATGTGTCCCTGGGCTCTCTCCTCCAGTGACTGTGCATTGGCTACTGCGGTTAGCTGTATGCTAATGTCTGGGTGCCTTCTTACAGGGTGTACTTTTGATAGTACTGGGCAGACTAGGTAGCAAGTCTAGAAGTCCACTATGTTTGAAGCCATGATTGGCAAGTGTATAAGAGCCCCAGCTCCACTACTGAGACAGCTGAGCAGAGTTCCTATTCCTTGTGCATTTAACCTCAGAGCCTCTGAAGACCTGGATGTCCTAGGCAGTGGGCTGGACAGGGCCTCTTCAGAGAATGGCTTGGAGTAACCCCGCCTCTGGTTCATGGGAGAGGCTGTTAAGTAGCCATCATGGAGCATGCCTGAATCCCGGCCTCTGCCTCCCCTGCATGCATTGCCTAGATGCACCCTTCTTCTGGGGAGCAGGGCCTATTTTTCTGGAGGGTGTTGCTGAAAACTTCTGATTCATGCCTCAAGCAAAAGATGAAATTTGTCATCTAAATCATAGCAATTCTCAGTGGCAAGGATAATACCAGGAGGTCTCCTAATACAAATGAAATTTTATATATACCTTGTGCGTCCTTGAGAATTTTTATTGAATTTTAATGAAATTAGAAACACTTGTTAAGAATAATTCTAAAAAGAGAGACAAATATAGGAAATAGGAAAGAAAATAAAGAGATAGCAGAGAAGTAGACATTTTTGCATGATGGTTTGGAAGAAGGAAAAGAATTGTAGAGAAAATAATTCAAAGTCTTACAAATGAGAGTTTTTGTATTTTGGTTTTTTTTTTTTTTTTTTTTTTAATTGATGGAAGAAACAGAACATTTTCTACAGAGGCTAGAAGGACCCCAATAGTGGCAATAGAAATGTGGTTAGGGGCTAATAGGTAGAGAGCTAGATTTTTTGAAGAACATTTTCCTTTTTCATAAAGTGAGGCTTCCCGTAATTTTGTGATGATTTTAATGTTGACATCATGATTATGGAGACATGAAGAACAGGGTGAACCCAAGACTAGACACACACAGAGGAAGACAGAGGGAGGCGTATTTTTATGTGCCCACCTCCCTGCTGATTAACAGAGCAGGTCTTTCTCCAGCCCAACCCTCCCTGAGGCTCACAGCTAAGGGATGTGGCTCCATAAGTCTGAATGGGAACAAGCAAGGCTGAAGTTATAAATCCTGGGGGACATTGACCATTTGGATACAGAACTGGACATAGTGGACTATTACTTGGCATGTAATAAACTTAGAATGATTTCAATAAGCTGAATATATTCCCTGCAATATGATGGAAACTGTATGGTTAGAAATACTATGGAAAAATCAGGAACTTTTGTGCCAAATAGACCTGTTTGAGTTCCAGCTGTACTTGTTACTGGGAATAATCTGTCATGTGGGGACCAAGTCCATTGCCCAGTGTCAGTCAATCGAAGACTGTGGACTCATCCTTGTAGCCTATGGATAAATAAGGACTTGTCCCTTGAAAAAGAGTATATTGACCTTAGACATGATATGACCACTATTAACCTCAGTGTGCCCATCTGGGAAATGGGGATAAATGATATAATATAGAGAGAGTATCTGATATCAAATTAAAATTCATTCATTCAACCAAAGTTTTTCAAGTACTAATTGTGTCCCTAGGGGTACATCAATACACAAAATTTACAAAATCTGTGGTTTCATTGATCTACAATCTATTGGTAGGGAGATAGACAAAGAATAACATAAGAGAATTGCGGTGTGTCAGAAACTATGAAAAACACGAGCAGGGGCAGGGAACAAGGGCAAGGGGGATTATGATGTTGAATAATCTAGTCAGGAAAAGCTTCTCAGATAGAAGCAAGAACTGGAAGGAAAACAGGTGTGAGCCATGTGGACATCTAGGGGAAGAGCCTTCCAGGCAGCGGGGACAGCCAGTGCTAAGACCAAGCTGTCTGGCGTACTTGAGCCAGCTCAGTGTCTTTCATATGAAGAGGCCTCAGGGGCTGGCTGCAGAGTGGGCAACTCTCACAGAGCAGCATGAATGAGAGGAGAGTGGCAGAAGTGAGCTGGGAAGGGGGGACCCTAGGATCGTGCATGCTTTGCAGGTCACAGTAAAGATGTTTGCACTTCGGGTAGCAGGGGAATCTACCGGAGAATTTTCAGCACAAGACTGACACGAGCTGACGTCGTATTACAGGAGCACTCAGACTGCTGTGAAGAAAATAGACTGAAGTGAGAAAGGGCAGAGGCCAGGAGAGCAGTCGGAGGCTGCTGCCACAATACGGGAATGAGAGGAGAGTGGTTTAGACCAGGGCCGTGGCAGGGGAGGTGGTGGACAGCGGGGAGAACTGAGATCCAACAGCATTGCTAATAGATCGGATTTCAGATGTGATCAAAAAGAGAAAAGCCAGGATGACTCAGACAATTTCGGCCTAAGAAACTACTAAAAGGGCAGGATTGTCATTTCTTAATGGGGGTGAGGGGGTGGGTTGCTGGAGCAGGATAGTGGAGGCCCCAGAGGCATAAAGACTTTGATTTTGGCAGTTTTACATCTGATATGCTAACTAAACAGAAGGCAAGAAGATACATGACAACATGAACAGTTCACAGACAATTCTAAAAAAGTTGCTGAGGGGTAAAGAATCTTGATGTCTGGATTGGGAAAGAATAATGGCTTCATATGCTTCCCTTTCTCTTTCCTGTGTTACTGTTTGGTCTGAATGTCTGAAGTGTTGCTTCCATATCCCAATGGCCCTACATGCACCATCTGACATTGCTCCAAACACATTCCCAGGAGCAACATACTCTGCTGGGGTAATATGGAGGATGAGATGAGGCAAGGGTGGGTTGTACTCTGACACCATCCCTCAGCATTCTGAAAACAGCTTTATTATGATACAATTTGCACACCATACAGTTTACCCATGGAAAGTGTTCAATATGATGGTTTTTAGTATGTGAACAGAATGTGCGAACATCACCACAGTTAATTTTAGAACACTACTACCCTCCTGGAAAGAATCTATGTGTCCTTCAACTATCCTACCCTATCTCCTCACCCTGCCCTTGGCCCTGGGCAACTATTCATCGTCTTCTTATCTCATGGGTTTCTGCATTCTGACCATTTCATATAAATGGAATCATACAATCTATAATCATTTTGGGACTCGCTTCTTTCTCTTTGCATAATGTTTGCCAGTTTATCCATGTCGTACCATGTATCAGCCCTTCAATCTTCTTTATAACCAAATAATATTCCATGGTATGGATATACCACATTTTATTGAACCCCTCATCCCTTCTTCATCATTTGATGGCTATTTTGAGTTGTTTCCTCCTTCTGGCTCTTTATGAATAATGGCTTTGTAAATATTTGCATATAAATTTGTTTGGGGAGGGGTACTGGGGATTGAACCCAGAGGCATTTTACTACTGAGTCACACCCCCAGTTATTTCTTTATTTTTTATTTTGAGACAAGGTCTCACTAAGTTACTTCGGGCCTCACTAAGTTGCAGAGGCTGGCTTTGAACTTGTGATCCTCCTGTCTCAGCCTCCCAAGTCGTTGTGATTTCAGATGTGTGCCAATGTTTTGAGAGACATATACCAGAGTAGTTTTAGAATCTGCCTGAAGCCTCTGATTCCATCAAGGGCAGGGCAAATAGGAGCACATTGGATATGGTTACACTGTCCTCACATTTGCCTTGTGAAGGGAAGTTTCTGGTTTAGGCCTTCAAACAGTCTTTCATCTGTTTTACCATAAAGAGTGTCCTGTGTTACTCCATCTATTTCTGTGCCCACCAACTTTTTCTCTCAGGTGCTAAGAAAAAGGAAGAGGATGAGGAAAATTCAAGAGCTAGATAATTTAGTCACTCCGAATGTTCCATCTAAACCTTTCTCTGGTCACTTACCCCTTGGCTCTCCCATTCCTGCCCTCCACATCCCATAAATGTTTGCCTTTACCCTGGGCGCCTGTGAGAACTTCAGATAACCATATGATTGGGGATCCTCCCAGCTCCCTCCTCCCTCTGGTTGTGACTTGGCCACCTGCCAATCACAGCAGAGTGCCTTAATTCCTTCAGCACATGTTCCAGTGGGGCCGTGTGTGCGGCTCCAGACATGAGCTGCTGCCACAGCGAAAAGAGCACACAGCTGCTTCTCAGCTTTCCAAGAGCTGGGAGCGGGTGGCATCCTGAGACTTCTCATTCGCCCGAAGTGCAGCTGAGGCTCCAGCGTCTAGGTCCTTAAATCTTCACTATGGCTTCTGTCGAAGCCACCTCCCACAATGCTGGGGGCAGGAACCAGGTGACTTCTCTGGGTGCTTGGAGAGGTGGCCTCTCCAAGAAAATTGGCCTGGACCTCTAGGATTTAGGTTCCTTCACTCTGCCAGTCCTCTCCATGTGTGAACCTCCCACACAGGTCCTACTGTGCTGTAGCTGCTGCACACCAGCACCCCCAGGGCTGACTCTTGCACCTCCGGGTCAGTGATGTCACATTGGTAACTGGAAGCTGGCTGTGGGGGAGAGCATTTCTGCTACAGGAATGGCAAATGCGTGCATCAGGGCTTTGGAGTTCCCTGAGAGAGAGGAAACGCTGTACACAAGTCCCTGCTACTGTGGTGTGGGGAGAGGGCTGCCCCCTTGCTTTTGAGGGATACATTGATTGGTATCTTTGGTTAATTAAAAATGAAAGAAAAATATCGATTATGAGGCAAGATTGGTGGAAACCAAATTTTAAAAATTTTCCCTAAAGAGTTCCTTCCTCTAACTCCTTGCCTTCCTTTCTCCCTCCCTCTCCCGCTCCCTCTCCGTCTGTCTTTCACCTCCCTCCCTCCTTCCTTCCCTCCCTTCTTTCCCTCAGATTCTTTACTACCAACTCACTGACTGCCCATAAACCAGCAGAACTGATAGACCACCTCTCTCCTTCTCTCCCCACCTCCTTCCCTCCTCTATTTCTTCCTTCATGGTCTCCTTCTTCCTCACCAACTGCCAGTCACTGTGCTGAGCTCTGGGATATTGGGATGCATTGGTGCAAACTTTACACATCTTACAGTTCTCTCTTCATGCTCTGTGTCTTTGCTCATGAACTTCCCACCTCTGCACTACATGGCTGATGACAGCTGAGATGTGCTCCAAGCATCTACCCTTGGTAACATTTCCTGAGTCACCCAAAAAGCTGGACTCAGGCCATTCTGTGCATTACTGTGACAGCATCTCCCATGAAGCAAATAGTTATTGCCTTTGTTTGTTTGATTCCCTCTACTGTTTTGGCATTTTCATGTGGACAGGAACTGTCCCATTCGTCCATCCATGCAGCCTCAAAACTGCCTGAAACACCTTGGGCAGTTGATGAACAGAATACTCAAGGCCCTCAAGAAAGGGAGAGGAGAAATTAAATTTACAGAGCACCAACTGTGTGCCAGTCACTCTAGTAGACAGTTGGTGCTTTATTAATCTCAGTCCTCAGGGCTTCAGTCATATGTAAGACAAGACGGTTACTGTTATTATACTGATGAAGATAATAGAATCCCTCAGAGGTCAAGTAATGCGTTCGAGGTCATAGAATCTATAAATAGCAATGTTAAATTCAAACCCAATGACTCTAAAGCCCATACTCTCAACCCAACGAAGCCTCCAGGTCTGGTTATTAAAAAAATCCCCAGACAGACCGTTCCTATTCATTCATGTGCTCTTCAATTCATAAAGATGATATTATGGTTTAGACATGATGTGTCCCCCAAAAGCTCACATGTGAGACAATGTAAGAAAGTTCAGAGGTAAAATTATTGGGTTATGAGAGCCTTAATGTAGTCAGTGCATAAATCAACTGATGAGGATTAACTGGGCAATAACTGTAGGCAGGTAGCCTGTGGCTAGAGGAGGTGGGTCACTGCCAATGTGACTTTGGAGTATATATTTTGTCCCTGCTGAGCAGAGCTCTCCCTCTGCTCTTCCTCAGCTCCTTTCCTCTTCCACAACCTTCCATGGTGCTGTTCTGTCTCACCTCAGGCCCAGGGCAATGGAGTTGGCCATTTATGGACTGAGATCTTTAAAACTGTGAGCCCCAAATAAATTTTCTCTCCTCTATGTTGTTGTTGTCAGGTCTTTTGGTCACAGTGGTGGAAAGCTGACTAAAATAAAGCACTGTCTCAATTATTAGATACTGTGCAGAGTTGTAGAGATTAAAAAAAAATAAGTAAGGCACGGTTCATGCTCAGCCTAAGAAAAAAATAAAAGAATCACCAATGGTTTCAATTAAATACAGACATCAGGTGTGGCATTATGAAGAAATTGCAGTGGACCCATCAATGTCAATTTCTGGGGCTCAGGAAATGCTACCAAAAATGGGTGCTGGGAGGACATCTCTGGGGACCTTAAGGATATGCCAGGGAAGACAGAGGGGCCAGTGAAAGAAGGGGCTTCTAGTTCCATGGTAACATGGGACAGCAATATTCTCTACCTTGTGGGAGCTCATGAGGATTACACGAGTCAATACAAGGGCATAGACAATGTCTGGTACATAGCAAACCTATAGTTGTGGGGGAGGGGGAGGAACTATTATCATTATTCATTTTTCTTAGATATTGATAAGACACATTGCAGAGCCAACCTGCCAAGGAAGCTTTCAACTTTCTTCATAGAAAAAGCTTGCAGAACAGTGCATGTGTGCTGTCATTTGCCAACATATGCCAACAACTTCAAGGCACAGAATTGTTTCTTTTACTAGTTCTACGTCTGGGGGATCCAGGTGCACCATCCAGTTGTTCTTGGTACAATCCCTGCTCACCTGGACTTAAAGTCAAATTTCCCAAGAGTGCTTGTCTTTGCTTTGGTCAGTCACACAGGGCACCCCTGAGCTGAGGCTGCTCTGGTTCTCTAACCTTTCGCTGCAGTGGCAGTGACAATGCCTACAACTAAGCTGCACCAGCTCAGATTCCCTGAGGGATTTGCTCCCTCACCTACTGGAGCTCAGATGAACAAGTTTTCTTCCTGCCCCTTTCTATGGCTTGTGCCTGCTCATTATGCTTATGCTGAACTATGGCTGCTTCATTTCTCAACTTTATGTAGGGGCTTCCTATTAGACTACCCATTTGGGTCATTTTTTTCTCTCTTTCTTAATATTACCTCTATTTTTTAATCAATAGCATCTCAGGTTCCACGAAAAACTATACTTGATTCCATCAGTGAATGATCCTCTTAATATTGTGTGGTTTCTGCAAAAGGAAGTAAAGGTTGATATGATGTGAACTTTGTCCTCAGCTGTCCTCTATCCAAGTGATATAGGGTATAGTTCTGAAAACAGAAGACACTCTGGATCTAACAGGCATGGAGGGTTTAATCTAGAAAAATTAAACTCTGGAAGAGCTTGGGGTGTGGAGATGAGAGAAGCTACTGAGAGGGCGGGGTTGCTGATAGAGGTGATCATGGCCAGGGATGTAAGCAGATGACCCCTGAAAGCTTGCCTGGTGACTGCTACAATTCTGAAAAACCTTAGAGAAACTCCATCAACTGTCTCAATCTGACGAGGAAAAGAAGGTGGCTTTTAGGAGTTCTCTGGAAGCCACTGAAATCTCCGCTCTGCTCCACATCTGCCTGCAACCACCTCTGGAAAATAGTGATGACTTCTGCTTCAGTCCTGATTTCCAAATCCCCACCAGTTCCTCTCATTACCAAACTCTAACCTGGACCCATGTTGGGAAGGAAATTCATGATACATGGGCACTTGACTTAGAGAAGTGACCACGTGGAGTTGATAGCAGATCATTCAGCACATACAGTAACCTGTGCCTTGCTCTGAAAGCAATTTAGTACTGTAATCTAAAAAAGGACAAGAGTTTTTGTGGAGAGGAACCAGGAACACATTTAATCTTTGCCTTTTAAAGATCCCGCTAGACCACGGCGTCTTTCCCATTGTCGTGTTTGGACTATCAATGATAGTTCAAGGGACCCAGGCAGTCCTATTTAATACTAAATGCCCCGTGCAAGTTTATCTGCTTCTGCCATAAAAGGAAAACTCTGAGCTCCCCCAACACATTAAAGGGTCTCAACTTTGAACTTAGTTCCAGGCTGGCATGGGAGGTGATATGTGAAGAGGTGGGAGAAGAAGCAAGGAAGGGTGTCAGGTACAGAGATGACAAAGGCCCTTGAGTGACCAGCAGTAAATGCCTACAGTTCCTAGGCATCTCCCTTCAACCAGCTTTTACCCAGCAACCTAGATGTGGTCAGGTTCATGTTAGTCTCTTAAATGAGAGAGGAAAGAAATCTAACATATGACCTACACTTTCTAAGGATTCATAATTGAGTTGGGTAGCTGTGGTGATCTGGGCCCAGTCACAGAACTGGGCATGTGCTGTGGGTGCAGGGCAGAGTGCTATGCCTGAGGGAAACTGGCACATCTGCACTGGGGACACAGCCAGCCAGAGCCCAGGGAGAGCTGGCAAGTCCTCCCGCCCCAGGCAGGAAACTCCATGCTATTTAGAAGTGTCACAGCGACCCCCCAAAATGTGAATCAGACTGTACACATAACAAGAAGGAGGGAGGGAGAATGTCACTGAAAAAACACACTTCTTAATAAGACAGTTGCTATGTCTTACTGCGAGACCAGAATGCTCCTGATTGATCAGGAATCGGTTTATTTACTTGGCCTAAGACTACTAAACCCTACTTATTATTTCTGATTCTTTTTCTAGTTTTTTTTTTTTTTTTTTTTTTTTTAACAATTAATGTTTAATTTGGATATTCACTGGCAGAGGGGCCAAAGAAAGAAACAGTGGTACTGGTCTATCTCTCTGTTTTTCTAAGCACTTGTAGAAATAAATAAGAAGAGACTGAAAAACAGGGGTCCTGCAAATTACGTCCTTTGGACCAAATCTGGCTTGCCACTTGTTTTTGAAGATAAGCCATGCTCATTCATTTACATATTGCCTTTAACTCCTTCCAATGCCAAGTTGAATAGTTGTGAGAGAGACCTGTACGATCCACAAAACTTAAAATAGTTACTATTGCATCCTTTATATATATAAAAAAAAAGTTTGCCAGCCCTAGTGGTTAGGAGTGTGATTTCTTAGTACAATAACAGACTCCAATTAAAAACAAATCATTCCCTTTAAAGATTACTTGAACAATACCTCACTCTTTTTTTTGACCAAAAAAAAAAAAAAAAAAAAGCATCTTTGACCTTGACTTTAACCAAACTTGGGTTCTAAACAAACTTCCTCAGGACATCTGACAGCCATTGGACAGAACTCAAAAGTAAAATTGTATCTGTGGATTCCAGTACTCGTTTCCCCAAGCGAGAAGGTTACTCAAAATCATGCATGTTGAGTTTTAAAGAAACAACAACCCAGAAGGAGTGGAATCTGAAATTCTAAATCAAAACCAAAGCTATGGTAGCAATACCACGTTTAATCTCATTCACATAACCTCGGCAGGGCAGGGAGAATTCATTTCACAGTAGGGAACAGGGGCTCCAAGTTGTAATTAAGCTAATTGATCATTTCAAATGTTTAGTCTTCTCTGCTTGATAACAAACAATAACAGGAGATTATCTAGCAGATGTGTGAGTTAATCATGAACTACTTCTGGTTCTCCAATTTCTAAGGGCTGAGTGTGTCTTTACGGTTGAGCACAGCAGGGCTGCGTGATTCCAGTCTGCAATTCTACTGCACAGGTCTCTTCTGAGACACAGGAGCCTAGGATTCACAAACCCTGGTGTCAAGGGTTATTTTGTGCAGGCGTGATGGTTGGATGTTTCCTACATGCTTTGCTCCCTGCTGTACCTCTGACCTTGCTTCCCAGCTGGTGGAGCCTGGCTCCCTCCATGCACACTGCTCTGAGTGAGCTGCTCACACACACTCACTCAGAGTGCTTCTGCTTTCTACTATGCTTTGCCTAAAAATCTGCTTGACTATCTAGCCTGCCTCAGGTGTCTGCTCACTGTCACCCTGAACAGTTGCATTCCCTGAGCACAATTGTTTAACTGAGCACCCTGGCTCCTCTCTATCCCTCTGTACCTTTCTTAAATGCCTTTAATTTTTTCCCCCAAAGCATTTATTTGCCAAATAGCACTTTATGCATTCATTCATTTGTTTTGTACTGCCTATTTCCTCCCTTGAGGGCAGGTACTTTGACATTCAGATTTATTCACTGATGCTTCTAAAACTTACACCTGGCATAGGCACCCCATAAAGGTTTTTGAGTGGATGAGTGTGTGTGTGTGTGTGTGTGTGTGTGTGTGTGTGTGTGTGTGGTGAAACTTGCCTTTCATTTAGAGGGAGGGAGCCATAGAAGCTTTTGCCTTGTCTTTGGCTCACTAAGCCTTGCAAATCTGCATAAGCCTTCCAAAGCCTTATATCTCCAATGCCTTAATTGCAGTGCTACGAAGCCATTAACAACACATATCTGATCCACAAGCAGACCTAAGTTCAAGTTTTCACTCTGCCATTTAATAACCAAGTCTATAATTTAAACTTTCTCTCAATTCATTAATCTATAAAATGGATACAATAGTACTTCTTTCAAAGATTTGTTGGAATTAAATGAGTTAATGAGTGAAAAGCACTTACCGCGGACACATATGTATTTTAAAACACCATCTTCATTATTTTGAACCTATTTCAATAATGTACTTTTCAGTTCAAGGTATCACCAAATTCTACAACCCTTAGGGTGATTTCAGGAAAACTGATTAAAGGGATTAACTGATACATCGAAAGTGAGATTATTATAAAGCAAGAAAAAAAAGTAGAACTGAATTTAGTTGTGGGGGATGGTCCTTTGTTTGGTAATTTACAGAGAAGTAAAAAGGAAGTGTATAGCCAAATTAATCAAGCCTTCTTTTATAGCTTTAGGTTTCTGTGCCATTTTTGAAAGGATTTACACTTCCAGGATCACTAGTACATTAATATATTATTATCTTCTAAAATTGTTAAGGTTATTTTATACATGTAGATTTTAGATCAGTCTAGACTTTCATTTTTTTTTTTTTTTTTTTTTTTTTTGGTGGTGTTGGGGATCGAACCCAGGGTCTTGTGCATGCAAGGCAAGCACTCTACCAACTGAGCTATCTCACCAGCACCCCCATGTATCCATCCTTAATTAATGAATCGCCTTTTCTAGTACTGTGGTGCTGATTAATTTAGAGCATCATCAATGACCTTCAGTGTCGACCAGAGTTAATCCCCTTTAACTCTTCTTTAAAAACTTTTAAGGCTTTGCTCGAATGTTCATTCCAGCTAGGAATAAGCCATTTGATGGCATAATCGCTATCACATTGAATTTCCAGAAAAATTTTATCCTTACAATATTGAATCTTTCTGCCTCTGAACGAGACATCCAGTTCTTTTTATTTGGTTACTTTTATGCCCTTTGGTCAAATTTAAAACATTTAAGTATATATTTCATTAAGCTTATTCATAGATATTTTATTATTTTCAGATGTTATTATAAGCGAGGCACTATCTTCCACTACATTTTTTATAAGTGGTATTATTTCATGTTAAAAAAACTTGGTAAATGTACTGAATTCTCTTACTGCCAGTAATAGTTCTTCCTACTTATTCTTTTGAGTTTTCAAGATATGGAAAAAAATAATCTTTCTACTTCTTTTGCATTTCTAATCTGCATTTCTATTTTTGATAATGTTTCCTGAAGAAGTGAATAATATTGGCACTTTCACTATCCTTGTCAAGTTCCTAATGCTAATGAGAAAGTTTATATTGTCTCAGTGCTAGACACAAGTGTACTTACATCTACTTTACTAAGATTTTGCATTTGAAAAAGTCAAGAATAGATTTTCAAATGCTTTTTCAGCATGTATGGCCTTTTTACTATTTTTTTTACTTAGTTAATAAATATGAGAATTTGTATAAACATTTCTTAACGCTGAGTCATTTTTACATTCTGGAATCTTCTCCACATGGTTATGGTATTATGCTTCTTAATACACTGTCCAATTAGAGTTGATAAAATTATACTTAAGATTTTACTGTCAATATTTATGAGCCATCTTGGCCTTCTCTTTCTAGGTACTATCTAGGTCAGACTTATACAAATGGTATGCTGACTTGGCAGAAGAAGCCTTTCTTTTTACTTTTTTCCCCCCATGTGCTCTTGGAAAGGTTAAATGGTATTCGAATTATCTATTCCTCAAAAGTTCTAAGGATTTCCTTATGAAGCATCTGAGCATGGTACTTCTAGAGGATTTAGGATTTTGGTAACTTTCCCAATTTTCTCCATAGTGGTCAGTCTGTTTACATTTTCTGTCTCTTTCAGAGTTCAGTTTTAGAACTCATTTTCAGAAAAGTATTTGTTTTTAAAAATCTTTACATTAAATGTTACAAAGAACCTTTTAGGACCATTCCTAGTTCCCATTCCTCATCTTGCTATTGGTGAAAAAAAAAAAAATGAGAATAGACTCTCTTCAGGGTTCCCTCACTTACCTGACCCAGTAGGAAGCAGCCAGGCCCTATTAGGCTAGTCTGTAGCTACCAAGTTTTGTCTGAAACTGGATCAGAGGTTTTCATCCAGGTTTAGTGGAATGTTGGAAGCTCATTAAGTCACAATTCTGAGCCTCATAATGTTAATTTCAAATGGACACTATAATGGTAAATATTCATAGGGTACAAAATGGCATAATGCATGCACACAATGTGTAATGATTAGAGCAGGGCAATTGCATATGTATCACCTTGGACATATTTCATTTCTTTATGTTGGGAACATGAAAGATCCTATTCATTGCTTTTTTAAAAATTTACTTATTTTCCACTTTGGGGACTGAACCAAGGGCTTCACTCATACTAGGTAAGTGTTCTACCCCTGAGCTTTATCTCATGTCCCTCAATTAGCTATTTTGAAACTGAGCGTCATATTCTAATCCGCTTAATGATGCAGGTGATTTTTAATCCCCATGGTTTTAATGCCTTTGTCTTAGTTCAAAGTAGCTCTTTACTTGGTAGGAGAAAAAAAAAAAAAAAGAATAGTATTCATTGTTAGCCCCAACAAGCCTTCCATTTTAACACTTGAATCAATAACTTGGATAGATAAGGACCAGAATTTAGAAGATAAAATATCACATAGAAAGGAACCTCTCGAGAAGGCAGGATAGGTAGGGTTTTATTGGTCAGGGCAGCTGGGCATTTGAGAGGTGGTTGGTAAGCACCACCATCCTGAGTTTGATCTTTATAGGGCAAGGACTTTAGTGTGTGGTGGGAAAAGGGGCAGCTCCGTGACTCATTTATACCAAATGCTGTACTTTTGCTTCGACAAAGCCAACAGGATTAAATGATCAGGAAGGAATGTTTTATGTATATCAATTAAAGCAGACTGAGTTAAAAGATTTTGTAGGTATTGTAGGTGCAATGCATTTCTTTCCTTGTAACTTGTTTTTCTTAGCAAGGACAGCACAGTTAAGTTATTTGTGAGCTCTCAAACTTTAATGTGCAAACAAGATCTCCCAGGAGACTTGTTAAAATGCAGGTCTGGATTGTGTAATTCTGTAATAGGGCCCAAGATTCTACATTTCTGGGAAGTCCCAGGAGATGCGGACCTGAAAGATGCATATTCACCCAATGTTATAGGCATTGTTAGCTAATGTTAAGATCAGCAGACCCCAGTTTGATTCTTGTTACCTTATTCTGAACAGAATCCAGAATAAGAGGTAACCAAAGAGAGGCTATCTTTTTGGATTCACACAGTTTGTCCATTGGTTTAGCATTCATATAAATCACAATGTGGTTTCAAGTGGGTTGTACATGTGCCAATTACATCAATTCTGACCTGGCTTCAGAATTCAGTGACCCAGGTTATCTCTTCACCCACGCATAAGTGTTAGATTTTGTGAATGGAAAAAAAAAATTAAAATAAATTGAATCTTTAGCATACAGCAAAGATATCATCCACTTGGTTAGAAACAGAGAAATAAATCAATGAATTTATGCTAAATTTCAAAGCTAAGCAAAAGAATTAAAAAGCCTGTGCCTGAAATACTTCAAGAATCATGTTTCCTGGGAAATCAAGGAATAATTAGATTGATATTTAAAAATATGATTTCCCCCCACCACCATCAGAACATGGATTAGAGGCAAGTGAGAGAAAAATTGAGGAAGACAGGCTGATAAAGTTGTAGGAAGAGAGATCTTCCCCTACTGAAAGAGTGAGAACTTAGAAAATAGACAAGACACATCTAGGGAAAGGAATATCAACTGCTTTTAAATATAGACTTATAGAAGAAAAGATATTTTGGATTTTATTTGAATACGGAGGGTGACTCAGGTATAGAGGCAATTAGATAAGAAGTAGAAGAACCAAGTTTTAGGTACTAAAAGCCAAGAAGACCCTCAGATTGAACACAGAATGCTATTATCATATGGGCAAAAAAAAAAAAAAAAAAAAAAGAGGAAACACTTAAGAAGACCAAGCAGTTTAAAACATCAGGTAAGCCCTTCTGAAGAGAGGAGAAAGTGTCACCCCCATGACAAAGACACAGTTCTCTGCAAGGGAAGCTGGGGCAGAAGGATCATCACTGTATGTCCAGGAGATTCTGAAGAAGAGGAAAAGAAAAGTCTAGAGGAGCTCAGGACAGAGTTATGGACCTGGTGGAAGTCATTGGGACACAGGCTTCAGAAAGCCTCTTGGTGCTTCTACTCAGAAACAGACAGTCACACTTTAGCAGAAGGACAGGAGAAGACAGAGACAAAGCTGGTCCTTGGAACCAGGTTTCACAGGCAATGCAGTCCCATCTCCAGAGAGATGCAGCAGCTGCCACCATGTTGCTGGGAGTTTTCGAGTCTCTAGGATCTGAAGTCCCCAGTGGTGGACTTGGGCTTGTCAAAGGACTGACTTGGAGATGATGTTTTATTAGGCTAACTGTTGTAGTCAATGTGCATTCACTTGTGTTTTTAAAAATTTGGCTGATGTGCCAGGTACAAGTGGCAGACACCTGTAATCCCAGTAGTTTAGGAGGCTGAGACAGGAAGATCACAAGTTCAAAGCCATTCCCAGCAATGTTAGCAAGGCTCTAAGCAACTTAGAAGATCTTATCTAAAAATAATACATAAACAGAGCTGAGGATGTGACTCAGTGGTTAAGTGCCCCTGGGTTCAACAACAACAACAAAAAGGGCCAGTGTGAGGCTATACTGTTGTGTTTTGAGATCTTTTGACCATTTTCAGTCTCCATTTCCAATCAAAGTGAAAACAAAGCACTACAAAAGACAATTGGCACACAGGGAGAGTGTTTGGGAATAAATGTGACAAAAGGCTAATTTCCTAATACCGAAGATCTAAAATACAAGGGGGAAAAAGGCAACAGACACAAACAAGCAATTTGTAGAAGAGACAACATGAAAGACTTTGGAGCTTAAGTAAAAATATTCAACCACACTTATAAGTTAAAAATGCAAATCAAAGTCAAGTCCTTTTCTCATCTACTACATTGGCAAAAATAAACAAAACATGAAAATATACTCTGTTGAAAATGTGGGAATACAGGAATCCATGTCCTTTGGGTGGAGTGTAAATTGAAAATTTTCTTGGAACAGCGACTTATCAATATTTATCAAAGTGTTAAAAACTCATGCCTTTGACCCAACTAGTGGAATCGTCCCCTCTGATACATTAAATGCCTACCCAAGATAAGGTGAGTGTATGTGTGTGTTTCCTGAAGCATTCTTTACAGTCTGAACAGTTTCAATATTCATCGGTTCAATTAATTATGGTACATTCGCATGGTGGAAAGCTATAGTAATTAAAATGAGTAATGCTTATGCTGATGTGGCAGAGTCCACAGATAGATAGCTAATTGGTTAGAACAGAATACAGAACAGTGTGAGTAGGTTGCATGGTTTGTGGGGAGAATGAGATAGTGGATTTATGTGCACCTGTACACTGCATACCTCTTAGCTCCATTTCAATACAATCAGCAGCAACCCCAAACCCTAACTCCAACCGCTACTGCGATGGCCCTATCTTTGCAGGCTTCAATAAGCCTCACATCAGTGTCCTGCAAAGTGCTGCCCGGGGCCGAGCTGTGTACCATTTGCTTCCTGCTTGTGTTAATCACTTCACGTTACCATAACAAGTACTAAAGACTGGGTGGCTTAGACAACAGACATTTCTGGAGGCTGGAAATTCAAGATCCAGGTGCTGATCAATTTTGTTCCTGGTGAGGGGTCTTCTCCCATTTGGAAGGCTGCTTACCCGGTCCTCAAATGGCGGAGAGTGAGCTTCAGTCCATTCCCCTTATAAAGATACTGACCCCATCTTCGGGGCCTCACGCTCATGACCCAATCTGAACTAAATCATCAAAGGCTCCTCTTCCAAATACCATCACATCAGGGTAGTTAGGGTCTCAAAATACACATTTTGGAGGGATGTAAACATCCAAACATTCATTTCATAACACTGCCCCAGGGCCTCTCTGAAGCTACAGATAGAGAGACACTCACAGATATCCATTGAAGACTCATGCTGGTACTGCCCAGAAGTGCAGGGAAATTGCCTGGGAGGCTACCCTTGAGAATGGGAGCTGACAGTTGAATGCTTCCCACTTCACCCCAGGTGGACAGTTCAGAGACACATTTTATGAGTTTTTTTTTTTTTTTTTGGAAGATTGCTTGGGATCCACCTCCAGTCTCTTAAAGTGTGTCCTAGGCAAAGCTACCTTCCTCTATCTCCTTTTTCTCCTTTTCTGCTTAGCTCTTTGTTTGGCAAAACTCTCTGGTATCACATACACAAATAATCTATAAAGAGGTTTTTTTTTTTCATCTCTGATTTCAGGGAAGAGAAAGCGTAGCTGCCTGCCTATGTATGAAATATTTCTGGAAAATTCCAGATTTTCCTGATAAATAGTATTTCTGCCTTTGAAGGAAGACTGAGGTATGGAGGAAAAAAACACTTATTTTAAGATCTATGCCTTATTGTACATGAATTATTTGTTAAAGAGTTTTTTTAAAGTATGATTTTGAGGCATACCTTCCTTTAAAACTTCCAGATCTTGCTGGATGATCTGGATATCAACAGTTGAGGAAGAATTTGGAGCCAGTCTCAACTATTTTTTGCTACCCTTTTTAGTGACTATTTTTGCCTGTTTCTGAAAAAAATTATGCCTGAATTTATACTCGATGCTCAGCAATTTTACCATGATATGTTTCAAGTCAATATTCTGCATCAATATTCCCCTAAACATAGGTACATTTAGTTTGCACATTTCACCACTTGATCTTATAAAAACTTTTTTCTATTTTATCTTTTTGTATCTGTTCCATGAGTTGGATGGCCATCTTCAGTGACCCCAGTTATACTTGAGTTGGAATGTAATTGTCTTCTCATTCTATTGCCTTTTGATTTACTTTATATCTTTCCTTTTCCTTTGCATTCATTGTGTTTATTTTAACTTTCTTTTTCATCAATGTTCCCAACTTTTTGTATCCAAGCATATATTCAATACTCTTATGTTTCCAGTGCATTATTAAGCACAGAGTAATTGGAGCCAGATTTGAATCCTAGCTTCAAAATTTAATAGCTGAGTGATCTTAGACAGATTTTACAGCTTCTCTGTGAGGACGCTTTTATTAAAAGTCTTCTTGTCTTGCATAATTGCTTAGCTCTCTGAGCGAGACATACTTCCAAGGCTGGCATTCCATAATGGGTGGAGGTGCAACATCTACTTGGCCTCTTGACTTGGTGATGAAATGGTCTCTGGTGATTCACGGTTCTTTGAAAGAGGCTACACTCACCCTAAGGTTTTTGATCATGGCTTTTCATTGAAGTCCAGGTGAGACACAGTATATTATCCTGGCTGAAGTCCATCTGTAGGGATCAAATGCTGGCTTTGCCCCTTCAGAGCTCTGTGGCCTTTGGCAGGTTACTTATCTATTCTGAACCTCAGTTTCCTTCATCCATAAAATAAGGAAATAATAATCCTTACTTTTTAGAGTTCCTGTGAAGAGTATATGTGTTAATGCATGTAAAATACTTCCCACAGTATCTGGCACATGGTAAGACTTTCTAGTGAAGTGCACTCATAATGGGGAATTTGACCCTGATGAGTTGAGTCACGTTTTCTTCCAGAGTGGATTCTTTAATCTACCATTGATATTCTTTGTTAAAAAAAAAAAAAAAAAAAAAAAAAAAACTGTAATGTTTTTGCCTGTAGGTCATCCTCTCCCTTTACCCTTCTCCCTTTCCCTTGAAGTCGGCTTTATCAAGGCCTGTGTGTGGCTCATAGATTTGCAGTTGGAGTGTATTTTGTTATCTATATCCTAGGGCCCCAGGGAATGAATGATTCAGCACAGTTGGTGATTCTGGAATCTGTGTCTTTCCTAAGTTTGTTTAGATTCCCCAAGATCTTTCTACCTGTGTGGTTTAATGCTATATTTGTGGGCAAATCCTTTACCCAGTTCAAGATGGGACCTTGGAACCTCTGTTTCTGATGATCTATCTTAAGTGTTCCTTCTGTCTACAGCCCCTTCTATGGCTGCCATGCCCATGATTCCCAGGGCCAGTAGAGGGAAAAGAAAAGCAAAACTATGAGCCAGGAAGACCCATGAGTCCTCCAGTGGAGCGACTTGGGGAGGCTGGCTATGTGTTGGTAAGCAGCACTCTTCCTCCTGGGTCTCTTGTTCTTTCAATGTTATTTCCTTTGGTCTTCCATTCTTTAAATCCATGTCTACAGCTGTATACACTCGTGATCTCAACCTAGTCAATAAAAGTTAAAAATAAAATAATTATAATACTAAGCCTCAAGAATTGTTCCTGCCTCTGAGGAGGTGTGGTATGTATGTACATGATTAGAGAAGGGGGCTTCTGCCTCCAGATGGTTTCAGAAGGTTTATACCCAACCCCTGGTTATACTTCTCAAATTAGTGGAGGGTAGGGAGGGGAATTTAGGACTTATGCCATTTCCTAAAATATTAGTTCCTTTTTTATTTGGTTGTTTTTACTCCCCCACCCCCGAATGTTCTGCTTTTTATTTTGTTTTATTTCAGGGAGGCAAAGAGTAATTTCAGAAGTTCTTTTGAGAATGTAGGTTTTAAATGACCATGATCTCACTTTCCCCCTGTATGTATGTCTAAGGTAGATATCCAATTTCTGCTTGAATATTTTCTATGATGATCATTTATAATTTCAGTCAGAAAAGACCATTTTGGGGAATGGATAAAGCAGCTCTAATTCATAGTATTTTGTTTTTCTTAAGTTTGAACTGAAGCTTGCCTAATTTTATCTTCTATGTACTTGACCCAAGTCTGTCATGTGGAATTATGCAGAGTTGATTAGATGATTAAGGAGTTTACACATGTACGTTTATGCTTTCTCTCTCTTCTGCACCACTAGCTCCAATTTCCTTCACTCCTTCCTTGTATGATATAATTTCATGATTGTTTATTGCTCCTCTAAATGCATTCCATTTGTAAATATCCCTTTTAAGTCATCAGACCATAATTTGAATATAGTCAGTCCTCCATATCTGTGGGTTCTACATCCACTGATAGAACCAGCAGCAGATCAAAAATATTCAGGAAAAGAATTGTATCTTTACTGAATATGTACAGACTTTATTTCTTGCTATTATTCCCTAAATAACAGTATAATGATTATTTACATTGTATTAGGTATTATAAATAATCCAGAGACGATTTAAGTATGTGGCAGAATGTATGCACAGTATACGTAAATAAGCCATTTTGCATGAGGGACTCCAGTAACTGCAGAGTATGGTAACCAGAGATGTGGGTGGAGTCCTCCATCCAATCCCCTGCAAATTTAGAGGGATGGTTGTATACCAATCTAGAAAAGGGAAATAACTTTCCTGGTCCCTAACTATGTATATATGCAGTCAGTAATGAGTAGGATAGGATGAACTGATTTGGGGGTGCTACAGAAGGATAAGGTGGAAGATTACGTTCAGTTAGTATATGTGGCTGTAAGTTAGAGAATTTTACTCTGGCTAACTTAATCAGAAAGGGAATGTATTAAAAGGGTACAGATAAGAAGTTCAGATAGTTGAAAGGAAGACTAGAGAATGAGTCTGGAAATAAGACTGAAACCAGGACAAAAATGACCTGTTTGTTAAAATACTTCTGCTGGAATGAATGCAAGTCAGCAGTTTCTTTTGTCTTCAAATCATTCTATTCAATAGACAAAGTCCCAGGGGAATGCCTGCTTGACTGATCTGGGGCACCTGCCAGCCCTGTGGATACATGAGGTAGTGAGAAGAATCTGGAGGAGTCCTCAGGGACCCCTTCTAGAGGGAAGCATGTTAGCATTAGCGTGTTGCCAAGACTGAACACAATGTTGAGGTAATTCCCACAGGGGGAAAGAAACAGGATTTATGGGAAATGGATATTGTCCACTATTGGAGGAGAATGGGCATTTATTGAGATGTACTCTAAACTGGTGAAATATAATTGTGTTGAAAATCATTTAATACGTAGTATCTTCCTCCAAAGTTATTTGTTCCCCAGCATGAATAAGATCAGGGTAATTTAGTGATTTGTCTAGCTTTACTTAAATACGAAATGGTTGCTTTAGGACTAGAACCCAGCCCTGACTTGTCCAAAGCCCTCTCCACCCTCACTCTTTTCTTGCAGGAGAAGATAACCCACAAGGGGGCTACAGAGGAAATCTGAACCTATGGCAGAGAGACAGGGAGCAATAAGTAATTTTGACACCAGGTGGTAAGATTTCCCATCCAACTAATGGAATGAAATTCAGAGGTGTGTCTCCAATATGGATACAAACTATTTATTTGATGATGATTCATTTGGGGTGGGCATGTAGCCAAATGGTAGAGTACTTACTAAGCATATATGAGACTTTGTTCAATTCTCAGTACTGCAATAAATAAATGAATAAATAAATAAATAGTCATTTGTTTGACAAATGCATACTGAATCTTTACTATATGACATTATAGCTTTGGGAAAAGAGCTCTAGTGATCAATATTTTTTCAACTCATTCAACAAGTACTTATTGATCAATTACTATATGCAGTACAACATTCTTGCTTTTTTTTAAAATTTATTTTTATTGTAAACAAATAGGATACATGTTGTTTCTGTTTGTACATGGAGTAACAGCATACCATTTGCATATTCATAAATTTACAGAGAGTAATGATGTTTGATTCATTCCATTATTTTTTTCCTTCCCCCCACCCCTCCCACCTCTCTTTTCCCTGTATACAGTCCCTCCTTCTTTCATTCTTGTCCCACTCCCACCACCCCATTAAGTGTCATCATCTGCTTATCTGTGAGATCATTCCTCTTTTGGATTTTTGAGATTGGCTTATCTCACTTAACATGATATTCTCCAATTTCATCCATTTGCCTGCAAATGCCATAATTTTATTATTCTTCATAGCTGAGTAATATTCCATTGTATATATATACCACAGTTTCTTTATCCATTCATCAACTGAAGGGCATCTAGGTTGGTTCCATAGTCTGGCTATTGTGAATTGAGCCGCTATGAACATTGATGTGGCTGTATCTCTGTAGTATGCTGATTTTAAGTCCTTTGGGTATAGGCCGAGGAGTGGGATAGCTGGGTCAAATGGTAGGTCCATTCCAAGTTTTCTAAGGAATCTCCACACTGCTTTCCAGAGTGGCTGCACTAATTTGCAGTCCCACCAGCAATGTATGAATGTACCTTTTTCCTCACATCCTCTCCAGCACCTATTGTTGCTTGTGTTCTTGATAATAGCCATTCTAATTGGGATGAGATGGAATCTTGTGTAGTTTTGATTTGCATTTCTCTTATTACTAAAGATGTTGAACATTTTTTCATATGTCTGTTGATTGCTTGTACATCTTCTTCTGTGAAGTGTCTGTTCATTTCCTTAGCCCATTTGTTGATTGGGTTATTTGTATTCTTGGTGTAGAGTTTTTTGAGTTCTTTATATATTCTGGAAATTAGTGCTCTATCTGAAGTATGAGTGGCAAAAATGTTCTCCCACTCTGTAGGCTCTCTCTTCACATTTCTGATAGTTTCCTTTGCTGAGAGAAAGCTATTTAGTTTGAATCTATCCCAGTTATTGATTCTTGCTTTTATTTCTTGTGCTTTGGGAGTCCTGTTAAGGAAGTCTGATCCTAAGCCAACAAGTTGAAGATTTGGACCTACTTTTTCTTCTATAAGATGTAGCATCTCTGGTCTGATTTCAAGGTCCTTGATCCATTGTGAGTTGAGTTTTGTGCAGGGTGAGAGATAGGGGTTTAATTTCATTCTGTTGCATATGGTTTTCCAGTTTTCCCAGCACCATTTGTTGAAGAGGCTATCTTTTCTCCATTGCATATTTTTGGCCCCTTTGTCTAGTATGAGAAAATTGTATTTATTTGGGTTTGTGTCCATGTCCTCTATTCTGTACCATTGATCTACCTGTCTATTTTGGTGCCAATACCATGCCGTTTTTGTTACTATTGCTTTGTAGTGTAGTTGAAGTTCTGGTATTGCGATACCCCCTGTTTCATTCTTCCTGCTAAGGATTGCTTTAGCTATTCTGGGTTACTTATTCTTCCAGATGAATTTCATGATTGCTTGCTCTCTTTCTGTGAGGTACGTCATTGGAATTTTAATTGGAATTGCATTGAATCTGTATAGCACTTTTGGTAATATGGCCATTTTGACAATATTAATTCTGCCTATCCAAGAACATGAAGATCTTTCCATCTTCTAAGGTCTTCCTTAATTTCTTTCTTCAGCGTTTTGTAGTTTTCATTGTAGAGATCTTTTACCTCTTTGGTTAGATTGATACCCAAGTATTTTATTTTATTTTTTTTGAGGCTATTGCAAATGGAGTTGTTTTCCTCATTTCCCTTTCAGCTGTTTCATTGCTTGCGTATAAAAATGCTGTAGATTTATGCGTGTTGATTTTATAGCCTGCTATTTTGCTGAATTCATTGATGAGGTCTAGAAGTTTTCTGGAGGAGGTTTTTGGATCCTCTAAATATAGAATCATGTCATCCGCAAATAGTGACCTCTTAAGTTCCTCTTTTACTATTCGTATCCCTTTAATTTCTTTAGTCTGCCTAATTGCTCTGGCTAGAGTTTCGAGGACAATATTGAATAGAAGTGGTGAAAGAGGACATCCCTGTCTTGTTCCCATTTTTAAAGGAAATGGTTTCAGTTTTTCTCCATTAAGAATGATGTTGGCCATGGGCTTAGCATAAATAGCCTTTACAATGTTCAGGTATGTTCCTGCTATCCCTATTTTTTCTGGTGTTTTCAGCATGAAGGGGTGTTGTATATTGTCAAATGCTTTTTCTGCGTCAATTGAAATAACAATATGATTCTTATCCTTAAGTCTATTAACATGATGGATTACGTTTATTGATTTACGGATGTTAAATCATCCTTGCATTCCAGGAACGAACCCCACTTGATCGTGGTGCACAATTTTCTTAATATGTTTTTGGATACTGTTTGCCAATATTTTGTTAAGGATCTTTGCATCTATATTCATCAAGGATATTGGTCTAAATTTTTCTTTTCTTGATGTGTCTTTTCCTGGTTTGGGTATGAGGGTGATATTAGCTTCATAGAATGAGTTTGGTAGGGTACCCTCCTTTTCTATTTCCTGGAATACTTTGAGAAGTATTGGAATGAGTTCTTCTTTGAAGGTCTTGTAGAACTCGGCTGAGAATCCGTCTTTTCTTGGATGGTAGACTTTTAATGGCTTCTTCTATTTCATTGCTTAATATTGATCTGTTTAAATCGTGTATGTCCTCCTGGTTCAGTTTGGGAGGAGCATATGTCTCTAGAAATTTGTCAATGTCTTCGGTACTTTCTATTTTGTTGGAATACAGATTTTCAAAGTAGCTTCTCATTATGTTCTGTATCTCAGTGGTGTCTGTCGTGATATTTCCTTTTGCATCATGTATTTTAGTAATTTGAGTCTTCTCTCTCCTTCTCTTTGTTAGTGTGGCTAAGGGTTTATCTATTTTGTTTACTTTCTCAAAGAACCAACTTTTTGTTATGTCAATTTTTTGAATAGTTTCTTTTGTTTCAATTTCATTGATTTCAGCTCTGATTTTAATTATTTCCTGTCTTCTACTACTTTTGCTGTTATCCTTTTCCTCTTTTTCTAGGGCTTTGAGCTGTAATGTTAGGTCATTTAATTGCTGACTTTTCATTCTTTTCTGTAATGCGCTCCATGCAATGAATTTTCCTCTTAGTACCGCTTTCATAGTGTCCCAGAGATTTTGATATGTTGTATCATCATTCTCATTGACCTCTAAGAATTTTTTAATCTCCTCCCTGATGTTTTTTGTTATCCATGTTTCATTCAATAGCATATTATTTAGTCTCCAAGTCTTGGAGTAATTTCCTTTTTTTACTTTGTCATTGATTTCTACTCTCAGTCCATTATGATCTGATAGAACACAAGGCAGTATCTCTATTTTTTTTGCATTTCCTAAGGGCTGCTTTGTGGCATAACATATGGTCTATTTTCGAGAAGTTTCCATGTGCTGCTGAGAAGAAAGTGTATCCGCTCGTTGATGGAATATTCTATATATGTCCATTAAGTCTAGGTTATTGATTGTGTTATTGAGTTCTATGGTTTCTTTGGTTGGATTTTGTTTGGAAGATCTATCTAGTGGTGACAGCGGTGCATTAAAGTCGCCCAGAATTATTGTGTTGTGGTCTATGTGATTCTTGAAATTGAGAAGGATTTGTTTGATGTATAGGGATGCACCATTGTTTGGGGCATAAATATTTACTATCGTTATGTCTTCCTGATTTATGGTTCCCTTAAGCAGTATGAAATGTCCTTCTTTATCCCTTCTGACTAACTTTGGCTTGAAGTCCACTTTATCTGATATAAGGTTGGAAACCCCTGCTTTTTTACTGGGTCCATGTGCTTGGTAGATTTTTTTCCCATCCTTTCACCTTTAGTCTGTGGATGTTTTTTCTATGAGATGAGTCTCTTGCAGTCAACATATTGTTGTGTCTTTCTTTTTAGTCCATTCTGCCAGTCTATGTCTTTTGATTGATGAGTTTAGGCCATTAACGTTCAGGGTTATTATTGAGAAATGATTTGTATTCCCAGTCATTTGGCTTATTTTTGGTTTTTAAGTTGGCTTGGTTTCTCCTTTGAGTGGTTTTTTCTCTAAGGTAGTTCCTCCCTTTGGTGACCTCCATTGTTGTTTTTCATTTCCTCCTCATGGAATATTTTGTTGAGAACATTCTGTAGTGCAGGCTTTCTATTTGTAAATTCTTTTAACTTTTGTTTATCATGGAAGGATTTTATTTCATCTTCAAATCTGAAGGTTAGTTTTGCTGTGTATAGGATTCTTGGTTGGCAACCATGTTCTTTCAGAGCTTGAAATATGTTGGTCCAGGCCCTTCTAGCTTTTAGAGTCTGGGTTGAGAAGTCTGCTGCTATCCGTATTGGTCTCCTCCTATATGTAATCTGATGCTTTTCTCTCGCGGCCTTCAAAATCCTATCTTTATTTTGAATGTTAGGCATTTTCATTATAATGTGCCTTTGTGTGGATCTGCTGTGATTCTGTGCATTTGGTGTTCTGTAAGCCTCTTGTATTTGATTTTCCATTTCATTCTTCAGGTTTGGGAAATTTTCTGATATTATTTCATTGAATAGGTTGTTCATTCCTTTGGTTTGTATCTCTGTGCCTTCCTCAATCCCAATAATTCTTAAATTTGGTCTTTTCATGATGTCCCATAGTTCTTGGAGATTCTATTCATGATTTCTTTCCATCTTCTCTGTTTGGGCTACTTTATTTTCAAGATTAAATATTTTGTCTTCATTGTCTGAGGTTCTGTCTTCCAAGTGGTCTAGTCTGTTGGTGATGCTTTCCATTGAGTTTTTTATTTAGTTTATTGTCTCCTTCATTTCAAGGATTTCCATTTGGTTTTTTTTTTTTTTTGAGAATCTCTATCTCTTTGTTGAAATGATCTTTTGCTTCCTGCAGGTGCTCTTTCAGCTTATTGGTATTATCATTCATTGCCTGCATTTGCTCTCTTATCTCATCCTTTGCTTCGTGAATCATCTTAATCATTTATAATCTGAAGTCCTTTTCTGACATTTCTTCTAACATACTGTCATTGGATTCTATTACTATAGAATCTAGATTTGTTTGGATCATTTTCTTCCCTTGTTTTTTCATGTTGTTCATGTATCTTCCCCTCTAGCAGTGCAGATCTGGGATATTGCAGGTTTCCCCCTATAGGCTTATAGTGGCTCTATAGGTTTCCAAAACCCTTTCTTTATGGGAAGATCAATATTAGCAGTGCCCAAACCAGACACTATGCAATCCTAGACCAAATAGCCCCTATGGGGACAATAACATCATGTAAATAAGGGAGAAAGAGACTCTGAGGGAACAGGTAAACAGAAGGAAAAGAAAGCAAGAAACATAAAGAAATAAAAACTTAATTATTTTTTTTAAAAAAGGAGAAAAAAAGAAAATCTACTCTATAATAGTCATATTGTAATGAAACCTCCCAGTGTTCAGTAGCCTGATGTATGAGAGGTACCTGAGAATGAGCTTCAAGCCTCCAGCAGGCGTCACAGGATGGGATTTGCCCCACCCGAAGATTGGAGCTACAGCTTCCAGGATTATCCAAGATGGCTGCTCTGGCTTCCAAATGTGTTGGCAAATGGGGAGCTGCAGCTCAGGGGTGGACGTGGTCAGCTGGAGGTCCTGGAGACAGGATGCAGTTGGTCCAGCAGGGGTCCTGGAGGTCGGGTGTGTTTGGTGTGGTTGTGGGATCCTAGAGGCCGGGTGCAATCAGTCGGTCTGGGGTCCCGGTGATAGGGCACAGTCAGTTGGTCTGGGGGTCCTGGTGGCAGGGAGCAGTCAGTTGATGTGAGGGCCCCAGAGGCAGGGAGTGATTGGTCGGGCTGAGGGATCCTGGAGATGGGACTCGGTCAGTCCGGCCAGGGGTCCTACAGGGCCTGGCTGTTGTCTAAAAATGGCGGCAGCCACGTGTAATCAAACCTGCAGGTACTGTGACAGTGAACTTCCAGGCAGCAGCAGGCAGCTCGTTCTCCACTGGCGGTCTGCGGTCAATCTGCTGGCAGCTGTTGGACGATCGGGAGGTGAACCTTGAGCGTTGGGTGATGGATAGGGGTAAGGCTGGCGATGGACAGGCGAGAGGCAGGCAAATGGCGGATGATAGACGCCTGACAATGAGCAATCTGCTCTCAAAAAAGGCGTCGATATGCTGGCAGACTGCAGGTCACCACAGCAGACAAATGGGGTAAAGAGCAGGGGATCGATAAGCAGCAAAAACTGCCTCATCAAGAAACAGATATCCTCTGCTTGAATCCGGCGTTGCGGAGCGACAAGGAACGCAGCCTCCCTCTAGACTGCCATCTTGGATCCCAACATTCTTGCTTTGATACAGAAAGCCTGTGAGAAACCCTGTTGTAATTTTGGAAATTTGTACAATCTGCTCTTCAGGTGGTCTTATGGATTGAATTGTGTACTGCCTCCCCCACCAATTTATCTGTTGAGACTCCAAGTTGAGATGGGGATTTTGGGAGATGATTATAGTTAGAGCAGGTCATGAAGGTAGGGCTCTCATAATGGAATTAGTGCCCTTATAAGAAGAGACACTAGAAACTTGCTTCCTCATGTGTGCTCTCTCTCTCTCTCTCTCTCTCTCTCTCTCTCTCTCTTTCTCTCTCTCTCTCTCTGCCACGAGAAGACACAGCATGAAGCTACCTACCGTAAGCCAGGAAAAGAAACCTCATCAGAATCAAACCAGGTTCATACCTTGACCTTGACTTTCTAGGCTCCAAAACGAAAAGGAAATAAATTTTGTTGTTTATGTGTAGTCTATGGTATTTTGTTATGGAAGTCCAAGATGACTAATCCAAATTTCCTTGCCCGAGGAAGGCACATCTGTAAAATTAACCTTTTGCACACTGAGGTTTAGACTGAAATTTTTAAAAAAATTTAGAGGTTGAAATCTTAGAGAAGACCCATTAAGGAAGCCACCTTTATCCTAATTTATCAGGGAGTTGGTCTGACAAATCTGAGAAGATTCTTTTGATGATTAATGTCTCCAGTTTTAGATATATTGGAAAAGAAAAAAAATACAGGTAGTTAACATAATATAATAAACTTCACTAGTAAATTGAAACTAGAACAGATGAGAATAAGCAAAAAACTTCATTTTGAAGTTGCAAATATGAGCATAGTTGTCTCAAAACTTACTAAGACATTCAAAATATTGACGTTGATTTAAAGAAATGAATTATGTAACTTCAGAAGAAATGAGAATGGAAAGAGATTTCTGGAGAGGAATTATAATAAGTGACTGGAGTGAAATATTAGTTTTGTGATAGGATGATTGGAAGCACAGAATACAGGAAAGACCTGATGTTATCTATAAATTTGCAATTGATTAAAGGATACAAGAGAAATATTTTGTTGGCCGAATGGTTCTGTTCATTGTCAGAAACTCACTGCCTTGTAGGACATCTCACGCCTTGAGAATCATGCCTATGTTCCTGGCATCTCTCAATCCTAGTGGGCTCCACTGTAGCTTTAGCTTTTTTGTCACAACTTCTCACATTGTCCTCTCAGGGGCTTCCCACAGGGATTCTGACACCATTACTTTTCCTGGTCCCCCAGGACTTCCTTTGAAATCTTGGCAGAAACCTCCATGACTCTCTTAACTCCAGAATTCTTGAAGAATCAGCATCACATAGACAATTCCAAGGTCTACCACCACCTGGAGCAGTAGCTGGGTTCTTTTAGACAGCTTCTGAGTGCCTGGGCAGCTAAGAATGGTAAATCCAATCCTGAAGAAACAACGTCCCTGTGCAAACGGGGTGGCCCCATGGTATTTGAAAGATGTTTTCATTTTTAAACTCTTAAGCTTGTGATAGGTGTGGACTTAGTGATTCCAAGGATTCCATCTGGTCATCTTTCCTATTGTTTTCATGCAAAGTACTTAGCTTTTCTTTAGCAGAGGTGATCTCTTCAGCAACCACATCTTTCTCGGCCCCAGTTTTACACATGCATTTTTGGCCAAACTGCAAGTTTCGAACATCTTTCTTCTCTGCTTTGTGCTCCTAATTATCACAGTAAACTTGACCAAAAACCACCAATAATACCTATGCCACTGCCTGAATGTTTTGCTGCCTGAATGTTTTGCTTGAAATTTTCCCCATCAGAATAATTGGTCCATCACTTTTAAATTCAGCCTCACACTCCTCTCAGGGCATAGGAAAAATGTATAAAAGTTCTTTGCCAGAATGTAACATGAATGCCTGTAGTCTGATTTCCAATAGACTCCTTGTTCCTCTGTGAATTCTCATCAGCACATTCCTATTGGTATTCTGGTCTTCTGAACTCCCAACAGTATCACCCACTAAGCTCCAATAACAGCATTATAAGGTTTCTTTATCTCATGCATCTCTAAACTTTTCTGAATTCCTTCAGTAAACAAGTTCCAAAGGTTTCTGAACCACTTGGTCAGGTAAGACATAGCAATAACTCCACTTCTTGGGACCTATTTCTGTGTTAGTTAGCTTTTTATCACTGTGATAAAAATACCTAACAATAACAACTTAGAGAAGGAAAAGTTTATTTTGAGCTCATGGTATCAAAGTTCTCAGTCCATGATTGACCAACTCCATTGCTATGTACCTGAGGTAGATCATCACCACAAAAGGGAATGGCAGAGGAAAGATGCTCAGTTCATGGCACCAGGAAGGAGAGAGAGAGAAGGAGGGAGGGAAAGACAAGAGAGAGAGAGAGAGAGAGAGAGAGAGAGAGAGAGAGAGAGAGAGAGGACATGAGGAGCTAGAGACAAAACATAATCCCCAAAGACCCAATCCTAGTGACCTACTTTCTCCATTCATGCCCTCACCTGCTTACAGTTATCCCCCAGTAACCTGTTCAAATTATTAATCTATCAAATGGATTAGTCCACTGATTGGGTTACAGCTTCATGACCTAATCTTTTCACTTTGAACTTTGCTACATTGCCTAACATGAGCATGCACATGTCTTTCTGTATTTGTCACTTAGCAAAATGTCCTCAAGGTTCATCCCTGATGCTCCATATTGTAGAATTTCCTTCTTTTTAAAAGCTGAATGGTAGTTTATTGTATGCATATCCCACATTTATTAATCTTCAGATGGACACTTAAGTTGTTTCCACAACTTAGCTACTATGAATAGTGTTTCAATGAACATAGGAGTGCGGATATTTCCTTCAGATTCTGATTTTAATTATTTTGGATATAAACCCAGAAGTGGAACTTCTGGATCATGTAATGGAAATCTATTTATAAGAACATTTTAAAGTTAGCATCGTACCTAGTTGAACTAATTGTTTTTTTTTTTTTTTTTTCCTATAAGATCTTTTATTTCTTAATTTTGAATTCTTCTAGTATGGGTATTTTTACAACCAAAATCCCCAACAGCTGATGAAGAACCTCTATATTAAGACTTGAAATCACAGAACCTTCTCATTAATAAAAAAGGGAAGTCTGATCCTGGGCCGACAAGTTGAAGATTTGGACCTACATTTTCTTCTATAAGATGAAGGGTCTCTAGTCTGATTCTGAGGTCCTTGATCCATTTTGAGTTGAGTTTTGTGCAGGGTGAGAGATAGGGATTTAGTTTCATTCTGCTGATTTACTTTCATTCAAACTGATTTCCAGTTTTCCCAGCACCATTTGTTGAATAGGCTATGTTTTCTCCATTGCATATTTTTGGCACCTTTGTCTAGTATTAGAAAATTGTATTTATTTGGGTTTGTGTCCATGTCCTCTATTCTGTACCATTGATCTACCTGTCTATTTTTCTATCAATACCATGCCATTTTTGTTACTATTGCTTTGTAATATAGTTGAAGATCTGTTATTGTGATACCCCCTGCTTCACTCTTCCTGCTAAGGATTGCTTTTAGCTATTCAGGGTTTCTTATTCTTCAAGATGAATTTCATGATTAGTTGCTCTATTTCTGTAAGGTACGTTATTGGGATTTTAATTGGAATTGCATTGAATCTGTATAGCACTTTTGGTAGTATAGCCATAGACTTCCTTAACAGGACTCCCATAGCACAAGAAATAATAGCAAGAATCAATAACAGGGATAGATTCAAACTAAAAAGCTTTCAGTGAAGGAAACTATCAGCAATGTGAAGAGAGAGCCTACAGAGTGGGAGAAAATCTTTGACACTCATACTTCAGATAGAGCACTAATCTCCAGAATCTATAAAGAACTCAAAAACTCTACACCAAGAATACAAATAATCCAATAAACAAATAGGTTAAGGAAATGAACAGACACTTCATAGAAGATCTACAAGCAATCAACAGATATATGAAAAAATATTCAACTTCTCAAGTAATAAGAGAAATGCAAATCAAAACTACCCTAAGATTCCATCTCACCCCAATTAGAATGGTAATTATCAAGAACACAAGCAACAATAGGTGTTGGAGAGGATGTGGGGAAAAAGGTACACTCATACATTGCTGGTGGGGTTGCAAATTAGTGCAGCCACTCTGGAAAGCAGTGTGGAGATTCCTCAGAAAGCTTGGAATGGACCCACCATTTGACCCAGCTATCCCACTCCTTGGCCTATACCCAAAGGACTTAAAATCAGCATACTACAGAGATACAGCCACATCAATGTTCATAGCTGCTCAATTCACAATAGCCAGATTGTGGAACCAACCTAGATGTCCTTCAATTGATGAATGGATAAAGAAACTATGGTATATTTATTTATACAATGGAATATTACTCCGCCATAAAGAATAATAAAATTATGGCATTTGCAGGCAAATGCATGCAGTTGGAGAATATCATGGTAAGTGAGATAAGCTAATCTCAAAAAACGAAAGGAAGAATGATCTCACTGATAAGTGGATGATGATACATAATGGGGGTGGGAGGGGGCAAGAATGGAGGAAGGAGGGACTGTATAGAGGGAAAAGAGGGGTGGGAGGGGTGGGGGAAGGGAAAAATAACAGAATGAATCAAACACCATTACCCTGTGTAAATGTATGATTACACAAATGGAATGCCTTGACTCCATGTACAAACAGAGAAACAACATGTATCCCATTTGTTTACAATAAAAATAAATTTAAAAAAATAAATGAAAATAAAAAGGTGAAAAAAAACCAATAAAACTTGAATTAAAAACTCTATATTAAAACTATGAATTAATTACTTGGCATGATATTTTAAATTTTACTTCAGTATCATCTCCTAAATTATCATGGAGGAGATTTTGAAGGAGATGCTCTCAAGCAGTACAGCACAGATTAGATGCAATTGATCATTGTGTGAGCACCAATAGTGTTTAATATCCACAAGGGAAACAGATGTGGCACGGGAAGAGTTTGAGTTAGAATACAACTACAAGCCTGTCCAAACATTAATCCCTATACTGGAGGCAATTTTTCCTAAACAACTCTAAATGCAGAAGACTGGAAGGGCTCTGAGAACCTTCATGCAAGAAGTTTATGGATGATCCAGATAGAAATCTCTGAGTGATGTGGAAGGCACAGTGATGATGGCGATGGTGTTTGACTGGAAGATGGTCCCAGTAGCTCCTTCCTCTTGAGTTGGGCTGTATTAATGGTCAATGCCAAGAAGTCAGGCAGAATTCAATGGAATGAGGAAGAAGATCTCAGATAAGTGAGAATTACATGAATTGGCATTGTCTAAAGGCTGTCATTCTTTGGGCGGGTGGCACAAGAGACAGAATTCCTTACAGCATAATTAGCACCTTACAGTGGAGTGACCAGATTTGCAAAAGAATAGCAATAATAAAACAACCCTCACATAGCAATTTATACTTTACAAAGAGATTGCATGAGCATTTCTTTATTTGATCCTTGTAAAAGTTCTACCAAATAGATAGAGTAGGGAAAAGTATCCCTCCCCCCGCCCCCTTTTTTTTAAAATAGATGAAGACAGAGATGTTAAATTGTCCCTAATCACACAATTACTATATGGGATGATCCAGGTCCTTCAGATACACTCCTACCATCATATCCATTCCAATGATGGAGGGGAAAATTCACCCAACTCTTTGGACCACAGCAAAAGAGAATGTGCAATTATCTGCAGGAATGTGTGCATGAATTTGTGAAAGTTTGCTGTTATGCTACTAATAGCATAAACAAAACACTGCCATTAAAAAGAAACACCTACAAAACTAGTGAACTTACAAGGGTTCTTACTTGGAAGGAGCCTACTGTGTAAGAGGATAAATGATGTTCATAAAGTTTGCCAGAGACCTACTCAGAGTGGTAGGCTTTCCAAGATCAAGAGCTTGCGGGGGCTTGCTAGAGGTAAGCACGATGAAGAGTCAGTGCTGGAGTCACACTTGAGCTTTTCATCATTGCAGAAACTCCCTAGCCTCATTGACTCCCAAATGCCTCCATGGCACCAGAACCATTAATGGGAATGAGGGAGAACTAAATTTGAAACCTGTATTTGAACCCTCGGCCCCTCTGACTTGGCTTTGCTATTATAGACCTATTGTTGCTGTAGAGTTCTGGTTAGAGTGGTTTCTATGTATGTACTCATGCAGAGGCTATAAAAATCATCATGAAAAGTTTTCTCTGACCCCTGAGGGTGGGGGAACCCCTGAGCACTCATGTGAGTGTTGTGTACCAAGGAACCTAAACAAAGATGTCCTGATTAGTACTCTTTCTGTAGCACGTATTCAACCAGTTAACAGGGTCTGATTGTACCTTGAAACTGGGAAATAAGGAAAATACCTGAGCAGCACACCTGTCAGACTTTGCTTGTCAACTACTACTCGATCTCCACTAAGCCTGGATATGGCTAGCCAAGCCTCTGCCATCAATCAACCATTCTGAATTGGCATGACACCTCTTTGCCTAGAAATGTGGGTAACTTTGCACACCTGTTACACTTTTGTGATAGAGAAAAGTACGGGGAATAAAGGTCCATGCAACATCATGGGAAGCTGAGACAAACTTAAGTACCCCAGGTGAATGCTTGTTCCCATCTTACACTGATGTATCATTAAAGATTTTGGTTCTTTGACAGATATAGAGAAGAGGCAAGGTGATGGATCACCTCAAATGGTACAGGGATATAGGCACTGTTGGAAACACTTCTGGCCTGTGTGAACAAAAAGAAACAGAGACAGTCAACTTCCTTTAAGACAATATATCATCGTAATAAAAAAGATAGTGAAGCAAACAAGAAAAACCAGAGATCACTGACTGCCTGAATTTTTCCAATGGGAAAAAATCTAATACTTTTTTTGCACATCTCTGCTATATTTCTAAGGTCACAAAATAAGTTGATGTTGATTTACTGACTTTAGAAGATAATTTGTAGCTTCTTTGTATTTCAGACTGAATCTCAGTTTAGTAGTGAATTGAACTTAGCTATGGTAAAATGTGAACTTCGCTTTAACATTGGGATACAGCCTGAAGTCAGAACAACTGCTTGTTTTTCAATTCAATTAACTGGTTGATGTGAGAAAGAGGAAAACAATTATTTGAGTGAATTGGTCAAAAAGATTGTGGCAGAATCTCAGCGCACCCAGTTGCTGAGCCTGGGCCATGTTCATTATGCTGTATTTCTCCTACAGACTATGCACTCTCAATGGCACCAATGTTTTGTGATTATCTGATGAGACCACTAGAAACCCTGAATGGCTTAGTTGTCTCTCTTGCCAGTATCCTTTCCTCATAACTAAGGCTTATTATGTATGAAAGAAAAGAACACATTAAGTGGGAAAGTGATAGAATTGAAAAGACAATAAACAACTGCATTTAAATATATCTTTTCAAGTTAGTGCTTTATTTAAGGATTTCAACTCAGAGTTTAAAAACCTTATGTTTTCTTGAGTCATCCAGGAAATCATACCCATTACAAAAAGGTTGATTCTCTTGAGTCACTTACTCCCATGCCCATTTAATGGAGAAGATAAAAGGCTGCATTAGGCTTCTGTACTTTGTCCTTCGTGGGACTCCATCTCAAGTCTCTTCAGTCACACACACTTTTTTTCCCCCAAAGACCTATTGGGTTCAGGGAGAATTATTATTCTAAATGCAATTTTGTTAGATGTACAAAAGAAAAATGCTTAAATAACAGAATCACTATTCAAGCTAATTGTCCTTTGAGTGCAAAGTAATAAAGTTGAGAATCTATGGCAAAATTAAAAATACCTCCAAAGTGACAATTTTCCACTGAGTTAAGGTCAAATTACTTAAACTTACTCATCAATGAACTTCTGTCATTTCACAATTCAAAACTGCAAAGCTTACTAATTATATAAATATCTTGAATATATTTTTGATAGGATACTATACAGATAGAGAAAGTATAAAAGCCCCTAATTCTAACTTTGAGAATGGTATCTTCCCTCTACATGCAGCCACAGCCCCTTTTATATGTGTTTAGTACTTTCCCCATTTTCTTAATAGTTTTTATTTTTAATTTTTAACCAGCATGGCTCTGTGAGCTGTGGGAATGTGGACCCACTTGGGGCAGCCCTAAGATGAAAACTACCATTCACAAGCTTATTACACTATCTATGTTGAAGGATTTTAAAATAAATTATAGTTAACCTACAAATCCCCTTGAAGATATGATGAAATATTGTCGAAATCAAAGGGACCTCAGAAATTCTTTTTTGTCCCCTCTTTAACTCTTTTTAATTTCCTTCTTCCTTTTAAGCTTCTTCCAATTATCCTTAAACATTTCCATTTATAATGAGTGATCTCACACATAACTCATTTCTCTGCACATATGTGGAATGTTTTCCATATTTGTCTTATTTTGGTTACAATTTATTGAAATTTAGTGGAATACCTACTGGCAAATTAAGGGCACTGACAATGTAGAACCACTGGGAAATGGTGTGAGGCAAGATCTCTGTGCCTTGTGAGGCAGGGTTGATAAGAGTGAAATAGGGCCAGGAGCCATGGTGTGCTAGTCAGTTCTTTGTCACTGTGACCAAAATGCCTGACAAGAACAACTTAGAAAAGGAAAACTTTATTCAGAGTCATTGCTTCACTGGTTCAACTTATGGTCAGGGGATTGCTTTGGGCCGGAGGTAAGGCAGAACATCATCGTGGAAGGGTAGGGGAGGAAAGCTGGTCAGCTCATGGCAGCTGGAAAGTAAGGGGGAGGGGAGACAGGGACAAAATATAATCCCCAAAGGCATTATCCCAGTGACCTATTTCCTCCATTCATGTCCCTACCTGCCTAGAGTGAGCACCCAGTAATCCATTCAGATTATGAATCCATAAATGCATCAATCCACTGATGAGGTTACAGCTCTCATAATCTAATCGTTCTATCTCTGAATACTACTACCCTGGTATCATGTTTCCTTTGAGAGGACACATCATATCCAAACCATAATGAGTGCTGTGTTCATTCTAGAACCATAAGATAAGAGGGATGAAATGATGCCTATAGTAATTTACATTTTTCCCTTACTATATTGTGAAAAACACTAATAACATGAAAATGAGTATAAACAGGCACTCATAAACTACTGGTGAGGATGTAAATTGATACATTGTTTATAGAGGTCAACCTGGCCATATTTATTAAAATTACTATTGTATTTTCACTTGGACCCAGAAATTCCTCTTCCAGGACTTTATTATTCAGATCCACATGTGTGTGCAAAGACATATGTAGGAAGATATTCCTTGAAGCATTTGTATTAGCAATTGAAATAAATATCCATAAGAAAGCAGTAAAATAGAATATGACACATACAGTACAATGCTACATGATGTAGTCATTTAAAAAAACTGAGACAGGGGGATTCAAGATGGTGGACTAGAGGGTGGCTGCGTTTCGTGTTGCTCCAGGACTCAGGACTCAAGAAGAGGAGATATAGAGAGCCTTGGGACCAACTCAAAGCAGCCGGGCGAGAATCTCCCACTGGGCAGGCCTCCGGGACGGGGCAGGAGTCCTGGACGGGGCGGTAGCCCCAAAAGCAGGGATCTTTGCAAAGTAGAACTGCCGGCGAGGCGCCCCTCCCCCCGCCGGAGCAGTGATCGCAGACAGCTGGGAGCATTGAAGAGGGGGCTGCCCAGAGGAGAAGGAGAAATACGGGCTCGGCACGTCGCTTGGAATTGGATCAGCTGCGCCAGGGCTCCGGGCGGCTATCCGGAGGAGCAGCGTGGACTCAGGACTCAAGAAAAGGAGATATTCAGAGACTTGGGACCAACTCAAAGCAGCCGGGTGAGTGTTTCCCACTGGGCAGGCGGACGGGGCGGTAGCCCCCGGACAGGGCGGTAGCCCCGAAAGCAGGGATCTTTGCAAAGTAGAACTGCCGGCGAGGCGCCCCTCCCCCCGCCGGAGCAGTGATCGCACACAGCTGGGAGCATTGAAGAGGTGGCTGTTCACCACAGCGCTTGGACTCGGCGCAACCCACCCGCGCTCTGGGAGGCTGCCCAAAGGAGAAGGTGCTTGGTGAGCTGTTTGGACTGAATGTGACCACCCCTGAACACAGGGGGCTGCCCAGAGGAGAAGGAGAAATACGGGCTCCGCACGTCGCTTGGAATTGGAACAGCTGCGCCAGGGCTCTGGGCGGCTATCCGGTGGAACAGCGTGGTGAGTGGTTTGGTCCCAGAGCATCCGCTCCTGAACATAGGGGGGTTGTCTGGAGAAGGAAGAGGAGCGCGACGGGGTGCTTGGGCTCCAAGTGACTGCACCAGGGCTACAGGAGGCAGTCGGGACAAGAAGGTGCACAGTGAGTTCTTGGGACTCGTGACGCACCAGATCTCTGGGTAACTGCCTGGTGGAGAAAGTGGTGCGTGGTGGGTCACTTGGACTTAGAGCGACCGCACGGAACACCAGGTGGCTGCCGGAGGAAAAGGCGTGTGGCGGGTCACTGGGACTCGGAGCGATTGTAAGGGGCTCCAGGTGGCTGCTCAGAGGAGGGGCCGCGTAGCCAGGCGAAAAGTGCAGAGCAGGGTCCTAGACGGCTTCTTGGTGGAAGGGCCCCACAGACAAACTGAGGGGCGGAGCGAAGGCTCCAGGACTGCAGGCAGCTTCTCTGAGGAGAGGCAGCCGAAGGAGATTCGTTTGCGAAGGGTGAGGCTTCCAGGCCCAGGAGGTAGGTCCGGGTCCCTGGAATCATTGCAGAAGAAGGCTGCCCAGCCCAGGCGGTAGTTGTGAATTGAACGGAACCTCTGGGAGGAAAACCGACCAGCGAGACCTCCCCACCGGGTGACTCCTCCCTGTTGGGTGAGGTTCTCCCAAAAGGACCGTAAAATCAGAGACACAGGCCCAAACTGGTCTTGCATCAGCCCACAACCTACTTCCCTTCTGGATGACCATTCATCAGCAAGTGAAGGTACCTCTGCCCACTAGCAGGGAATATACCCCACCAGAAGGCCACCACCCCTAGGGAGTCAGCTCCCTTGTGGAGCACTGCATTATCAACTTCCTCCAAGATTTCAGGCTACTGAAGACTAAGAGGGGATATACTATAAATCTTCAGGGATATTATAAGACAATAGAGGAAATCTGCAATATCACAGCGGTCAACTGATACCTGAACAATATGAGAAAACAAGGAAAGAAAATGCTGCAAACAAATCTAGATGTTACATCAATGAAACCCAACAACAGCATGGCAGAAGAAATGACAGAAAGGGAGTTCAGAATGTACATAATTAAAATGCTCAGGGAAGCAAATGACGAGATGCAAGAGCAAATGCAGGCACTGAATCATCGCACCAATCGACAGTTAAAAGAGCAAATACAGGAAGCAAAAGATCACTTCAATAAAGAGTTAGAGATATTGAAAAAAAACCAAACAGAAATCCTTGAAATGAAGGAAACAATAAACCAAATTAAGAACTCCATAGAAAGCATAACCAATAGAATAGAACACTTGGAAGACAGAACATCAGACATTGAAGATAAAATATTTAACCTTGAAAACAAAGTTGAACAAACAGAGAAGATGGTAAGAAATCATGAACAGAATCTCCAAGAACTATGGGATATCATGAAGAGGCCAAATTTGAGAATTATTGGAATTGAGGAAGGCTTAGAGAAACAGATCAAAGGAATGAACAATCTATTCAATGAAATACTATCAGAAAATTTCCCAAATCTGAAGAATGAAATGGAAGATCAAGTACAAGAGGCTTATAGGACTCCAAATATACAAAATTACAACAGACCCACACCAAGGCACATTATAATGAAAATGCCCAACATACAAAATAAAGACAGAATTTTAAAGGCCGCAAGAGAGAGGAATCAAATTACATTCAGGGGGAAACCAATACGGATATCAGCAGCTTTTTCAATCCAGACCCTAAAAGCTAGAAGGGCCTGGAACAACATTTTGCAAGCCCTGAAAGAAAATGGATGCCAACCAAGAATCTTATACCCAGCAAAACTTACCTTCAAATTTGATGATGAAATAAAATCCTTCCATGATAAACAAAAGCTAAAAGAATTTACAAAAAGAAAGCCAGCATTACAGAACATTCTCAGCAAAATATTCCATGAGGAAGAGATGAAAAACAAAGAAACAAATCAGCAATGGGAGGAACCATCCTAAAGGAATTGTCAAATAAAGGAAGAACCAAGTCGTCTCAAAATAAATAAATAAATAAATAAATAAATAAATAAATAAATAAATAAAATGAACCAAATGACCGGGAATACTAATCATATCTCAATAATAACCCTGAATATTAATGGCCTGAACTCATCAATCAAAAGACATAGACTGGCAGACTGGATCAAAAAGAAAGATCCAACAATATGTTGCCTGCAAGAGACTCACCTCGTAGAAAGAGATACACATAGACTAAAGGTGAAAGGATGGGGGAAAACATATCATGCACATGGACTCAGCAAAAAAGCTGGGGTATCCATCCTCATTTCAGATAAGGTGGACTTCAAGTCAAAACTAGTCAAAAGGAATAAAGAAGGACATTACATACTGCTTAAGGGAACCATAAATCAGCAAGACATAACAATCATAAACATCTATGCCCCAAACAGTGGCTCATCCATGTATGTCAAACAAATCCTTCTCAATTTCAGAAACCAAGTAGACCATAACACAATAATACTAGGTGATTTTAACACGCCTCTCTCACCACTGGACAGATCTTCCAAACAAAAATTGAAAAAAGAAACCATAGATCTCAATAACACAATCAATAATTTAGACTTAATGGACATTTATAGAATATACCATCCAACCAAGAGCGAATACACTTTCTTCTCAGCAGCACATGGATCCTTCTCTAAAATAGATCATATATTATGCCACAAAGCTAATGTAAGCAAATACAAGAAGATAGAGACACTACCTTGTATTCTATCAGATCATAATGGTTTGAAGTTAGAAATAAATGAAAGAGTAAAAAACAGAAGCTACTCCAACACCTGGAGATTAAACAATATGCTATTACATGATGAATGGATAACAGAAGATATTAGGAAGGAAATTAAAAAATTCCTAGAGGTAAATGAGAACAAAGAAACATCATATCAAAATCTTTGGGACACTATGAAAGCAGTACTTAGAGGAAAATTTATTTCATGGAGCGCATTCAATAAAAGAAGTAAAAATCAACAAATAAACAACCTAACACTTCAGCTCAAAGCCCTAGAAAAAGAAGAACAGACCAACACCAAAAGTAGTAGAAGACAGGAAATAGTTAAACTCAGAGCTGAAATCAACGAAATTGAAACAAAAGAAACTATACAAAAAATTGACAAAATAAATAGTTGGTTCTTTGAAAAAATAAATAAAATTGATAAACCCTTAGCCACTCTAACAAAGAGAAGACGAGAGAAAACCCAAATCACCAAAATTTGGAATGAACAAGGAAATATCACAACAGACAGGATTGAAATACAAAACATAATTAGAAGCTATTTTGAAAATCTATATTCTAACCAATAGAAAATTTCGAAGACATCAACAGGTTTCTAGAGACATATGAATTGCCTAAATTGAACGAGGAGGACATACAAAATTTAAATAGATCAATTTCAAGTAATGAAGTAGAAGAGGTCATCAAAAGCCTACCAACAAAGAAAAGTCCAGGACCAGACGGGTTCTCAGCCGAGTTCTACAAAATCTTTAAAGAAGAGCTCATTCCAATACTTCTCAAAGTATTCCATGAAATAGAAGAGGAAGGTACCCTCCCAAACTCATTCTATGAAACCAATATTACCCTGATACCCAAGCCAGACAGAGATAAATCGAGGAAAGAAAATTTCAGACCGATATCATTAATGAACATTGACGCAAAAATTCTCAATAAAATTTTAGCAAATCGCATACAAAAATATATTAAAAAGATAGTGCACCACGATCAAGTGGGTTTTATCCCAGGGATGCAAGGTTGGTTCAACATCCGGAAATCAATAAATGTAATTCACCATATCAATAGACTTAAAGTCAAGAACCACATGATTATTTCAATAGATGCAGAAAAAGCATCTGATAAAATACAACACCCCTTCATGCTCAAAACACTAGAAAAAATAGGGATAGTGGGAACATTCCTTAACATTGTAAAGGCCATCTATGCTAAGCCCATGGCTAATATCATTCTAAACGGTGAAAAACTGAAAGCATTCCCCCTAAAAACTGGAACAAGACAGGGATGCCCTCTTTCACCACTCCTATTCAATATCGTTCTTGAGACTCTAGCCAGAGCAATTAGACAGACCAAGGAAATTAAAGGAATACGAATGGGAAAAGAAGAACTCAAACTATCCCTATTTGCGGATGATATGATTATATACTTAGAGGAACCAGGAAATTCCACCAGAAAACTGTTAGAACTCATAAGTGAATTCAGTAAAGTGGCAGGTTACAAGATCAATGCTCATAAATCCAATGCATTTTTATACATAAGTGAGGAATCCTCAGAAAGAGAAATTATGAAAACTACCCCATTCACCATAGCATCGAAAAAAATAAAATACTTGGGAATCAATCTCACAAAAGAGGTGAAAGACCTCTACAATGAGAACTACAGAACACTAAAGAAAGAAATCGAAGAAAACCTTAGAAGATGGAAAGATCTCCCATGTTCTTGGATAGGCCGAATTAATATTGTCAAAATGGCCATACTACCAAAAGTGCTATACAGATTCAACGCAATCCCAATTAAAATCCCAATGACGTACCTTACAGAAATAGAACAAGCAATCATGAAATTCATCTGGAAGAATAAGAAACCCAGAATAGCTAAAGCAATCCTTCGCAGGAAAAATGAAGCAGGGGGTATCGCAATACCCGAACTTCAACTTTATTACAAAGCAATAGTAACAAAGACGGCACGGTACTGGTACCAAAATAGACAGGTAGATCAATGGTACAGAATAGAGGACACGGACACAAACCCAAATAAATACAACTTTCTAATACTAGACAAAGGCGCCAAAAATATGCAATGGAGAAAAGATAGCCTCTTCAACAAATGGTGCTGGGAGAATTGGAAATCCATATGCAACAGAATGAAACTAAACCCATATCTCTCACCCTGCACAAAACTCAACTCAAAATGGATTAAGGACCTTGGAATCAGACCAGAGACTCTGCAGATTATAGAAGAAAAAGTAGGTCCCGATCTTCAACATGTCGGCCTAGGACCAGACTTCCTCAACAGGACTCCCATAGCACAAGAAATAAAAGCAAGAATCAATAACTGGGATAGAGTCAAACTAAAAAGCTTTCTCTCAGCAAAGGAAACTATCAGCAATGTGAAGAAAGAACCTACAGAGTGGGAGAATATCTTTGCCAATCATACTTCAGATAGAGCACTAATCTCCAGAATCTATAAAGAACTCAAAAAACTCTACACCAACAATACAAATAATCCAATCGACAAATGGGCTAAGGAAATGAACAGACACTTCACAGAAGAAGATGTACAAGCAATCAATAAACATATGAAAAAATGTTCAACATCTCTAGTAATAAGAGAAATGCAAATCAAAACCACCCTAAGATTCCATCTCACCCCAATTAGAATGGCGATTATCAAAAATACAAGCAACAGGTGTTGGCGAGGATGTGGGGAGAAAGGTATACTCATACATTGCTGGTGGGGCTGCAAATTAGTGCAGCCACTCTGGAAAGCAGTGTGGAGATTCCTTAGAAAACTTGGAATGGACCCTCCATTTGACCCAGCTATCCCACTCCTTGGCCTATACCCAAAGGACTTAAAATCAGCATACTACAGAGATACAGCCACATCAATGTTCATAGCTGCTCAATTCACAATAGCCAGACTATGGAACCAACCTAGATGCCCTTCAATTGATGAGTGGATAAAGAAACTGTGGTATATATACACAATGGAATATTACTCAGCCATAAAGAATGACAAAATTATGGCATTTGCAGGCAAATGGATGAAATTGGAGAATATCATGCTAAGTGAGATAAGCCAATCTCAAAAAGACAAGGGACGAATGATATCGCTAATAAGTGGAGGATGACACATAATGGGGGGGAGGGAAGGGTTAGTGTTAGGGTTAGAGTTAGGGTTAGGGAGGGGGGCAAGTATGGAGGAAGAAAGTACTGTATAGAGGGTAAAGAGGGGTGGGAGGGGTGGGGGGAAGGGGAAAAAATAACAGAATGAATCAAACAACATTATTGTATGTGGATTTATGATTACACAAATGGTATGCCTTTGCGCCATGTACAAACAGAGAGGCAACATGTATCCCATTTGTTTACAATTAAAAAAAAAAAAACAAAAAAAAAAACTGAGACAGCTCTATATGTACCAAAACATTTGGAACATTCCTTTCATCCTTTATCTATCACCACCATGTTATGTGCATCATAACACATAACAGAATTTCCTCCCTTTCCATCACCAAATATGCCATCATACCCACATTGGTGCTCATATATTCTGCCTTCTCTTGGGTCTGAGCAGGTGTTCTGTTCTGGATCCGCTCTGAAATTTACCCTTCTATAGGATTATTCATTCTATCACTTGCCTATAATTGCCCCATCTCTTGGATCACTGATATTTGCACTGCGCTATATCATTCTTAAAAAAAAAAAAAAAAAAAAAAAAAAAAAAAATCGTATTCCTTGCATCTGAACAAATTCCCTTCTGTTAACCAACTGACCCATTTCTCTTTTGAAAAAACTCTAGTTATCTGTGCTCTCTTTCTTTCCTTCCTCACCTTCCATTCATTCTTGAACCCTTTCAGGCAAGCTGTTGTCCCCATGCCTTCATTGCTACTGCTTTTGCCACATCT